>NC_087552.1:21394242-22607992 GCF_036250125.1 Pseudopipra pipra | reverse complement strand
GGAATAAGCAGAATAAGCAAACCAGGGAATAAAGTATTTTCTACAAACATCCCATTTGCAGGCTGACTTATACAAAAACTCTTGCTTTGAGATGACCAGAGCCTGAGTACTGCTAACTAGAAATGATTTGAGCATATTTATAGTCACTAAAGAAGTGGCTGTCAAAGACAAGTATCAATTTCAGCAAATACCTAGTTGCTTCAGTAACAAAGTGCACAAACGAAACCCCCCCAAAGTTGCTGCACTGGGATCTCATAGGGATCCAGCCAATGAGAATAGGTGAGAAAAGAGTTGCAAAATTCTGAATTATCCCTGCCTTTTATCCAGTCAGTCTGGAAGGTGATGTTTTAAAGCACTCTTTTAAAAAAGGGATAGAAATTAAAGCTAATTTTGCAGGACATATGGAAAAATTTAAATTCTGAGAAATTAAAATACAGTTCTCCTTTTTACAAATGTGACAGTGCACAATGTTAAATGCTTTCTACAGTTGCTCATGCATGATTACAAGAGATTGAAATAGCAGCTTTATGAGTTTCAATGAAAGCTAAAGGTGTCCAACCTGTGAGACTGCTTTGGTCTCTCTCCCTGCTTTTGGCAGGGATCGTACAAAAGCAGGAATTTTCTAGTAGGACTGTGTTGCTCAGTATATATAGCACAGACTTTTGAAAAACAAAGGAGAAAACCTCCTTCATTTGGTGAATTTGATTCCTGGCTATTGTCTCTCAACTTTGCCAATGGCTATTATATGCAGGTGTCCTTTATGTAATAGATCCCTCTAATACATTTTATTTCCTTGGCTCCCACCAACAGTTTCTAGAAAGAATGCACTGTTATTCACTTAAATTGGACAATTCAACAATAGTGGAGGGAATAATGGAGAGGAACCACAATTTCTCAAACTGATAATAACCTGCAGAGATATTTCACTTCTCATTTTTAAACCAAAACCTGACATTTCTCATTATTTCAGAGTGCAGACTACCTAATCCAGAAGTATATCTATCACAAGTAATTCAGGTACAGAACTGACATTGCAATTATTTTTACTAATACTACCCAAAAGTGAACTATGTCTCAATGATCACAGATCAAATCTCTCCTACAGATATAGCAGTATACCTGCATTGAAAACTTCAAATTATTGGAAAGAGAACATACAGTTGTCTATCCAAAGAAAATGTTTAGGGAAGAAAGGGTCCCTGTTTGACTCCATTTATTACTTTCCAATAGCCTATCCCTGTCAAATAACGACCATACTTTATATGTTATTTAAGATGTAAAAATCCATCAGAAAGCATAATAAATTTATCTCTCAAGCAGAAATAACAGTAGTACTAGTGCAAAATGATTGCAATAAAATTTCAATCCCTGGGAAATGCGCTGGAGTTTGGCTTTTGTTGGAGACTCAAAAGCATGTCTGGTTTTGCTAAAAGCTTCAGGACGTGGGTGAAGAGCACTGAGGCAATTTGGTTTTCATCTCGCAGCTCTTACATGAAACCAGTTTCCTGGTGGCAATCAAAAATACTACCTCTGACTATAAGAAAAAGAGAAAAATAGACTTCGTTCAACTTTTACCAAGGCTGTTCAGCATTTTTTTTGCAATGAAGTACAGTAAATCTCAGTGGCACCATAGAAAAATTCAAGATTCCTGTAATTGTCCTACTACAATGAATAATCAGAGACCAAACATTGTATTATTATCAGTTACATCTCTGATGCAATCTGCATTTATTATTCTCCAGGTTTGCAAAGAATAAAGACTTGCTTGGAAGAAATGCAAGCTTTAGTTTACAACAATGGCATTTTCTTCTGTGCTATCATTCCCTTTATGCTGAAGGTGTGTGGGTGTGAGAGTGAATGGAATTGAGCTCTCTCTCAAAAAAACCCACTGAATAACCAAATAATTTTTTTCTGAACTGGAATAATACATTTACATTAGGTCTTTTCCTACACATGTGAACAAACGGGTATTATTACATTGTTACTTAAGTACATGATGGAGATTTTTGTACTCTTTGGTCTTAGAGTAAAACCAAAAAAAAAAGGCAAAACCACACCTATATTTATGCCTACTATATTTATATTTTTGCCAAGGTTTAAGCAAAAAATATCTACCACATTTTGAGGGTTGGAGTGCACAGCTGATGAAGAACAGCTCACCATACCAGCTAGGCATTCATCTCTTGGACATGAATGAGGACAGCAAAGGTTGGGGTTAAATTGTGACTAACAAGCACTAGCACAATGAAGTTGCAAAATGGGCAAATGCTGTGCCAGAGTACATCAACCAAGGTATTTCTGATTAAAATTCTGGAAAGTACATGTGTGATCTCATCCAACACACTCTACACGACTGGCATTTACCCACTCTCAAGAAATCAGAACCAGTGAAGGTAAGAGATACAGGGATGAACAGGAGAACAGAGCTCTTATCCCAGGAGAATAAAAGCCTTACTGACATGCATGAAAAAGGAGAACTGAGAGTGAGAGAAGGCAGAAACAGAGAAGAGCAATGAGAGGGAAACACCAATATTAACAAAAGCTAACAGTTACACACTGGCTATGAAGAAATCTGGACTGTAAAGAAATGCTCCTGGGAGTAATAGGAAGAAGGAAAAGCTTCCCAGCAGGAACAGCACCAGCAAAACAACAGACATCCCCGATGAAAATGCTCAACTGAACAAAAATCCCCCAGACTGGTATTGAGATGGCTCCTGAGGAAGTTATAAAAGGACTCATATGGTGTGCTTGCCTATCCTAGCAGGATAATGGATTCGGTGACCCAGCAGATCCCTTTGATTCTTATGGTCATATAAAAGCAATAAAGCAAATTGCCTGTAGCTTTGTCACTTGGGTCATCTATCAGAAAAATGAAGATCTTGGACTGCGGATCTAAAACAAGCACCCCAGTGCAACAGTAACTGGTTTTGTCATGCCCCATTGGTGTTCCCCAATGGTATGAGAGACATGTGGATGAAGGACACCAGGCCTCTCAGCTCGTTGCTCCTCCCCCTCTCTGCTCTGTCCTCTGGACAGTGCCCCTTGGTGCTTCCCCCTCCGTGGGCCTGCCTGGGGAACCTGGTGTGGGGAACCTGGCTTGCCCAGCTGCAAACCCCAAGCCTAGCTCCCTGGACAGCCAAAATGGCAGAGGGATCTTTGCCCAAAGACCATATTAGAGGTCATTTGGAGCACCTAAGGGAAAGTAACCTCTGGAGACTCTAGTGCGGTGCAACAGCTGCCCATATCTGGCTTTTGAAAACAGTTTAACTTTCAGTGGCCTAGAGTAAGTGGTCTTTCTAAATAAAAATGGCTATGTAATATTAAGGAATCATAACTTTCTTATCGCCAACCAAGCTTACTTAAATATTATTATAAGTGAGCACATAAAGAGCTAAGTAAATAAGAAGTTATTTCAGACTTCCACAGGGGGTATTAATAATGATAACTTCACTGTGGTGAGACCCTGAAGACTCTACTGAAAAGTTAAGGTTTCCTCAGTAAAAATACACTTAAGGCTTCCTAATCCAATAGAAATCTATTTACAGCAACCCACTTTTAGTATGGAGGACTTGTAACACTATTACTCTAGCAATATTATTAGTGGGTAAAACACATATACTAGTGAGCTGAAGGTAGAATCCAAGTGTTTTATGGATGAAAGGTTCAGAGACCAGCCCTCCTTTCTGTAAGTATTCTGCACTCTTTACTGTGCTAATTTGTGATACTGGGAAGCAATTTCTTTCCTTTCACTCATTACATGTCCACAAAGGAATATAAGATTAACTCTCACTTCGCCAGCCCTATAAATACCTGTAATCTCAAACTGCTGTCTCTGGTACCTTTTGGTGATAATAATCCTCGATATACAATGTCAGCAGAACTGTGAAATTAAAGCACGTTACGGCAAAATGCCTTCCAACACTGTTAAAAAGTTTTGGCCTCCCACATGAAATGAATCATTACAGTATTATGTTTCCTTTTAGCTTTGCCGTCAGGTTCTCTGTACCAAAAAGCTGCTAAAGGGTTTTATAATGGCTCCTGTCACCTTGCACCCGACCGCCTCAGAAACACGTACTGCTGACTTCATCCACTGCTTTATCCATAATTTCATCGTAAACAACCCCAAGCCCATAAAAGCCACAGAAGAAAAATTCCCACTTTATTATCATATTGAACATGTCATGTTCTTGAAATAAACCAGCATCATGAGGCTTTAATCCTCTTTCAACTTCCCCTAAATGTCATCAATCAGAAAACTGTCAGCTCAAGAGTGACAAAAAACCTGCTTCCACTCCCCTGAGACTCTGGTGAAATGAATATTATTAGCCCATTTTTTCCTTTAAAGGGGACTGTAACAAAAGAGAGAAGCACTAAGAAATGCAGTCTCCAGCACAAGATCAATATTGATACATCCCCTGTTGAGAGTTTTAAAATGCTTCCCAACATATGGCAAAAACCTTTGAGGCTTTCCAAAGTGTGTGATTAAGAAAGGGGCTGGAAAAGTGGCTGTGTGACTTCAACAGGCATGTGAGAGATCCTCCTGGCCACAAAACTGAAACATGTTTGTGACAACCTGTGTGCAAAGAACCCTCTTTTCCCTCCATTATCAAAGCCAGACTCTCACTAGAGAAGTAGAGGATGATTGTCCAGACTTTTGCCAATCAATTAGCTAAAGATCCTTCTTCTCGTCTTTGTCTAAATATAAACTGACCATCAAGCAGCCTGGGACATTTCAAAACATCTCTGTTTGTGTCAAGTTGCTCAGCAAAATAATAAATTCATACCAAGATGTGCTAGAGACACAAATTTGTCCCGTTAGGAGTATCTGACTTGGAATGGCTGTGAAACATTTTCTCCAAATTTTGTCAGAACTGAATTTGATTTATGAAGCTATGAACTGAGAAAACTCAATACACACTTCTCCTTTCCAGACTTATTTTTCATGGAAGGGGTCATGTCATTTTAAGAAAAGATTCCAGAAGAGCATATTTGGATAGGTATATATTGTAATACTGCTCCAAGCCCCCACTCTACTAATTTTCTCTGTCACTGTTTTACAGCAAAGAGCATTGATAGATTACTCATTCTAGTATGTTTACATAATTTTCTTTATCTTGCATTTTCTCTGTCAATTTATGTCTATTTACAAAGACTTCAATTTCCTCAGTCAATATAGACAAAATTTCCAGGGGGTGAAGAGGTTTAATAGTTGAGGGTATGAAGCTTTCTATTTTGTATTTCTCATCTAGTAATGATAATCCATAACTCAGCAGTAATGGTATACTGTTATCATATGTGGATCTTCAAGCTTATGTGAAGAAATATTCAAAGTAAGTTTTGCCTCTGCTTCATAAAAAAAATAAATAAATAAACCAAAGGAACCCATCCATGGTAGAAGCGTCAACAGGCAGGCCCAATATTTAAAAGCACTGAGATGGAAATACCAGCCTGTAGGCATAATCCACAACATAACCCAGTCAGATGACAGGAGATGTGTGGTTAGTCTCCATTTCTGCCATCTTTTTTTCCCAGAGCACCAGGAATGCTGAGGCGAAGCATTGTGGAGAGGCTAAGGGACATTAAAAACAGTCCATGTTTTTCCAAATATCTTTTGGGGCTCCTTTGTAAACTATTTCCTTGTATAAAATGGCCAAACTGCATGCAAGATTGGCAGATGCATGACTACTATAGCAGCTTGAAGAATGACTTCATAGAGAATGACCCATTTCTTTCATCAATCATTTAAAATGTCACTGTGGTTCTTAAAAACCAAACCAGTAACATTCATCTAGAAGCTAATGTGGAAGACACAGAGGATCAGATATCGACTGAAGTCAAACCATCTACCAACCACTACAGCCCCAAAAATTTTGGTCCCTAAGCAGTATTAGTAACTGACATTTTATGCTTCTTTGAACTGCTACTTCTTCTGGCCATCAGCTTTCTTCCACTCCTCCAAGCACACAAGCTGCAACCATCTGACAGTAATTGCCATGACAACTGATGCTGGTCCCAAGAGTACAAAAGACAATACCGCCAGCAAAATTCAATAAGCAATGTAATGAAGTCAAACAGATCACAGGAAGTTAGCTGTGGTTTCATGGTATGGACAGCAAGCAATCTGGAGGACCCCTCAAGTGTCCCAGGGCTACCAATATGCACATATGCTGCTGAGGGTGACCTTAGTGGCCTGAATAGGATGGAGCGATGCAGCAAAGGAGCAAATTATAAGCTTGGAGGAGAAGGAGACAGCAGGGTGATGGTATTAAAATGAAGTGATTTGCAGACAGTGGGGCTGGAAAGGCCATTATAACACTTAATCTGGTCTACAAAGAATCTCACACTGATGTAGGAAAAGCCAGAGGAAGATTTTCAGAGCACAACTCAGGATTAAGCACTTTTCTCCCACACATTTTCAATTTCCTAAACTTTTAGCTTGCTGGCCTTTCCATCCCTGCCACAAAGTAATCATCTGAAGACAAAAAGTTATAAGAAAAGAAGAAGAGAGGGAGAAGAAGAGGGAGAAGGAGAGGGGGAGGGAGAAGGAAAGGCAGGAGAGGAGAGGAGCACCACTTGTTTTTATCTACTCAAGTTTTAATAACTAAGGAAATGCCTTAATTATAAGCACAGGTTAACTGCATGGCATCATTATAAGGCTGATTTGGAGTTGGCTGATGAATTAACTTCATCCCTTACCTTCAGGTTTCTTTGATGTGGAACTTTAATTCAGACTTTCATCATTTTGTAATGACTGACTCTGGAATTATTATAAGAATTCTTTTATATTTCTTTCTATCAAATAATAAGTTTCCACTTTCAACTTTAACAAAGATTTCAGTTTCTAATGACATTCAACTATCCAGTTGATACTAGCTAATTTAGCTAACTACAGTGTTAGTATGGAGCAGACAGGTAACTCAGGAGAAGTGGTGTGCTAAAAGCAGCAGTTCTGATTGACAAGGCCTTGAGCTATCTCCTCATAATTTTTAATTTGTTCCCTATTTTGAGTTAAAAAATAATCCCTGAATATCATATAATTTCCTCCTTTAAGCACAAATTACTCATTTCATTAAAATCAAGTCCAAAACCATTGCTAAATTACTATGAAAGAAAACTCAAGTTCAGAGCGGGTAATAAACCCCCAGCCAGGAAACAGGTCTCTAGAAAAAGGAATGTTGCAAGGAAAGCTTCCTGCAGCCCTGCTGTCAGAGCACTGTGACTCAAGGCAAGCACCACTACCGCCCAAATGAAGGTGATGCAGACTGCCAGAGAGAACAGCAAACAGAAATGAGGAACTTTTTCACCCAGATGCAATGTTTATATTAGTGCTGGCAGTATAGCAGGAGGCTCATGAAGTCCAGCATCAGGCCTATAGAGAAAAAGACTTCACTTTGTAGGCACACCAGGTATATTGCCATATCCATGAACAGTAAATCATCAGTTTTACCTGCAAGCACCACAAACTGCACTTTAAGAAGGCATTTCCAGATAGGAGCAAACTATCCTGTTTATCCAGCTCAATATATCAGTGCAGACCTGCAGCATTTTTCCTGCTGCATAAAGGAGATAACCCGCACCATTATTATTAAGATTCAGCCCTGTGATAATTTCAGCTGTATAGGATAGGCTAAATGTACATTAGTGATCCAAACTATGTAACATTTAAAAATTTCAGCAAGGAGTTTATCGTTGCCTAGGAAAGATGAAGGACTGGCATCTCTATTTTTTCCTCAATTCAGAAAAAGATACTAGTGGGTATACAATGCCTGTGGGGGATGAGAAAGCTTCTCTGTGAGCAAGAAATCTTCAGAATTGAACAGGAAATGCAGCACTGTGGGAATCATCTTGAATTCCAATAGGCTGAAAGGCACACAGCATGGTCTGCTACCAGTCCTGCCAGCCTAGGACAAAAGTTTCCTGGTGAGAGTCTCTTACCCAAGTTTTATTTCCAACACAAGCAAAAAGATGACAACAGTTCAGCCTCATGAACGGACAAACCACTTACACTTCATAGAAACAGGGGAAAAGAAAGGAAATAAAAAATCCTCACTTCTTCCCAATGAGCAACAGTACTGACCCCAAACAGCATTTTTGTTTTGGAGGTGGTTTTGATTGCACCTACACTTCTTGCTGAGCCCTCTCAGCACCTCCCAGACCCAGATGGTGCCCAGCCACTCTGTGGGTCGCTCCCTTGCACCCACCTGGTGCTTAACCCTGTGGGGCCCCACTGCAGACCACTACCCCTGTTTGGCAGTGCAGGGGACAGCAGGTTTCTACACAACACTGAAGCAGCTGAAAGGGCCTGTGTTAAATGAAGCAGCAGTAGGAAAACACTTTGGGCAGAAAAAGGAAAACAGCTGGTGGTGCCAAGGCACCAGGTAATTTGAAATAAAGCTGGCAGGAGGGAGAAGAAGGAAGCTGTGTCTGTGTGCAGCTCACAGCTGTGCGAGCTCTGCAGCCTGCTGCCTCCCTTAATCTCGGCTATTGCAGCTCTCCATGAAAGCAAAAAATCTACTTCTCCTAAACTCAGCCCTTAAAAACACTCTAACACCAAAACCCTGGATTTCTTCTATGAAAGAAGGCCTCAGAGCAAGTAAACTGGTAAGCCATGTGGCCTGCACTAGGAAAAGTTGAGAAAATGGGCAGAAAACAGCTGGCGGGAGAAGCAAGGGCTTTTTAGGCCATCCAAGTGATTTGAGTAGTCTCCTTGGATGTGTTGTTCATCCCCCCTGTGCCTAGTTTCCCATTGCAAGTTGGACTGATAGCCCCTTCACTTGTAAAGCAGGAGAGGGTATCGTTACACACTATTCTGCTCTGTGCTGCCAGCCCAGCTACACATGCAAATATTTCATTTTTGGGGTGAGAATAAAATATAACCACTGCTGACAGCAGAGCGACTTACTTATATATACAACCATGGATATATTTGTTCTTGCACTAAACACCTGTCAGTGATTCTTTCTAAAACTGCTTATTTTCAAGGAGTCTATTATGTTTAACCTAGTCCAAGATTGCTACTCTCAAAAAAATTAAAAATGACAATTGTAGTTGTTTCTAATTTAAGAGGGACATGAAGAAGATCAACAAACCTTCACTTCCTCTGGGCTTTAACGATGCTTCTTTTTTAATTTCCTCCAGATTTATATAAAATGGAAAAAGAACACAGGGGAATTTGGTGCTGTGGGTGAACCCTGATGGCTTTTTGAAAGCCCTGATTGCTGCCCAAGAGTGACTGTCAGAGCTGACATGTTTCTGTAGCTTTGCGTAGTACTTCACAGGCAAAAAAAGAAATGAACATAAATTCCCTGTTTCCTGGGGATGTTAATCTTGAGCCTCACATCTAAATTATTCCAAAGACATATTTATAGGATTAAATTCTCTCATCAGCTAAACCAGTATAAATCTGGAGTAATTCCATGATGTGAAGATCCACCGCTAATAAACTAAATCCCCCCTAACCCAAGGAAATTAATACAACCAAACAAAATTTAAAATAGAGTATTTATTTCTCAGCTAACTCAAGGCTCAGTTCTTCATTCTTTCTCTCACAGGTTGCTCTAGGAATACCCCAAGCAAAGCCAAAAATATCAGTCCTGGGCCAGGAACTTCTAATCCCTGCTCTCAAGGCTGCAAAACAGTGCTCACAACTCCTCTACTTTTCTGTCCAAATATTACTGTAATGGAGTTTGCTTGGGTTTTTTAATTAAAAAAAATTGAAATTTTAATTAAATAAACAACAGCTTATCCATCTTATTGGCTTTCTGTAGGACTCGGATGTCTTTGAGATACCAGTGACCTCTTTGGTCCTATATAGGCATTCCCACCTATGAAACTGCAGCCAATACAGTTATTTTTCCCTTCCGTGCTTGTTACAAGCTAAAACCTTTCTGCTATGGTGGGAGCAGCTGTACCATGTAGTTATCTACAAAGCCAGGTAGTTAGGTGGCAGCTTTTCTTCACTGCTTTGGAAATTCAGCTGTTGCACTATTCTTTCAGCTGAAGAAAAAACTAGCACATACAAGGAGAAAAACAATTTTAATTGCAATAAGCATAAAAGAATCATAACCTTTCCAAACAACTGGTTCAGTCCTAAACTGTAAGGGCTTTAAGTGAAGCTTCTGCATGCTATTAAGCATATGCAAGAGGGAAATGTGCTCATGTGCCATGACAAATTAACACCACCAGGACTTAATCAGGAGTGTAAGCACATGTTCAGGCTAGGCCAAAACCCCTTGTTACATTCTACTGTGACTATAATGGACTGATTATTAAAATCCTTCTATTGAGAATGATCATTAGAAGAATATGATAAAGTATTTGATTAAGAGAAAGTCCAAGTATGATGTACTTTTCTGACTCACAGGCAGCCGAGGGGAACCATTTTCAATACCTTGCATACGAACTTAAAAGACCAAACTTTTCCTAATGAATTCTCTTATATGGGGTCATAAATCCTGCCTTCCAATTCTCTTCTTCTCTAAAAAAAAAAAAAAGGCTGGTCATTTAAAGCATCTATTTCTGTTCATTTACTCTAATTTTATTCTGTTTTATCTATTGTTTTTTTGACAAATTTCAATATTCTGGTTCTGTATAAGACTTTTCCCTTAGTCAAGAACTGCAGTCTGTAATAACAGCAATCAAAGCAGTTCATTCTGACAAATGTATGTCAGGAAAGGACTGCTGTGACTTTGAAATATTGAAAGTGACTGATAACATAATGTGTGAAGCAGAATAAATGCATACAAATGGAAGTTTTAGCTGAGCAGTCCAAGTATGAACTAAATACAGTGTTAGAGCTCTGCCCTGAAAGCTCTCCATGCAGGTGATTACAAGGGCAAACTACTAAACGCATTTTGCAAGAGTGTTCTATGAATAAAGTGGCAAACACAGTTTTTCCTTGGCCATGTCATTCTTTTGTCTGCTTGCACACCATGTTGGAGTAGAAAACCTGGGTCTGGAAAGGCACTTGGTTTCTGGAAAGTCATCAAAGTTACGATGGCTGGGATCAGGGCCCTGCTTTACCTTGGGCTAACTTAACACAACTGGCACTAAAGTAGCATATAAAACACATTGTTGCACATTGTGCAACGAGTCTCTATTCAGCATATCCACCTGGTTCATGTCAGCAAATGCTTCTGTCTGTTTTGACGCTGCAAAAAAATACAGAGCCAAGGCGTGGTTGTTTGGGAGGTCGTTCTGAACCAAGTCTGTGGTAGAAATTAAGTCTGTTAAACGTTTCAAGGGAAATGGGGATCAGTTTGGCACAGCCTAGTTAAAGCACACCTGCTCCCTATGCCTGGGTTTTGATGTGCTGCAACCTCATACTCCTTGGTTTTGTTTGTGCCAGGACAAGCTGCAGCAGCTCTACTTCTCTGCCTGGGCAAGTCAGAGATTCTGTAACTCCTGCAACAGCAGGACAGCAGGATGTGTGCTCCAGATACCTACATCCCTGCTTCCCATGACTCAGACCTTTGGGGCTCTGGAATGTGATGCAGCCCAGCTGGGCCACGTGGTAACTGAAGCACACAGCACAGAAGTTTTCCACAGCCACTTACTGTTTACTCCATCCCAGACAAAAAACTTGACTCAAGCCTCTCTGACACCACCAAGTGTTTGAGATTTGGACAGAGGTCAGTCTTTCAGACTTTGTGATACCTTATCTCCAGACATTTTTTCCTCAAGGCTACTGAGGGCCCATATAATCAGAGAATAAAGGCTTCCCTACCCCATCTTCATCTTCCAACTAATCCAAACCTCTCTAACCACCACACTCAAACATACTGGTGACACTGTTGGGGAAACTGGCTCCTCCTCCCAGTTTTGTCCTGATTTCTCTGGGGAGCAACCTACCCCATGGGCTTGCTCTGAGACACAGCAGAAGGCTTCTCTGGGTAGTTTCCTTAGATTTTTCACTTTGTTAAGCTCCTCTCTGCATGGAGCTGAGCAATAAGGAAGGCTCCATTTATTCCCCCTCCATAATCACTGAGAAGCACTCAGCTCTTCAGTGTCTCCTCTCACTCCCTCTGTCACTGCAGTGAGCTTCCTTCTTCCTTACGTCCTATTTCAGCAAGGGGAGACAACTCTGCTAGAAAACCTGCTATCACTTTTGCTTGGCTCTACATTCTGGAGAATTTTCACACACTCTTTTTTCCTTTCCCTACTTCTGAACTCGACTGAAGTTGTAAAGCAAGGCTAGCACCTTCTTTGCCTACTGACAATTCAAGGATGGGTGACAAATAGAATCATAGAATCACAGAATATGCTGAGTTGGAAGCGACCCACAAAGATCATCAAGTTCAACCCCTGGCTCTGCACAGAACCATTCCAAAGAGTCATACCATGTGCCTGAGAGTATTATCCAAATGCTTGAACTCTGCCAGGCTTGGTGCTGTGACCACTTCCATGAGGAGCAGTACCAGCCACCCACTGGGTGAAGAAGCTTTTTCTAATATCCAACCTAAACCTTCCCTGACACAAATTCTGGCCATTCCCTCAGGTTCTGTGTTTTACAGCAGAGGAAATTTCTGCAGGCTGAGGTAGCTTCTGTTGCAGCAGTTTTATACTGCTCCAGTTGTCATACCATCAAGTTCACTATTTACTAGACTGTATTTCTCTTTACAAATAAGCTTTTTTTCCAGGCTTTTCATTTTTATCTGGAAAACAGGACTAGCTGAAAACAGGATGAGCATTATGGTCCAGCTAAATGTTAACTACCTTTTAAGCCAGCAAAAGGGGTTAGCAAAGACCTATTATTCTTTCCTCCTTTGCTACTCATCCTCATTTTAACTGAAATATGTTAGCCAGCATTTTGAGAACTTAGGTCAAGACTCAGGAATGGGGTAGGTGTGCTAAACATTTACTTGTGTTTATTATGGTTCTGTCATGACAGCTGCATGACTGGGTCCTTCCTATTTCCAGGGAAATCTCCGCATTCATTTTCTACCCCACTTTAAAGGCAATGCTGCTGCTCAACTGAGTCAGAGTGAGTAGTTAAACCTGTTCCTCTCAAGACTGATGCACACAAATGTAAGAGAAGGCAGCCAGAAAAGAAAAAATATACTAGGGACAGTGAGCATTAACAGCAAACCTAATCTCTTCTTTAGGAATTCATAAAAAAGCAAGTTCTTGGAGGGAAGCCACTTGATGAGACTTCTTTTAGCTTTACTGTCATCAGATTTATAACCAAGCAATTTCAAATTCTGCAGCCATGCACTTACTCACTCCATAAAACTTTAAAGCACACGAACAACTCAGCTTACAATAAATGTTTTTTCCACATAGTTGGATGAGCGACACTGTTTCCACTGATTGTACTGCACATGTGGCTGGGTAATATGTGACCATTTTACATGCCAAGTCTGAGGTGCCTAAGGCTAGAGAAGTAGATAGAAAGTAGTAAGAAATAGCTTGCAAAGTGATATCTACTGGGAGCTTAACACTTTACAATTATACTGTTTTCTTTGGGGTGGTTCATAGGTAATAATAGGGAATTAATATGAATAAACAGATTAATTGATTTGCCTTTCTGAAACTTTGAATGCGGTGTCCTTTCTGAAAGGGAGCATTGATTAGGAAAAAGAGAAGGCATGAAGCTTCCTTTTTCATGGCATTTCTTTTTTTGCATGCAGCAACTCCTTCACCACAGCAATGCTTGGGATGCAGAGATGCCTTCCCATGGTGAAGCAGGTGGGCAGCTCTTTGGTTCTCATAGTTCTATGCTGTGTGAATGCAAGAAGATCTAAAGCCTTTCCCTTATGATTTTCTTTCTCATGCTTCTTCTCAGTGCTGCTACTTCGTGATTCTTTAACTTACCCCATCAATTAATATTACAGTATATTTAAAAAGCCC
Source organism: Pseudopipra pipra (assembly GCF_036250125.1). NCBI lineage: Eukaryota > Metazoa > Chordata > Aves > Passeriformes > Pipridae > Pseudopipra > Pseudopipra pipra. The sequence continues at coordinate 22,594,144 of NC_087552.1, read as the reverse complement.
AGTAATCTGCTCACTGCCTTTATATGTTTTCATTGATTAATTTTCCCTTATGTATATGTTATAAACTTCAGATCTGCTGGAGAATCCTTTAACCCATCTCATCGGTTTAATATCACAGCAGATTAAGAAGTTGCTAAAATCTTGTTTCTGTAGGTGTCTCCATCTTTTTCAACTTCTAATCATGAGTTTACTGTGAGACCTGCCAGCAGCAGATGAACACCATCAGGAATCAATAAAAACATTTTTCCTGTTCTCACAACATGATGTGTGGGAGCCACAGTTTCTCTACAGTCCTACAGCCAGCAGCCTCTGCTAGGAAGCAAGATGGGAACGGATAATAAAGCCAGGAAAAAATTCTGATGACAGCGCAGGAATCTTCAAAACCTGCAGCTCTGCATTAGGCAGCTAGTGGAGTAGGATGCAAAGGGACAACGTCAGATCACCTGGTCCTTGGGAAAAGCTATTAGCAATGTGCTCATACAGGATTACAGAACACTGTCAGCGTGGATCACATGGTTGTGGGCTTGGTAGAAAAAAGAATAGTGGTGGGACGAAAGCTTTCTGTTAGGCTTTTTTATGAAGTAATGGATGCCATTTTTAAAAATCAGAACGAAGCTACATCTGTTCTTATAACCCATTTGAGGTTACAGGTGTTCAGCCTGGATCCAGTGGCCTGGGATTGAGCTGTGAAGAATGTGACCACTCTGCAGCACCACGGAAGCAGGGAGCTGGCTGAGCAGCACTTTTTCAAGGTGAGTTTCCTGGCATGAAGGGCAATTGCAATTTGTCTTTGAGGACCTGGGTCAGCAAAACCAGAGATGGACGTGTTTTGAAACCTACGGCCTGGTGCAATTCCCAGTTTAGCTCTGTGAGTCTAACATAGACAGCAAAAAAATAAGGATAGACTGCGCTATTTAGGATGGTGTGGTAATGAAGATTTTTTTGTTTATAATCCTGCTTATCTGAGAAACTATCTTGTCATTATGTGCTACTCTACAGTTAAGGCTTTTATTAACAATTACTATATCTGAATCAAGTAAGACTGTGTTCTCGTGTCTGATTGCTCAGAAATCTGAAATTCTTTTTGGTTTTTTCCCCCTTTAATGTAATTTCAGTTATATGAACTTGTGACATGATCTAAAGGCAGACTCTCAGAATTAAACTCTTCTATTTAAATTCAGGAGTGTTCTTCAAGTCCGATAATGCTCCCAATTTGCAGAGTCTCTTAATTTTCTGGAATAATCAGAAAAAAAGTGCTTTGGGTAGAGATTTTACTAGTTTCTCTGACATTTTTCAGAATGTTATATATACAGCTCAGAATAGGATTTTGATTCTAAGCGAACTACCGAGGCAAAGCAAAGTTGAGCTTTTACTAAGAACTATTCTTAGTATTTATGATCACTGTATTTAATAATGAAAAATCCAATTAGACCATTATTGTCAGTCCCCTGCAGGGACAGGGTATAATCCAAACCTCTTATTTTCTCCGTAGCTGGTAAAAGATAAGTTAGAGAGTGAGGGGAACTTTATTGGGTTTTCATTAAAAGAAGATTAAAAAAAAAAAAGAGAGGGGGGAAATCTTCTCAAAGAAAGAGGTACATGGTCCCAAGGACAAAGAAAAAGAAGCCAAAGTAGTCAGGAAGGAAGTTATTTTCCTTATGTTGGAGTCTTTGGACACAAGTGACCTCCAAGACACAATGAAAATTTAAGGAGAGAGAATTAATAGCGAGGAGACAGGAAGAACACATATTTATGGCTCAGGGCAGGAACTTTCTAAGACTCAGGGTTTTGCTGATGAGATGTAAAAAGGACAGGAGAATATCCATACCATTTATTTAAAGCATATGGCTAATGAATTGCTTAGGGGCAGTCTGAAGCACCATGTGATGTCTCTGTTCTTTGCCTCCAAATTTTTGGATGTCTGAAAGTACAACACTTGCTACTAGTGAGGTGTCTTTAATCTGGCCATGAGGAAATCATTCCTTTTCCCCCCTAGGACAGAAAGATGTGACTGGCTTCTCTAGCAGCAGCACAAATTCTTTGTGACTTTTTGTGATGAATGTCAAATACAGTCTGAGGTTTCTGCATAAGCTATATGGTAGTTGTACCTTCCACACATTATGTCATCACATACCCCACCTCCCACAGTTGACCACCAGGAGGTATGCAACTGCTGCTGCTGCTTTTGTTGGCACACAGACCACTTGAAGTGTCAGTGAGCTTGTGCTTGGCTGAGATGGTGCATTTGCAGAAACACAACTGATGAACAACAAGTAGGAGTCCCACACTGTGCACTCTGAGGGAGATTTTTTTCATTTTTTTCCTTTTTTTTGGTGTATTATCACTGTTTCCTTCTATTTAAAAGTGAAGTCTTTGGGGCAGAACGCACATGGATACTCTTGGGATATGAGGAATGCAAAATAACTACGGCTTGATTTTTATGGTTTGGTTTTGGGTGTTGGCAGCTTCTAGTGACTTAAGTGAAAAGCTGGCTGCTGGCCTCTGCTGAGCATGAAATTAGTGTTTCCTCTCCCTCTGGCTCTAGCGTGCTGTGTGGCCAGGACCGTAGTGCAGCAGAAGAGAGTCAGCCAGCAGAGGAGGCAGGGACATGAACGGGATCCGAGTTCTTTGCTGCCACCCCTCCTTGACCTCCACCAAAAGCCAGCCACCAGCAGAGTGCCTGAGTCATTGCTGCAGCACTGTAGGAAGTGCAGACATCCTATGTAATACCATCAAAAGAGTTTGCAATTATATTTATACCTCCCAGGGGTGCAATGGAAGTTTTAAGGTTTAGGGCTGAAAAGAATTCTTAACAGGTGTCAAATTTAGCGTCAGCATAGAGTTCCTTGTGAACCAAATGACACACCCTTTTCAAGCTCTCCTAGGAAATTTGGCAGTTCCTATTATTACAGTCCCTGTCACTAGCTTGAAAGAAAAAAACTGACATGCTGCCTGGAGGCTGCTGGTGCTCAGAAGGTTAAGTCTTCATGGCAAAGAAAAGAGGACAGCAATCTACCTGAGCACACCAACTGGCTGCCTAGTGGCAGGGCCAGTTGTGTTTGTTAATGTCTGCAACAACATGAATGAAGTCATCAGGATGCTATGACAGGCCTATCTTTCAAATGTTACCCCGATTATTTTCTATATTATTTATGTTACAGACACACACCTATTTTCAGGATGGACTCGAAGTACCTGTTTTCAGAGAAAGCATTAGGCAGAGAATGGTCACAGGTGCCATGTGGGACCCAGCTGGCCACTTTGCCATCCCCATACAGCAAAAATCCAATCTCATTCTGCAGTCAGACCACTCACTGCTGCACATGTCTTTGAGAACTTTCTTTTTCACATGCAAAAACCCCATCTCTTCTAGATCAGAACAAAGACCAGTTTCATTACAGTGCTTTTGATTGGTTACTCTTCTCCTTCACTAAACTACAGCTGCACAAAATTCTTCCCTGAAGGCATATATAGATAATGCACTTTGAACAATAAAACTTTTATCATCCAAAAAATTTTGTTCATTCCCAAAATTTTAGATTTTCTCGAGTCTGAAAAGAATAATCCTGAACAGGGTTTCATCTCCTGTGGTATGTCTGGAATCAATTATTTAAAATTCCAGGAAAGGTACATGAAATTTCTAAGTGATACGCATTTTGCCACACTCTCAGCTAATATTTCATTGTAGCCAAACTTGTATTTGTAAGAATAACTCCAATTTTAAATTCAAATACATGAGAGTGCTCATGCTTCTCTCTGAAGGGTATAGTCAATACCTTATACTTGTAAAGTTATAAAAACAATATGAACCCATGCAAGCAAGTGTACCTCAATGACAGCACATTCCTGTATGATACTTGCTTAATTGCATCAATTTAAAATCAAGTATATATTGAACCTTTTGTGTTAATTTAACTGTAGCCTACACTAAGCATTTTCACTTTCTGGTTCCTTGGTAATTGGAGCCTCATTCCGTACTGGTACGACAGCATCCCGTGAAAATACACAGGCACAAGGTGGCAGCGGCGGTTTGAAGCTGGGAGCACGGGCTCTGCACTGTGCTTAGGGCACTGCAGCTTCTGTGCTTCTTCAGTGTGGTGGGTACCAGGCAACCAGGTGGTCATCAGCTGCAGTCCTACATCCCAAACATGGCTATTAGAACCATTACTGCAGCTTTGGTTCCCACTAAGTTCTTGGTTGCTTCAGGCTTCTTTTAGCATCTCACAGACTGCCTGGGGTATAAGGGAGCCCGCCATCACCATCAGTTGTGGGAGGAGATTATATCAGGGAATTTAATTTTTGCAATGCCCTGGATGTGTTTTGATGGCACCTCAGCATTTCAAACTGATCTCAGTCTTAATGCCTTTCTTAAGTAGCCTAACTGATGGATAAACTCCCATAAAGACTGAATACTTCACAGAGCAGGTGAATATTGTTGCAGTCCCCAAAGGCCACAGCATTTTACACGTGTTAATCCCCTGGAGAAAAACATAGAGCACATCTGAAACATAAAGTGCTTCTGAAAATCCCAAATGCCTAAACTTTACCACAGTGTTACCCTGACTGCAACTCACACCCCATAGCACTGGAGAGAAGGGGTGGGTGTTTACACTTCTCTCTCTCTTTTCCTGTTTCTCTAGGAATCACCTGAATGTTCAGAAAAGGTACTGAAAAGCATTAAACTCGTGCCCATGCTTTCTGTACAGAGAACAAAATTTCCTGTAAGCCTGCCAGACCTTTCACAGCTGCACCCCAGGGATTTAACACTGTGCAGCTTATGAGTTTATATGAAATTTCATAAAAGATAAGACCTGTATTTTCACATAAATATATTTATTTTGGGAAAGATCAAGAAATACCAATATATTTTAAACCAGTTCCCTGCTGCATTAAAGAATGTGAAATATTCAGGAGAACATTTGCTAATCCTATACAATGAAATCTATTTCCCTCTCTATTTAGCATGCAGGCTGCAGCTGCTGAAGGTTGTTCATCCTTTTCATCAGAAAGAAAAGTAAGGATGATGTGTAATAACCACATGATGTGTAAACTTAAGGAGCAGCATGGAAGGGTGTTTAGAACAAAATGTTGTAAGCTACCTTGTAAGCATGATTTCTCCTTCATATGCTTGTTATATTGTGTTTCACTGCTTCAAACTGTAAATTTATATTCATGGACATAATTAGAAGTGATATATAATATGCTCTCATCGTACAGAAATAAAAATATAAGCACAATAGCACATACATTTGCAGAATATATATCTATAAATTCTCCAGTAGGTAGTATACTCAAAGCAAATTCCAGTTTTTCTGTTCAACTATTACTCTTGCTAATGTAATGAGTTACTTTTTCACTAGTGCTAAGTTCTGCCTATCCTTCCAGATCCTCCTGTAGTCCAATATCTGACAAATAATCCCTTTCTTCATCTACCTGAACTCTGATAACTATAGCAGGAAATTGAAAATGAGTGCCTATGATTCCTGAGTCCACCAGGGGACAACATATGACCTCGGGAATTCATTTAAGTCTCCTGTTGCTATAGATTCCCTAAGCATTAAATGGAAATGGCATTTACTTTCCACTGAGAGGTGTTAATAGTTAAATATTGCTTCAAAGACCTTCAGATAAAAAGACCTATATATGTGCAAATTTTTATGCTTCTTCCTGCTTTCCTATAGCTTCAAGATATAATAATACACTGAAAAGCTGAAATTTTCTTATGAAATAAAATTGTACTTGGAAATGTCAGGCCTGCACAGACCAATGATCCAGAAGCTGCTAAAGGCAGTGTATCAGAAGTTGTAATCCAGCCTCTCCGGGTACTGAATACTGCGATGAATATATTCACTTACCAGAACCAGCCATAACCATTTTCCCCATATACCAAGAACTATAACCAGTATATAAAAATGTCAGGAGCAGTCTCTGAGGGTCAGTTTGGATACATCCACCCTGATTTGGAGAGCAGCAGTGGTGGGCATGAAGAATGCTCATCTGTGTGGGCATGAGCCATGACATGCCATGCCACTTGGCAATTTCACTGTATTTAGTATTAAAGACAAAGACTATAAAATTCCCCAGTGTCTTCAAATTTTTGTACTCAAGCTTACGTGGATAATGCTGTGAAGAGGATGACTTAACACCTTGACAAGCATCTGAGATCTCTAACAGCTGAAAGCATTTCTTAGAAAGATTACAGGAAGAAATTTTACTCCTTTGTTTTGTGTGGAGACCCCAAACAGTTCAGTGCCAGAGATTTTAAGTGAAGTCAGCCTGATCATAGCTGGAACATGAAAGTATTAAAGTATTAAAGTATTCAGTAAATATTGGCCTCTAATGTTCATTGTAAGATACAAAGCATATATATGTTTCATTGAAATTAAATTTTTCTATGATCCTGTGGACTTTTTTATTATGTTACTGCTATGCTAGCACAAAATTCAGCCATATCGCTCCCAGCATAGAACAGATTCAAAGAATTCACCTCTTCTCTGTTCATTCAGCATGTATAAGCAGAGAGTGATTCCTCTGAATCTGCATACTGTTACTTACCAGCCACTTTTCCCCCAGTTCACTCTATGGACTGAAGACAAAGGCAATAGTCCAAAGGAAGCTTATTTGTATCTTTACATGACAAACACACAGAAGAAATTCTATCACAGCAATAGTAAAATTTTGTTACATGCATCTAATGCAAATCAATATAAACTAGATTGAGAGACCAGATTCAGAATGAAAAAGGCTCATGAGATTAGCCCATGTCTTCTCCTAAATGCCAGACTGCAGATACTACACTTTTAAAAAGTTTGCTTGTTTTTTCATATTTCACACACATCCCGATTTAGGAATCAATACTATAGTGAAGCACAAATACTGTAAAGGCACAATACATGCAATGAAGTTAGTATTTCTGGTCCTAATAGAAACACAGTACCAGTATCATCTGTGGAGATGTCACTTTTGTAGCCCAACAGATCGATTTGTGTTGGGATAAGCATTTATGCTTTTGGGTACTAACAGGGGTCTTTCCACCAAAACATCAAATGTTTTTATTCATCTCCCTTGAGTTTTGCACATGAGGGTGCAAATTTACTTTTTTTTTCTTTAAGAAATGGCTTCTCTAACAGGAAGGTTTGAGTTATGGTGACTTTCTATGACAAATAAATCAACTCTTTCCTCATTTTCCTGCTAACAAAGTTCAGTTTCTCTCATTAATGTTTTTCAAAAGAAACAAGGACAATTCAAATAACAGCAACATGAAGTGTTTTTAATGCAGTTTCTAGAAAAGTGAATAATTCAATGTCTCAGAGAAAATGAATGTCTATGTAAAACATGAAGTGGACTACAAACACAAGATGTTTCTCCTTCACTGAAAATTAAATTAAAAGACAGGCCCAGAGCCAAGAGAAACTTTCTCTTAGGACCTACTCCTCTTACTCCAAACCCTTACCTTTGTGAGAAAGCATCTCGGTAGGGGCTGCCATGCTGCAGTGCGATCCCATATCCTCTGTCCGCAACAGTGTTCCCGACTGTGTAAAAAGAGCACTCTGCATCGTTGATGGCCACATACTCCAGCACTGCTGCATCCCAGACAAAGGCATAGTTTCCGTATTTCACCTGCAGTAAACAGAGGAAAAGCTCAGACTACGGGCTGTGAAGTCCAAAAGGAGGCCAGTGCGCCTGAAAACGTGACAGTTTCAGCACAGTCTGTTCTTTAAGGAAAGGGAAGTTTGGGTGCCCAGCTGCCGCCAGCAGAAAAAGTCGCACAGTCACTGGTGCCATGCAGTGCTTTGGTAGAGCACCTCACCTGAAACGGAAGAAACGTGACCTGATAACAACGTGCCATCAGTGAAACAGCGGCAGTGGAGGAAATCTGTGGACTGTGGAATCTGTTTCCTCTTCAGGGAACAAAGGAAACATCACGGTCCCTCCATCAATGCTAACTTCCACGTGAAACCCCCCACTGATTTTTCTTTGAGCCTTAAAAACAACCATTTAGATGGAAGGTAGGTTCAGTTATGCACATTGGGAGGGTAGGCATGGCTATCCAGATGGTTAGCCATGGTCCACATTTAGTCATGCTTCAAGTTGTGATAGACTTCATGAACACCTATTTGTCTTACGGATTCTGTGGGCAACATCACGCCAACTAGATTTTGGGGGGATTATTATTCTCAGCATGAAGTGTTTTCACATGTTTTCAAAGACTTTCATAGAGCAAGATCATGTAAACCATTTAAACTGTTTGACTAAGATAAATCCAAAGCTTTTAAAGTAACATTTTCCTAACCATTCACATTTGAAACAAATCCAATTTTTTTTAATTTAAATATATGTGATGTATATAAAATTTCAGCATTTATTCACAAACAAGCCTTTAAAAACAGAAATTCAGTCTAAACAAATTGTTCCCCATTTCAGTGAATTTCCGCTTTACAGTCAACTCATGTTTTTCTGAAAAGATAACTATCTCTAGCTGCTCTACCAGATCCAGATCTTTTATGAGTTTTCTGTTTTGTTGGTCTCTGTGTCAGACCTGAAGAATCACATTGCTTTTTTCCTGACCCTCTGCTTGGCTTCACTCAGTGCTTTCCCTATGCTGTATTAGCCAACTAAACTGTAAAACTAGGCTGAAGCCATTGACTTTTTACATCTAATGGGAATAAATACGTGACAGCTAAGTGAAAAGTAAACAAAACACAAAAAGGCCATGTGGGGCCAGGCAATCCAGAGAGAATTCAAAACCAAGTCAGCATATCAAAGTAAGCAATGTCAGTACATCATTTAGATTAGGCTTTGACAATGTAGATTATGTTTTTAAAGACTGTTTACATATAAAAGTTACTGAAGCAAGCCACACCGTCTGCTTGCTCACTAGATGTAGTGCACAAGGAACGATTGCTTTTGGGACACATTGCTTTTTACTGCAGGCCTGGCAAGGGAATATTTCCTATTTCCATCTGTAGGCATGGTAGGGGGAGGATTTGTGCAGATTTTGGAGCAGAAAGGGAGCCATATTATCTGTGGACTCCACACGACTTGCAGGATAAAGAAAATTCTTTTCAGAGTGCAGACACACACTGGATTGGGTCATTTTTAATCTTCGGGCTCTGAAAAGAGTCAAGAAGGGTTTTTCTTTCCTCCCTGTGGAGGTTTAGGTCTATCTAAACAGCCAGGGAATAGGGGATAAAAGTGAATTTGCAGTTAACAAACAATACAACTTGTATGCTTGTCTTACAGGCACTGCCACTCACAGAGCTCTTCCTAGCATGGGTTATTCTGATCTTCCTACAGCCACCACTTGACTAGGAAATAGCATGACTGAGAAAAAAGCCCTTCCTAGGAGAATTTAAAAGGATAATGACTCAGCCTGAAAAAGGATCATGATGTGCAGAGGACAAGGAAGGGAAATAGGAGACAAAAGCAGAAGATCAGAAATGGGGAAATGAATCCTGAAAAGGATCAGATGGATTTTCTGAACAAAAGAATTAAGAAAAAGTGGGCTTCAAAAAACAAGTAATTTTACATGTGGGAGATAACCTTTGAGGTGGTGGAAAGAGCAGAGGGTTATGTTTTGACACCTGCTTTTGTCCTAACCCACACTTTTAACATCCTAGTGTATTGAATTCATCTAAGTGCTTGTAAAGAGACTTATCAGCTGCTCAGCTGGTCAGGAAAAATTCTCTTGATTTGGCTGCCTTGCTGTAAAACAACTCACAATGAGAATATATAAAAGTGGTAAAAGCACTTACTGTCAATAATATCTGTGATGAAGTGGTATATATAAGATCCTTAGAGTAGACCTGATAATATCACAGTTCAGGTTCCCACGAAGATATTACTTTTCATAGATAAGATCACAGTAAGCCTCAGTTAAAGCGCATGGGGCACAAAAGAGATTGAAGAGTCAGAAGGGATCATTCCAGTCATCTACCTTCAACACATGGTTGCTCCATGCATTAAAATACATACTTTTTAGCATTTTTGCCTTATTCCTTTACAAATCTAAGGAATTCAAATCCATGGAACAAACCTAAGTTTGTAATCTTTGTAATCCTTGTAATCCCCCTCTTTATGGAACTACTTCTTGGTCTAACATTTTTTTGTTTCTAATCAATGTATTTATTTTCACTACTTATTTTTTTAATAGCTTTCTTACATCATTCCTAGGTATTTTTATTTTTGCAGTTCTAAATACTCACACTTTGATGTTGACACCTTTCAATTATTGATGGATCTTTCTATTACGTAGCTGGGCTGGATACAGCTTTCTTTAATCTTTCCTTGCAAATATCTATCAGTTCAGTCCTCCCATTAGCAGTGACACTATTTTTGAACTGTCTCCAATTCTCAATTTTTAAGTATGGGAAAAACACCTGTCTCACTAAGAGAGAATCATTTATCTGGCAGCTCTGGAGGTATGTGATTTTCCTTTTAGTATACTCTTCTGAGAATCATAGTCTAAACTGTCTGCCCATGGATCTTTCACACAGTTTAAAAGAGATTTTAGCTTAAAGAATTAAGAATAAAATTTTGCTAGAGTATAGCATATCTGGAACACTGCTGATATTTCAGTTTTATGCCTACAAATGAGTAGCTATACTGTGAGAAGGGGGGATGACGCTTTCTGCAAAATCACAAAGGAATTCTGGAACAAAGTGTCAATCAAAACTTATGTCCTTCTCTCTCTCCCTCTTAATATGGGAAGCACATATTTTGCAGTTTTCCAATAGCTATGCTGAAGACTTCTACTTTGGACCAGCAAAAATTCCAGCTCTGCATTATGAGAAGAAGTTAAGGAGCTTACATTCAGTCAATTATGGCGGCTAAATGAAAGCAAAATCTCCTTGGAGAAAGAAACAGTTCCTTGTAATACCTGTAACTCACTACTCTAAGAACTGCATTCCTGATTCTACATTTTCTCATCATTATATTGGCATTTTGTGTAGAGGTAATAACATTTCAGGATGGTGGCAAATCTGAATGCTGTTCACATATGACCATACAGCCCAGGATCACCAGGGAAGCATTTGTAGGAGGAGGGCATATTATCATTCAGCAGCAATCCCAGCTTTCCAGGCCATCAGGGCATGGAGAACTGACACTTTGGTCTCCTTCCCTGTGGCATCCCGCCTGTCAGTGTGGCAGAGCTAAAAAGATTTTTTGAGTATCTGATAACTACTGTCATAGGGGAAAAAAAAAAATCCAGGCAAAATTGAACCTTAGTTGTTCATCAGGGTATTTTGAACTCATGCACTACACTGGTCATTAAGTGAAACAGGGAGGTATGGTACTATACAGAAATGCTTAGTTTCACTTCACAGTTCTGTGAGCAATTTTGAAGGAGTTCCTGTAAAAAGAGTTGTTACACAGAATAAGGATCATCAACACATAGATGTTAAAACTATTTCTATAGGGCTGTTACATTTCTATTTTCTATCACTGAATATTTATAAAATTTTTATTTGCTGGAGTCTTGTCTGTAGATATTAGTTAAAATTTATCTTTGGTGATTCCACCAAAAACTAGTTGAGTTATACAAGAAAAACATTTAAAGCCATTAAACTGTTGCATATGCACGTATTTTATGCCAACACGGATGTGGGTAGTATTTCTTCTTGCAGCTAACCCATTCATGCAGAGTAGGCTGAATAATGTATTTGTGTACAATTCTGGCATTCTAAAAGCACATTTCTAGGTCTAGCAAATGATAAATTTCAGAAAAAATAATTGTAAATAAACAGAAACCAATTACTGCAATTTTTCATACTTAAATTCTTGGATAGTATCTTTTCTGTATTTTAAATTCTGTTATAAAAGAAATACAAAGAATCCTCATGAAAGAAAAAAATTACACAATAAATTTCAGGTTAAAAAGAGCTGGCAGTTATTTTTCCTGCAGAACTCTTTTAAATATTTCATGGTATATAAAATGTATTAACTGTTATAAAAACAACAGAACTTTTAAGGCCAGGGGAATCTCAAGTTTCAACTGATTGAAATGATAATAATTCTTTGGAAGAAAATCTGAAGATTATTAGATAATGCTGATGAAGCCCATGTTCTGAACATCCTGTGCCTATAGCCTGGAGACACAGTGATGATGCTTTTTCTACTCCTTCCCATCACGAGCCAGGTGCCATCCTTCCTCTCCAGCTGCTGTACACCTTTCACCTGCTCCATACAGCAGTTTGAGGGTCATATTCTCCAATACAGACCATTCCATTGCACTAACTCCCCAGGGGAAAAAAACGCCATTGAATGCTGCTAGCTAGACCTGTGCCCACCACTGAGGACCTGAGACTTGGGTACATATAAATACATAAATTAATTTTTTGACATATTCTTTGCATGTTTAGCAAGAGTGCTGTAGCTACAGCCTGCAGAGGGCTGTGCTCCATTCTACAAAACAGCCTTACCAAGGATGCCATTACATGAGGAATGAAGAAGAGGGAGGAAAATTGAATGAACTTTTGAAAAATGTATGAGAGCTAATATACATAACGTGAATATCATACTCCAAAATGGGAAAAGGCAAAGATACAATCGGTGGTGGAAGCTTAAATCTAGATTTTCACGTTGTCAGATGTTGGCAAACAGCTTGATGGCATTCACAAGAGAGGTTTTTCTCAGCAGAAGGAAATGGAAACACTTTGATCTCCATAATCCATTTCCAAGAGGCCAATGAAGTTGCTGTTTATGGACTGAAGCAGAAGTCAGATCTTCTGGCTTCAGAGAAATTCTCATTTGCTAATTTGTTTTTCTCAGGGGACAAAGGTTTCAAGTCTTGGTTTTTTTCACAAAGGGCATAAATTTAGCTAATTTCCATTTGGATCCCAGTGAAATACAATCTCACATTTCAGCTTCGTTGAATAGATCCCACTAATTCACACTTCTCACAAAAGTAATCTTTCTGTACACCCAAAGTACAATGTTGGAACTTCTTGCCTCACACTCCCTTGCAGTCCAGCACATGTGGTTTATCTGCATAACTTAAGAGTGAAATGCAGTCATGCACTCAGAGAATCTGAATCTGACCAACAGCTCTCTGCAGTGCATGACAGGAGCTGGATTCCCATGATGGTATTAGAGCACAGAATAAGAATTCATATATATATATAAAACTCTTCTCAGTCATCAAGACAAGCAGTTAATTAAATAATAATAATCCTCCCTCCCCCCTTTAGGATGTCATTTTGCAGAGTCTACAGAAAGTTATTTAAATTCAAGAGGCACTATTTGACAAACATTGAAAGTTATTCTTTGTACTTATTCAAACAGAAAAGTGTGGAATAGTTTCTAAAAGCATTATTGAGCTAGTGCCCAGGAGCGAACAGCAGCAGGAAATGAAACACTGGGAAGCTTAGGGGAAGAAAGAAGAGGTTAGAAATCCCAGCCTCATCTCCTCTTCAGTATGAAGTTTATCTTACATTACATTGTCATATCAGCTTGAATGGCATGTCTATTTGCTCCACATAAAACTTAATCAGGAAAAGCATTAATTCCTCATATGCAACCTGCCATCAACTTCTTGAGAAAAGTCTTATGATCACATGTTCACTTGTTACGCCGGGCAGACCTTGAATAATTTGTCCAGAATAAGAATTACCCAGCTATGAGAGCTTTGTAATGAGAGAGCACCTCTGTGTCAGAATTTTCCCAGCGCTCAGCATTTTGCCATTGCAATTAAATGGATCTTGGAAGTTACAAGACAGGAAATAACAAGCAGAGCAAAACAGTGGAGACCAATCGAAGGTGCATTTCTGAGGGTGGTGGGAGAATGAAACCAGCTGCTTCTTCAGGTGATCACAGCAAAGCGCTAAAAAAAGCAGCAGACCATAATGATCACTGACATGCAGCCAAACCAGAGGTTCTCTACCACAAACATTAATTTCAGATAGAAGAGAAACAAGAGGCAAAAAAAAAAAAAAAAAAAAAAACCAGAAAAAAGTCTCAGCAAAGCAGACCTTTGAAGGGTAAGGAAGCATTTTTTTTATGCCAGCTTCTCATTTATTTTACGACAACTAAGTGCTTCAGATAGTAATGCGTACTATTTTAAGGGTATCACTAGTGAAGGTCATATACAGAAATTATATGAAAGCACTTCAGGTTCCTCAGAAAATCAGATCTGTGGTAACCAAGTGGTAGTGTCTATAATGAGGCGAATTTAAACTAAATGTTGATAAAGTGAGTTCCCTCTTCTGACAAATTTTTGTGGCAGTTAATTCTCAATAAAAGAACATTTAAATGAGGAAATGTACATGGATCAATACTCTACAACTGGGTGAAAAAGTAAAATTTTGTGGATTAAACTACCATGAAAAAGTTTAACAGAGAATTTAGAGAAGCAGTATCCCTCTTTAAATTAAATCAATCCAGTATGACACTCACTGAAGGGTTCTTGTTCCATTCTTTAGAATAAAAGCAGAGTCAATCTAACTGCAATTCTTGGGCGTCATTCCTTACTCAAAGACACACTTACTGAATACCAACTGCAAGGATCAGAAAATCATTAAAAGTCAAAAAACTACTCATCAAAACCATTCATCATCTGAAAAAGAACTTTAACCAGAAGAAAAGTCTTTGCAAAACTACCAGCGAATCTGAAAAATCCTTCAGTAAAAGCTCATTGGAAATAATAGTTTCATTTTAGAAATTTACTTTAAAGAAACTGACTTATCTTTCAGTTTTTTATATTCCTTGTACATGAGCCCCGACTTTCATAGTGGTAATAGGATTCAGGATGTCCCACTACTCACACAAAAGAATTTAACTATCTTCTTTTGAACCATTGTACTCTTCTCTTTTTGATAAGCATCTCCTGCCCAGGTTTGGGTGGAGCAGACTGGTACAGCAAATCTAGACCCAGTATCCTGAAGCTCCACAAGAAATGGTTCCCAGCCCCTCTTTTTTTCCCCCTCTGAGATTACACTGCACAACAATTTAGCATGTTTCCCCTCAATCTGATACTTTGTAGGAGACAAGAAACACTAACTGCTGGTAACTTGCATCAGCCTGGGCTGGGGCATGAAGGAACAGGTTTGGATCAGGAGGCTCAGTGCTTCCACATCAGTTCGCTTTCATGTAGACTATGGTGGTCTCAAAATCTGCTTCTTCCTCTGGAAAACCTGCATGAAACCACCTATCATCTTCTTTAGCAGTGAATCTTCGCCTTAAGTGCAGCAGCGTGTGTGAAACAGACTTGTCACAGCTCCCTCAAGTTTTGGCCTTTCAGTGACACCTGGCATCCCCTTTTTCTGAGAGTTCAATAAGGGATATGACAGGGTGGTTCTAAGTATTTCTTTCAGAAGACTGTAAGTTCAGGTTTCTGCACAGACTGGTGCTGTGGACTGTTTCCATCAAAGCACTCTGGAGAAGCTCCACACAGGTACTTCTGGTTTACGGTATCTGCAGCTAAAGAAACCACTTTAAGCCTGATCAGGTCTTCTACAGGCAGGTCAGTCTCTCCTGACCATGCAGCCCAGAAGGCTGATGCTGCACCAATAAACACTCCTGTATCCCCAGGTCCTCTGCAGTTTAGGACCCATGGAAAACATTAGGAGCTGTGGGAGGGGGAAGAAGACCAGTGCAGTCTCAGTTTTTACTCAGTTCAGACTGCCTTCTTGCTATCACCATGCAGACAACTGAGATCACACAATAGAACAAATTGTCACATAAAGTACCTGTAAGTCTTAAAACCCAGCTTCTCTCTGCTGCTGCCCTCCTTGCAGCAAGCTTACAGCCCATTTTGTGCTCACAAACTAGGAAGTCAAATCCCTTGTGTAAGACAGTTAATACAGAGCCTACTGTTACAGTCATTCTCAATGCACAGCTAAGACTGTCAGGCAGAGCAAGTCCAGGTAAAGGAGCAGGCACTCAAGTTCTACATGTACAAAGGTAAATAAAGACATAAACAAGTATCCAGAAGGAATTTCAAGTTCAGACAGCACCCAAAACAGTGTAACATGCATCTGGGTACTTTCATGTCCAACTAAGGATTTTATATGTTTACTGTAACTCTAATTTCAGGTGACAGCTGGACTTCTGCATCCTTATAGAGTGAAATATTTACAGCCTTTGCCTTCAAGTGTACACAGACTAGTTAATCTCTGGCTACAGTCTGCACAGGCATTTCCACTTATCCAAGGCTGTAACATTCATTTTGCACACCTTTGTAAATAAAAATGAAGTGCAGGTCACAGAGTCCTATTATATCTGCTTCTAATTCATCCTGACCTGCCCACACCACAGCTCAAATGGCAGAAGTCAGTTTACAGTTGATAGAACTGAGAAACAGCCACCAAACATCAACTAAAAAAAATAAATTATTATTGTAAACCAGTCACTTGTGCTGGAGGAGTCATTCAGGACTCATATTTTTCACGAAAGATTTCTCATCCCTTCTTTCTCCTGAAGCAGGAATCAACAGAAATTCGTGGGCAGTACACTTGACACAAACTCAATAGAGGTAATGTTAAACACAAAAATTTTGCTTGATGAAGGTGATAAATTGAGCTGGATGGAAACTAGCTACCTTTCTGCACAAGGAATCTGAAGATTTTGAATTAAGGAAAAGTATCACAAATTTTGAGACCGAAAATAGTAAAGAAAATCCAAACTGGAGAATATTTTATTCCAAAAAGTTGACTTCAACCTGAATTACTTTCTCTGCAATGGATTAATATTTAAAAATGAAAAAAACCCCATATTTTGATCAAAAAGAGGTAATAATTCAATACAGAAATACACTATGAAGACATTTTGACAATTTTAGTGTCTTTAAAGCTAAACAGTGTTTTATAAAAATACTTCCATCATTACACAGCTTCAGTTTCAATTACTCTAATATTTCATAACTAATATTCAGTTATTCTAATGACAACCCACTCTGGTTTACTTATGTTTGTAGGTATCTTATAAAAATCTAAATACATAAAAATAGAATCATTAATACAATAAGCAACTGCATTTCCAACTTCACTCTAGATTTCCCACAAGTCTAATAAATTATGGAAACTTATGTCTCTTTATGTGTTGCTCCAGCCTCTCAGATTCAAACTTGGATAAAATACACACAGAAATCTGATTATATCATAAACAAGAATAGTTCTGTAGTAAACATACAATGCAATTAATTAGTCACCCAATCTTATTTATTTTCTTAATTTGAATTTGATGCCTATACCCTGTGTCACTGGTGTTCTTTTCAAAAATATAATACAATTGGGTTAAAACCAAGTACTTGTTCTAGCCTTACCACATTAATAAAAATGCCGAGGCATCTTTGAGATGAGTAATGAGAAAAGTGGAGTTAAAATATTTATGGAATGTAAACAATTTTAATCATGAAGATACAATGCAATCAGCTGATTTGCCTGCTCAAAATGAAGTAGCATTTCACCTACAATTAGGAACATCAACTGAGATTTTCTCAGTTAGACAATGCACTTGCAAATCAGGTATTTGTGCATGCAGTGTGGACAATTAAGTGCTCAGCTAATCATGTACATCAGTAAACATCTTATCGAGTGAATGAAATAATTTCATTAGTTAACACCAAACAACGGGAAAGGAAAATACAATAGCATCATAAAATCATGAACTCCATATTCTAGCACTTCATCCAATGTGTAGCAGGTATCACCTACGATCTGTGTGGGGATGGCTTGACGAAGGCCTCTACCTTGTTAGGAAATGTACTCTCATTCAGTGTTGTGTTATTTATTTTCCTGAAAAACAGACTGGACCTTGTCTATGTAAAGAACGAATATCTAAGTTGATGTTGCTTGTTAGTTACATTTATATCATTACCTAACTTAAAAATAACTTCTCTTACAGGACTCTACCATGAGAGGGATAGTACGTTGAACACATATATACTAAAAGTGGGGAAGAACTGCAGTTTTTCTCTGGCTTTCAAAAAATTAGAGAGAAGCTGGGGTACTTCATTGCACCTGGGAACATGTGAGCTGCCCGCACAGCAGCAAGGGTGGAGAAAGGCCTTAACTGACTGCCAGAGCAGAAAAATAATATTTTTTTCTATCCAGGTCTATATTATTTGCACACACTTCTTGTTCCTTCAGTATGGATTTTTAAATGGAAAACAATGAACACAATTTTCTTCTTCACTTGTTAAGGGAGATTATAAGGGATGCTACACAGCTTCTGACACATTGGTGATATATGCCTGACCAAGTTTTCAGGAGAAGTGCTGTATGCCTGCATCTGCACACACAGCCCACACAAACAGCTTTGCAGCTGTGCAGTGCTCTGTGTGCAGATACAGCTCCTTTCTGTGTTTAGTTATATTAAAACATCATACACAGTGCAACTGCACACACATGGGCTCTTCTTCTGAAAATATGATCCCTTAAGACACAAATGGAAAACATATTTCCTATGAATGGACATCTATGTCAAGTCCAATATAGCATCATTGTTGTTACACCATTAATGTTAAATTTTAGAAAAAGTTTAATTCACAAGATGTACACAAGAAAGCAGAGTAAATACAATGCCAGAAAAATATATTCTCCTTTATCTTATGTATGACATATCTATGAAGAACATATTTTATTGTAGCCGAAGAAGATAAAACCACAATTATATTTTCTCTTGTCTCTTTTAAAACTTCCTTTTAGTTGTGCTTATTCTTTTTGTTATATTTCAATTTATTTGGAGCTGAATAATGCAAGTCCAATGGGAATCTAAGGCCCAGTACAGGCATTTACACTTGACATCTAGTGAATAATTAATAGTCAGTTCAGTGGTCTTACTCTGTACCTACGTAGGGCACACATCAGACATTAGGTCTAGCAATGTATGAGCTGAATGAACTGAGATAAATCACAGACTGTAAAAATATGGCAACAGCATAATAAAAAATAAAGAAATCTACAAATTGAGAACAATATGATAAAGATGAGATCAAGACTGCAGTCACAGAATGTACATAAAACTTGTCATGGGGTGCTAGGAACACCTCGTAGCTTACAAATTATATAGAGTAGTAATAAATACAACATACAGAAAGCTGTATAGGATGTGTGCAATATAAATCCTGAAAGGATACAATACAATTTGACACAGTATCTGTCAAAAAGCGTACTATGTAAAACTCCATGGGGACTGAAGGCACTCCATCAGGCCTAGCACTAGCATTAGAAAGAAGTTCAAAACAAACCTTCTGCAAGTTTCTCTGCTATTGGATGTGATTTGCCTTTGTTCAGCTAGGAATGGATCTGGATGTTACACAATGTTATGTAAAGTAATTCTTGCTGTCATGAGATTTTCCCTTCATGTAATTCTGCTCATGAGGTCTGGAAAAGTTAAGTCAGCTCCTAAATTGGTGGATGGAAATACAAATTGAGGCAAAGTCTACCACTGACTGCTTTCAACGGATGCCAAATTTGAGCTAATGATTTCTCATGTTGGATGTAGGGAGAAATTACCTCTGAAGGTATGAGAAAGGGTGTGATAGATATGAGGCAGGGAAAACCTCCGATGGGATGTTCTAGAAAGGTGGAGAAGACAGCTGCTGAGAGGCTGAATAGGGAGATTCAAGATCTTGAAAAATGGGATGCCAGTTTGGGAAAGGAGAGGTACAGCAAGAAGCATAGTAAAATCCATCAGATACAAAGAATTTATGTGATCTTTAGCTATATGCTTGGCTGATGCTTCCACTCCACAAAATCAGTATAGTGTCTGATAATGTGAAGAGGCTCTCACCACCACAGGAGAGGATGTATTCAGAAGCATGATTCTCTAAATCAAGATCACTATTGGTATCTATACAGCCAAAAAAGAAAAATTAATACCCTGAGTATTTTCCACAATTGTGATTCACAAACATATGTTATATGTCATTATATTAGCCAGAATTTTGGTATGAGCTCTTTTGAATTACTTCTGGGTTTGCCTAGTTTTATTCTCTTCTGAAATCTCATATTGTTCTGTTCTCTTTGTTGTGTTCCATCTGCTGCTCACTTTGTTAAATCTAAAATGATTTAATGATTGCTCTAATCAAGAATAAGATACTGTTTAAAGAAAACCATCTCCTTCATTTAGCTTTCAGCACAACCATAGCAAAATCAAAGAGGTTCAATTTAATAATAGCATGATCTGAACGACTGAAAGCACTTTGCAAACATTCATTAACCGATGCTCACATTTTCCTTTTGTGAGAAAACATTCCTGCCTTTGCTGTTTACATCTGCCCAATCTGCACCTACAGTATTGTGTGTTGCCTCCTGACTATGCTGTGAACCACAATATTTGGACTCTGAGAGTCAAAAATTATTATTTGACATTATTTGAGCAAAATTTTAGCACTTGAGGCCAAAACCTATGAGTTTTTCTACTTTCACCCTGCTGATTCTCTCCCTTATCCTGACGTTGAGGGGAACAAGCAAGTGGCTGAGTAGGGCTTAGGGGTTGGCTGGGGTTAAACTGTGACAGTATTACAAAGAAATCCTGCTCTGAGGTCAGGGTGATAAAACAACACAATCTTCTGCTCTTTGATTGATGCTATGACCAGAACCCTTTGGTACTTACAGACTTTTATAATGCATCTGCTTATCTATCTACTGGGTTTTTCATTACAGATGCATTGTATTTTCCACCCATCTTGATACAGCCCCTGGGATGGATATCTCTCCGTCTCTTACATTCAGCAGGGAATGGGGTCTGTTTTATTTGATTAAATAGCTCTTCTGCAAACAGCCATAAACACCAATCAGCCCCCATACAGCGGGAAAGCTTTAGAGCTGGGAATGGTAAACAACTCTCTCCTGCCATTGTAATTCAGGAAGGGAGTTGTGCAGCCTATATAGAGTGGGTATTTTACGCAAAAAAATAGAAGAACGAAATGTGGATACAGCCTTGTTAAAATGCTTCTTAAAATACTCCACGTGGCACTTTAATCGTCTTTTCCCATAGCTTGGCTATTGAAAAGAAACTCATTTATTGTAGTCACATTTTCAAATCGGACAACTCTGCCACCTAATTCAAATGCAAAGAGGCATAAACTGCTTGATGGTAATTTAACTGTAGAGAATAAATGGTGGAAAAAAGCAATTATAATTAATCTTCAGCCTAAGGAAAGATTCTGCTTCTTTAACAGAAGAATTTTAGCTTTATTTTAGGTTGCCACACTTTAGGAAAGCCCACTTGCCTACCTGGTACACCTTCCTTATAACACTTTCAAGAAACTAATAAGATGAATTGATTGGAATAAATCAATAAAATTATATATTCCAACAAGATGCAATTTTACTAAAATGTTTCCTACTATGTATAATGAAATGACTGAGGACAATGTCAAAAAGCAGCCAGTAGCAAAAGCCTGTTCAGTCTCTAGTCTCCCAGACCAGGTATTTTCAGATAAGACAATAGACATCTCTCTGGCTCTACAACCTGTATGTACATTTAAATGCACATAGGTATTTAGAAGTACAGACCTAGAATTTGTAAACCAACCACCATTCTGGGGTAAAATTTTGGGTTCCTCTTCTGTATTTGAAAAATTAACCTTTTCTGTGCTTTATTGCTCTATGTGGTATCTTAAACTGCTCTGGACTTCCTCCTCTCTCATGTTTTGAGGCTAGGATGACTTTAAGGGCAATCATCTGTTTTAATTAAATTTTCCAATTCTTAGAGGCTTGATATTTATATATGTTAGAGACTAGAAAGGTTGATTTTCCTAAGTATTCTGCTAGTGGTTTTTAGTTTGCAGCTTAATTTTCCTGCACAGTTCTTATTACTTCACTAGTATTTAGTTGCCTACCAATATGTTTATTAATGTATTGACTATTTAAGGATGATATTCTAAAAATTTGCTATCTGAACTTGATCTATGAATCCCATTTCTTTTCTATGACTCCAGCTGTAAGAGTATTAGAATGAAAAAACTCTGAATC
The DNA here is from genome assembly GCF_036250125.1 of Pseudopipra pipra. Taxonomy (NCBI): domain Eukaryota; kingdom Metazoa; phylum Chordata; class Aves; order Passeriformes; family Pipridae; genus Pseudopipra; species Pseudopipra pipra. Next base: position 22,572,224 of record NC_087552.1, on the reverse strand, counting down.
ATTTCATGACAAACTATCAAATGTCTTACAGTGGAGACTCGCTACAGGTCTACTCACTGCAACTGCATTTGCCAGTCTCTGGAACAGACATTTTGTTTGTTTGGTAACAAGCTTTCTAAGAGAAATTATCTAAATCTATCAAAACTGTTTTATAAACAATTGGTATAGCAGCTCCAAAAACATGAAACAAGATCCCTCTGTTACCTCTTATGCCTCTCTCATGATTTTAGACTCACAGCCTCATAGTCAAAGTCATGCTTTAGGGCTGGAACTTAGGGCACATTTTATCAATCCCCTTTCTCATTATTTCTATTCATTTCTTTTTTCTGTTGCACATATCCTTTAAACAACCTTACATTCAATCCTATCATTTGCATTTGTTAATGCATCACAATATATTTTGGTATTATTAAAATATGTTAATACAAAAAAAAAAGATAGCTGGAAACATTTAAGTAAGAAAGTGAATACATTACCAAATTCTGTGCCTGGAGCAAGAGTATGCTCTCCTGTCTCCATCTATTGATCATTAGACAGAGTCTGCATTTCCCTCATCTGTGTGTGATACATCCCCAGAGCAGCACACCACATTATGAGTCTGCAACTGGGCTTCAAAGTGACAGTCAGAGTTTTTGGAACACTTCATCTGATTGCAAATGGAAAGTCACAGATTTCATTGCACAGACAAACAGCAAACAATGTAAGATGGAGATAACAAAGGGGATGTGTAACTGTGTAGAGAGGTGAAGGGTGGAAAGAAGAAAGGGTTCAAGAGCTGGGGAAAAGCTGGAGTAGCTGTTATCCAAACAGAAGGGACAGAGGGTCAAAAAGCAGAAACATGAAAAAGTAAGAGGGAGGAAACAAAGTGAAGTGAGAATTCAGAAGAACAAGCAGAGGTTGCTGGAGCAGCGTAGGAGTCTGTGTAGTCCCCAGACAGTCTCAGGAGGGTGGTGCTATTAATCTTCATGAACCTGGAAATGTTACAGAACCTCTGTAGGAAAAGTATGAAGTTAATGGAGATAAAATGGAGCAACAAGAGCTCATAGGACCAGAATAACAAATGCCTTATACCTTTCATGTCCCCTATAGCCAAACAAGAGTGCTCCAAATGCCAAACTACTCTTCTCTGTCAGGCATTTTATAGAGTTTTTCTTTCTTAGGATAACGAGAATGCAAAACGAGGTATCAGTGCATGGACATGTCCCTCTGCCATGGAAAGGGGTACAAGCCACAGAGAGGCATGATGAGGGAACTGCGAATTAATACTGCTTTTGTACGAGTGAGTTAATAAAAGCAGGGGGACAGAAGGAGAAGACCTAATCCAAATTTCTATTTCTTCCTGTGGCAGCAATTTTTGACAGATCTTTTCAATTGATTTTTTTAAAAAGGAATATGGGACTGGATTTCGGCACAAAAGAAAATGTATGGTTGTTAAACTGCACAAATTCCTTTGTCATCCTTCCACAGGAAAATGGCTACAAGAAGTGACCTGAAGAAGTAAATGAATTACTTCAAGTAGGACATTTTACTCACGCCAAGGTTTGCTTCCCTTTAGGTTGCACAGACATGGCCCATATCTGATGTTACCAGACTAGAAAAGCATATGTGTGGGAGTGTGTAACTTTCATCAGGAGTCTCTCTTGTTTAATAAAGAGCACTACTCAAAAATCCTAAGGATATATCCCTCCACAAGCTGCTGACACACGGGAGGAGATTCACTGCTCTGTTAACATCTCAGCACAGCATGCTCATCCCTCTCCAGTTTTTGGTCTGTTGGTCATAATCTTTTTCACCAAGGCGATGCCATAGGTGGAAGAGCTTAGGAAAGTAGTATGTACAATGTTAGCAACAGCATTAGAAGTAGATTTATGGGTTGGAAAAAGTAACAAGTAGCATAAGTGCCCAAATGACAACTGACACCTTACAAAATGGACCCCTCAGTACCTTTCTGCCCCAGAGAATCTGCGTCTCCCAAACCCCTCCTGGCCTCTGCAGCTGATCAACAGAAGGGGAAACATAATTTGGTTTTGGTTTTAATTGAGAGAGCAACATGCAGCAGAATTTCCATTTTGCTACAAATATACCTGTGAAGACATTTCCAGTTTTGTACTCTTAATCCTGTAACAGCACCCATGAGAGCTGTTTCTCTTTCAGACCTCTCCTGTGCTAATGCATAATAAATGCACTTATCACCTAGTAACTACTTTTAAACCTTTTCTTTTTCCAGTATTTGACAACAGCAATGCTCTGGTAGATCCAAATATGCACAAACTAAGCTACTCATTTGTAGGGATGAGTTCAGCATCCTTTTCTGTTTATACAATCCTTTAACAGATGCCTCCCTAATACTGAGTGTGATCAGCTGAGAAATATTCAGCAATAAATAATACTAGCAAAAAAATTTTCTTTAAGCATTATCCTGACATGCTCATGCTCAGCTTTTACAACTACTGCCTGAAAATGCACCCATTTTCTTAAATTATTTTCTAATTGTCAGTTTTCTTACTCCCTGCTACGTTCCAAAATTTTCCATCTCCTAAAAATCCTGGCTTCAGGACAGAGCTCAGAATTTCTACAATTAATCGCTTGCCAGTGCAAATGAAAGCAGCATCTATGCTGTTTATTTATTCAGAAATTTAAAGTCTCTCATATATAATGCTTGGGATTGCGGTATTCAGATGCGATAGGGCCATGGAAACAAATGGGGATGCACATGGTTCTGGCAGCAATTCCCAAAGTGCTCAGTGCCAGAAAAAGGCACAAGAAGATATAAGAGGGTTAAACTAAGCATTGCCAACTACAAAGTCCTCATACACGTAGCCACAAGCAGTTACTCCGCGTGCTGTGGTCTAGGTACACTTGCCATCAGAGTGTAGTGTTGTGTTCCTACCTGTCAGAAATATCCAAAGTTCTCCAGAAACTTACAGTGGCAGATACCCACACACAGAGCTGGTCTCTGGTCTCCTACTGTCAGGACAGGGATGCATGCCAGGTTTTTCACTCATAACTTCATCCTAATTAGTCCAGTTCTACAGAAGAGAAACGTCAAGTGAAATCTCCACTTAAAAAGGAATCAATTTTCCCCTCTGGACTGTTTTGCCATATAAAAAGATGACTACAGGGTTAGACGCAGACTAAGGTGTGAAGTAGTTAACTTTGTATTTGGCCATCAAGATGAAGGATTGGGACCCTCTGCGTGGGGCCCACCCCTTCCATTCCATGCTTACTACTCAAAGGGCTGTTAGCTATCCTTTTTCCAGCTGAAAAGCTGGACTCAGCTCTCTGCAAAATGCAATTCTACAGAATTGAAGCAAAATTAGTTCCTCAGAGCATATTTTGCTATTTCTTATTTTTATTGGCATTTCTAGTCATGGAATATGATCTTAGTTTGGTAGGTACTGTACAAAATAAGCCGACAAGAAAAATAGGCACTCCTGACCACTCTAGAGATGCAAACTGTCTGTCTTCAATAGCTAGGAAAGAAATTTGGGCACCTAAATTAGGCACCTCAAGTTACACAAGATAGGGGCCATTGACAGATCTAGGTGAAGCAAGGTTTTAAGAGAGAAATATCTTTGAACAGAGGAAGGGATATATCTGTGGGGAGAGCCCTAAATAACCAAGCTTTCAGGCCAACAAACATCTGAAAATGAGCAGAAAACTTCAAGATTAGAAAACTTCAAGATTAGAAAACTGTCTTTCAGACCAATGATGTTAATCCACAAGAGAATTCAAAAGAAATATGTAGGTGGCACCACTGAAGCTGGAGAAACTGAGAGATAATAAGGACCAATTGCTCAATAAAATCTTATTTTCTCCCTATCTTTTTATATTGTATTAGACTGTTTTAAACTTTAGTTCCCATGCTCATCTTTTGAAGTTAGGCTGTAGCTCTCCTCTCAGGATGAAGGCTGGAAAGTCAGACACAGAGAGGTTGTTTTTGGAGAAATACTCTTCATCTGATAATGGTGGTGTTCATTAATTTAGTTCATTCTGGGTTATAGTAGTTCTTAGGTTTCACATCACATCTATGCTAGTATTTAGATGACTATAGTGTGAGTTCTTCTCTCTCCTCTGGTTCGGCAGTTATAAAATAAACCAAAGGAAGGGAAAGAACATAAAGAAATAACAAAACAGCACTGCTCAGCTGATGGGTAGTGATCATAGTACGCCAGAGACCCAGTTGTCAAGGTTTTTGTTAGTGTAATAACAAAGAGGAGTGCTAAGGAGTTTGAAGAAAAGAGAAGACCACTGACTTGAGGGAAAACATACATTACAGAAGAGTCCTTGGAGAAAGCATAAAGATGCTTGCTTGAAAAAGGAGTTGCACTGGAAGCTCACACAAGTGATTTCCAATTCAGAAATGAGAAACCTACAGGGAGACTCAGAATCCACCATAAAAAGCCTTGAAAGCCAAGACAACTGGTTTTGGGTGTGGTTTTTTTTTTTTTTAAACCCAGTAGGATTTTCAATGGAACTAAATGCAGAAAGGGTGCTTTATAGAGGTCCCGGAAAATAACACTGAAAACTCCTGAACCAATGGACTGGAGGTCGTATGGGTAAACAGTAGACATGCTACAGAAAGGAAATTGGGAAAACTTCAATAGACACAGCAACAGAATGCCACAGAAAGAAAATTCGGAGGATGAAGTCAACTACTGTAGGTTTTATGTTGACCTAAATGAGTGGTCAGACATGAACAGACAGCAGAGGAAAACACACAAAGTTTATTTCAGATGAATGAAGTTCAGTTCAGTTTAAGAGAAGCAAAATTGCAAGTTGTCTCTGTGGAACCAATTTGTTTGGATTTAAGAATAGTCATGGATAAGCTACAGATAGAAAAGACCATGGTCTTGGATGTAGGGTGGCCCACAAAAATTTCAGAATGAGTCTGGAAAATTCTCCAAAAGAATAGAGAGATAAGAGAGAGAGCAAGCAAAGACAGTCAAAGAACGGCACAGCACCACAGCAGGACATGCGTCAGTGACATCTGAGGTTGTTACAGTGACTGGCAGGCATATGCAGACTGACCTTTGAACAGAAGTTATGAGTAACTTGGATGGCATTTCAGTGAGAGCAAAAAGGGTGAGGTACGTTCTGGAGCACGTAAGATGAAAAAGGAGAAGACGAACTCAGACAAACTTTCCTGAAAACTTTGGAGACAAAGGGAATACAGCCATAGTTGGATTGCTTAGTTGCTGGATGAATACATGTCCATGTAGATCCATTTCTTGATATGTAGGCCGACTCAAATTTTGACTTATGTATTCAGCTGAATAAAGCCCAGCTCTGCAGAAAATAACTTTTACAGGTGTTTTACTCAAGATAAAACCTGTGAAAACTCTCCAGAAAGTCAAAGTAAGATCAGACTTTAATATATGCTCAGGAGTGTTGGTGAGGGAGAACAACCTACCTTGAATTCTGAGAAAATGAGGTAGCAGGAAAAGAGTTTTATATTTCATTTTTAAAGCTATGCACAGAATCTTCTTCGTGTTCTGTTAACAGTCACAGACCAGTTATTATACCTCCAAAACACACTGACCTCCTCAGCCAACCCAGATAGCTATTAGCCTCTTGATATAGCCTGAAAGTAACACCACACTGCATTTGCAGTGCTTTCTGGTCAGGATTCTAATTTTTTACACTGCTGTAATTTTTTTTAAGCCCCATATATGGAAGCAAAGATACACAGGATTGCAGGAAAGAAAAATAAACAGCCAGACCACCCACAATAATAAAAGGCGAGGGCAGTAGGTGCACTTGTACCCCCAGGCATCTGTCAGCTCCAAATCATGGACTGTGCAGGAGACAGTAATTGGAAAATAGATGAATTGCACCTTCAGCTGTGGGACTGAACGTATCAAGTTCTTAGGGGTAGTTGTGAACCTTATTACTCGTAGAGCTGACACAGAACATCTCAGCTGCCCAAGAAGCATCACCTCCAGAGGCAGAGGGGAGCCAGGGAACAGTGTCTGGGTTGATAATTAGCTTGCTAACCAACAGCTGCATAGTGTAGCTGATCCTCTTGTGAATTAAGATGTACTGGAGTACTGTCCCAGCATTTTTATATGCTCTTCCTTTTTTGCTTCCTATCCCTATCTTAGCCACCGTCAAATTGCTGAATCATGGTACAGATCCAGTCTCCCAAAAGTCTGTCTTTGTTCTGTTTTTATTTCAGTGTCTTTTCATTGGGCTACTCCATGGTCAGAAATGTTCACAACAAAGATATATCAACTTCCATATGTTAAATAATTTTATGTGGTGTGATCAGTGTATCTGCCACAAGAATGGCAATTCTGATGACAATTCTGTGGGTATATCAGGATAATTAGTTAATTCAGGAGGTTTTTTGGCCCACCAAAATAAATCTTCATACTGTCGCTACTGTTGTAAACAAATTAAGAATGTCCATGTTTAGTTATTAATGATTCGTTCTAGCACAGAATCATAAATTGTTACTACCCCTTTCTTTCACGGAGGAATCACCTTAACAAAACTTTGCTATGGTCTATTCATAAGTAGTTTAAACAATATTTTACTATTACAGTATTTTCGTGAGGGTAAAAGTGCCATCCCCAGTGTCCAGGGAAAACAAATGGGCTCAGCAGTTGCAAGCACATTTCCACTGGCAGTGCAAGTAGGATCACAAGAAAATCCAAATCTCAAGACCAAATTCCTTTTGATGCTGTGTGCAAGTTGAAAAGGAAATACTATGAGCCTATGAGCAGTTTCTCTTAATGCAACATCTATAAGCATTATTTCACCTGACAGTCATTCACAAGTTTTCTACCAACTAAATATTTTGCAGATAGAGTTAAATAGGCAGAGGTTTCAAACACATTTGGATTTTGCCTGGGAAAGGAATTTTCCACTCTGTACTACTTAGAAAAATGAAGACGCTGTAGGCTATGGTATCATGTTCAGAGGAACAAGGTGGGTAGGATAGGGCATTAGGCACTATTATACTCCAGGGAAGAAAGAGCAGACAGGGGCACAAAAGAAGCGCTTCATTATATTTTAAATGGGAATAGTTCCAAGGATAGGAAAGCCTGTGGTGCTTGTAAAGGATTAAACAGGGTAATGTGCTTTTTAAAAAGACATAAAGAGGTATGTAATGTGATATGTTTAAGCCTAAATGATTTTTCTTGGAGTCCTCAATGAATGTTTAAGCAGGCATGACTTGGGCCTCTGTAAATCCTCTCTGAATAAATAACTTCTGCAAAAATAGAGTTTCCTTAGACAGAATGAGATGCATATTTCATAACCTATGCAAAAAAAGGAAAATCAATTTGAGACACATGAAACACTTAAGAATAATAAAGAAAATGGGAAGATAAAAGTGAATAATCCAAGCTTATATAAAAATACAGCTACTTCCCCAACCATTTTGATTTGACAGTGAAGGAAGACAACTGAATGAATGCTTCCCTACCTTAAACTCAGACCTTCAACCGCTTTTTGCTGGTTTTTGAGAAAGGAAGAGACAACAAATGAAAGAAAATACCTAAAGCACCTGTGCTTTTCAGGCTGTTTCTTTACTCTGCTCTGTCTTCAGGGTAAATCTACTCAGCTGCTCTCTAACCGGACCTGATGGTACATATAGCTGTTCATCATGGATGGAACAGGAGCACACACGGTGAGACATGTGCACCTGATTTATGAGAATAACAGGACCAGTAAATACCAAAATCTGAAAACTTACAGTGGCATGATCTTCCCATCCTATTCCTCTTGCCTGTCCTGCTCTCCTGCTAGGAAACACAGGTCAAAGCAGTAGATTGCCTGATGCGAAGTGGGACTATGCAATCATTGTCATTTGGCTGTACTGTATTTTCACTCACATGGGTACCATTCCCCATGAAGTCACTGGTACAGCAAGCACGCATTCCTGCTGAGTGAGAGGGGTGATGTGTTGAGTAAATCAGTGGTTGATCCCTCTCCCCTTCCCCCTGTTTATATATACATTAATACAATAGTGCCAGCTCCTCTGGAATTGTCAGAATAAAAGCAAGACAAAACTAAAGAACTATTATGCTTTAACAAAAAATTTTGGGGAAGGCTCTGCTGTGAAAGCTACTTGTAAACCCCATTTAACCTCTGAGATGGTGCAGCAGGGAGTGCTGTTAAAGCTGAGCATGTCCACTGCACTCAGACATCCTTTCAGGACACATCTTTTCCATGGTGGTCCCTCCTATCACAGTACATTCATGGTCATTAGTCAGCTGAGTGGAAATCCCTTTCCCTGTACCCATTTGGAAGCACTCTGTAAGTCTCTGCTCTCTCACTTGGCACTCCAGGAACATGTGCCAAGGTAATGGTACCACAGAGCTTGGACAAACTGCTGTTCAGTCATGCTTTAGGAAGGTAGAAACAAAATGAAACACAGAGGAAGACCAGTTGGTTTAGTTTGTCCAGAGTTATATTTAGCTTAATAGCTGTGATGTGGCCAGTTAAATTCATTAAAGACCCTGAAGAATATCATGAAGCATAGATATAGGCCTAGGAGGCCCATGAATTTCTTTCCTCTGAAATGTTTTCATTTTTTGAAGTGTGTTACAGAGATTATAATCTCTGCCTCTTATCAGCTACCTTTTAAAATATTAGTTTTCTTTGCCTAAGATTAGCTTTTAACATCACTTTCTTCATCCAGCTTTCTTCCTGAGCAGGCCAAATACAATCTCCCCAAAGCTTCTGTGTGAGCAGCAGCTGGCAAATAATCTTTTTCTGTGTCATGTCTTCCTGTAAACTGAAGGAAGGGGAGAAAATGCACACGTAGGTAAATGTGTATGTTCACTAGAATCAGGCCTAAGATGTCTGATTTTTTTGAACTGGAGGGTGGTTGGCTTCTTCACATGGCACAACTTAGTTTTTCAACATCATCACTTGCAGGTGCTTATTCCTGGGGAGCAGAAATCATGGGAAATTAAAGAACTTAGATATTTCTGGGTTTGTAGGTCTTAAGATAGCAAATGCTATATTTCCAGGAACAAGAAATCAAAGACTGTAATCTGGAATTACCTGCCAGCATGCTACACCATTTGTTTGGGTTTTTATCAGCTAAAAGCCTTTAGTCAGCACAGCTCTGTTTGATGTACTCTGTTTTTTGATTCTTCTGAAACCCTTTGTATAACTTGGGAAGGCAAACCAAAAGGAGGGTAGTTTTTTAAAATATATATATATATACAAAAGTCAAACCCTAGCTTTATCAGCCCCTTACAAACCAAGCTAAAATATGTTTTCTCAAAAAAAGCAATTTCCTCTAGCCTATAAATCTTCAGACTTTTTTTCTTGCTCTTTCAGCTCATGACTTTATCTAAAGGGGTTTCAAAAGTGCAGTTCCCCAGGGCCTCTCTTGCCTCTTCTTTTAAGCTGTTTAGTCCTCCAGAGGAGAAAATATGATCCTGGTTATCCAGAGGTTGGATCGGTGATTTTAGAACTCCAAAGAATCTTTGTTATTTTGTAGTTCTTTTATTATCAAGAGATCACCAGTGATTACATCATTCTTTTTAACACACTTTTTTCTCTTGTCTGTGTTCAGTGTGAAAATATCAGAAATTACAGGTTTTCCTGGCAAATGGATTTTGATGGAGACAAAAGGCAGAGTTTTTCTGGATTTTTAGAAGTCTCTAAATCAAGCTTATAAGAAGTAAGCACACAATTCATAGATATTTTGTCTAATCAATTTTCCCATTTTGAAGTTCAAAATAAAGTTAACAAAATATGATAATTTTTGATTTGATTTAAAAATCTGAATATAAAGATAAAATGGTAGGCAAAAAGTTTGTATACAGTCACTCATTATACTGAATATTCACTCTTATAATGAATCCTTTCATGGACTAGTGTTTCTATAAAAGCTGTAGCTGTCAAACAAAAATTGGGAAGGAGTTACTGAATTCACAAACATGTTTACAAAAATTGATTCCTACTCTCAAAGCCCACCACAGAAAGTGGCTGTGAGACTGTTCTTTAAAGCCAGATCATCTTTTTCTGCCTTCCTCTCTCAAAACAAACATGATTCATAGCTACAACTGAAAGCCAAGATTTTCAGCATCAAGAGTCTACAAAAATAAGATAATTAGTGTTCTAAGACCAGTGATCCTATTCCCATTTTGCATCCTGATAAATGCACTCATCTCCTATAAATACACCTATAAGTCCTTTTTTCGGCAAACAGTTGAGGTACTTACATTTTAAAATGCTGTTAAAAACAAGCTACACAGCTGAGAAGTCCCAATGCTCTGTGCTGATGCAAAGGACTTGCAGAAATAGGTACCAGGCACGATCTTTAGCTGGGTGCAAATGCATCTCTTATATTTAAAAGCAACAACTAAACAAATGTGGAGTCACACAGAGCATCTCCAATGGGAAGCAAAATGTAAGCATACCTTTTGAATACCTGCGGTCGACTCCACGACGTTGTTCTCTGAGCCATTACTTCTGTTAATCATCCTCCACATTTGGGAATACATGCCATCCCTCTCAAAAGGATTCATCCCTTTCACTCGGACGTGCTCATAGACTGCAGAGTCCAAGACAGTGCCATAAGGAATATCCGTCTGCCTCGAGAGATCCTGGAGAGACCTTAATTGTTGGTGAAGAAAAGAGACACAGGAGACTTGAAGCCACATTTTCAAGAGGAAGGAGCTGCAGGCAAGCAAAGGGCAATACATAGGAAGATAGCTGTCAAGACACCTTCTTTAGTTTTTTTTTTTAATTATTTTTCCTTTTCTTTTTTCTTGAAAGGTAAAGTGAGACTGAAAAAGGGGTGGAAAAAGTGAAAATGGATGGAAAGAGAAGAACAGAAAGAGTAAGAGGATCCTGTCAAATGCCAAGATCCTTTTGGCAGGGGCAAAGGAGAGAAAGGGAGCATTGCAGTTTCTCCAGCTGTATGCAGGAAGTTCAACAGAAGCTGGGTAACAGCCTACATGAGTACAGTGCAAACACAGACTCTGCTGCTGGGGAGCTGGAGTGTTGGCACTAGAACTCACCAAATCTAGCCCAAAGCACCTGTGCTGAGTAACTCTATGTGCTACTGGGTTACACCACGAAAGGCAGTTTTGTCGTGGTATTCCTGCACTGAACTGTGCATCCATCACATAGGTCACATCCTACATTATTTTCAGCAATTAGATTTCTGTTGTGGTTTCACAAACTGATTTTTCATCAAAGTTCATGTTATTTAGTCTAATAAATATGTTCTGCTTTACATGTTATCTAGTTTTACCATTCCTTGTAAACAAGAAAAATAATACAGTCTCTAAAGGATCACAACTGCAGTATTTTCAACCCTGATTTGGACTTAAAAAATGTATATTATAACCCTTTAAAGTCTCCTTACCTCTTGGCCTTTATTTTCCTGTCCTGTGGAATTCCTCTTCCATACCTTTGATTCTTTAATGGCATTCATTAAAGTTTCAAAATAACTACTGCCATATGTCTCCTGCCTAAAACCCATTAAAGCTTTCCCAGCACAAATTAACGGTATAAACTGCACAAATCTAGGGGTTGACACATAAGGACAAATCAAGGGGTAGAACACCATGTTAAAGAAGGCAATAGCAAACTGTAAAAGCTCATTGCAGACACAGAAAAGCAAACACAAATGTAGGAAACTCATCAAATTCCAAGTTGTGTTTCTGAAACATGTAAACATGGTCGCTAGTGAAAATGGCCCTGCAGGTGGAAAAAAAGGAATTATTGGGTGTTCTGGGGTTGGCACTGAAGAAAACAATAACCAAATCTCAAAAGATATTTATGTCTCTGAACAAAACAGAAAGCAGGAGAAGAAGAAATCAATAGAGCTCAATGGCAAGGGTTCAGAAGTTAGATAAGTAAAAAAGAAATCCTTTGAAATTCAGACATATGGTCTTAGAAAAACACTGAACAAGAACTAAATTCTAATCAGATAACATAGAGTAACTACAAGGAAGGGATAAATTTAATTTTGATGAGTAAATAACCAACAGTATTAACCCCCCGAAAATCTTCTCCTCTTTCTCCAACAGGATGACATTCCTCTTCAACAGCCATCCTGCAAACAATCAGGACACATATGGAATCATCAAAGATGAGATGGCAGTTGTAATGTGAATTTCCTGAAAGCAACTGTATTGGCCTTCTACTAGAGGACCAAGACATGCCTTTTTCTAGGAGGAAAAATATGAGACTTTAGTAGACTAAGGCATCAGGAAAATAAGTACTGCGGTTAATTTGTAATTGAAAAGTAAAAAATAAATTATCAAGTCCAGATAAACACCTATGAGTTCTGAAAGATTAAATATGAAATGGCTGAGCTGTTAGTAAAAATAGGAAACCTTGTTACAGCTGTGAGCGAAAGGGAAGCAGTAAATATTTTAAAAAGTGGCAATCAGGGGAATTGTGAAAGTAAACTACTTAGGTGATATTTTAGGTGATAAATTTAATAAATATAGTGAAATAAGTTTTGATACAATTTTAAAGATCAGTCCTGAAGCTTAGACATAGCCACCAGGCAGGTTTCTCCAGGGAAAGAAATTCAATCATCTATTACACTTTGAAATTACTAAAAAACCCCAAGAATTTCAAAAGGGCCTTCATCTCATCAGACAATATACAGATGGTGGAAGATGCTGGATAGTCTTCAAACGAGGAATTTAGAAACACTTCCTGGAAACTCTGGGTAGCATTAGAAATACTCAGCCAGAGTGGATGTGCTTGAGGGATTTCAAGGGTAACAAGAACAGCTTTTGCAGAACTAAAAGCCTAAACAAGGAAAGTGTGAAGCTGTTGATGGGGACAGCAGACACAGCTAAAGCTGAGGTGCTCAGTGCTTGCATTGCCTCACTCTTCCTCAGCAAGGTCCCCCAGCAAGGTCTCTGGGAATAGAGGCAGGGTTCAAGGGGGCAATGAACAACCAGCAGGAAGTGGTCAGGTAAATCCCAACCAGACAAGGCATGGATTGACTGGGATCACCACACCCACAGAAGCCTATGGGACCTGGCAGGCTGCATCAAAGTGTGCTGAGAGAGCTGGCCAATGTCCTTGCAGGGCCAGCTGCTTTGATTTTTGAAAGGTGAAGGAGATCCTTGGCTACTAGAGAAAGAAAATGTCCAGACTATATTCAAAAAGATGAAAGAGATGATTCATGGAATTATAGCTGGTCATCCAACATCATGGAGTAAGTCTCTTTAGGCCACATTTCTGAGCATATGAAGGAGAAGCAGCTGACTGGCCACGGTCTACATGGATTTACCAAAGCTAAGTCATGCCTGACCAACTTGGCTGCCTTCTACAGTAAAATTACTTTGTGGACAAGATGAGAAAAACACACATAGTTTACCTCAGCTTTATCAGGGCATTCAGTACTGGCTCCCAGTACTGAATCTAAATTCTTGAATATTCTTGAATCTAAATTAGGTCATTAGGTATGTCTGGGTGGGAAAACGGTTAAATTCCTGATTGGATAGTCACACTCACAGGGTAGCTCACATGGAGGCTGCTAACAGGTACCACAGAGGTCTAACCTGGGACATGTCTTTACCAATAACCTGGAGGAGGTAAGCAAGGACCCTCTTGTCAATTTTGCTGATGACATGACATTGAGGGACCAGCTGACTGCTCAAGAACAGGCTGCTGTTCAGATGGACCTAGAAAGGCTGGGGGAATGGGGTGTGAAATTCATCAAGGACAAATGCAAAGCCCTGCACCTAGGGGTGAATAACTCCCTGTAACAACCCAGGCTGGGGCACAGCTCTGCAGAAAGGCACCCCCATAGGCAGCAGTGGGCCTTGGTAAGAGCTTCGTTCTATTTTACCATTAGGCAAATTGTTGTGCAGAGTAGTGTATTACTGTTGTGTTGACTGTCTATCTGTCAAAAGCATCACTGATGAAAGGCACTAGATAAATAGAACATACATCCATTCTGTGTTACTGCTGCTGCTGCTGCCAATACACTCCTCTATCTGGCAGTGCTCAGAAGTGCAATGAACTGTCGCAGGATGCAAAATGTAATGTCCTGTGATTGTCGTGTTATTTGTCATACTAGAAAAGTATACAAAAAGTATTTATTGAGTCTCCAATTTCCAGTGACAACACCTACCAAAACTGCAATCATTACTTTACAAGTCTATGTATAGCCATATAATTTCTAGTATAATAAGCAACAGAGAATTTTTTGGATATATTATTGCTACGTGGTAAATAATTGATATGTGTAGCTGCTGCCACAAACCAGTATGGTTACAAACAGCACAAAAGAAAACCAGCTCCTCTGTATATTTTGTGGCTATAAAAGCAACTCTGCTATTTTCAGAAATGCAAACCAGCACAAGACATCAGCTGTCAGTCTTGAAGTGTACTACAGTCAGATATGGGAAACATATTGCAAACAGGCTGAGAAGCAAGAAAGAATGCTATCACACACAAAGGCACCACCAGCAGGGAAATAACAAGGAGAAGAATTATGTCAATGCCTTCAGGAAGGCATGTTGTAGTTGCCAAGCCTGGCATTAACTACAGTCTGCAGTTTCTCATGGTTAGATGTGCTATCCTAAAACACCGGATGCCTCTCAGCTGCCCTACTCTGCATCTTTACACAGTTGCAGGTGAAGCTCCATGCTGAGAAAATGATGGCAGGAGGACAAAAGCAAGACAACTATAAATGTAAACTCTATGGATGTGCTAAACACTGTTGTTGGTAGTAAACCTCAAGTTTTGGTTCACCTGACCATACACTGAGGAACAAGAAGTTTCAGAACCTTTGACATGTATATATGTATATTCTGCTGCATAAGCAAGCTGCAAAAGCAGTAAAGATCTATCACATCAGTGGCTCCCTCCCCTCACACAAACATGTAAAATGGGATCATAATATATATGACCTCCTTCAGATGCTGTTTTTTTTATAACCTGCAACTCTGCAGACTACTGGCGTGACATTCAGAACCTAGAAGCTATTGTACAGCAAAACAAAGAGAAATGACAAACTTTGACAGAACTAACAGAATTATTAAACCATCGAGGTTCCTTTACCGAAGAAAGAACTTTTATAGCTACTTTGCCTCCAGCCTGGTTTTATAAGTTACACATTGTTTGGAGTACCTCTATTCCTGTATTAAACAATTCATTCTCTTTTCAGACAAATGCATTTAGTGCATACACAAATCCTCAGCCTCACTATGTCACCCAATCTCACCACACAGCTGCCATACCAGATCTCAAAATAAGGAAAAAGTATTTGTCAAGCTGATTAATTCCTAGGGTACAGGGTATCGTTTGATGCCCAAATTCTGATACTGTTATCCCCACTGAAAGTTAGTTTTGTGATAGTTCTCCGTTGAGCTACCCGCAAAGCAAAACATACAACTAGTGCGAGTAAGAAAATTATAGTCCAACATTTTAAAACTTTTATCTCCTTGAATTTCTAATTTTGAAGCAATAAGGTGGCAGCCACTGATCTCTCCTCTGTGGTGAGCAGTGATAGGACCCAAGGGAATGGCCTGAAGTTGTGTCAGGGGAGGTTTAGGTTGGACACTAGGAAAGAGTTTTTCACCCAGAGGGTTGTTGGGCACTGGAACAGGCTCCCCAGGGAAGTGGTCACAGCACGAAGCCTGACAGAGTTCAATGACTGTCTGGATGATAATCTCGGGCACATGGTATGAATCTTAAGAACGGTCCTGTGAAGGGCTAAGGGTTGGACTCGATGATCTTTGTGGGTCCCTTCCAGCTCAGTATATTCTGTGATTCTGTGAATGATGAAAAAAACATAAAAAAGCAGATATACTTGAAAAAAAAGGTTATAAAATAAAATACCTTTAACTGAGTTTGTATAAAGACAAATTCTACTTCTAGGGAAGTGACCACACAGTCAGATCATAGTTCAGTTTATTTTTGGCTATCATTCATGCAGCATTTTGGGGAAAAATGTTATTTGTGGTCTTAATGGTATGTTTTTTTATCACTGCAACTACTGGGATAATGCAAATATTATTGCAATATCAATATTATCTCAAATTAACTAAGCTAATAGGACTATTCTGAGGATGATTTGAGTAATTTGAGGATGAATTATTAACAGATACATGTATTTTCCAGCATTTGTTGATCTTGTTTAGTATTCTGCACCTTAATTAGGCAGCAGTTTTCAGATCACTTTCATTTTATGGCTTAGAAAAAATTAATTATTTTGTAATTAAAAAAATTATCTCTGTTTCCAGCTAGAAGAGAAACATAGTAGGATTGGGATATGTTTCTTTCTCCAAAGCACACTCTCTTCTGTAAATTCAAATCCTAGACTCAGAATTGGTAACGTTCACATATGTCAGCCAAAAGCCTTAAAAAAATACACAAAAAATGTTGAAAAGCTAAAGGTCAGCTCCATAAAGAAATAACCAAATTTCTTTTTAGATGATTAAACACCACTGAGATCAGATACTTGGGCATCAACGTATCTTTGTAGATCTGGGTTATAGATCAATTTAGGCTAGCTGTGTTAGACTTCACTGTTGCACAGAGCTGTGTCTAAGAAGTAGTCACTAAATTTTAGGCAAAACATAACTGATGTCATGGCTTACACTGAAGTCTTTATTTATGAATAATTCAGATAAAGTTTTCCAGTTATTTTTTTATTTGCTGGTTTTATTGGTTGGTTGGGCTTTTTTCCTAGGACAGTAAGGATTAATTCGCAGGTAGACTTACGCTTAGGGAACAGGGCACATTAAGCCAAGAGATTTAACTGTTGGCAGGGACAGCTGTGGCAGAAAGTAGCAATAGGGCTTGCTAGCCAGGTTGAAGTTCTGGGTGAACCATGCTGAAGGAAAGATTAAAGAACATTCTGTTTTTCAGCATCAGGAAATATCTAATTATTGAGTTCTCATGTAACCCTTGTAGTCAGTTGCACTGAGCTGTTTAAAGCCTTGGGGACATCTTAGCTTCAAGTGAATCATGGTTTAGAAAAATGTCGTGAAAAGAATGACTGGGCAAGAAAGACAGGCTTTACCTCTATTCCTCTGTTATTTGGAGGCAGAGGTCTCACCTATCAAATAAGATATACTAGTTGTAACATGGAGAGCATTATGTGAACTTCTTGTTTTACAGAAGACACAAGATGCAGACTCTTCCCTTAACACGTACAATCTGAAGTCTTAAGCTTCCACACTTTTAGGAGGGGATTAAACTCAAAACCACCTAACATTGGCTTTTCATATGACAAATCGTTTGACTCCTCTGTCAACCCACTCCTCCAACCTTCCTGGAAAATTTCAGTGCCCATGAGAAGGTGGTGACACCCTCCTCTAAGCCAGAAAAAACAGTGCAGTAGTTTGAGTAAAATCAATCTCTGCCCATGGACTCTAATTCTGTCCTAAAGGAATCATAAAACACAATAATGTCAATAGTGGCTCACTGATTAAATTCACAGCATCAGCACCTATGAGAAATAGCTCACGACCTCCAAATTTATTTGGCATTTACCAAGGAAAGCCACTCTTAATTACTATTAATTAATGTTGCATTTGAGACAGTGATCTTAAGATTTAAGGAGAAGAGAAATTATGCTTTGCTTTGCTGCCACAATGTTTTGGCATTTGAAATGCTGAGTGTCTTGATTTAAATGTCATTTGCAATGTGGGTCAAGTGTGAACAAAAGATGCATCCAGGAACTACTTTACAACTTGAGTGCCTCTACTCTTAATATTGTGTATTGGTAGAAAATGAAAAGCTGAGCTCCTGAAGGTATTAAAAGTAGCTGTTAGTCTGGAAAAAGAGATTAATGTCCACTCTTTTCCTTCTAGTTCTTCTAAATCAATTTAAAAACTGTAACGATTTGATTCAAATTGAACACTGAAGCAGGGCACGAATGCCATCAAGTGAGGTTATACAGAAAAGATCTACTTCAAGACTCTCTAGGGAAAGGGTACATTTAACTAGTCCTCCCTAGTGCACTGACTAACAAAATTTTGCATGCTTTGCTTCTCAAAATAGAATTCTGGATACCATGAGGAACTGACTAGGAAGAATGACCCAGCCTTCATACCAGACAAGAAAGGGAAGCTGCAAAAGCTCTGAACACAAACTGGCTTCATATCCAAAAGTTGAAATGCAGTAACTACCAAAAAGTTTCACAGAAATGGAATATGCTGTGGACTGCTTGAATCCTCCTATCTTTGTAAAAGATATCACAAGGACCATACCTTCAACAACACACTGCAATATCTGGTGCTAGCTGGAAATCGGAAATGAAAACCTATTAACTACTTGTTATATCTGTGCAAACCTACTGACTTCAATTTCTTTCATTTTTCTGACTTCTCTGAAGCTGGCTGGATACTACTACAACCAGAATCTCGATTACTTTCTCCAAATGCTCATACTCATTTCCATTCTGGCCTTCAAGGCTCCCCAAGGTACAATTTGAACTGCTAAAAAAAAAAAAAAAGTGGAGCATCAGCTTTTTTCTTTATTGCTTATTCATGTTTTCCACTTTGCAGTAATTCAGCACGGTAAACAAACAGCTTCTCTCTTATGTGCTGGTTTTAGTTCCAATGTTGGCAGTTTTGTAAACTAAAGTTTTACACTCCTGCCATAGTTAGGATAACTTCATTCCCTAATGGATACTTAACACATTTAATTACTCTATTTTTGAGCTGAAAGCGCTGTTGAAAAATGTCTCTGTTCTTTCATTCCAGGAGCTCTCCAGCTGCAACATTTTCTACTGAATAAAACATTTTCAGTGACTTTGCCCATAAATAATACAGCACAAAGACCAATGTAGTCCCAACTGTACATAACAACCTCAGATTTCCACTGAGGGTTTTCTAGTGACATCATAATAAACTGCAAGAAAAAGCTGAAGATGTATTAAATTATAGTTTGGGTATATTTTATTCTTTTTTTTAGACATGATAAGAAAACACAGACATTTTTCAAAGTAATTTGAACATTTTTCTGGACTACTTCAAAATGAGAAGGGGCATGATTTTAAAACAGGATGCAGAGGCATATTTCTTTCTTGTAAGGACAAACTGAATGACTGAATATATCACTATTATTTATTTTGCATGTAAAAATTCTCATGCTTTTTTCTCCACAGTCCTTACTCAAATTTAAAGCTTTTTAAACTTAGAAAAACACCCAAAACCCCAACTTCCCTCAAAACCTCTTGCTCAGTGTCGACAAACATTGACACAGAATATCATTTTACTCCTCTATACATTTTGAAGGGATTGTAATTGAAACTACGGAGTCAAACAGTTGGGTTGTGTCAAAGTCCCCTGCAGCATTCCATGATCTCAAAGTCTGTTATTCAGAACAAAAAAGAAAATGATAACTTGTTTTCATTGTTTAATAATTTGCTGATGTGATTTTAGACTCATTTACATACCTCTGTCTTAGAGTATTTAGCCCTCTAATAGAGGAAAGTGTTGGGGTTGTTATCCCAGAAAGGAAGGGTAATGAAACAGCCATAGCAAATTTCCAGTTAGGAATGAATAAGGACTGATAAAGTCTGGGCGACTTGGGCCAAGGGACACTCAATAAGCAGGGAGAAAGGGTTCATGAAGTGCAAGAGGATGCTCCTAATGGGGAGAGTCAGGAGACAACCAGGCACTCAAAGTTAGGGACTGCTTCTGCTCTTGGTTCTGAACTTCATCTTCCAAATGAAACATGCAAATGAAACTTGTCTGCTATTGCAGATGTTTACTTGCCTATGTGCCATGAAAGCCTGGATTGGTTTTAGTATGTAGAAAATCCTCACCTAGAGGAAAAGTGCCTTGGTGTGAGCATGGTGACCAGCTGCCATGCAGTGCTTCTTGATCCTAACCTATGAATTCACAGTAGGCCAAGGCTCCCCCTACCCAGTCTGCAACAGTGACTTGCTGTCTCAAGGGGAATTTCAGAGAGGTTTGGAAAGTAGCTGAATTAGAGGCAGAAAGACCTTAGAGGATGATACACAGAAGTCAGGGACTTGAATCAACAACTGAGAAAACTGAATTTTCCCTAAAGCCACCATTGAGCCTGACTTGAAGGTCAGGTTCTTAGCTTTCTGGAGGAAGAAATACAGCAGAATGTGCCTCTTTTGCAAAGAAGGATATATGGGAAAGGCTAACTTTGTCACTCCAACATACTTTCATGGAGTTGTTGCCTCAAGATTAAAAACCTGCTATGAAGAAATGGCCAGCTGGCCCTTGGAGTGCTTGGCTAGCTAATGCTTCACTGTATTTTCTAGTCTCTGCTTTAAGCCAAGAGTGAGCATTTGAAGGTGGAGGAGGTCACTGGTGCATTGGGAGTGAGGATAACTCAGCATGCAGCTTTCTGAAGGAGAGGAGACTTGTCCTAGTTAGAGCAGCCGGGACCAGTTCATCACTGTGTGGGTGTAACCCAAACCCTGTATTCTATACCCTCTATGTCGTTTCCCAGAAACTGTTAACAATAGACCATTTGCAGCAGCTGCCCAGAGCACACCTGACCCCTCAGGCTATAAGCTGGGTGAGATAGGAGGATGTTCCTGTCCTCACACCAATGACTCAGGTGTGATAACTCCCCTCCAGGGAGTCATTAGCCTAAGGGGTCATGTTTGCTAATGGGCCACCAAGGATTCCAAAAATATCTCACGACTCACAATCACCCATTGTGGAACTCCCTGCCCCGGGGGAGGTACTGGACATTCCCACTCGAACCTGAGAGTATATAATCTTGGGGTTTTGGGACTTCAGGGCCCACTCGTCGGATCCAGAGGAGGACCAGAACTCAACCGGACTGCAACTATCACTCTTGAATGGACTGCGATCACCATCCTCAACCAGACTGCGACCAGCACTCTCACCAACAGGTCCTTCTTTTCCTTTTACTTTGGACTCAGGGGGACCATGTGGGGCTCAGCTCAGAACACCATTCTGTTTGTGCCCCAGGGCGCTGGGTTATACATCTGGGTTTTGAGGGTTAAAACTAATTGTTTGTCTGTATAATTGTATTTATTTGTATTATTTTTATTAAATTGTAATTCTGACTTATAATCTCTTTTGAGTTGGGTTCATTTCTCCTGCTGGTTTACCCTTAAATCAGCACAATACTGGAGTACAAAAGGTCAGAGAGAGGGTAGGAGGCCTAGAAAGATTCCTGTGATATGGAGAGATGGTCTGCAAAAAAGGACTGGAATGTATGACAGAAAGAGAGTTCACTGTAAGAGGGACAGGAAAAGACAAGGACACTCATGTTAGGGAGGCCTCAAGCAAAAGAACCAATAGATAAAAAAGAACAATGTGATCTGCTTGTGTGGTAAGAGAGCACCTGAGAGCAGAAGGAGCAAAGCTAACTAATGAGTGAGTTTTTTATGGTTTGTTAGTGCCAACACATCTTTGCCTTGGCAAGAATAGGTGAATTCAGCTTTGAGCTCTCCACGCATTGAAGAAGCATTGGGTTCTTCCTGACCAAAGTGTCAGAACACAAGTATTGTGGGATACGCCTGAATAGAAAGCATAGCTGGTATACACAGCAACAATTTATACTTTCCCATTTCGAGCACTAATACACTGGTTATCTCAAACTCAATTGCTTCTTTCAAAATACGTATGTGTGCATATATACATATGTATGTGTGCCACAGGGAAAAGTATCTGCTGGAGGCCAAAAATTTTGATCCTGAAAACAACGTGTCTCCAGGGAGACTGACAGTCTATGGTATATTGTTATTTTTCCAGCTTCTCAGGATGATAAAAATTTATTCCTTTTATCACATTTAAGTAGAACATTCATACCCCTCTACATGTATATTTATGTTCGCCCTCCTTTCCCTTGAATCATTCTTTATCAACTTACTGGATGGAGTTCTCAATGCGTGTGATGGTGAGGAAAGCTGCTAGGTTTGCTGTGTAGGAGGAGATGACAATCAAAGCAAAAAGCCACCAAGCTCCCATCATCAGTCGGGTTGCCAGGGTTGTGTATGGAACCTCTCCTCCTGTGGGAAAGAAGGAAAAGCAAGAGTTTTCATTTGACAGAAGGGAAACCCAGATCCTCATTTTTCATGCATTGCTCAGGAGAACTAGACTCCAGGGTCAACAGGGTAAAGCAGTTTACTAAAGTCTGGTGCAGGACTTGGAGCCACACTTTCTATCCAACAAAAGGACTGAAGGAAGCCCACACTGTCAGTTATCATTTCTGTATTTAATCTCTTTTGCTGTTGTGCCTTTAATTGCAATTCATTTGCCAGTCCTGTCCAGTAATGGAAATAGACTTCAAGATCTCAGAACAAAACCAGCAAAAGTAAATTCCTACAATGGTCTTTCCTTAGAGATCTTATCTAGAAACCTTAATTAAGTTTTTCTTTCATTCTGGGGAACATAAAGTTAAAAAACCCCATCAAAACACAATTACTTTTCACAGTTCTCTAGGCAGGCAGATGCTCATGAGAACCATATGTATGCGTACAACTTGCTGCAAGTGAACTTGGACATGCAGGAAAAAAAGTCCCATGTATTGAAGAAAAAAGCAAAAATTGTTTTGTATTCCCATAGTTGCTTTCCTTTAAAATCCTACTGCCATGAAAACAGAACATTAGCAGCAAATAAACCTGCCAGGATAAGCTGCATAGCACCGCTTGTGTGACCAGAGCCCAGTTAGGCAAGCCACGAAAAGCAGCATTTTTTATTCAAATAACTGCCCCAAAACACACAAGTTTGGAGTGTTTACAAGAGCTCTTTCAGTTAAAAACATATGAATCACAGATTTTTAGATGAAGGAAAATTAATTTTTTAAAAAATGAATTTAAAAATTATGCATGCAGCATAAGTTTTGTCACAGCTACAAGTAATTAGGGGAGACAGTGAATACAGCAAACACCCACAGTCAACTGCTCAAGATGTTCACCCTTTTCTTCTCCCTTGACACTCAGCAATTTGAAAAGTTGACATTACTTTTGAGGTAGCTTTCTCAGATGCAAAATGATGGTACAATACCTAGGATTTGCAAAGCAGTCTGTTACTGATTCAGTCCTCTGTAAGAAGTTTTTTTTTTTACTTATGTAATAACTCCTTCATGTTTCCCCAGCAAGTAGGTTTAAAGGGAATACAAATTACAATTATTCCCACTCCACAAACAAATAATTTTCAATTATATACAGAAAATAGATATTTAATAAATGTTATATATGAAGGATCATCTTACTTTTTTATCAGTTTGTCTTACCTACACAAAGCACTGGGAACTCTGCATCACCATTCAGATTTGAAGCTTATGTGCAGTTACTATATGTGAAGTAATAACTGACTCCACTCATTTATACTTTTGGTACTTAAACATTGAAATCCTTTGCCTTTTGAGAATTCCAGCATTGAAAGACAAAATCTATGTTAGATCAGCGCAGTTGGAAATTAATTTTCTTTTATTTCCAAGATGCCATGTAATTGTCTGAAATAAGAATCTACTGATCTGATTGGGAGATATTATTTCAGTATAAGGATTACTGAAGATGAACACTAACTTCAACATCTGAAGATTTGGTTTTCACTGCTGCATAAATTTTAAATTATTTTTAATAGATTATTTCTACTTTACAACAGTTTTTGCAATGTCTTTGGAATACGTAATTTAAAAATGATTTTTTTAATAAAATGAAAAGAGCAGACAGTTATATTCATTTATTAGAAAAGGCTGTTTGTCTTTTTAACTTTCAGGTGCCAATCCCTGCAGATAATCTTTACATTGAATTGAAATGGGTAGCGTGATTAAGAAGAAGCCAAAAATCTCCTGGACATCCTCGCATTTTTGTTTTTCAGCTTAATGAATAAAGCTCTAAATTGCCATATTTTTAAATTGAAAATAAATGTCAGAAAAGAGAGGACCATTGAAACTGACACACCTGCCTTCTGGTTTCCAAGTGAGGATACTGTGCAATAAATGAACATGAAAGCCATTACAGATCCCTAAGCTACAGCATTTCCTACTGTTCATACAGTGTAGCTTTCCCATACATCAGTAAGGTTGTTTCCCCTATTCACTGTTACTTTTTCCTTCTTTCCCCCATGTCAAAAGTAGACTTTAAAACCCATGAATGCCGGTTAGCCCAAGTGCTTTTAGCTCATCCAGGTGTTTGTGTAGTCTTGTTCTGAATTCAGTCATACCTCGTATATCAGAAGTCAATAAACGAAGCTTGAGGCCAAAACTTGTATCTGAGTACATGTACAGCAAACACATATCAAAATAATTCAGCACTCCTCTAAAAATCCTTGCACTGAGTCTTCTTAAACCACCATTTCTAAAGCAGGGCTGACACCACAACTGCATAAGTGCATGACTTGTAAGCTGTACAGGCAGGGTACTTCACCTTTTCCAGTGGAAGAAGGATAAACAAAAATCAAAGGAGATCTTTTACTGCCATGGTATCATTTCTTTGGTATCTATTAGGAGACAATGTGATACAGTCTTGTTCCATTGTACTGTTTGCTAAAACACTTCCTGCAACATGACAATTCACCTTAAGAAATCTCTTCACTCTCCCCAGTTTTGTTTCTGGGGACAAAGTTTCCAAAGTTTTCTTTCAGTCCAAATTTACATGTTTTCTCAGTGCAAAAGAGTACCAATTCACTCATGAGAGCAACAATCACTGTTTTTCCATGAACATTACCATGATAAAGAGCTACAGACCTAACAGACACTATTCTTGACTGTAAATGCAGAAGGGACACGCGTGCAAACCTCCCTGAGCTCTGCTTTCCTATATGTAGTATAATTTTTAGGTGCATCAACATCTTTATGGATGACAACATATTCCAGTTACAAGGGGCTATGCACAGCAAACACAGTGGGGGAGCCAAGAAAATGGAACAAATCTTTGCCTGTTATTTTATTTTGTATCACACCAGCAAAACTTAATAACCCCTAATGGCAAAGGGGACCACTTGGTGCCATGTAAACACACACTGATGACCAGAGTAAAATCTGTTCTATCATACCTCATTCCTATAGCAAAATTCATCAGTGGGAGTTAGTATACTGGCTGTGGTTACACTAAAAACATTACTGTTGTAGCATGCCAAGCAACACTTTAAAGTACTGAGCTCCACTCATGAAACCAGTGGAAATCAAAGAAGACAGTCAGCAGTCCTGGAGTTGCTTTGTCATCTTGAGAGAGAGATCTCAAATGAATACAGAAGCTATATTATTCTTTATCTTGGCCTTTCCAATATACTGGCAGAAGGGTTTAATGCAGCACAAAATGAACCTGTAGATCACCTATGTTGTGGCT
Organism: Pseudopipra pipra; assembly: GCF_036250125.1. NCBI lineage: Eukaryota > Metazoa > Chordata > Aves > Passeriformes > Pipridae > Pseudopipra > Pseudopipra pipra. Next base: position 22,547,008 of record NC_087552.1, on the reverse strand, counting down.
ACAGCTCTGAGTATAATTCATCTGACACTTGATGTGTGCTAATATCCCTTAAAAAATCTAATCTGCCTTTAAAATTTTCAGATTGCATATGCAGGAAGGAAAAGACACTTTCCAGAGTAAACTGAACTAGAAAAATCAATCTTCTTGGTAGTTTCCTGAAAAAGTTGAATTACTGTAGAAGTCAGAGTGAAAGAAATTACTTTTAGTCCTCCCAGGCTCACCTAATGCAGCTCTCCTTCATCAATCCTAGACTACTTAATGCTGGCCTACTTCAGATGACAGGCTTAGACTGCAACTTATAAATTTTTGTTTATTCCCATTTTTTTCCAAGTGCTTCAAGCTAAATAGAAGGCAAGAAAAATAATGCATTGTCTTGACAATGCAAACAATATAATGCATAATTATGACAGATTTAAATATCAGGAAAAACCCACCTTAGGAGATATAATGTGAACCTATACAACTCCCATACAGATTTTTAATATTTTTAAAATTATTCTCCCTCATTAGCAGTCAGTTTAAAAGTTTCTTCAAGTCAAAAATCACAAGAGAGGATTACAGGCAAGAAGGAGGGATGAAATCATGGGACAAATGGGCAAAATAGGGAAATTGAGGATCACATCCTGGAGATCTTGGTATTTCATAATTCTGGACTAAAACTGAAGAATTCAAAATGCATAGGCTCTTTCTCCAAACATCTTTTTCTCAGGATTTGTCAGTTGTTTGCTTGAAGAAAAACTGTGTTCATCTGCATAGTTCAGAACTGTAACAGTGTTTCAGATGGAAACGATAAAAATTCTCGTTTGTGGACAAAAATAAATGGTGCAATGTTTTTTGAAGCAGTTTCAGCTGCAGTTGGTAAATAAAAGGGTTCAAACCTGGTAGCAGCCATCTTGTTGAAAAGTGATGCAATTCTTGTTACTATTCAATTCAGGCAGTAAACATGCAAGGTAAGTTGTCTCCCTCTGATTTAATATCAGGTTAAGAACTTCATTGTGATTGCACAATACTTATAAATAAAATTCCTTTGCTTAACAGCTCAAAAATACTGTTTTTACTATTATTAAAGCAAATAGCTTGGCAACATAGAGCCCACAATGTTGAGATATTCTCAACAGAATTGATTATGAGAAATGAGCCTTTTGAAGATTAATTATTGAAATGTACTTTATAAACAACTACACATGCAGAGAAAACCCATAAATCACCATTATTCTATGTCCTGGATTTCATAACTAAACTAAATGATGTTTCTGAGGGGAATTGAAAGCTGGACTGGGAGTCTGCTGCAGCTACTCCCAGAGAAGGCTCTATCCTTCCACAGGAAGGACACTACACAAATCATGGCCTCTATTTGTGATAACCACAACTGCCAGGGAAATACCAGGGACTAGATTTTTATTATAGGTAAAACCCAATTTGTCACCAGTACTTACCATCAAGGCTACCTTACTATTCTCACTGTAAGAATGTATCTCAGTTATGAATAACCTTGTCAAATTTCAATCACCTAACCTGCAATATTCTCTGCAAGAGGTCTGGAGTGACCTGAATTTCTGTGTAAGGAGTTTTCCAGATAATTTAGAGAACCATGAAAAACACATTCATTGTGACTGTTTTGTTGAGGAGCTGTAATACTATCAAACTTGAAAGCAAGAATCTTGACTGTGCTTGGAAAAGGAAGGTGAAAAAATAATAGGGTGGGTTATCTGGGGACAAAGTTTGATTTTGCTTTTTCTTACAAAAAATTCTGTCCACATTCAGTGAATTATTGGCCTTTGGTAAAAAAACACAAAGGACTGGGAGTTGGCTGCAATTTAGCCTTCAGCTTGTTAGAACAGTCACATCAATTATGCTGTGCATCTGCAATTTCCATAAATAAAGAAGTGTAGACTTCTGTTGCAAATAGTTTAGATCAATGTACGTCTTCTGTTTTCTTTGTAAAATGGACATTAATAGAGAATGGGTGTAAGGGAAGTAGTTTGCATTAACAAAAAGGCAAAGGCATTTTATATTTCCACTATTTCTTGCTATGAGAAACCAAACCTAAAGTTTGACTGAGCTCTGTTATCTTTACAAAACTCTGCAAAGCAGAGCTCTTCAAAGGCAGAATCTTTCAGGGCATTAGCCATTGCTATTGTTCTGTTAAAAACTTCCTTGATAATATAAAATCTCTCCTGTTTTCAATTGGAAATTTTCAATTCAGTATAGGACAAAAAATACTTTACAGTCAACGAAGCCTATACCTATTTCTACCAGCTGTGAAAGAAATGCAGCTTCAAAGTTGTCAGAAAGTCTCTCATCATGAATTTTTCTTCCTTTCTTTTCATTTTTTTAATCCATATTTTCCCATTCTTCCTTGAACTATGCAGAATGTGTTAATTTCCATAACATTTAAGCTGGCATGTCATAACTTGAGTTTGTAATATTACATTTTGTGCTGAAGTTAACACCCATTGACCACAGCAGGCAGAACGTATTATTCTACAGGAGAATACAATCCCTTGAATTGTAATGCCTTCCAAATAAGCTTGTAAATCAGTGGCTGAATTCCCTATCCTTGCAAATATTGGCAGATTGCAGAGGATTGAGGCTGGGGAAGGAACTGATCATGAGGCAGGGCTGGCAGCCAGATTCTACAAGGTCTGGACAAGTTCGAGAGCCAGGTATTGCTTTTATTCAACCCACCACCTGTTCCTCTTCTAGCATTTTGTTTTTATTAAAATGTAGTGTTGTGTTTTGTTTCTTTTTTAAAATTATATATGAAAATAGACATCCAGATATTTTGTTTCACACATGAAATATTTCTACAGGTCTTAACTTCTTGAAGTGAACTGCATCTAGGTATTATAACTATACTTTGATAATACTCCAGATATATTAGGAATTGCTTTTTGGGTTCCTGGAAGGAGTAGGATTGAAAGGGAAACAATTTTTTTTTTTTTTTTTTTTTACTGAAGTGATTCTAAAAGTTTCCATCAAATCCCAAAGTTCAAGTAATTTTTTTTAATAAAATAGTAAAAGTCATGTGCAGTGGGGATTTGCATTGTCAAGATATTCTCACACATCAGTTTGCTAAAAATAAACGTGAAGTAAATCAGAAAAAAACAATTTCTAAAGAATGAAACAGTTAAAATGAAATATTTAGAAATGATCCTATTTTCTTCTATTTACAAAGAACCAACTTAGTGGAGCCTTTGTAAATTAATGAAAATTTAGATATTCATTAATCTTAAAATATGAAATATTAGATGAACTTTCGATGTCTATCTTCCTAGCAACAATTGATAGAGAAGAAATTTTCATATTCCTACTCCAACAGCAGCAGAGCTCTTCTGAGTTTATAGCTGGCCTATTCTTTTCACTGAACACAAGTCCTTCATATGTCACTGTGCTTAAGGCACAAACCAAACATATCCTAACTCTGTCTATAGTGAAAATCTCCTGTGTATTCTGTTTTTCATTTTCCAGCATTATTCTGTCTCTTCAAGTACTGTGCATTATAAAGCATTTTTCTCTATGCCACTGGTATACTTAACCATAGACATGCTTAATTCCTTTTTCTACAGCCTTCCTCTGCCTTTTCTGGATGATTTTGAGAAGGATTGTTGTTGCACTCATTGAGAAATGCTAATGTTTTGCATAAATATGTAACTTCAATACCAGACTATTTTAATGGTGATATCTTTTGGAACTGTTAAGTGTCTGTTTATATTTGTTAGGTCTTCCAAGTTGTTACATCTGTATTTTAAGATAGAATTAAAACTTGAATTAAAGGTTCAGTTTGATCTTTAGGTATACATTAGACTTTTTTGTCAGCTTTCTAAAACCTGACCAATGCTCCAAGACTCAAATCAACTCACAGATATCCTGAAAGCTACTCACGAAGCTCCCTTAAAATTTTGTTTTTTAAATTTGTCTGAATTTGCTGATTTGAAAATGTCTGATGTCGGTAGCTGCCATTTAACATTCACTACATGGAAAGTATTTAATTTGCTTTTCAAAAATACAGAAGAGATATATTTATTGCCTTTCTGGCATAACTATTTTGAATAGCATCACCTTCACCTAATGCACCAATGCCATTAAGGTTTCTTTAGCTCCTAGTAAAATTTTCAAAACCCTCCTTCCTGTTGTTGTCAGCTTTGACTCACCTCTGTGTACACTAGCTCCCCTTGTCATTTTCTTCTGAAGTCAGTAGCGTCTAACACTTTCGTGCAACATTCCTTTTTCTTTCAATATGCTCTCTATGTGCATCCCAGGTTCTTCAGCATGGGGAGCTTGAAACATACACCACTCAGATTGAATGCCCCTATTATACCTCACATTTTCCATTATGCATTACAGATATGCACTATGAGAGCCAATCATCCTCAACTCCAGTATAATTTCGTGGTCCACAACAGACATTGATTCCCACCTCGTTTTGTGCTCCAGCCATTAGCACACAGTCACAGAAAAAAGCGAAGATAAGTTCTTTCCAATCTCTCAACCTCTGGAATAACTAATGCCATTTTGACATAGTGACACTCTTCTTCCCCTTTTGCCCACCTCGTCCATCTGGCTTTCAGTATTTCAAAGTATCATATGTTCCCACTAGATTTCAGAAACACCATGAAGACCAAATCTATATTTATATGAGTTTAGCTGTTCGTGTTTATTAGTCAGATTTCTTACACTGGTCTATAGGCAATTAAAGAGTGTGTCGACTTTATCATTTGGTGTCCTGATTAATTTTCTTGCCCCTTAACGTCTTACTTCTGAACTAAACAATCACTCACTCTCTCCCATTTGTTTTTGTTAGTGTAATGATCCCCTGACTAATCTCATTACATTTGCTCCCTGCAAGATTGTTTCCTTTCAGCTGGGTGGGAAGCACTGTCCTCATTGCACTCCCAGAAGGGAAGCAATGATGCACAAAAGAAAGCTTTCCTCATTTATTTCTCCCCTTTATGTGACAGGGAGAAAATCCAAAACTATGAGTCCTCTCCTTCAGGCTTATTTCAAATCACTCCTAGTTATCTAAAATCTGTGAAGGAGTCTGAGAAGCTGCATCTTATACATGCTTAAAGATCCTTATCACCAACTCTGAATCCAGCTAACCTGAGGGTATATGCACAGCCTTGTGCAGGCAGATGCAGTCTTTCCCCAAACTCCTACCAAGGAGCTCCAGTCTGAAAGAGAGATTACCATGCTACCTTGTCACTCTCTGTTACTGATGGCCAGTAATCACCTCCAAGCTGTATTTCATATCTTGAAAACTCCCTCTGAAAATCCTGTGTTTGATAATGCTGTGCATCTGTTTGGATATGCCCCTGGCATTTGACTCACATACTGCGGCTCATTGCTCAGCTCTGTTTTCTCATTAATAGAAAGAGATTACCCATGCTGAGATTTCAAATGCTGGGACTAATCAAGGACTAGTGGTAATGCCACTAAGCCCTTATCAAGTTATGGCATCAGTGTACCCATCTCATAAATCTGGCCAGAAGGCCTTGACATGCTACTTGATGGACAAATACAAATATCCAAAAGATGGAGCAAATCACTACTCACAAACTATTCTGCCTGTAACACAGGGTCCTCAGTCATATTTAAAACTCTCCTCTTTGAAGCTAGAAAATGCTCTGGCATCAAGGAAAGGGCTAGAGCTACCCAGTGCAAACCATTTCAGCCTCCTACAGCATTGGCTCACCACTGGTTAGCGACCTACAGTGTTTATAAGTTGAGTCTCTGCTGCATCTATTGTCAAATTATTTTTCTATCAGTCTTCAAATACCCAGCCTGCTTAACCTGCTGTCTCTACTGCAACAGCTTCATTCTAGTGGCAGAGGGCTAATCATCTGGCCACCAGGCTCCCTTGTAAAATTCTGCCAAGATACAGCAGGAACTGTCAGACATCCTTGAGTAAAATTTTGTTTGAAAATTAATCTATCTGCAGAAGTCTGTCAGACACACCGTTTCACTACAAGCTTCCAATCACTTGTTTATGCAGAGCTCCCCTTTTCTCCCTGGGTCTAATTTATATACCACAGTAGTTAGTTAGAGGCACTGCAAAGATGAAAAATAGTTTGTGACAATAACACTCCTAAGGGCAAACCAAGGAGGGCATCCAGACAAGATACCTTCAGGTAAATGGGAGCTTTAACTTTAAAGGTCAGCTTTACCTTTGTCTTAACCCTCAGGTACTGAACACGCTCTTTCTATAATGTTCACCGTTTCCACTAAGCTGTGACTGGACCGTGCAGGATTCAGCCTCAGAATAATCTGGATAGACCTGCACTCTGTCTGCTACTACTTTTTGAAGCTGCTGTGTTTTTATAGCTGTAAAACTATTCCATAAACCAAACTCCTATTCCTCCTAAACATAATGATTCATGTTTGCAGAGAGGAAAGCAGAGTATGAAAACAGAGAAAATTTGTTTTATGGGAAAAGCAATAGCAAGTCAAACACAAAATCTAATGGACTTTCTTTAAGGCTATTTTAAGCAGAAATTCAAGCCTCTATTAAAAAGGAGAACAGTACAATGATGAAAATTTTAACTTGCTTTTTTCATTCAGAAATTTTTAGATAAAACTCAAACATTTAAATATATACCAAAAGTATAAAAAAGGGTCTAATAACTACATTCCAGTAGAAAGGGATCTAATGTGATAATGGAAAGTCTAAACTCTTTTCAGCTGAGCTGAGATTCCAATTTTCTGCATCACTAGCAATGATAATGTTACACAAACAGTGTTCAATCATTAAATTAATTCTCATTAAATCAATGTCCTTAAAGGCCAAACAGTCCTTTGATAATTACCTGATTAAAGTGATGTTAGCATAACATATTAGTTATAGTATATTTATAATTCCCTTCACAACAATAAATCATTTCTTTTCACCCATCTTGAAGAAATAGTGACAATAATGCAGGAGTTGGGAAAGGAAGCATGCCATAGCACCATGCAGGAAATGGCTGTGGTCTAGCTTCTCCTGGTATCTGTGATACTTCAATAACATACATTAATCAGATTTTCATTTCTATTAGGTAGTATTTACAGTATGAATCTTCAAAGTTATAAGAATTAATTCCTGGCTTTTAGGCCTAGACCAATAGCTTAAGGACTTATTTCAGATATTAGCAACTTTGCAGTGGTCAGATTACATCTTTCTGTGGAATTAGCAAAAGATGTTTACAACTGAAAATCAAAGTTTATAATAGATAAAAGTTACAAATAATAGTATGCACTAATTTAATGCCAATACACTATAGTGACTTGTGCAACATAATTACACAGATAGAGAAGGGATGGAGATATTTTACAGTGCTTCTAAAGTTCTGGAAAATGTATCATAAAGTATATTTTGTTTTTCCCTTATGTTGTCATTATAAAAGAGAAGTTATGATTGCAGCTAAAGTTTAAAAATGGAAGTATCTACTTGTATTAACTTAAGTTACTGAGAGCTCTTAGATGAACAATTACTAGACTTACACTACACATATCCAGATGCTGAAATATCCTACAAGTCTTGATATTTGAAAGTGCATGTTTTGATATCTGTAACTGTGACTACATTGGAACTGTGAGGCTTGCTATCCACCTCTAAAGAATCTGTCAGCTGAAATATATTGCATTAATGCTGCTGAAGTGCATTGGTTTATTGGAAGACTTAACAGGGTTTCAAATTTAATTTTTGAGTTACCAAACATGGTACCATTAAATTACATAATCATAAATAATTGTGTAATAAGCCTAGTCATTTTACCAACAGTTCTCTGCTAAAAAAAAATTCTGTGACCAGATCATTGTTTGTTGCCACTTTTACAACATAGGACAATAATTTTGCATGATATAATTACTCACACACCTGCAAACATGGAGATAAACACAGACTAGAGCTCAACATGCATGTGCAAGAAACACAAGGAGCTTCTGGGGATCCTGTTCTGCAGTGCTGTGATATGTGCTTTAAGGTTGCGCTTGACTGCGTGCCTGTATAAAGGCACTATTTGCAGCCACTGTGAATGCATCAAAGTGATATATGCTTGCTATTATTTTACAGGATATTGGCACTGGATCTTAACAAATAACCTTGCACGCTGACAGCATTTAGATTAGATTTCAAGAGATGCTGAGACCCAGTCTCTCAATTACTAATGGCTGTATTCAAATGCTCTGAAGCCTCAAACAATGAACCACAATTATCATCTGTGAAAAGTATTCGTAAGTGGCTAAGAAGCTCACTGTCACATACAGTTTGCATAGTGGTGGTCTTTCCATAGACTACTGACAGTGTTATACATAGTACCTTCAGGGACAGAAAAAAGAACTGTGCACAATGGACTGAAAACAGACCATCTGTAGATAAAATTAACATTAAGCTAAACAATGTCATTAATGAGGTATAAAAGTGTGGCTTTAGCTAAGAACCTGTCAGGGAGGACATTATGAATATGAGGGATAGAGTCCCCTTTGGCTGAAAATGAGCAACTACGAACCAAGCAAACAAAAAAATAATGCAGTGAGACCATAAGGACAAACAGTTATTCCAGTAAGGCCTCCATGTCTTTTGACAGGTACTTTTCCCCATAACCTTTTTACCTCTACATAATTCTGTGATCCCCCAAGATTTTGGGGGTGAAGGGAATTTAAAAGAAATTACATATTCAACAATAGGTTTTTGTTTGAACTTTCAAAGAATTATGAAATGTTTTATAAATCTGTTCTTCTAAGATTTCCAAGCATCCATCATCATAGAGTGACACCTGACTACTTCAGAGGCAAATGAATCACAGGCATCTTGGATACATTAGTTCAGTTTCCATGTCACTAATTCTAACCATCTTTTAATTTTCAGAGTGCTTCTCTGCAATGAACTCCTAACCTTATAGAATTCAATCATCACTAGTACAAGAGTTATAATTATTTTCCCAAATAACACATTTTAACGTTTAGACTAAAATTCCACTTCAGGTACTTCCTGTAATGTTGCCATCAAAGTGATCTGTAAAACTCAGATGACCTAAACTAGTATTATGATAGTGAAAACAGGACAGAATGAAAACCTCATCCTTTTAAGTTTCACAGAGAATAATGCTATAATGTCATTTATTGATGAAAATCATTAATACAAATGCTTATGTCTGAAAGGTGAATAACCTGCTTTCTACTGCAAATCAGCTATCACCCTGCTTAAGATCACAACTTAGATTTTTTAGAAGTGAAAAGCTACTTCAAAGGTGACTTTACAGGATAGCAAGGATTTTCATCTTTGGGGATATAGAAGTAAAAGAAGCCATTGTAAAAATGAAATACATGCTTATAGCTAAAAATGTTCTATTAGCAAGTATATCTAGGAATGAATAATGAACACCCCACTCAACAGATTTATTATCACTGTTCCTTAAAAGCCTGTTTGCAGAAGACTTTCTTTCCCCTTCATTGTTACCTTTACTCTGTCCTAGTGTGGGGGAAGAAGAATCTTCAGCCAAAATCATACGTGTTCCTTCATCTTACTTTTTGTCTGGTAGGTGAGGTATCACACATTTTTAACCCAACGCCATTTCTAACATCAAAAGCACTGAAAAAGTAAAGGCCTACTTTAAGATCTCTCCCTCCACTATTGAGAGTGGAAGAATAAAAATTAAGCAGCAGGAGGTTCCTACACCAGCGTGCTGCTATAATGAAGGTAATCCCCTTAATTTGTACGCTGGGAAGCTGACTAAATTAAAAAAAAAAAAACACAAATAAAAACCCCAATAGCTCTCATTTAGCTCTCATTTTCCCAGATTTGCTAAGACTCAACAATCAGAGAAATGAACAGGTTAGTTAAAAAGAAATAATCATTTGGTAGCATTATTTGTTTCCTTTCAATATTAATTTTGGTCTACTCCTTTTATGAAAATCTTAATATTACAAGAGGTCTGAGCTAAAAACCCTCAACTGCTGAAGAAGGGAGACTTTCCTGTCAGCAGCTTGAAAACCTCTTTGATGCTCCTGTCTTTAGAGCTTTCAGGCAATTTTCCTGGCACCTACCCACCAGCTGGTGTTATGAAGAAGATCCATATGGGTGGAAACAGCTATGGAACAGCTGTTGCAGAGGAGGGACTCCCCACGGAGCAGCAAAGCAACAGAAAACTACCATGGGTTCCCTTCAAAACTCATGTTCATCTGGTACCTTGGACGTCCTCAGCTGAAAAAGGCTGATCGGTTTGTGGATGAAACTGCTGTCATCCAAGCAGAGGGGGAGTATTTTTAATAAAGCTAAAACTAATTTCTCACTTCCTCCCTACCTTAAACAGCCAAGGTTGCCAATTGAAGCGTAAGCTTCCGTGCAGGAAGATCAAATAACAGGACAAGTAAGGCTTGCCTCTTCAGCTTCTAAATATCTTTGAGGATAAAAATGGGGGTTACAATCCTCCTCCATGCAAGCAACACTCCATTCCTGACTAAATTGCTCTTCCATGTTTCCTCAATGAAGTATATATTATACAAAGGTGAACCCTGAAAAGTCAAAATTGGTTACTTAACCTGAATCTAACTTATCCATTCTTTACCCAACTATAGCATAAAGTCATCTTAGAAGTTATAACAATTAGAGAAACTGTTCTGAGTAAAACTTTTGCCTTAGGATGCTTTTGAAAGAACACAGAATGATGGACAGATGCCACAGACATCTGATTCTACTTTCCTTTTGCCTCATTTGGTCTTGATTAACATTTATACTATAGCCAGACAGACATTACCTTCTCACAGTCAATTAATCAGGCTTGGAGCTAGTCCTGGGGAATTAAGGTGGTTTTTGGGCTTTTACACTGCCAATCATTCTCCACCTCTTCACAGAAGGTGTGTCAGACACAACATCTCTAAATATACTGCCTCATGTACCTGGTACTATTACTCAAGCAACGAGGCGCAGAGAAGATATAGAAATGCATTTTTTCAGATGCCTCTAAGAACTGCCTGAGTCTTAACTTCAAATTAGGGGAAAATCCAAGCATAACCCCTGGTTGTTTAACACAAGTGATATCATATTGCTGCAAACAAATGCCCACACTACTGAACATATTACTTGGAGCATGGTTATTCCTTGGAATTACATTTTCAAAAAGAGACAATCCAATAAACCTTTGAACGTACACAAAGCTACATCCAAGGTTTACAAATGTGTACTGTATACATGGCAACAACTCTCAGTATATGCTGTCAGCTCCAGTAATCACTTGTAGTTTCCAGACACATTTGAGACAAAGGACACAACTGCCAAAATTTACTCATTTTTTGATGGTGTCGAGAAGACTGGCCAAACCATTGAGAGATGCAGAAAAGGAACATGGGTACCCCAGGGCTGCAGTACAGAGAGATGACTGTAGGGAGGTACTAATACATGAGCCTAGATTTAATATAATAACATGAGAATTTGGGGGGTTCATATTTAAAGGTGGAGCTGTAATGTCACAAATATACCTGCTGGTGTATAGGGTTTGCTTCCTAACATGTTTGGTATCTGACTTTCATTTTTCCAGCTTAGTGCTGTGCATTTTAAGCTCAGCAAGTCTGTTCCCCTTGCTACAGGAATATGTCAAGGCTGGCATTGGCTTGAAAAGCAACTACAATTGTTAATTAATGAGACTGGTATTTAAGTTTTGCCTTATATCAGAAGATATAAAACACGTTTTTATGAAGCAAGATGGGTAATATCTCCATTTTACAACTGACAACAGATATCTAAGATATTAAATAAAGTTTCTATGGTCAGCCAGCAGATCAGGTGCAGAATCCAAATTAGGAATTAGGTCTTAGTCCTAAAGTCTTTATACTGGATCACTAGATCTTTTTTGATTTTCTAGACTTAAAAAAAACAACGAAACAAAACTAAAAGAAATCAGGCTTCACCACTAAATAACACATGTGAAGATATACTTGATTTCTAACACTATTTTTTAAAAATTATTTTAGAGTTTTTCTCTGAATATTAAATACACAGAGTTTGTTGTACAGTTAATTAAGAGAAAATGTCGCTAAGAAAATTGTCACAGCATAATGGTTTCCTGCTGATAGGGAATATGCCCAGAGCGAGATAAGCAAGATGGAGTAATTTATTAAGCAACAGCAGACTCCAGGCAGTGCATTTCAGGAGGATTATATCACACCTTGGGTGGTAATACAAGGAACAAGGCAGAATTCTGAGCAGTATTATAATGACTGAGAACTGCCAAGGCTTGGAGTCTGTTTTATTGCTCTTATGAAATGTAATTTAGGCAAAGCAAACAGTAAGATTTGCTCATTTACTGGGTATTATGAACATAATTGGCCATTACTTACACCACTGATGACCAATCAAAAACTCCAGTTGTGACCAGCATTTGAAACAAACCAAAACATAAGAGGATAAAAAAATGGTCTACCAGTGATGCTTTAATATAATCCACTTCATAACTTTCCTAGGTTAAGCAAGAATATTAAGATCTCTGAAGAAAATAATACTTTTTTGGGCAATACTTCAAGCACACATTATCCTATGGTCAAATTCTATTCATAAAATTATAATGAATGTTTGTTTTGTTTCAATTACAGAGAAGTGATTAAATCTTGAATGATTCAGCCATTTAAAAGGTATTTCCCTATATAGCAAAACAAAAAAAATAATCATCTCCCCGGTTCTCTTTCTTACAGACATTTCCAAGTGAAATAGAGCCTTACATCTTTACCTGCATAATCTAAAATCCTGCTAGGCTAGATCAGAAACACCTCCTCTTACAGAAAAATTCAAAGCAAAATGAGTAGAGTGGGATAAGAGATAGACTAAGTCTTTTACTGTGTCTTTCATATTAAATACAAAACATTGTAATTTTCTGTAACTTCATTACTTTGCCTGCATTCAGTTGAATTCTATTAAACTAAGTAAGCTTATCACTGTATTCTGAAGCAAAATTTGAGAGGCTCCTCTGAAAATAAAATCCTCTAGAACATTCTTCTTCAAGTTCTTGGTAAAAATTATGCAGCATTTCACCTGTCTCAAAAACTGATCTATTATACAAAAAGAGTTGGGAATAACTATATATTGAACTTCTGTTTCTTAAATCATAGGTTTTCTCCAGTAATGGTGAGAGCAGAGAGCTTCCTAGAGCATTTTGTGACAAGAGCCCCTAACAGGAGGCTAATAGAAAACCTTCAGGAGATTAAAATAGGTTCTCAGCAAGTATAAATTTTGCCATTGCAGTGAGTTGATTCAGGTAATACTGATGAAGATTTTAGTAAAGTTTTAGAAACCCCACGTTTCTTCTCCAAGACTGTTCCTTGGTTCCTGTTCATATGGCAGGTTCCCAATATTGGCAAGTTCTTGTTAGGGCAAAAGTTGAGGGAATAGCAACAATACCATGGCTGAAGAGAAGGCAAAATGTTGTTGTATAGAGTAGCACAAAAGTTAGAGCAAAGACTACATAATAAATCATTATTCATGTATCACTCAGACTCATTGAGGTAGGAAGGGATCTCTGAAGTCATCTTGTCCATGCACATCCTGCCCAAGCAGGGCCACCCAGAGCTGCTTTCCTAGGGTGGTGTCCAGATAGCTTTTGAGTAACTGCAAGGATAGAGACTCCACAACCTCATCAGACAGCATGCACCAGTGCATGGGGTTGTTCCTCCCCAGGGGCAGGACTTAGCGCTTCTCTTTGTTTAACTTTGTTGAATACATATTAACAGAAGCCCGTGAAGGAGACAGGTCAATGGAGAAGAGCAGGAGAAGCAGGACCTGTGGGGTTAATGAGTGATATGCAAGTAGAATGCTACATCAATGGTGACCACCAGCTGCAGTGTGAGACAAGCGGAGAAAAAAACCTGTGAGGAGGGGCTTGAGAAGCCACGGGGAAATATAGAGTGAGAGAGATAGGAAACCCACTTGAAAAGGAAACTGTAACAACACTTTCTGTCCAACTGACAATAGGTAATTGTCATAAGAAGTGAAATACAGAGCTTTAGCCACTTAGTTTTCTAGGATAAACAAGTGGAAAAGAACAAATTCAGAAGCCGTGACACTAAATTTCAACACAAGTATAATCCTCCACAGTCTGAATCTACAAATTTGCTTCATCCTTAGACATAAATAGACAAGTTGGAGATAACAGATATTGTCTGAACTACTCATGTCTGAATGAGTACTTCAGAGTCAGAAGCATTTGTTTTTAATGTAATCCACGGTAGCATGGCCAAGATCACCTAAAAGTCTCTGCCTTCTTAGTGGTCACAGTATATTGCAGATTCAGCGGGTATATTGGGTGGTAGGCCAAAGCATTTCAAAGCACTGGTCACTCTTTTTTTTTTTTTTTTTTTTTTTAAATGAAGGTCTGGAGTACAGAATAAAAAAAAAACACTTTGCAGTTTATACACTTTTATATTAATTGATCCTCCCCAGTTACATTGCAGCTTTATCCTCAAAATTGTCTCTTCTACTAAAAAAATCACATGTATCTTACAAAAGTAATGTATATTATTTTGAGCAATCTCTGTAATGATTGAACATCAAATATAAAGTGCAACTTAAAACATACATCTACAATACCAGAGTCTCAAAGATTGGTCATTGAAACATGAGGGGAAAAAAATGGAAGCCAAGTTCAAGACCTAAGTTTAAGTGATAGAAGTAGCAGTGACATTAGGTTTCACTCTACCTTTAAGGAAGCAACTAAAAATACTTAAATTTTGCAACTCAGTATGACAGTAATCACAGACCTGTCTTCAAAACCATTGGATTGATCTGTGTTGACTTTTGTCTATAGACAATGACACAGTATTTTTCTCTGGTGTTTCAAAAATTGCAAAAGGTTAAAACTTGTTAATAGAATTTGAACAGGACATCAGGGTAAAGGCTGAACAAAAATAAAAAGGGACACAGTGAGCTAAAGCTATTTGGTAACATATGCAGGTTTTAACTATTTCAGAAATAATGAGCAAAACATCCTTTTTGTAAAGAATTACTTGTATTGTTGCACCAGAGGTCTCTTTTGTCTTCAGAGCCATGGCAGGTCTGGAGCCAGTCTGTGTTCTTGCAAATTTTTCCTCTAGCTAAAGGAAAGGAAGAGCAGATGACACCAGAAAGCACTTGCTAGCTCCAAACAGAGAATCCAGAACTATCAAAGCACTTGGTTCATGCTGCTTTGTTTCTGTCAGCACAGGATATAAAAGCATCTTTGGCGGTATGTTTTGATAACAGAAATGAGTACCTTGTCATGCTTTAAATCAGCAGCTGAAAGGCTTCTTAAGTGAACGTGACAGTATTTGAAATGTCCCATGCTGCCACACTTAAGATATGCCAATCACAATTAATAGCAACAGATTTGGTATTCCAAAACAAATAAAACCTGCAGAGTTTTTCTGCTAAATGAAGAGCTGATGAGTGAAAACAGAGGCAAAATTACGACAATAGTCAGTTACCCTGTCAATGAAAATTACTTTCATTTGTCTGTATTCACAAGGGTTAGTAAACAATAATGCTTCAGCTAATATAGTTTTTGTTATATTCAAATTGAATGTGAAATACAGGCTGACATTATAAATGGATCTCTTACTCTTTTACACTGGATTTCTGAGATCTTCTAAGCTTTTATGTTTAAATCAGTCTGTTTCATACATTTTCATATCAATTGATTACTAAATGTCTTTCAATTTTCCTTCTAGAAAATTAAGGACAGTACTGGGTGTTGTTCGAAGGAGAGATGTATCTATAGCTTTCCGTCACTCAGGAGCCAAGGGAATGTTTTATATTATTCTAGTGGACTCTATAGAGATGTGTTGAAAATCCACTCAGTAGGGAGGTAAGATCTCTCTCTCTCTGTAAATAATTATTCTCACCCTCCAAGGTCTGTGAATTTCTTTTTCTGAAGTCCTACAACAGTTTCCGTGCTCCTAGATGCCATGTACCACCAGCAGGTTTTAATAATAATGAGTTGCACCTCATGTCCCTCTTACCACAAGAAGTGGATGCAGATTTCCTTAAATAAATTATTTTTATTTCCTTTTTTTCCTTTTCTACTGAATTCTGCTTTTTTTGTCACCTGATCCCACTTACTTTCATCTAACTTCTTCCTCAAGTTCATGCTGAATTCAAGGTTTCCCTCTAAGCCCTCCTTAAGCAGTCATTTTCATTGACTGGTCAAAAAACCCTTTTCTTTTTAAGCTGAGAATGTATTGAAGGGCTCCCTTATGGGCTACTAGTCTGGATCTATGACTTAGGCAACTTCAGGACACCAAGCAACACAGGCTTACTTGGATAAACATAAGGCAAACAATTTGGATAAGAATTCCTCAAATTGAAGTGTGTGATTAAACCAGTTTTGCCTCCTTTAAACCTTTCCTGGGCAGTCTCCTATAAAGCTTTTAGGGACTAATGTTGGGATTACAGCAGGGAT
Organism: Pseudopipra pipra; assembly: GCF_036250125.1. NCBI lineage: Eukaryota > Metazoa > Chordata > Aves > Passeriformes > Pipridae > Pseudopipra > Pseudopipra pipra. The sequence continues at coordinate 22,530,611 of NC_087552.1, read as the reverse complement.
GCTAAGGCTAATAAACCTACATAAAATGATTCGCATTCATGCAGTAAAGAAACTAATTCACAAGTTCTAACTTAACAGGAAGACAGATGTAAGGAGTCTCGTTCTGTAACAGACCAACTGCTGTCTCACAGTTGGATTCCCTAAACAGTTACACTGGGAATATTTTGGACAGAAAGAAAACTTTATAAACCCACCCACATACATTCAAAAAACTTCTATAGCTCTCAGTTGGCTCTTAAGTCTTTGGTTGTATTAAAAAAAAAATTCAAAACAAACATGAAACAATCTCTTCAGCTTTCCTCAGCTGGTTATCAGTGCTCAATGCAAGAGATAATTTCAGAAGTTTTGTCTCTAGGTTTATGTGAAAAGCCTCAGCTTCAGCTTTTCTTCCTTTTTTTGGACAGTGACATTAATTTAGCTTTTTTCCCCTTTTAGGAGTTTCATACTTGATTTTCATGGATACCTTTACCATTTACGGATGTCATCTGATTGTTTCGAACAGAGAACAATGTAATTCTAAAATTACATGTTGCCAGTGTTACATAAATATGATACCTTTACCTTTACCATTCCATCCAAATTCATGTTAAAATCAAAAAATAATCTGGGAGTTTTGAAGCTGCAATGGCCATGACTCTTTGTAGAGCAGATGCTCCGTGCAATTACAAATAGGTGTACCTGCAGTGCCAGTAGTGACTGATGAACAAAAACATGGATAAGCCAGAAGGCATTCGTTCTGTTTTGTTGTCAAGGTTTATTATCTAAATCTTCTTTGTTTTTATATTAAGCTGTGTTTTCTTATTCCATTTTGCATTACAACTCTAACTTGCAGACCAGAATTCTAAGCAGTATATACCCAGCCAAGATCTGAAGGCCCTGATGTATTTAGGACACATGTTTAAAGTTCTGCCAGAAGAAGTAGATTGTGAAGGACTTGGGAATATAAGTAGAATTGGGGAACACCCTGGGCTACACCAGATGCTAGAGAGGATTAAGAAAGCAGTCAGGAAGGCCAGAGAAGCTGGAGTCTAAACATTATAGAAGATAACTGAAATAAATCAGAAGCAGGATGAAAGAATATCAGGTACAATCAGACCATTTAGCAATGGTGACAAGTCTAATTCAAAATCCAAATGCTAGGGCATTTTCTATCTGACTGTGTAAGAACATAGCACTCATTAACAACGATAATTCTCCAGCAGATGATGAGAAATACCTTTTCTTTTTTTACCCAGAGAAAAATCACCTTTCTCTAATGACACAACAACAAATCACAACAAGCTAGCAGTAGTGCCCTGAACTTCTCATGATTCCCACACTTGGGCAGTGAAATATCTAGGAAACCTTTCAGCACAAGTGCTCCTGTTCCTTGTGGGCTGTGAGAGGGAGATAGGGAAAAGGAAGGTCTCTATAGCAATATGGAGGGTATATAGGTTTTCTCTTGGAGGCAGTCTCCCCCTCTGTCTCTTACCTTGTTGCACAAAGGATCCATACACAAACCACATGGAGTTGTAGAGAGTTGTAGATGTCATGGATCCCATCTGAAGGCGTGGGGGGTTGAGCCAATTCAAGAGGTAGACCAGTAGCCCTACTAAGAGCACAGTGCCAGCAATGCATGCCCACAGGGAGAGGTCAAATGGTGCCAAGCAGGCAAACATGTCCACTGTCTTCTCTGCCTTCCGAAGCAGCACGCCCACCGAGTAGTCCATGTAACGCGTTGTGAAGTCCACCACATTCTCCCTGTCCGGGGTGATGGTTAGGGCAGAGATCCCTATATCAGCTCTCTGAGGAGAGGGAGAGAGAACAACATGCATAAGTAGGAGCTACAGAAAAGATCTTTATTCCTCTGTGATTTAGCAGCTAAACTTACGGCTAAGCAGATGCCAAGATCAACGACTTCAGCATCATATATGTGAGCACAGAAACATGACTAAGGCTTGAACAGAATAGATATACCATGTGTCTCAGTTTCTGCAAGCAAACCTCACTTAGTGGACTCTGGCACATCAGCTATCCATGTTTTTATTTTCCAAGAAATCAAAATACTACAAATACAGGTAATACCTGAAGGAAATCCACTTTTGGTCATTTTTGTCACTCTGGCTTACTAAAGCCATCAATGCAACTGTTGCAAAAGGCAGATTTTGTGTATAACAGACCCAATCAGAGGAAATTAGTTGCCTGATAAAGCCATCTTGTATCCAATATTTTGATGATCTGATGATCATGACAAAGGGCTACTACACTAGGAGCACTTGAAATACCGTAAAACATCAATTTCGTCTGTAAAATCTAAAGTGCAGAAGAGCAGATACTGCATGCAGTTCCTTTACTATTTATTCCTCTATATCCTCCTGACAAGCAATTTCTCCAGCAATGCCAACCTGTCCTGCAGCTACCTTCGACTTGCTTTGTGCCACTTACATTTTTTGTGTAATTTAAAGAATCCATTTCTGATGAAAAGAGAATGAATAATATTCCTTGATCTAATCATAGTATTTCACAGCATGTATTAGATCTCTAGAGACACCAGGTACAATTACAGCAGGTGCTACTTTACTTTTCATGGGTACAATTAGAAGTGCAGTGAAAACAAGAAAGGTTATTTAAAGCAGACACATGGATACCATTTTAAAAAGCTCAAATACAGAGCAATAAGACTGTGAATTCTAGATATTTTAATATGAAAAAGAGTACTTAAAATATTTAAACTGCTACTACTGTGACTTAATTCCTTTTTGTTCTGCCTAAAGCAGTGTGGTCCTTTGGAAAGGGGTGAGGAGAGCAGAGAGGCTTGAAAGTCAAATTTTATTAACTCTCTTGAATGTCTTTCCTCTTGCCCAAAGAAGACAGAGATTACTAGTTCCTTAGAAATGTGATATGAAATACCGAGTGGGAAGGTATGGCGGCTAAAACTGATTAGAAAAATTTGTAAATTAACTGGGCCATTTTAATGTGATGCGCAGAACACTCTGCAGCCCGTAGTAAAAACATACTTCTAATCACAGTGCACATAAGATTTCAGTCTAAATGATGTTAATTTAAGTTTATATTGATTGTTCATTGGATTGAGAAAGTGGCAGGAGATAGCTGGAGGCCTGATGATTTGGACAAAAAAGTGTTTGAAAATATTGATTTGCTTAAAAGCTATGAATTACAGCTTCAGCTTTAATTTGTGGGTTATAAGTGTCATAAGTGAAGTTGTGCTGATGAGCACAGCTGAAAGTATGGCTTCATGAAGTCACTTCATGTCCCTTCCTAACACATTTTTGTGAGTGATGATTTAACTGTCCTTTGCCCATGGGCAGCAGCAAACTCAGTCAGTAATTAGAATTGTCCATGGAAACATTCAGGTTATTTGAGTCTCTCTATCCTCTCACGATAAAACTTCTGGTCAACGAGTGACTCTAGTGATTCACAGTATCTGCTAACTATCAAGTCTGAGCTCCAATGAGAAAACGTAAAGCAGTCAGCATTTGAACTGTTTTCCACAACTGTGACTATAAGTATGTTTTAAAATAATTTACAAATGTATAAGTCCAATAACTGTCAAACAGGAAATTATTATTGTATTTAATGAATAGCATTAGTTTGGGTTTTTTTCTGCTGAATGTATACCAAAAAGCAAAATGGGAATTCAGGGTTAAAAGAGGGCATATGGAAACAAAAAGTCCTAGACTTATCCTCTGCTCCTTAAGTTTAGCTGGGTGTCAATTATCAGCATGTTACTAAAATATTTCCCTACTGCATTAAGTTGCTAAATCAAGTTGCATTGTTGTAAGATGCTTAAAGATTCTCCACTGACAAGCAACATACACAAGACACTTTTACCAAATAATAGTTCACTGTATGACTAATAGAATTTTTTTCTGCTTCCTCCCCGTCTTTTACAGTGAAACATATTTTTTTCCCCTTAAAATACATTGACAAGCATTGCATGAAAAAAACAGACCATATGATATTTATGGAAATACGACTTCTAATTTGCATCTCTGGGAAGCAGTCTCTCTAAATTCCCTGGCGTTATGGTTCCACTCTGGTTATCAGCCAACTATGACAGTGGAACGATATCGTCCTAATGGAAATGTTGCATTTCCTTTGTTATATTGCAGCAACAATAGTGATATAATTATGTCTTGCTACTTTATATGTTACATATATAATTAAGGCTTTGAGATGACCTAATTGCAGCCTTCCGGTACCTGAAGGGAACCTACGAGAAAGATGGAGTGACAGGACAAGAGGGAATGGCTTCAAACTGAAAGAGAGTACTCCTCAGTAGTACTTCTTAGTACTCCTGTGTTCAGTTGTTAAAGAAAAAAAAGCTACGCTGAAATACGACAACTCATATTCTTAACTTACTAAATTGGGTCATAAACACCAGTGTACCAGAAAACTATATGTCTAGCACAAAACCAAGCTTAAGCTTCACTTGATATTTGATTTACTGATGGTGAGCATTCTTGATTACATATAGATTCTGTCAACTTGTTTCAAAATTGGAAGATGAAAAAAAATTAAATGCTTGTCATTAACATGTCACATTGGATCAGAGAAGACATCAGTCTGAAGAAGTAAAGGTTCACTTAGTGCTTCTGAGATAGAAAGGCAAATGCATGCAATTATGTCAATATTTAGATATAAACCTGCCAATCTGAATTATAAACATGTATAGCTCTTCACTCACTCAGTTTTTACAGTGCCAAAATCAACCAACTATCATATGTCTTACACGTTTCTCATGAATGAAACTATGACTTTTGAAATTGACTGAAAAAACAGCAGAGGGCATTGTTTTGCTCCGTGCGACCTGCTTAGGAATTTATATTTATCTTATTTAGCAGCCGTTCTCCTGTGGCCACTGTAGAGCAACATTACTAGGATCAGAAAATCCAAAAGAAATGACCAAATGGGTCTGATAGAATTGTTACTGGTGTCAGAGAACCAGCTCATCAGCAAAGCCTAGAAATTCCTGAAGTGTCCCTAAGCTACTGCTTAAGCAAGCACATCTCGTACACGTGGAAAACAATCTTCTGATGATTCCTGTAATTCATGATCAAGAACAGGGAAAATAAATGAATCTACTCTAAATTTCTCCTGTGAGGCCCTTCATTTTATCCATTTTCAATGTTAAATCAAGTTTCAACAAGTGCTAGAAGCAATAAACCGCAGTCCCACATGTTACACAATTACTAATACGGACATGCAAAAACTAATCAGAGAGACATTGTTACTCAAGTTAACACACATACATCCAAATAAAAATCTTTTTACTCAGATATTATTTTTTTCTTCTCACTTTGCCCTCTCAATATGCTTGCTTCCTTCTTATGCTACTCCTCTTACCAAGGTGCAATAGAAAAACAGCCTCATAAGAGGCTTCTACTTGGCTTTTTTCTGTTTGGATGGACCTAAGCGGAATCAGGAAGTTTTCCCTATGCTGTTTGCTTCCTGAGGGCTCCTCCCTGGAAAAAAATCCTAGCAACCAAGGTAGCATGGTGAAATGCAGAAAGTCCAGAGTCATGCTGGAAAGCCTACTGTTCTTTCCCAGAAGCAGCATTAGTGACTTCTGTTGCCTGTCACACAGGCTTATCCCTTAGGCAATGTGGAGAGAGGGCAACTAAAGGAATTACTGCGAAAAGACACAGATAATTAACAGTAAGAGAAAGATTTGTGGTAAAGTGCTGCTCCTTTGAGATGGTTTTAGCCTCTCTACAAAAAGCTGCTGCTCTCTGAGCTAATTCTGCTGGTGAGATGAAGCTCTACAGGATGCAGTGAGAGCCTTGGTCATTTGACAGGAGAGGGAAAAGAGCACCACGTGCTTCTCTCAAGAAGCATTTATTCTCTGAAGACGACCTGGTTCAGGTGCTTAGCAAACAGAAAGCTTTACACAGCAAGGCTACTTTCAGTTTATTTTGACAAGAAAAAGTGTATGGACCAAGTGTGTACCTAATATTGGTCTTGACAATCAAAGAAGGAGAGGCTTGAATCAGTTTCCAAGTTCAAATTAAAGACCAGTTGCTTTGTTCTACTGATTCCAGCTCCTACTTTAACAGCCAACAGAAACCTTGTCTTCCAAGCTGAAACAGAGCGAACTTGGCATAATGTCATGTCTGCAAAGCCAGCTGTAGATCCAGGGCATGTACTTGGCACAGCTGGGCTTCTACCCTGCCATCCAACTCAAGCAGGGCTGCTGCAAACAAGTTCAGCCCAGGACTGCTCTCACTGACAGTAGAGACTGCTGCATGCTGAAGATGGTTAATGCAAACAGTATATATGGACCCTGAACACAGAAATCATATGCTTGTTACAGAAATTGCTATTTCATATGGCACATCTGTAGCGGCCACAGACACCTTTCTCAATGAGATGCTCTCTACAATTGCCCTCTCAAGTACCTGAAAGAAGGTCGTAGTAAGGTGGGGGTCGATCTCTTCTCTAAAGTAACAAGCAATAGGACAAGAGGAAATGGCTTCAAGCTGTGCTAGGTTTAGATTGGGTTTTAGGAAAACTTTATTCATTGAAGAGATGAGCAAACATTGGAACAGGTTACTCAGGGAAATGGTTGAGTCACCCTCCCTGAAGGTATTTAAAAGGCAAGTAGATGTGGCACTTTGGGACATGATTTTGGGATGGACTTGGCAATGCTGGGTTAACAGTGGGACTGGATGACCTTAAAGGTCTTTTCTGATCTGAACGGTTCTATGATTCTATGCACACAAAAAGAGAAGGCAGCTATTTGCCATTACCTTGAGTGAGATTTGTCTTTTGTAGAACTCATTTCTGGCTGACACACTAACTAAAGAGCACTCCCACCGTTTCTGGAATTCCTCTACTTGTTGGCCAGACTATCTTGGTTGGGAAAACAAGGAAACACTGTGTTTCAAACAGGTTAGACCTTTCACTTAAAACTATTCTCTGCTCTTTTGCTTCCCCTTATAAAGTTGCCAAGCAGATAGATATTTGAGTTCTGGGAGCAGAACTCGGTTCACAGTAAATAAGAAAGCCGCCTTTAAAGAACAGCTTGCACTTGGTAAGGGGTAGATATACACTGGCTGCTCGCCCAGAGGTTGTCTTTTGCCTTTAGAGGGACAGAGAATGGGAGAGAAGGACACAGTGAACTTTACTGTTAATTAATTCTCTAAGGGTAAGGAAGATGAAAAATGATACAATGACATAGTATTGGGAAAACACAGTTTTTGAATTCCAAATGCAGTTCCATTAACTCTTCATACTTTGTAACCGTACAGAAAGATTTCATATTCATTAAGACTCATTTACAGAAAAATCAGACCAGATTACAGATTATAGCAAAATCAGACCAGACTGGTCAATCTGTTGCACTCATGACACTGATTTACAGATCTGGGTGGTTACCACCATAAGCAAGCTACTAGCATTATTTGAATCCCTACCTACCAAGGGGACAAGAATGCCATACATATTTTTCCAGTCAGCCGTTTCAGTTGTTACGAGTTTTGCCTTGTCAATCATTCATTGCAAATAAATAAAAAAAAACATTCTAGGTCCACTTTCCTTTCAAGAGCCATCTAGGACTAAGATGCCTCTTAGCCTGTAGACTCATACAGTGATCTGCTGAGTACTGTAGAGAGTAGAGTGTAGAATAACATCAGATTTAGGAGGAGAAAAAATGGTTAAAAATAAATCAGTGGGTCGTTGTGGTGTTACATCTCCTAATTAGATGAGGGATTTTTAGTTGTAAAGTTTAGAAGATGAAGGAAAATACACTTTTCTAAGTGTTTCCAGCTTACCATCTACACAATTACACAATTCCACCTTCCAGCTTCATAAGAACATAAGGAGATGGCAAAGGAAGTTTATTACTACAATGTAGATATATGAAATATGCCATGGGTAAAGATTCCTGCTGCTCAGGAAGGCAGAATAGGTTAAACTTATCACAGATTTTTAACCCATGGGGATAATAATTTTTTTTCTTTTTTTTTCTTTTTTTAATTTTCTTTTCCAGCATTTTGCTGACTTTCAGCTGGGTCCTGTATCTGACCGTTCTGCTCCTTACTGTTTGCTGTGCTTATCAATTAAATTCCGCCTGCAGGTTTGTAAAAACACTTCTATAACCAATGTATAAATTATTTACATGAATATCTACTGCAGTTATTTAAAGAATCAAAACAAATGTAGGTCTCTATAGTTGTAAAAGCTGCCTCTCCAGGTTAACTAAGAGCAAATAAAATACATATACTCATGGTACAAATGAGGCATCAGCAGAATAGAGTCTGCCTAACTTTTTCTCTCTCAATGGGAGAAACTGCAAGCAGACAGGATGTGAGGAGTGGGAAAAAAAAAAGGAAAAACATTGCATATGAATTTGATTTAATTTATTTATGACCTAATATTGAACATTTAATGTAAAATTAAGTAGACTAAATGGTTTATTAATGACAGAATAGAGAATATATTACTCTTGATTCAAACATCTACATAATCTGTTATTATGTATCAATAAAACATTTTCTGTTGATTATATACTTTATGCATTCATCACCCCAACATTTTTCTAAGTGTTATACATTATTTATGTAATGTATTGCTAATTACTGCAACACCAATTCTTCCTCTTTTGAACAGCCTCTTCAGCTCATTTGTGTTAGGTCTTGCCAAATTAATTAGGATGCTGTGCATCCCATTATTTGACTGCATTTAGAATTTACTTTGGTTGGAAAAAAGAGATTGCCTTGATTCTTATACAGTTACTAGCAAGTGCTATTTACAGCTTTTTCTTTACTGCTCAGTGCACACTGTGAAATGCTGGCAACATGCAATGTACAAAATGCTATCAATGACTCAGCTATCAATGGCTGATAGAAACACAATATACCATGTCTTGCTTAGCTTTATCACATGACCTTACTTAGTAAATTATTAATAACCTTACCTTAAATACCAGTTCTCCTATCAGTCCGTTCCATGACCCATCATCCTGAGGACTCCCATATTTGTGATCCGGTGCAACATAAATTTCATACTTAAAGCCGAGGTAAGTAGCCAAGGCTTCCAACACATCTATTGAGAAGCCCTGATACTTCTTGGGTTTTCCCAGAACATTTTCAGACACCATGACAAAAGGCTCTTCCTAAACAGAAAACAAAGTTGGAAACTGTTAATAGAGCAATTACATGCCACATTTGAGTGCTAAGGGTTTTTTTAAACTAAGGGAGGAACTATTCAAATATCATTTATACAAACCTTTCCTACAACACATTGTTAGCAGTGCTGCTCGCATTTTATGAAATGTTATTTTGTTATGGATGTACTTCAACAGAGAAATTTTATTCTCTATTATGTATTTCAGAAGTAAATCTTCTGCTGTAACTTTACAACTGAAATGCTCTTTTGTAATGCCTTCTGACCACACTTACAGTTGGTAGCACAGACATACACTCAATATTGGGCCATAAATATGGAGAATTCTACAGTGCTGCCATCTTCCACTGGCTGGGCAAACACTGTATGTAGCACAACCATTCATTCATGTTGTAAGGAACAAAAAACATGGCAAAAAGGAAATACAGAAGGACATTGCTCTTTTCCTCTACTGTAATCTGAATCTGAATCTAAGCCAGTTGACTTTAAACAGTTCTACCCAAAGAGAATCCATTTGATTAGTTTAGGGACAATCAATTATGGGAGCAAAGTTTGTCTATAAGAATGATTGGTGAATATATTTCCGAGAGATTATCATAATAAAGGATACAAATAGATACTGAAAGCTGTAATTCGTCAGTCAGATTTCCAAACAACATGCTTTTCTTTTTATTTTCCTCAAGATCTGTAATAGTTTTCTCTATTTTGTTGATAATATTTCTCATAAAATTTCCACCACTCTGTTATTTTTTCTATTGCATAATTATCCCTAGACACTCTCCTTCACTTCGTTTTAAAATGATACACAAAAAGAGATCATATTTCTAAGCACAAAAACATAAATTTGCCATGGGTGAATTTCACTTCTCTTTGGTCTTTATTTTCTCTGAAAACACATCTGATCAAAGTAGAGCAAAAGTATTGAATCTTCCCCAAAAGCATGAAGGCACCGTAACACTTAGGTGTTTTTTTTTTTTTTTAAATATGCTTCATTTCATCCTTTCAGTTCTTTACATGGTGCTGTAATTTTGTATGAGTTTATCAGAAACATCTATTCTGAGGTGAAAAAAGGTTAGTTCTGACTTGTCATGGGTACATGAAACTACTCCTTGACCACTTTATTCTAGTCTGCAAACCCCACAAACATACAGAAGAAAACAGAATTGATTTTTTTGCAGTATTTGCAGCCCAAACTTCAATTGCATCTCAAGTGGCATTTTTGTTGGTGTTTAAATTATTTATTTCTTTATTATTCTATTAATCATCTCTGTCGAAGACTTTGAAGCCAAAGTACTTTTCACAAATTTTTCACTAATACTACACCTCACTAATATTTTCAGTTTGTTGGAATGTCCTTCTATATGAACAGGTATCACTGAATTGCAGGCAGGATGTTCTCAGAATAAGACTGTACTGGAAGGATGTTCTTTTTTGACTGCAGGAAATACAGAAAAAAAACCAACCCCAAACCAACCCCAAACCAACCAACGAACCCCCGCCTCTGACCAAAAAAAAAACCAAAAAAACCCCCAAAAAACCCAAACAAAAAACCAGAAGGCGTGACTGTCTCAAGTTATTATTTCCTAGTTGTCAGATAGAATTGCTTTCTTTCATATTATCCAAGATCATTGAAATTGACTGAAAATGAAGGAGAGTAAATGCAAATTAATTTTTTAATTTTTCCAGTGCCCGGGTTCTAGGAACATCGAAGGAATTGAGACTAAGTTGATGAAAGCTTCTCCTAAATGAAAACACTGAATGAATTCAGCTTCGCTGATCACCTGAATGAGATATTCCATAAATATAGACTCCAAATTACTGGAAAGAAATGTTTCTGCAAAAAATAAATATAGTAGTTTATCAATCTAAACACACTATGCACAAAATTCTGAAGATTTGTATACAAAGGATATTTTAGAAGTTGATAATTTTCATATTAGAAAGGATTAATTTCTATCACTTCTGCGTTATTTAGAAAATAGTTGCTCATAAACTGATTTTCTATTCAGTTAGTTAAAAAGCAATTACTCATTTTACTGATGTAAAACACTGTTTAAAATGCAGTTTGCCACAACTAATACAGTCTTTTATTAAGCTATGTAATATTGTTTGCTGTTGAGAAATTTACCAAAAAAACCTCAATGTCCAGTGTTCTATATATAACGAAATATAAATAGTCAATCAACTTGATGCAAAGCAACTAACTTTCCAATTTCTGTTGAAGCTTGGAGCATAAAACTATTTAATCATATTCCAAACAAAACAAAACCAATCTACTGCTATGATTTCTTTTTGTGTGTGTGTGTAATTGTTTATATTTCTCAGAAGGCATCAAAAGACGACAAAAATATTTGTCTTGATTTTTCCCTCCATAAATGTTACAGGCTGAAACTATGCCAGTTGTCCTATTTTTTGCACTGGAAGGGTACTATGGGAGCTCCTACAGTTTTGCAAGATGGATGATCTGCCTCAATGGACCCCATAGGCATCTGATATATTTAGGGGGTGGTTTTGTATCCAACATCAATGGAGATCCTTTAAGAGAGGAGTTACTTTCATTCAACTTCACCTCCAACATGCCTCCTTGTCAACTGAACACAGCACTACTAGGCCCACGGTAAGTGCTCCTTCTCAAAATAGCTCCACAGTTATCGCTGTCTGGTTTGTTTTTGGGATCTAAGCTGTGCTGCCCTGACACGAAGGAGGATGGGTTTAAGACTCGATGGGTTTTACACAGTATTGTGGGTTAACCCTCGTGGACAGCTAAGCACCACACAGGCAATACTACCTTCAGCAAAATGCAAGTCAGCGGGAAACAGGTAAAGTTTATATTGGGTGAAGCTGTGCATATTGCCTTTTACAGCTGTAAGAGGACAAAGTTGGGTTTCAGAGGCGATTGTCCCCCCGAGCAAGAGAAACTGCAAAATGCTAGCAGACTAGCACATCTTAGGAAGGCTAAAGGCAGACCCAAGACTACGGTAACATGACATAAAAAAGGGAAAATGTTGGGAAAGATCACATGATAGTACAAGTAATTTGGAGAAGCAGCCCAAGAAAATGTTTGTCTCCATTCATTTGCTTATTATTACACGTTTTAAGGAAGAAGTCATACTTTAAGACTGACATAGGTTAACAACATGCTACATATTAAAACTATATAATTTAACATCCTCCTCCCATGTGAGCAACTAATTACCTTCTTAGGCAATAGCTCAAGTGATGCTTGGCTCTTTTATTCAAGTAATTCTACTACTCAGCCATTACAAATACTCAGTTTTTGTCAGGTGAGCTGGTCCAGACATGTCAGAGCCAGGACAAGTGCTGGAGTAAGACTGCAAAAGCAGAAGTAAGGGAAGCACAAATAATATACCCTTTATGGTATTGAGAATGATTAAGCAGCTCAGATATCTTACCCAAACCTATTTTCAGATATTGAACACAATATTATTTGAGCACATTTCACAGATTAGGGTTTATAACTGAACTACTTGTTGAGTAAGAAGAGTTATCACCACCATTTTCTACCTGCAGAACTGCAATGCACAGATTTCGTGACTTGCAGAGCTGAAAGTGACCTGAGGGGTCAGGGACAAATGCTTTAACCATAGACTCTTTTCCCTCTGTCTTATTTTAATTCATTAAAACATTTGTTCTTACATATGTATCTATGTTCTGGTGAACCATGAGTGTAAGAGCAGGAAAAACAATAGTGGAAAGCATGAAGAAGAAAGAACAAAGGAAGGGGATCCAAAAACGAGGTGTCTAGGCCCAGGGAGAGAAAAGTCTTCCTCTTGAAAGGACTTCTTGCCAGGGTAAAACTGCAAGTGGACAATAGAGATTTTAGGGTGCCCTAGTCCAGGGAGAAAGGATAGCAGGGAAACATAGGCACAAGAAGGAAGGTCACACGTCCAAACTCCAGCCCTCAACCCCTGTCCTGAACTTCACATAGTGGGAAGTAAGTGGTAGAGAATTTATTTTGTTTTATTTTAAATGTATCAGTGGAAATCAGAGATTGATAGTACAGAGCTTGGAGCAGTCTAGATTCAAGATAAGTAGAAAGAAATTCTGCACTTCATTGCTTTTTCCAACAAGATAAAGGGCTAACAGTTTTGCCTACTCAGGACTTAGGTTCTGGTGCATATACAAATGAAGTAATTCAAGGTTTGCTAGTGCTTCAAGAATCTAAGATTAGGAGTACAAAATATAGTTTTTATTTAGTCTGATGAAATTCACAGACATACCAATAATTTGGATAAAATAGCTGATCTGCAGTAATCTTTTTATATCCTTTACTAGACCACCTAATAAAGTTAAAAATAAGAAAGAACAGAAAAGCTTTTGGGCAGACAAGACCTTCATGTTTGAAAACAGACAGAGCAATACTGAAGCTAAATAGCAGAAAAGAACAATTAGGCTGAGTTTAACTTAGTTATGTTAATTAATTAGACAATCAAAGAGAAACATTTGTTTGTAGCTGTGCTACAGATGTGGATGATAAAGTCAAGCAATAAATTCAGGCCTCAGAGGTGGCAGTGAGGGAGAAAAAGAGAATGATTGCTCTTCAGGAGTTCAGGGATAACTTACATGTAGGGTAAATTATATCCCTAAATCCAGTGTCTCTATTTGGGATGATAAATTCAATAGAATAGTGACTTTAAATCCCAAGCTTTAATAGTAATCTTTTAATTCCTCAATGAAAATCAGGTTTAGGAGGTTCAGTGTTTTTGTATAGATTCTCTCTTTTTTGACAATTACAGAAAACTTTTTTTAAAGAACAGAAAAATCACCACTCAGACCTTAAACACAGCACCCTGGCTGAATATGTGAGAGGAACAAAAAGTTAAATTCAGCGGCCTGTTTACAACGAAGTGGTTGTCTTAGCCCAGCTGTTAATCATTTTATGTTTACGCCCCTTCATTAGGAGAGTACTGAATGGGCACCAAGGCAGATTTTCTCTGCAATTATGAGGGTGGATTCCATGGCTTTAAGTCGATACTTACTTCAGGATAGAAATTATATGGAGCTAGGACACACTGCTGTGTTGTACTCATTTATGAGGGTCTTATACTTGCTCTAAATATACAAATGCTAAAAAAAAAGCTAGAATGTACTTTACAAATGGAAAAGCAAAAGCAAAACAGAATGTTTTGAATTATTTTCCTGCTCAGCTGTATTCTCTTTGTCCCTTAGCACAGACAGAAAAACTTCCTAGCCAGAAGGCTTTACAGAAAATATTAAGTGAAGAAAAAGTTACTTGCATTTGAGGTCAGAGGAACTGATCGCTGCTGGGATTTACAACACAAACTGGAACCTTATATGCTTCTACTGTGTTTGGAAAAATACCATGTTCAGTTTGGGCCCCCCACATCAAGAAAGACATTGAGGTGCTGGAGCGTGTCCAGAGAAGGGCAACAGAGCTGGTGAAGGGTCTGGAGCACGAGTCCTACGAGGAGCAGCTGAGGGAGCTGGGGTTGTTCAGCCTGGAGAAAAGGAGGCTCAGGGGGACATTATCACTCTCTACAATGATCTGAAAGGAGGTTGTGGCAAGGTGGGCGTCAGCCTCTTCTCCCAAGAAACAAGAGGAAATGGCCTCAAATTGTACCAGGAGCAGATTGCATTGGATATCAGGAAAAATTTCTCCACTGAAAGGGTTGTCAAACATTGGAACAGGCTGCCCAGGGAAATGGTTGAGTCACCATCACTCAACCATTTAAAAGATGTAGATGTGGCACGTCAGGACTTGGTTTAGCAGAGGACTTGGCAATACTGAGTTAATGGTTGGGCCTGATGAACTCAGAGGTCTTTTCCAACATAAATGATTCTATGATTCTATGAAGAGAGTTTTGAAATTAGGTAATTATAGAGGTGGTTAGAATTCATAAAGCATATGAAAATGACCTCTGTGTCTACTCATCAGAAATTTCTGAACACACTGGAATATAATACTTTAATATTGACACTCTGTATTCATTAAATAGGATTCTGCATTCATTAAATTTTCCATTTTTCTCTACTGAAAATAGAGAGAGAGAAAAAAAACAGAAGCAAGAAACGAAGCTCACTTGTGGGCAAGACTGTCAATCTGAGCTTGACACTGACTCTAGAAACAGTGGACAGGCACATTAAATGATTTACATAGCCCAAGCAGAGCTTTGGCAATCTCAGGAAGTAAATAGTCATTGTGACACTTCAAAAATTCCTATTACCTGTAAAGGCTAAGAAACTGCTCCTAAAACTGAAATTCACTCTTATTACTAGATATCTCAACTCTCTTCCAATGGCTGATGGATGACTAAGCACAGTCATTATAACCAACAAGAAGTCTCATAAACCATAACCAAAACATTTTCAAGAACAGGATGCTATTGTAATGGTGTTAGCTTTAATCTCCTTCTCCTTGACTCATAAAATAATTACAGCTCCCTCCTTTTAAATATTAGCCATTTCGCATTTCCTTACCCAAAAGATTTCAGTGAACTATGCAGGCCCAAATACTTAATTTCCTCAAGTGCTTTATTGACCACTGTGTTGGGGATTTTCTTTGGATAAGAACAGCCCAACAGCTTGTTATTTTTTAATTGAACAGCAATGTACATAACTTCATGTTAGAATCAATGACCAAAATTTAATTAAAACATTTCACTCTCTCATTACAGAAATTCTCCCACTAGCAAGTTATAAAAGTTGCTGCAAAACACAACACAACCTCCTGTCCTTAATGACACTAAAGCAAAGATGAAGGTTTCAAATCTAAAAAGTCTTGCATAATTAAATACTACACATTCAATATACTGTTGTGCCAATGGGCTGTGTAACAGTATTGGCACCGAAAATCACTGTTCTCAGATCCTGTGCTTTTCAAACTGATTAGAAAGCCAGTTGTACTAACAGAAAAGTTGCTTTGTCTGCAGCAAGAAGCTAGTTCACATCCAAGAAACTGAATACAATATTGAGGGTATTTTACATGTGGCCTTTATCTACCAGTGTTCTTATGCACATGCATCACCTGTCACTTTTTTGGTGATAGTTTTAAGGTCATCTTCAACAAGACATGAAGTTTGTTCTTTCAGTGGCAATACTTTAAACAGTAGCTTTTTCTCCTGAATGAAATGGTAGTTTCTGACTTTATTATGCTCTTTAGTTTAGAGCTATTTAGAAGAAAAAAACAAAAAATGTTAGCCCCTCATTCCCAATTCCTCCCATTGCCCCGCAACGGGAATAAGACATCTTTCAAAGCGATCTATGGCAATGGTCTATTAAGATGCTGCCAAGCTTTGTGTATTGATTTTAATTCACAATAACTTAATTCAGGTAATAGCTCTTTCTGAACCATGATAGTTATATGATAGGAATATGGATTGAGATTGGAATTGATTGGAGTGTTTTAGAGTATGTCTGAACAGAACAATGGTAGCTTTAATGTAGCTAGTTCAGGTACTTGAATTAACAAGAGTGTAGTATGGGTATATTAACCTGCTGGGAGCTGCATTATACCTCTGCCAGCAGCCTTGTAAGAGGTCCTGTTCATAAGGAACACTGTCATGCAGTTCACCTCCTTTTCTGTCTTGCATAGTATGGAAGGATAATTACAATCAGAGTAAGAACTTCTTTCTTTTTAAAAGTCAGATTTCCTGTGTGTTCTGTGAACTATATGAATTGCTCTGGAGTACAAATATGCCCAGAGCAGAAGGGTAAGGGTCAGTGAGAAGATAAGAGCTAAGGAGCCCTGAGAGGTAGCCCTTGACATATAGATGAGTTAAAAACTAGTCCTATCAGGTTTTGCATTGCACCTACCTTGCTGTCAAGCTGTGTCCCCAGCCAGGTCCCAAAACACTTGAATTGCTTGATATTCACTTCATGTAGTACATAGTACCTGCTACTTTAAAAAAATGGATTGCACATAAACCAGCTATTAAAAAAGGCCTGTGCCTAGTCAAGAGCAATTTAAATTTGGCCCTTGTACAGGTGTAGTGGGGGGAAGAGTTGTAGAAAGACAGGCTCTGTCTGTATCAAGAAATATTAGTTTCTGCTGCTATAGTAATGATTTCAATTACAACTATTTTGAGGAAATCTCATCATAGTACAGTACCACTTGAGAAAAAAAAAATAAGTATTTTCCAAGAGAAACCCAAATTCAGATGTTTGCAGAGAAAAATTGAAAGGGAGTACTAGAGGGGGAGGAGGGTACCCACACCAAATTTCTGGCAAAGCAAGGAATACCTAATCAAGGCACACATTGCCCTGATAGGTCCTTGTGCACCAGTTAGGGTGCTCAGTTATCAACACTGAACAGTTACAAGGGAACAGTTTAAATGGCTCCTGTCCTCATTTTCTACTTAGTAAAGTAACCCTAAACAGGGGTGGCAATCCTCAGAAGAGAAGTAGGGCAGATGGCTGAGAATAGGATGCAATTCAGGAATCTTATTTTTTTCTATCTCTATTTATGGGTCATCATTTTCAGCCCAAGGAAGAAATGCACAAATTCCACTCCTCTCTGCTTCTTTGTTTTAATACTGTCACTTTCTCTACAATGATAAAACAAACTTTTTAGGAGGGCCTTTTTGCACTAGGACAAGAGGTAGGGTTTTAAACCAAAAGAAGGTAGATTCAGACCAGATATAAGTAAGAAATATTTTATAATGAAGGTGGTGAAACACTGGAACAGGTTGCCCAGAGAGGTGGTGGATGCCCCATCCCTGGAAACATTCAAGATCAGGTCGGATGGAGCTCTGAGAAACTTGGCCTATTTGAAGACTCCCCTGCTCATCATGCGGCTTTTCTGACATTCAAACTCCAGTGCATAAATCAAAAAAGGATTTATCCCTTTCAGGTAAATGAGTGAAATATGTGTGCACAAAACACATACCACATACCACAACTGATGAAGACAGCCAGGTAATGTTTCTTAACCTTACCACCTCCTGAGGCATTTCTGCTGCCGTAAGAAAGTCACTATGGGGCACTATAGTCCAATATACCAATAAGGATGATAACACAGAGCAATATGTAATTAAATTAAAATTATTTTTCTTAAAAGATTATAGGCACTGGTTCAGAGAAAGCACATCCTGATGGGATGAAAAAGTCTTTACAGAAGTCTACACCATTCAGTTGTGAAAATGGGGAATGGGATCAGGACTACATGAGAAAAGTGATCACCAAAAAAAAGGGAGAAAGTAGAAGAGGCATATCTATATTCTACACTATTATAAAATATTTATTCAATATTTTATGAGGTATCCTGCACATAATCTTTGCTGCAGTTGATCTTTATTTTAAAGTCATTCACTGATGTTTTAGTCCTGCCATTTTTTATCCTTTATCACTTTTTGAGTGTTTGTTCCTCTGTATATGCTTACATTGTCTTTTTTCGTCTTTCTTATGCCTGTCCTTTTCCCAATCACCCTGAAAGCTACTCCAGCTTCTTTTTTTTACTTTATTTAAACCAGAGTTGGAAGTCAAATCCCAAAACAATTTCAGCTTTTAAAACCAGGCCTCAGTTTCATAGCTTACTTTTCATCTTCTCTCTGAGTGGTAAGTTCAATAGAAAAAGGTACAAAAGATGCACACCGCCTGCCAGCTCATGTCCCTAAAGACATTGTCTGCTTTCAAGTTTCTTTTTTCCTAATCTGGGCAACAAATGCTCATGAATTTAATGCCAACTACTGAGAATTGAACTAGTCCACATATGATAACATTTTCCATGGTGCAAATGATGGTGGTTTTTGTTTCTTTCGGTTTTCTTTTTGCTATGCTTATATACCCTTTTGCCAGTCCTCTCATTACATCATGTCTCACTGTGCCCACCTGGAGTCAAAGGTACCAAAATGCAGCTTCATGCAAGTAACCTATAGGTAATAACTCTCAACAAATAGTGAATAGGGATGTATGGCGAAGAATAATTCAGCATGGTTTGCTATTATCTTTCTTTCCTTCACACTATCTGTATTTTTAGAACCCTCCAGATATGAAAATACATTCCTGGTTGGGAGCTGTATCAAATTTTCATGTAAAGTCACAAATATCTTTTGCACCATTAGGATATTATACTTTATGCCTTTTCAGAAAAGGCTCTGTACTTTTCAGTCAAGGTGTTAATGCTTTAAAATGGGTCAAACTTTTGCTGTTTTTGAACAACAGGGGATTTTTTAGAAACACGATTTTGCAAATACCTGCTGGCCTATTCATTGTCAAACAGGACAAATCTCATTCCATTTCTAATGGTTTATCATTCATATGAATAATTCATTAATTGTCACAGCTAGTAAAAGGATATTATGAGAATATCTGCTTTATTCTAGGTGTCTTTCAATAAAAGTGAACAGCTGAAAAAGAGGAAGATAAACTGAAATTACCAAAATGGATATATAGCTAAATTTTTTCTGGGCAATTGTTCATTCAAGACACTCTGAATTTGTTTGGAAGTATTATACTGACCTTTGATTGAGCTACATTTCAGAAACTCAGATTACATTTCAGAAATTCACCAGCAAGTCACTTGAACTCAAGAGCAACTTGTCAAACAGAAAGTTCAAACTTCAGCTGCATGTGTGGAAGCAGTCCAAGACAGAGACATCTGATATTTAAGTAAGAAAAAATAAACCTTTTCTAGAAGTGTGGAAAGTGCAATACTAATCCAACTCGGATTCAAATGTTGAATCACATGTAGACAAACATGACTATAGTTCCCCTCAGAATAAACCACACAGAAATATTTTTATTACTATTTATGCAAAGGGGAGAACTCATATTAACTGCAGAGGAGTCAGGATTCCTTGCCGAATGAAACCAGATGATTTCCAATTTGGGGCCATACTGTATTCTGTCATATTCACAAATAGATTATGTTTTGGATCTGCAGATATGTAGCCCATAATTACTAAATTTATCTAGGGAGATGGATGCGGATGATGGGAATTGTTCAGCACTTGCTTATTGAAAGACTGCTTTGGGAAATTAGTCACAATCATTTATCATTTCCAGATTCCAGAATGTTTCATTTCATAGTGAGTATAATGCAGTATAAACCCAGGTGTTGCAATTTGCTATCCTCTCAAAATCTACTGCAATTTTTAGAACAAGTCCTTCTCAACCTGAAGGCATAACAAAATGAAATTGGAAAAGAAGGGTTGCTACCCAGAAAGACATGAGAGATTTGAAGTGTTAACAAAAAAAATAACAAATTATTTTTAAGTTCTCAAATCTCAACGAAAAAGAAACCTATAGATATTCAAAGGTATTATCTGATTTTAACACAAGCCTTCCTGTTTCTCCAGATCAAAATCATACTGTTAGAAACCGGCAGAATTAATAACAATAACTAATCATTCATAGTCTGTATAGATTCTTGTAATAGAAATATACTGACTTAATTGAAGAACTGGGAGAAAGATGAAAAAGAAAGCATAATAAAGATAAACAGTAAAATAAAGTTAACTGGTGAAATCCCTCCTGTACTCATGTCAAAGGCAAAATCACACATCTTTATCACACAGGTAAAATATAAATCTTCAGTTTTGTCCAGTTTTGTCCTATCCAGCACATATAAAACTAGTGAGGAGACTGAGCTGCCATGTGCTTTGTGTTGAAATTAAAATGTTTGTCTTTATTATTAACATTAATATTTACTATATTAATACAGTATATTATTATTTATTATCCTATCAGCATAACTAATTACTTTTTTCTATCTTTGCAAGTTGCTAAATATTCATGCTATAATGACTTGAAAGAAGAATGCTCTCTGGCAACTAACTAAAATAACTGGGGATAAATCAGTAAGAGTGGAGAGAGAGGGAAGAAAAAGAACCAAAAAAATTCCAACATCCTAATTTGAATTTATTTTTCTATGCAACATCCGCAGATCATTTTTGTCAACAGTACATAATTATACTGAATCAATTAATATAAGTATCACGCAAAACAAAGACCAGCCACTGCCCCCATGATAGTATTTCGATGAACATGCAATGTTCACCCCTTACTACTTTTTCTGTGCATTCATCCCTCTTATTCGGTTGGTTTTTTGTTGTTGTGGTTTGGTTTGGTGTTGTTTTGGGGTTTTTGGAGTTTTTTGTTTATTTGTTTGTTTGGCTGGTTTGTTTTGTCTTGGAGATATTATCACAGGAAGTTCTTTAGTATACTAAATGCCATAAACAGACTAGGTACCCTGACAGATAATAGCTTTTAAAGGCCCATAAAATAACAGGAGGGGTACAAAACTGCTCTGGTGGTTTCACTTTCCATCCCTAACTGAGCCTCTTCCTTCATTGTGAATTGTCACCAATGCAAACCGTGAAAACTCGTCTTGTTCTTTATAAGCAAGCGGTCAGGCCCTCAGACACTGAACTGGAACTTAAAAACAGGAGCAGATAGTATCAAAAGGGAAATAACTCAATATAACCTTTACAGTTCTGCAGCCCTGAGTCAAATTTGTATTTGGGTATTGTTCTAAAGAGAGATAAAAATGTCTCGTATTAATTCCTTCTTCTTTGTTATGTTTTTCCACTCTAACAACTCCTTGAGCAACCTAAGTTTAAGGCAGGGAATACACTGGCCTCATAACATGAAGTGCTTTCCTCTTCTGGCAGACATTGTCTGTTCAGTTTTAAACCAAAAACTTTACTGCAGCTGCTAAATGCAGGATGTCCACAAAGGGGATGAACCTGGCTGAAGAAAAGCCAGGAGGAGACAGTAGATGTTTTACCAAACTTATGTTACTCACCTTAATTTGACCTTGAATATTTTCCAAGTGCAACAACTTGTTTGTAATTGGAATGGAATCATTTAGAGTTTCAGCTAGGTAACTTTAGCTAACAGGGCAGTTGAAGTTGCCCTTTATCAGTTCATACATTTGTGTTAACTAATTTAGAATGTATTTGTGGAAGAAACGGGTTCTAATGTGTTTGATTCACTCTGAAATGAGCTGTACTGAAAAATAATTGTATTTTGTGGAAAATGCTCCATTGTTCCAGTATTGATAAGCTTAAGTTGGACACTCCAACACCAACTAATTTCTTGGTAGAATGGTGTACTTAATAAAAAGATGAGGCAAGAGGAAGAAAATACATTCTTGCTAGTGCAGAAAGCTGAGGATCTCCTTACCAGCACTGTCACCACACGCAGAACCACTCCTCGCATGTTATTCTCCAACTTTCTGTCTGTTAGTGACCCATTCAGACCAGTGACAGGATTCCAGCAGCCGAGCTAAAAGAGAAAACATAAATAATTTCCTCATTGCCCATAAAAGTTTGCTAATCATTCCTCTTAGGTGGCTTTAAGCAGAAACATATGTAATAAACAGAACCACCCTCTGGAATCAAGGGGATGGAAAACAGGGAAGGGTTTGTGCGCAGATTAATATTTAAATTGAAAATTAAGCAATTAGAGATATCAGTTTGCACTTTTAAATACCCGTGTGCAATGGATGACAGTATCCAGGATTTGGGGTTATATGCATTGCTTTAGAACAGCTCAGGAAGGACTTCTACATTACTGAAAAACATTTAAAAAGTACTATGGCTATAACAATACTTCTACCTTACTTTCAGTTATACACTAATGAAAAAAATAATAGCTACCATAATTTTAGCATGCTGTCAGCTTCAGCCCATCTTTCCTAGTGGAACTCTGACAGAAGGAATTACACTAGTTTTAATTAAAGCTTATACTATTACTAATTGCTAATGAAACAGCAGTGATTTAAATCCAGGTTAAAAACCACATTTAAAGATGACTGAAAGAGCATCGGATAAGCACATCATAATATTGAGAAAGAAATGCAATAGATAATGCAGAAAAGAAATTCAGCTATGGCATTGTTTGCATTGGTGTTACAGTATTTCTTGGGCTTCTGTCAATGGAAGCTTTTGCTCAGGAATCTCTTTAACTAACTGTCTTTCAATCCGAGCTTAGTAGATAGTGACTTGTAATTTAGCTTTTCTGAAAACATAACTTGCCTACATTTTTATATGTTGGTAGATGCTTATCTTGGGTACAGAGAAAAAAATCCATCAATCACATATCCCTTAGCATCACATACAAACATAATCAGTTTTGGTTTTGAAATTCATTACCCCACACAGCTGGCCTGTACAATTACCAGTGTTAAATCCAAAATCCAAAAGAAAGAGAATGACTGACTTCAGAGGACTTTAAAGCAGAGTCTTAATTATGGCCAATGCCTGTGTAAAGCTGTTACACAGCCAAAGAAATAGACACCTGCAAGTACAAGTTCTTGCTCTGAATTGCCTTCTCCATGGACCTTGCATGAAGTCTTTCCAGGGATGCTCATCCTCTGACTCAGGTAGCTACCCTAAGCCTCTAAACCCAGGTGGTTTTCATGTCCCTATTTAAAGGAACAAAAGGTCTTGCTCCCTCTGAAAAACCAAGACTGACATCAGCAGGTTTCTGCTGGGTCCAGTGGCCTCTACTAAGACTACTCTCTTGGAGAATTCAATCCTGTAGAGAAATATAAACTGTAAAACACCTAAAACATTTATGCAATTTGACACAGAGTCACAGAAATGGCAATCTCAAACCATCTGAAAGGGTCTGTAAAGAAGGGTACTACCTTTGCTGACTGTGCTAGGACAGAAATTTACAGAAATCATTATTTTCAGTTCTTCATGTGAAAAGTCTCTCTATATGTGTTTCACAGATCTTTCAAAGTGAAACAGAAAACAAGGAACAAATTTTAAGTAAACATATTTAACAATTTCATAAATGGATAATTTGAAATATTTGTTTTCTTCAATACAGCCATTACTTTAGAGCAACTTCCAAATTTTTTAATTTCAATATGTTCATATAAATTCTTTGAAGATACCTCCTTAAGAAATGAGTGTGTCAAAAAGTATAGAACACAAGTTTTCTGCAATGATATAGAAGTTAGGTTTGGCTCAATGATCTCAAGGGTCTTTTCCAATTTAAATGATTCCATAATTCTATGTAACCCAGAAGAAGATGGCCTCAAAACAATGAAGTAATTTCTCTCTGCCATTTTCAGAAGCACTCAGAGCTGTCTTAATTCTTGCCATTTTGAAGACAAGGTTATACTACAGTCAGAGAATGAGCAAGGATAATGATGAGTAATAACTGAATCAAGGATCTACTGGGTTCAGAAAACCATCAGAAATCATTGAAAGCAGCAACAGGATACAAGGAGGAATAAAAGTATGAGGCATCATATTAATTACTCATCTTTCCAATACCTATTTCTAAATAAAAGCACAAATAATCACTTCTTGGTTTCCTCACTTCATGTTCCTATCTGATCACAAAGACCACCAACAAATCACACTAGCCATCTCTGCTTCCTCTGTACCTCCACGGTGTATCTGTTCACACATGTTCACAGTGGTATGGATGGACTGCTGACATGTTCCAGGTCCTCATCACTCCTCTGGCAGAGCAACACCTTGAGAAGAATAACCTAATTGCTGAAGTGTATTACCTGTAATAATGCAGTGAAATGTAGCAAATGTACTTGAAGTATGTGCACTGTACACTGTATGTGATGAACCACTGCCATCCTATAAAGCAAAGCATTTGACAGTCTATGTTTTCCACACTGAAAATATTGAAAACAGCATTCAAGTTCAGAAGAAAACTGCATTAAATTAATTTGGCGATTGTCATTCTTAGTCACACAAAGAAACTAATTAGAGCTTAGATCCAATTAGCATATCCAAATGTGCTGGATGTATAATTACTGCAGAAATGGTGCTGCTTTTGCCAGAATTAAAACCCTAGGAAGTTACTGAAGAGCCTTTGTATGCTTTTGAGGTTAAAGTCCATTTTTAATTATGTACATTATTGTGCACGTATTTATATAATTAAATTTTTAGCCCGACCTATTCTACCTTTTTAAAGATAAAAAACCCCACCAACATAAGTGATTCCTGGAAATTCAGCATGGCACTGATTTTCCTTTAAAAAGGCACTTTTTACTTTCAATTATTGTTCATTTAATTTTCCATTCAATTGTTCCTTTACACAGCACAGTCATGGCAAAGACAAATGTGCAGTGTCTTGCCAACAAAGTTGAAATTGATTTTGAGTGGGAGCTGCTTACTGTTATTGGGAGAAAACAAATCAACATTTATTGATGACAATTTGAGCTTGTCATTGCAGCATGGAGCAAATGTAACTATTGCTGAAGCAGCGAGATAGGGGTGATATGAAGCTATCTCTTCAGCTTTATGTCTCACTTAACTGCTTCTGCAAAACATTTGCTGCTTTTGCATTTTCTTTCTTTTTCTTTTGTCCTGTCTCTGATAGCTCAAATGAGAGAACAGATCAGACACTAACAGAATCTCACATTAACTCTGGTGGATTTCTGTCGATTGGTGATGGGAACTCTCTATTGGGCCCTGTGCTTGTCATCTTTATACCATATGAACTTTGTCATTTATAGTGCTTTGTACTTCTGTTGTCGTTTCTTTTATTTATTCTAATGACAACTTTCATTCTGCTAGATTTGATATAATGTGA
The DNA here is from genome assembly GCF_036250125.1 of Pseudopipra pipra. NCBI lineage: Eukaryota > Metazoa > Chordata > Aves > Passeriformes > Pipridae > Pseudopipra > Pseudopipra pipra. Next base: position 22,504,991 of record NC_087552.1, on the reverse strand, counting down.
TGAAGATGGAAAAGTTGTCAGTCTTCTATTTCCTTTGATATCTACTTTACGATCTCTTTCTGGTCATCCCACCTCCCAGCCGGTTATCCCCACTGTCATCATTATTGGAATGGGCTTTGCTCTCCTGTTTTGCTGGCAGAGCCAAAAATTTACCTCTCTTCTTTATTAGAAATTTTTGCCTATATAAACAATGCATTAAGGAAGCTCTTCAATTTGTATATCAATATTAAAATAGGAAAAATCTATTTCATGTGTATTTGCAATTTCCAGGCACTGATTTATAGGGAACTTGGAATGCTAAAATCTATATTGCCTTTACGACAGAGCTTACAGACAGTTTTTCTCCCCTACTTCCTATGAAATCAGTGAACTCTGAAGAATAATTGAGAGCTTTTCCTTTCATTTCTGGCAGACTAAAAAGTAGATTAAAACTGTGTCAATTAATCAAGAAAAATAAATTGGCCTGGTATGATCACAGTTGAGGACAATCACAGAAAATAAGTAAAACCCAAATACTGATAAAAATGCATAACTTAAGTGCTTGTCACTACATCAAAGCATAGAGTGTTCTGTTACTTCAATTAATACAGGAAATGTACAGGAACCGGTTCATCCAGCATTGCAGTGCAACCACCTCTGAACTCAGACTGCATCACAGCAATACTACTAACAGTCAAGAGCAGAAAGCACTCTAGAGAAGCTGCAGTGGAAATCTGAAAGATAAAACAATGTTACATCTGCAATTGAAATCTATAAGGACACCGGGATTAGTGACTCCTTTTTCCTTTATTTCCCTGGCATTTAAAGAAACAAAACAAACAAACAAACAAATAAAACCCAAAAGAACAATATCTTGGGTTTAGTATGGGCAGCCTGACAAAACATTTCCAGTGGAAATGCCCACCACAGAGCACTGTTGAGGAGCTGTTCCATTAACAGCTTGTAGAGAGCTGGGTATTCACAGAAATACCAGCCTCCTTGCCACATATTCTTCACAAACTCCTTCCTCAATTTTCACCCAGGTCCAATCTGCTTTAAGAACTGACTTTTACCAAGATGTGACTTCAACAGAAGAAATGTGCGTCAATAATCCCCTTTTCCATCCCAAAGCATAATAATTCACACAAATGAAAAAGACACCACAAAGCTGTCATGAAACAGCACTCAGCTAGAAGATTCTGAATTCCCAGGGGTGTTGGGAAGACTCAAAATAGGATGCACAAAAAAAAAAAAAAAAAGATTAAAAAAAAAGGGTTTAGTCAAACTTCAAGCAGGACAACATAGAAATTGTTTTGCAAAGAGTATTTCTGATGCGTTTTGTCAGCTGTTGTTTAATAGGACCAAAAGTAACTGGGAAATCAGAGACTAAATCCTATTGATGAAAGACTATGTCCTACAGAAGAAACACTGTAAAAGACACCATTTAGTGGTCAATCTGATACGGTCAGTTATGTAAAATTTAGTCAGACACTCTGTCACCTGGCTAAAAAGTCCTTTCAGTTCAGCTCTCTAGCCAGCAAACAACAGTTGGTCAACCAAATCTGCAAAAATTCTGATGGCCAGAGATTTACTAAGGGTCTCTGCACCCTTGGACTTGATTAAAGAATCAAGGATCAGTTTTGTTCTTCACACCAATTTCCTAATACAATGGGTTAGCAAGAAAGCTTTCTGTGTTTAACTGCTACCTTCATTGGAGCCTAGGTAATAGTAAGCAAATAATAAGGTGTTAAAATCAATAGAAAATACAGTGTTCAACAAATTGGATAATGTATAGCAGCACTTGTTTCTCCTACATTCTTTGTGGTGAAATCTATATAGTTCTGTGCATTCAGTAATTATTTTGTACAGTATGTTTTATTGCTTTAATTTGTCTCTGGACTAGAAGGAATGCCTGCCCCTGGAGTTGCCCTGTTATTTTCAAGCTGTTAGGAGAATTTGAATACCCAAGTTTAGTTTTATATCCATAGGGCTAAGGGTTATATTGCAGCAGCCAAGGTGGGCTATTTGTTTTATTAACTGATCACAGACACAAGTGCAAGTGATCTAACCAAGAATTTCTTTCCTCAAAACCAAAGCACATGGCAGAATAAGGCTGCACAGAGTTAATAAAATATTTTGCTTTGGGCTCTGCCTAAATTTCCTTTTCTTATTGAACTGAAATAAAGAAGCTAATGGAAAGTTACCTGCTGGTAACCTGCTGTTTGTTTGCCTACTAGCTCCTGACTCAATGTTTTCTCAAGGACCCACATTGGTGCCAGAAGTTATAATTGGATGTTTTAGATCACTGACAAATGTTGAATATATGAGGAAAACAGGATAGACTCCATAGCTGTTCTCACACTGCATGCTCTGCTCACAAAGCTCATACTGAGTGCTTAGGCCAAGCTTCTAGAGGATCACTAATGGTATGATTTTTGAAATGTATAGTAAATCACCAGGTTTCAAAGAAAATGAACCATTTCCCCAAGCCAGTGGTGTTATTCTAATGATCTCTCACTTTTCCCCTGCTTCATCTCTAGCTTACTTTCTCTATTATTACTTTCCCTTTCATTTGAAATTTGGTGGTTTTAATTTATCATTTCCCACTTCTAAGTGTCATCTCTTTTATCTTTGGAAAATACCCCTTTTCCTTATTTAGTCCTCTCTGTGAATTCAGTGCTCCCAGCAGCTCCCTAACCTGTGGTTATCTTCCTCTTTCCTATATTGCCATTTTTCTGTGCACTCTGAGTGTACTTTCTTTCCTCTTTACTTTTTTTCCCCTTGATCTTCCTTGCTGTTTCCTGAGCCTTTTTAAATTTTTTTTTGGTTTTGTTTGTTTAGGGTTTGGGTTGGTCAAGGGACCTCACTTTTTACTTCATCCAGCTTTGACTCATCTTTCAAATCACTTTGGGTCTTTTCCCCATTCTCTTTACCCTTGGAACTCATTTTCTCTCAGTCAGTCCCCTCAGGAAAACTTCCCTCCAACTCCTCCTTCTCCTATTGTGTTATGAGGGAGATGGGACTTAACAAAATAAATTACTGTATAGTCATGCTTCTTTTGCTTTCACCTTTCATGTTTTTTTTTTGCACTCCTGTCCCCTGAAATCCTTACACAACTCTGAAGAAAAGGCCTAGAAGAGGATAATAATGAGTCAGATGGTGATCTCTTTTCCCACTGTCTCCATATTTCAGTTAAAGTCAAATACTCGGAAAAGCCTGTTCTTTGACCCAATACTGACCTCCCCCCTTTGGTATCAAAGTTCTTCATACTCCCAGAGTAAAACTCATAAATATCACTTTCATTTCACATTGAAACCTTGCTGTCTGAATTATTTCAGGGAAATTGATAATACCAAACAAGTTCAGGTTTATGTACAGTTTAAATACATCACTTTGATTTTTAATTGCAAATTCTTGTCTCCTTTCTCTTTAAGTATATTAAAGAGTTTAAAAGGATTTATTTTATCTAAGTCAGGTAACACCTGAAAAACCCCAAAAACCTTAAAATCAGGTTTTATAATTGAACTTGGTCCATTTTCCAACCACTACATCTTTATGAAATCAAAAAGAAAAATACTCCAGGTTACTATTCCAGTTTGTATTAGGTCACAATATATAAGCTTTTCGTATCATAGTAAATCCTTTCATCAAACCTATTCAATGACAAGCAATGAAAAATATTGTTTTCCACTGTGTTGCATGAAGCTCCCTTTCTACTGATAGCAAGAAAACACACACGGCACATTTCAGCTTCTCATCAGTTCCCTGGGAGTATACAAATATTCTTCAGCAGACTGCCAGCTTTCCCTTCAGCTTAGGAAGGTGCTTTTTCAGGATTTGAATTTTCAGAAAGGTTTGTCAAAGTGGAATATCAACAAACCCCATTTGCTGTTGCAGAGCTCAAAAATTCTGGGGGGAGCATTCCAGAACGAAATCAAAATTGCAAGAGTTTCACTTGGAGAGAAGTGAGTTTACGGAGCAGGATACTGGATAAACCCAGTCCAGTAAACCACATAAGTGAATCCTTCAGAGCAGAGTAAACTGAGCTATGCTGAATGCCCTGTTTCTGCAGCAGACTGCTGCCAGTGCTGAGCTCCTTGGGTACCTCCACACTGCATTGCAGTCAGCCCTGTGAGCACGTATTCTGAGAAGCACCTTGGCTTTTTTTTCTGCAATGAAATCTCCTTTCAATATAATCACTGAATTAGCAGTCTGAGAGTCAGTTTTTTAAGTAAATCCACATGGAGAATTGTGTACTGGATTCATCACTCTCCAAGAAAAAGAATAGCTCGTGTATAGTTCCACCCCAGGAGCTGCAATAGCAGAAGCAGTGGTACAAGTAGTGATTATACTAAAGCAATCTGTGTTTATTTTAAAGGCAGTTGACAGGGAACATGTGTTTAGGTATAGTATATGTGGGGCCCAATGAGGCTACAGAACATCTGGACTAATCTCAATGGCACCTCTTGAGCCCTATTTTTGAAGTGTAACAAGAATTGTCATACCATTGCTTGCACAGAAATGCATCAAGGAACTCTACATCTAGGTATCTTTTCATATGAAGTATGATGTTATGAAGTATAATTTTTTCAGGCATAGCATATGGGAATCTCCATTTTTCTTTGGCAGGCTAAAGGATTTTAAATGAAGCAATACTTCACCACTATTTACTCAAAGGTAGATTTGTTTAGTTAGTTAGCTACTGAATGCTCAATGACCAGTACTGCTGCTGTCATTTTCCTTATGAATGAAAAAAAGAGTTGCATTCACAGGAGTTGAGGAGAAGCCATATGAGGAGCAGCTGCAGTCACTTAGTTTGCTCAGCCTGGAAAAGAGAAGACTGAGGGGAGACCTTATTGCAGTCTACAGCTTCCTTGAGAGAGGAAGAAGAAGGGCAAGCACTGATCTCTTCTCTGTGGTGACCAGTGACAGGACATAAGGGAATGGCCCGAAGTTGTGTCATGGGAGGTTTAGGTTGGATATTAGAAGGTTCTTCACCCAGAGGGTGGTTGGGCACTGGAACAGGGTCCCCAGGGAAGTGGTCACAGCACCAAGCCTGACAGAGTTCAAGAAGTGTTTGGACAATTCTCTTGGGTGCATGGTGACACTTTTGGGGCTGTTCTGTGCAGTGCCAGGAGCTGGACTCAGTGATCCCTGTGGGTGCCTTCCAACTCAGCATATTCTGTGATTCTGTGACTTGGGGTAAAGGGTGGGAGATGTTCCTAGAATGCACACACCATAAAAATACATGTCCTGAAAACCTTGGAAATAGAACAACCTCATTTTATATTTTACTTACACTTAGCATCTTTGGCATTGCTACATAATTCTTAACTTCAACATGAAACACAAAATAAGAAAAAGACACAGAAAAACACCTTCTTTCCTTACTCAAGGCACTGATGTACTGACATGAAAACACTACCTCCAAATCCCAGATACAAAGTCAAAGAGTGGAAGCTGTGATAAGATAGTATTTTTATCCCAAAAGCTGTGGGCCCCTGTCTCCTCGACATGTTCAGCCTCTCATCACCAACATGACAAGCAAAGGAATTAGTATGTAGGAATTGTGAGAACATACACCAGTGTTCAGTAAAGACAATTTCTGTACCTCTAAGCATATTTATACCTGTCTAGAAACTGTTCAAAGTTACACAACATCAAAGTAGCTTACACTTTCTGTTGCTCAGCACAGCAGAGTTTGCCAGCTCCTTCTTAAAAGTAGTACAAAGAAAGATCTGACAAAAGTATCTCCTATTCATTCATGCTAGTGCAACATACCTCCCAAGCACAGGAGCTATAAAACAGTTGCTCACAAAGCATCAACATCAACAACTAAATATATACATATGAAAAAAAAAAAAAGAATAAAAAGGAAGAGAAAAAGAAATGTAGAAGCTGATGGAGCATGAGAAATTTGCATGAAAGGACAATTTAACTAATTTCCCGTTTAAATGTGCATATGTGAAGGCACTCTGGAGAGTGCCTAAAGAATGGAGAGCTTTGTTGAAAAGGGGCAAAGTTGTTACTCAAATATTGCTTTCAAGTGTCTCACTACAGAGAAACTAACACAACAATGCAGCAAGAGTAGCACTAGATGACAAACTGCTTTCCATTGATTCTCCACATTCACATGATGTTTAAATGGGAAACACAGAAGTAGAAACAATCTTTGCTTACACATAGATCAATACTCTGTTTCTAAAATCAAGGATTTATTCTCAGTGTTGGCAGAAAAAAAGAGGTCTGCTAAGTTGGATAAGTCACTTGATGATGGGTAGTAAATCAAAGCCTCATTTTGTCACTGATATGTTAGAAAATATTACTCCAGTATAACCCATGCTGACAGGGTGGGTAGCTAGAGAGTCACTAGCTTTCAGTGCATTATGGACCAGATATTACAAGTGATTTACTGGAACATATATTTTTGAGAGTTTGGTAGTAAAGAAAATAAGATTGTGGGGTGTTTTTTCCACTCTTTCAGCACAGAGCAGCTTTCTTAGGAATCAGAACTATCAAGGAAGAAATCAAAAAACTTAGCACAGCAGTGACCAAGCAGAATATTAGTACCAGGCCACAGCCGAGAACAAACAGCAGCTTCTTCTGAAGACTCTTTATTGACCATGATGCTTGAGGCAGTGGAGAACAGAAAGGTCAAGAATGAGTTTGAGGAGATGGTTGTGGCCAACAACCTGGATAACAAGAGATAACTTCTTCCCACTAAATTCAACTGCAATGAGAGCAGGTGTGTTCACCTAATGTCCTAAAGATCAGCACAGGGGCCAGGAGCATTGAGCACTGGGAAATCTTTGAGTTACTAGGTCATGGTCTGGTTCATATCAGGGGTCCCTCCCTCTATGGGGTCCAGATAACACTTTCTAAAATTTTTCCTGCAGATGATCTGCTGGAATACTTCCCTGTCAAGTGATCTAGCAATAAACTGTTACTGAAATTTCCTTTGTTCTAGAGGCCATGACAGAACTGCTATGCTGATAATGAAATGTTACACTGATAATGATCAAAAGCAGTTCTCTAACTACCAACACTATAACCTCACGTTCAGCATACACAATACATTCAGCTTCTTTCCTTTCTATATGCCACAGGGCGTTTGCTACATCATTAGGTAGCAGAAAGGCTGTCCCTAAATCAGCCCCATTCTCCTATGGCCATCTGATGATGCCTCCAGCGACTCTTCAGAGGCATCATCACCTCACCACCAGGAAAAGCGTAATTCTGATTGCCCACTGGTTTTTCCTGGGGGTGATGTTGTAGATCAATCACAGCTGAGAGTTGGCCTGTGCAAAACCTGTTTAAGATATCCATGTTACACTTGTGCACATTACACAGCATGCATGGCTTAAAGCAAGTTTGGAGCCCACTGTTTTTACTACTAATCAGTGTTCCACAGAAGAGGATCTAAACCCCAGAAGGGTCTGTTAGTAACCAGTTCAAAGGAGTCACACAGAATGGGTAATTCTGCATTAAAGAAACAGAGGCATGAGCGTGAGTAAATGTCGTATGCTGAAAGGAAATAAGGTTGGCAACTAAAGAAGGGCTCATATGAGTTCTATAACATTTTGCAAAAAAGTGACACATTTATATATGCCTATTATTTGCTACTGAAAAATTTTAAAAGCAACACAATAAAACAGCATTACAGCAGCAGGCTGTGTCTCTCTGGTGCATAAAAAACTTCTCTGAAAATTAGACACAAAGTTTCTAAAAAATTTTGGTAAAGTGGTAACAAATAAAATCCCTTCTGCTTTACCATCAGTTGGACAAAAACAAAGGTTAAAAAATTTTGATAAGGAAAAAGCTATGTTCTGCCCACCAAGACAAATATTTTTAGTAGATTGCTCTGGAGAAACTGAATGGTTGACAGCCTGAGTGATGTTATGAACTCATTGCTCCATGCAATGCAAGTATTTGCTCTTATTATGGTAAATAAGCTTGTTGGAACAATCCACATATCATAAACATTAAATAGCAAATGATATGCTGTAGAATACCTGAAGATTTAAATAAAAGATCCTTGCGGAAAATAGTAAACCATTAGTTTAAAATATGAATCGACACTTCTAATAAGCCCTCTCTAGAATAGCTGAATCACTAAAATACATTTTTATTACAAATGGAAATCACTGCTTTAATGACATTGGAATTTGCCACAAAAATAGATTAGCAATATATCTTAGTAATTAAAACTACAGAAACACATTATAAATCTGTCTTGCAAAGGATGAAAATTATATTTGGTAGTACACTATATTCCCACAATAGATCCTTTTTAGCATACACAATGCTGAAATTGTGTAAAGAAACTAAGAACTTTAAGTCACTGAGAACCTTCTTAGTTTGATATTGCAAAGATCCTTCTAAGGATCTATATTGGCATATATGGCAGTGATTATTTAACCAGCTAAGTAGTAATACTGTGCTTATAACTACAGTTTTTCTGGGATTTAATTTTAAGGGATAATACGTATTTTAAAATATGTATTTAAAAATCATCTTTCTATTTTAAAAGATCTACTACTTTTAAGAAAGGGAAAAATGTCTATCTTAATATTACATTAAGAAATCAGTAATTGGGTGCAAATTACCTTCTTGAGCACTTTACAGCTACTATATTTGCCCCAATCACTTGCTGCTTCCCACTTTCAGCAGCACCCACTTGATATGATTGTAAACTATCTGAGGTAGGAACTACATTACTGTATGCATTAGTTTCCTATATAATGGTGCTTTTTACTGTAATCATAATTAACATTAGAGACATAGCCGAAATCAAGTATTTTGTCCCCATTTTCTCCTGATTTTCAGCTCTACCTTGTTTACATTGCCTGTCTGATAGCTATCTGGCTGTTTCTCCTGTAAAGCCAATTACTGAGGGGCTGGAAATGTCCAAGCATTCTCTCTCAGTATGATCTATCTGTGAGTATGCCAGAGTCACAGCCTTTATGCTATGCTGATAAAAGTATATCAAGCTCCTTCCCATATGAGAAATTTCTTTCACTAAGAAAGTTGACTTAAAAATAATAATATCCCCTCAAATGTTAGACAGAGTCTAAAAAGAGAATCCTGGAGATTCCTGTTTCTCAACAGCCTCTGTGTACCACTGCATTATCTTCCAATGAACACTGAAAGCTTTTCTCTGGGGACACTAATCATCTTCCTAAGAGGAGGTCCTAAGGCCAACAGCTACACTAGAGAAGGTGTAAATATCTGCAAGACTAAAATTGCTTGTTTGAAAGCTGACTCTTGTGTGGACTACTCTTGTCTCCATTATAGTTTTGATAGAGAATTTTACTGGTTTTCATAAACTTACAAAGAAGACATTATTATTATAGTGCCAGATCTTAACACAAACTTCCCACAGTCATTTTTTGAATTTATTTTTTTATTTTTAATATCATGGTCTTTCACTGTCAGACTAACCTCCATCTTTGCAATCTCAGGTAATATGCTGTAAGTCTCCTGTTTCAGGCTAAAGAGAAAAAGGGGAAAAAAAAGCCAAAAGAGCCTATTATATGGTGTGGCATCTATCCATTGTCTAAAGCAGAGATGAAGGTTAATAGTCTGTCAGCATTAGTTCAGATTTAAACACTTTACTCTAGACACTTTCATTAACTGTGTTGACATAGCTATATATTACTCATTTAACCTGCACTTCATTGCACTCCTAATATGCAATCAGGTTTTGCAAATCTGAACCTGACTATAAGGCATTTGAGGCTGGAGTCTTGGCTGGTGTAAGACAGAGTATTTTAGTGAAAATTATCCTACTAGCCTATATGAGAATCCAACTCCATCTCTACACCTGCAAATAAAACTATATTTCTTCTTAGAATAGATCCTGAATATGTCTCCATTTTTAGTACAACACCTGGGAGTTATGCTCAGCTCACTTTTCATTGCATTAAAACACTCATTAAAATGAGAATTTGTACTGTTATAAGAAATATAAATTGCCTCTATGCAAGATGCACTAAAACTAAGTGAATAATTCATCTATTTTTATATACAAATTTATTCATGGAATAATATCCTATAATAGCTCCTTTATGGAGATTACAGGCAGTTTCTCCAAAGCATTCAATAATCAGAAAGCTATGCTGGTTTATTTGCCTGGACACATTACCCTTACAAACCATCTTTTTCTCGTGATTGGTCTGTCAGGTTTCTGGCATGAACATCTGCATTTATCAATTCAATTCTTACCAGCTTCACAACCCATGAAAATACAGACCACATACTTTCTAAAGAAAGTATCAACAGTAACTTAGAGTAAGCTTTACACAGCACATGATAGTCCTACTCTTAGTAACTATCATTCTGAGGTTTTAACGAATTTTAATTCCTTGAACAATCAGAAATAAGTCCCTAAGTAAACAAGCCATTGTAAGTTTGAGGCTGACACCAGAACATGTCTGGCTGTTTTGTGATTTTTTTAAAGATAGATTTGAAAATTCAGAATACTATATTAAACTATAAAATATTCACTACTGACCTTCTCCTTTAGCTAATGGGATTCATAATTTTCTCACTTCGGTAGCTAGGAAAATTTCCTCAATATGTCTTTCTGTTACTTCTTATATGCTCTTTCCCTGATGAAAACAAGGTTTAAGTCACTCCAAGAGGTCTATTCCTACCTTTAATGCACTGGCATTTTTTATTTCCACCTCCACAAATGTACATTAGGTTCATATCTCTTTTGAAAAGCACTCTCTAATCAGCCCAGCCTATTTCTGTGCTAGTTATCACTATGCTAAGAATGACTATGCTAAATAGATAAATTTAACATATAGAACATATATTATTTTGAATTGTATAGGCTTCTGTCTCCCTGCTCACATGTAAGTGTCATTGTAGCTTTGCTGGTGTAATTCTACGAACAGGACAGGCTTGTAAAGAGAAGTAATATCTTCTATGAGACCAAGAAATACAGCCAGGGGAGAGAGCAAGCTTTGAGCCCAGAAATCTAATGAAAGTCCTCTGAGACAAAAACCTTTCTTGTTTTTCTTCCAGCTGTATTATTTGGTCTTATAAAAGATATAACCTTTTCCCTGTAGGCCTGACTATTCTCGGCTATAATAGATTACTTAGGATGGAGATAGGTCAAAAAAGGAGTTGTAGAACAACAAATCAAAATGCCAAAAACACAGTTAAGGAAGGCAAAAGCATGGCATAGATAAACAGCAAAGTCCTTACATAGAATAGTCTGCCTGACAGTCCTGAAGATGGTCTCTTCAACCTCAACACCATGATAGGATTTCTTGCCAAGATTACTGCCTCTGGACCAAAACACAATGATCAGCCTTTTGGAGAGAGTGCACAGGTCAGTTGCTAATGGGCACACTGTCAGCTACCTGCAGAAAGCAGGCAGGAAACTGGATGCTACTCAAGTGATGTACTGTGCATCTAGGAGGTTTAAGGATATGATGGTACTGAAAGAAGGGCTCCTCATGCATATCTGTAGCAAAAGAAAGGCTATGGAAAGTACAGGCTTGCTGATCCATGGGCAGGGGACCCGGAGATAACAAGCATAGAAATAGATGAGGAACATGCTTTCTTTGCCTGAATCAAGGTTTGTTCCCAGGCTTTTCAGCTCCTGCATCTTTTGTCAGAGTCTGGGGGAATCAAGTACTACCCATGACACAGGAAAATCAATGAGGATATGCTTAAATAAAAAAATGAGTTCATGGGACTCATGGGATATAATTGATAGGGTTGAAGGAGATATAAAACTCTGATGTTTGAAAGGTCATAGTGAATGGGAAAAGGCAAACATCACACCTATCTTGAAAATGTAAAAGAAAGAGGACCCAGTGAAGCAGACTGGCCAACGCAACCTCAGTTCTTTGCGGGATTATGAAGCCCTTTCCATCCGAAGGTGATGCTCTCTGGGGATCAAGGCAGGACATTCTATCCATGTGCTTCACAGGCAGTTGATGCCTTTGAAATGGGAAAGCAAACTTCCATAAGTGAAGTGAAGAAAAATGGTGGAGATTTTAAAACCTCTCCTTCATCGAAGCAATTTCTATCTGTATCATACATCAAAACAATCTTCTTTTCCTGTAAGACTCTGATCCTTTAAATCCATCATATCAATTAATCCAGATTGCTCTTTATAGTAGACAAATCTGCAAGTTTTATCAATGATGGTTGTCTAGTTTCTTGAAGATTGATAACAATAATTAAAAGGAAAACAAGTCAATTTTCTTGAATATGAATACACCTCAGAATTATTAGCAGCTGTAATACACAATCATAGCATAAATTGATGTATTCCCAGAAAGACATACTAGATGGGGGTTTAATCAGAATTTATTAAGGTCACCCTACAATTTGTGCTGTGAAGCATCATTTTTTTGTTTGCTTGATTTGGCAATTTGAACTACACAGGGTGAAGATTTCCATACCAGAAGTCAGCTCAGGAAAAATAAACTATCATGAATCATACAAATGTATCATTTGAATTACACAAAGGTGGTGTTCAAATAAATTGGTAATTTTCTAATTTTTGAGTTGTAGTCAATCTTGGAAATGTTTTTAACTCCTTTTTATTTTTTAAGTGACAGTAGGAAGTGTTTTAGCATAACTTCTACTGAGTTTCCCTCCAATTTTTCTACTTGTTTAACACTTTCTAGCTGGAAGAGTTCCAGATTTTGTCTAGGACTGACTTTTTTTTTTAAACTAGGGCAAAATTTTTCCAACTCTGCAAAAGAAAGATTTCAGGAAAAAAATTCTCAAAATTAAAAAGAAAAACCTAAAGGTGTCATGACCTACTTTTAATGCTATTTGCAACAGGAAGCTCAATTCAGCAAGGAAACAAACAGTCTGTGAAAACTTTGCATGTGGTAGCTTAACCATTTCTGAGATAGGAAAACAACTCAGTTCACCATTTTCACTTTTATACCATCCTACAAGTCAAGTGTTACATGATCTTGGTAATATCTGGTTCAGACAATTTTTAAAATCTTACTAATATGCCTCTTCTTGACAGAATAAGACAGAAGTCCTAATTCACAGCTCAGAACACTAGAATTAGAGCTTTAGAATTTAACAGGCTTTTAAGAGATTGTTTTTAATCATTACACAAAAGGCATTTTTAAGAGAATTAGCACTAGCATTGAAAACCTGAAATTTCCCGTGGACCACATGAAGCTGTTTCTGACAGCTCAGATAATGGCTTGCTACTCATCAGTCATAAAAAAATAGTAACGCACAACACTGTTTTTCGGATTTGGTTTCTGCTGTTTCTTCTTTGATAAAATAATTCTTTGAACTTCAGGAATGGTTGTTTGTTCTTTAAAGAACTCTTTTTTTTTTAGTACAGCACAGGGTTCTCATGTAAAATACCTAAGGAAAAATGTCTCTTTGAATAGGATAAAATTGCCTGCTCTAAGGTAGGTTTGACTCAGTGACTTGCAATTTCTTGAGGCTTCAGGCTGGCTATTTTATTCTAACTCAAACTCTCCCTCTTTGAAATCAATCATAGATGCGTATCATAATTTGAATTAATACCTTAAAAAACAACAACACACTTTTCCTTAAGTGTAGAAGAACAAAAGGTAAGCCAAATTTTGACACTGAAGAAATAATATCTTTTCCATTCTTTAGCTAGTAGAGAAATCATATTAAAATTTCTTTTTCAAACAGTTGCCTTTCACTCAGGTCCCAAACCAAAGACTCTCATCAGGAACTGATGAAAGTCTACTGACTTCAGACAACTCTGGATCAGAATTCTTTGGCTTAGATGTTCAGCCCCATTTTTATTTTGCTCTTCTCAAGTTCTAAAGGAATGTGGCTGAAAAATTCACTGTGAATGAATTATCTCATGGAATGAACTGCCCCAGTTCCTCATGATTTGTTCATAGCTTTTAGGTATTGACAGAGTTAATAAAAAACAGAATATGGCAGAGCCTCAAACCATCAGTTCAGCTTTTCACTTATTTGACTGAATGTCTGAAACTCTATTATGTCATCTAATAGGAAAAGACTCTGTGGCACATCCTTGGCACAAGTATTTAGCAGAGAAATCCTATCCAAAGAGCAAAGATGGATGGACGACGTCAAGCCACCTCCACAGCCCCCAGCTCTGGGCTTTTTCATGGGTCTGGCAACAACACCAGCATTTCTAGCAGCCTATGGAGGCTACAAAACTACATGAAGTCAAACTAATATCTGAAAATAATGTTATTTTTGGAGTAACATATTGGTTTTAATTGCTGCATCTCTTAGTTTTAGCATTCCTAGACAAAACACATAAGAAAGACCTTCAGCATACTGCTAGAATTTAGAAAATGAGTTAATAAGCAATGAGAGAAAAATTCCATAAGAAAAAAACAGGTGTGCAGTGGGACCACAAAGGATAGGATTAGTTGCAATACAGAAATGCTCTCACCTGAATTTTTTTTGTTAACAATTCTATAAAACCTCCAGTTACTACAGCACTACAGCACAAGACCTGGATTCTAAAATCTGGAGTTTAATATCAGGCTTCTTGGATTTGCTTTTGCTCTTATGCCAAGCAGATTCATTTGGTATGCACTTGCTATTCACCTTCTCTGCAAAAGTTAAACAGCACGACGACGTCAACAACACAAAAAACCAAAACCCAAAAAACCCAGAAGATGACAGAAAATATACTGTGTGTCATTAGAATAATAAAATTCATTGCAGCTGCAGAAATCAGTATAGTCTGAGTTCACCTGCAACTGTTGAGAATGCATGGAGGAAAAGAAAAAAACCCAAACCAACTCTTCTGGCTCAGGGCCAGGATGCACAACACATAAATTAGCTAGTTCCCACAGATCTCTTCCTAAAGCTTGCTGCTGCCATATCAGTTACCTCCTTAATATTTATAGATAAAGGATGAAGTTAATGCAATTTACTATTTCTTCTTGCCTCTTTTCAATTACACAAGTACTTACTTGCGTACTTACTACAAGGAAAGTAAGTACAAGGGAACTGGATTCATAAAACTTGAGTTAAAAGTGGAGTTAGGATATTTCCTGTATTGAAGCTACTGTTGTCTTCCTCCAAAACATGGATAAGATGAACATCAAGCTTCTTCCATAGCACAGAAGATTCTGGACTTGGAATGCCTCTAGTCCCAAGTGGGATACGCAGGAGAATTTTAGAGTGATGCCGAACTTCCCACTGCCCCATATTCAACATCCTGTCCAAATGAGCAGAATCAGACACAAAGGCATATTTCTTGCAAAAAACTGCAAACACACAAAAAAGCCCCTAAGAAAAGACAATAAAAATAGATGAAGCTCCTGGACAGCCAGTTCTGGATCCAACTAAATATTTCAAAATTCCATATCTTTATGAAAGTTTTCATTATCTCCTTTGATCACCATCTGCCTTTCTATGACCCATTGTAAACCATAAAGGGTAGGTTATCACCAACATCGCATTAAAGAATCACTCTTCCCTCTCCATCTCACAATCCTACTTTTGAAACCATGGGACTATAATGAACCTCTTAAAATGTATATAGTCAAAGGTAAAAATATTGACAGCTGTGATGAGAAGAATGAATTTCCCTTTATCTAAAAGTTGTGGTTTTCAAGCTATATATATATATCTAAGAGGAATATAAATGTTGAATTTCTTCCTTGATGCAGTATTCACATAAGAACATCAAATCAACATGGTCAGTGCTGGTGAGAACTGTAGTACAACATAGAAAAAGTTTCAGCAATTCTTCTGTAGGGCTTCTTTTCACTCCAAGTGATCTTCAAACACAATTCAGTAGGAACACATCAGTAGTGATAAGGTTCACAAGAAAAGAAAAATTATAGAAAAAAATTCTAAAAAAAATTCTTAATGCTGTCTAGCACACAAAGATCAATCTCATTGCCAAAGATAAACTGAGTGATCTCTAATGACTGTCACCATTACCAGCAATTACATCATCTTGGTCTCTATTTAAGTCTTATTAAGGGATTCCACAATTTGAATGAGCACTGAACTTCATGCCTGAGTTCTCATTCCCTAAATTTGGATACATTAGCTACCTTACCTTATCAGGATGCTAAAAGTATAGTTTCGTAAGTTCACCATTCAAAAGAAAGAAACTTTTACAGATAGTGAAAACACACAAGTATTTGATAGATGACTACAGGCCTAAGTTTGAACGAAACAGTTCAGAATGACTCCCCAGAACTCACTTTTGTACCAAAATTTTCCATCTTTTTAAATATTTGTGACATTCTAGGACTCTCTTTGCCACAAAATCTGCCCTGAGCTGATTCCTAGAGAGTCAGAGCACCCCTTTTCTTCCCATATATATTGACTGTCTTCACTACCTTCCAGTACAAACTATCTCCTGTAAACCTGACTCGAGCAAACATTCACACAAGTACTGTTCATGGTCACTATATATAGCATTCATGACAACACCAAACATCCTTTTATAGCTTGTTTTGGTTACAACCCTGTGGCTCTCAAAGTTACACGGTTTATTAAGAGAAACTGAGAGGAGACCTCATTGCAGTCTACAGCTTCCACATGAGGGGGAGAGGCAAGCACTGATCTCTTCTCTCTGGTGACCAGTGACAGGATCGAGGGAATGGCCTGAAGTTGTGTTGGGTGATGTGTAGGGTAGATATCAGGAAAAGGTTCTTCACCCAGAGGGTGGTTGGGCCCTGGAAGAGGGTCCCCAGGAAAGTGGTGACAGCATCAAATCTGCCAGAGTTCAAGAAGCATTTGGACAATGCTCTCAGGCCCATGGTGTAGTTCTTGGGGCTGTCCTGTGCACGGCCAGGAGTTGGATTTCAATGATCATTGTGGGTACTGTCAAATTCAGAATATTAGATGATTCTATGTTATCTGTAGTGTGAGACTAGTTTAACTTCGATATTAAATAATGCAACAATACTTTAAAATGGTAAATCAAATCAAGATTTTGATAGAAATTTCAGTTCAGTGACTCAAACTGAAATGTGATGTAGATATGCTTAACTTATAAATTCCTGATCTACACAAGATGACATCTGAGACCAGGGAAATTTCTGAAAGTTCCCAAGGACAGTGGTAATTTTTGCAAGAAGTCAGATACCTTTCTTTGTAGAATTATGAAATCCCAAATAATATGCATTCTCAGAAATAACGATCCAGTGTGAAATATATCGTTTACATACTGAATTACCTGGGAGAATTCTGTGTGATCATCAAAGATTATTAATCATATCAAGCTGATTAATTTGAATGTAAAACCAAATAAATCTTAAGAATTTTAGACAGTGTTTTTATTTTAACACAGTGATATTGACTAAACTCTCTCCTATACACCCCCAAAAATGATAGTATTGATGGAGAAAAGTTCAGAGATCAATATGCACAAGACTAAATAAAATTATGATCTAGCATCAAATCAGCAGTTGTGAAAAAATTTTGACACCAGAAATACAAAGGAAATGTAGAATTGTAGAATCATAGAAATGAAAGACGAGTGAAAAAAGGAGGGGGGTTTAGTTCTTTTTTTTTTTTAATAATATGGATAAATCATTCAAATTACCTCGAACTCTATCCTGACTATATTTTTGACACATAACTGCTTTGTATGCTTAGAGTTGATAGTCTTACTTCAAAGTTTGATTTAAAAAGCAACCAGGATATAATGAGTTTATTTCTCTTTGGAACTTCTAAAAGGGGGTGGAGAAGAGTATTATTGTCATGTTTATTGAGACATTCTTCTTATTAGAGGTAAGTAATTTTTATGTAAATTACTAGCTTTGCTATTTATTACATTGTAGCATTATTATGATGATGTGTTTAGATACCTAATCAGTACTAATATTGTCATTATAATCATGACTGGGAGAAGAACTAAAGCTATGATTTGGTGAATTAAAATACAAGAAGGAGAAACCTCTGTTCCTCAATTATTTTGAGATGTCACTGTCAATCAAGTGCTGCCTTACAGTTCAGCATCTGCTGGAAATATTTTCCTTTCCACTCAGGATCAGCTGCAGCTCAACTACACCATATGTGAATTTTTAGATTTTCCTCATTCACATTCAGTAAATATTTCATTTATAAAATTAAGATGATTAAGACTCGCTCCAATTTCAAAAGGGTTATTTAAGGATGACAGTCAGTCACTAGTGGCTTGGACTGGATTCAAATGAGTGACGTAAATACGGGATTCTGTATATAGATTCTGTAATCTATTATCATTTCCTGAGCAAAGCACAGTGATGTTTTACATGTTCACATCAAGGAAAAACATGCAATTTGATCAAGCTGCAAGTGCAAACTTCTTGGCAGAGCCTGAGGGAAAGCTATGACAATAATAAAATGAATAGGCAGGTTGTCAAGAGAAGTGAAGGTATTTTCAACTGCAACATTTAAAAGAAAATCTTGCAGTGGAGAGGCTGAAAATATTGGCTACAACAGTGGCCATGGCTATTCTGGAGGTGAAGGATTACTTTCTGAACCTCAGACAAGCCATTATTAAATGACCTCAGATAAGAGTTAAATTCATTCATTTACTTAACTCTATTGTTGGCAGGGGAGCAAGTCCTAGTGATGTAAATTGGAATTGGAGCCATGACAATTTCTAGCATGAGTGTCTGACCCTAGAAGTATTTATTTTCCTTGAAAAAGATAGTTTATATATAAATGAGATGAATCTTCCCTGTTCTGTATAATTTGTCAATATGGGTGTTAATTTCACAAAGACTGAGTAATCTCTATTCTAGAATAACAAAAGGACTTGATCCCACCAACCCTTATTTGTTGCAGTAATCTTATTATGTTGGTGGGACTAGAGGAACAGAATAAAGGCTACTGTCATGAACATTTTCAGCTGGACACATCATATGATACCTTCCTTCATATAATTTCTTTGAAATGTTTCCTGGTCTTTCTCAATATAATGATTGATCCTAAAAGCTTAATGAAATACTAGGACATCTATTAAAAGTCAGATGTTCCATGGATTTTCAGGGGGGACTAGTATTTTTTGCAACTGCATATGAGTGTAGGTAAAAATATTATTTTATAGGGAAAATCTGATATAAAAACTACTGCTACCCTTTCTTCTCTTCATTACAGAAGGATTTATGCCTGAATGCAGAAAATATTATGGAGCTTAAACCTGTCACATAAAGAGTTTCTTGGGAGTATTTCCCCTCCTGAGAGTTCGAGATATAAATCCAGATTCTCTGATTTATTCCCACTCTTGACAGCACCGGCCTCAGTCTGGAGACGCGGCTTTTAAGGATTTGAAAAGACCCTTAAAACGTCTTTAAAAGTGAGAGCGCTAAATCCATTTCAAAGTGTCACAAGATCATAATTTAAAGTGTTTTCTCAGACACAACACTGAATTAAATCACTTTGCCTAAGAACTACCAAGAGAAAAATGTGCAGAAGATGAACAGCATAATTCATTTCCATTTTCATTTCACCTTCTCCTTAAAATATTTGAATGTATATTGTTTTCATTTTATTCTGACCTAATTAACATTGACTTACAGATTTTCAGTTGACTAACAAACAAATCCATCTGGATTGTAACATACATGCTGTGAGACACTTTTGAGAACGTTTTCTAACAGTATTTTTCCAAATAATTCTGTTTGTAATAAAGCCTCTAATAAAAGCAATGCATACTTTTGTGTGATAATGCATCCTGTGATATAAGTTTAAATTACCTAGAACTCATCTCAATATAAAGCTTAGAGGCATCTGTTCTGTTTTAACAATTGTTCTAAACCTCTGTGTTTGGGGCACTAATTTAACTGGTGAATTAGTTAACTTACTTAACAAAGCCTTGTCTGGCTTTGCTTTGCTTTGGTTATTTCAAATTCTTTTCTAACTTATCAATATTATTTATGTCCTTGGTTCTTTGACTCTATTCATTTTTTATATCCCTTACTCTTTCTTTTCTTACATCATGCTGTAATACAGACATAATCTCTCCAGCCTTGTAGAAAGCAGTGAATATTATTCAGGAACATAATAAAAGCACACAGTTGGGCTTGACTTCTATCTACCAAAATGCCGTGGATATCACTGGAATTTTAGCCTGTACTTAAAAATAAGAAAGTGTTAAAAGACTCAAGTGCTTTTCAGACTAGGATGATTAGAAAATGGTAACCTAGGAATCACAGCAGTAATAACATTTACCTGGATTCAAAAGCTAATTGCCGTAATTAAAAACAAAGCATTTCATCGGTTGGCTTTGGATAGAGGAGGGTCAACTTCTATCATACCAACAATATTAGAAATTAACAAGTACCTTCCAGAAAAATTTCTTTTTCATATTCTGAATGTCACTTCAATATTTGCAAGGTCATTTGCCAATGCTAAGACAGGTAGAGTAAGTGTCTGCCAGCCCCTTATGGTTGCTTGAAATATCTACAGAGCACAAGGCTGAAATGCAGGCAGATATATTAATGTTCTTCTAATACTTCTCCCTTGTCATCAACTACTGCTGTTGTCAGGAACAGGCTAAAGAGCTGGGTCGATTTTCAGTCTGACTTCATACAGCAGCTCTTATCTGACAAAACCAAAAACCTACATGCCATATCACAGAGCATTGCCAGAACACTGCTGATGCTCAAGCCTTATCTAACAATCTTATTTTGGAAACTAGCTTTATGCAGGATAGCAGGTACCACATAAACCTGCTTAGTCTACTGAGACTTCAACACAGTTTAAACAACTAAACACATGCTACATTATTTTTAGTAAGAATGAATTTAAGCATGGCCTTAACTCTTTGCCTGAACTTGGTCCTGTACATGTTTATTTCCAAAATCCATACTTGAAACTTAAATCTCCCATAAACAGTTGCGTGCCTTCAGAAACTATAAAACATGAAGCACATAACCCAACATCAGTTGTCTACTGAATGTTAAATCAAGCTCAAAAGCCCAAAGACAGTTTTAAATAAATTAAAAACAAATAAAAACTCCCTTTATTTATTTTCACTGATAAAAGTGAGTTGCCTCACCTTCTTTTCACTGAAAAAGCTGAGGGAAAAGCTCCTTCCCTTCTCTGTCCCCTCTCCCATCGCCTTCCCTTCACTCCACAAATAAATAAGTAGCACTTATTTCCTCTAATTTGCTGCACACCTCTCCAGTACACTGCTTTTACATATGCAGAACTTGAAATAGGGATTTATGAGCCACATTCTCTTTGACTGGAAAAAAGTTAAAAGGTTTTAAAAAACTAAGGGAACATGAGTATCTTGTAAAGGAGGATGTAGTTAGAACTTCCATGAGCCACACCTGCACAAAAATACAAGGGTGTAGAACTCTGTAGATCTTTAACTAAGATTTTTGTTTTGTTTTTGTTTGTTTGTTTTTGTTTGTGTTTTTTGTTTTGTTTTTCTTTTTTAAATTTGTTTTTCATTAAATGCGTTTTTATTTCTTTAAGGACTTACTATAATGCTGTCTTAGCAGGCAGCACATACCAAATTTGTGGTCTTCTCTTGTGTAGATGTAGGCTGTGGACACACATAAAGTAGATTTTATTTTCACACTTATAATTTGCAGGCTTTCAGATCTCTGTACCATTTAGTATTCCTGTTATTTTCTCAGAATATTTCTGAGCCAAGACACTTTTTTTTTTTAATCACAAGGAAATAGAGCCAGGAAATACAGCAAAAGCAACATTCTCATTTTCCAAGACAAAAGTTTCACAGAATGCAGATAAAAGTGCTCTTGATGTTTCCAAAATGCATGTTCCTTGACACTAATGTTTCAGCATCAACTGGTTAGAAAATAAAAATGAAAAATCTGAGGCTTCTAAAATGACTTAAAAAAATAATTGTTGACCAAAAGTCTATTTTAAAAAAACTCCTATCTTATTAAATTTTCGAGTAAGTGAAAAAAAATTACATACCGTGCCAGGTCATCAGGCAATTCAGTTACTCTGTTCTCTGCTAACTATAAACTACTTGGAAAGAAGAAAATAATGAAGAAAAAAATCCTAGGTTTATATCATACATTTCACAAACATAAGGCTATTTGATCATCATGTAAGAAAGTGAGGTACAAAATCATGGCACACAAAACCAGATTAAAAAATAAAAGAAATACAGATACAATTTAATTGCCATTCCTGAGACTTATACTTCTGTTATCTCCCTTTACAAGAAAGTGACTGATATCTCTTTGCAGATGGGTACGGAAGTGGCTAATAGGGAGTCTAGGCATTATTACTTTTATATAGGTGTCTTTCTCTTTATCCAATAAAATAACAAATTCAAATATTGCCCAATTTGATTGCACAAATGTAGTTATTTATATATTTTATTTGATTTTTGAGAAGACACTGAAGTAGATATCCTATACCGTATCTATATGAAACTGGATGTCAGCACTGCAACCCCCTTTTCCACCTCCTCTCAAAGGTAGCTTGCCTAAATTTCTTTAGGTGCAAGATTTTTCAGTTCACTTCATCGATTTATCTTTTTTCTAAGCAAACACTGATCTTTTCCTTCTACTCCCAGCCTTTCTCTGGAGGTGACATAGCCCTGTCCTTGGAAAAGTAAATGTTAATTTTAGCCAGAACCAGACAACCTGGCATTTCCCAATAAATGATTTAATCAAAAAGGCTTCTAATGCTAAAACTGCAATGACAAGTAAGTTGGTCATTAGTCTAGCTGTTTGCATTTTTCTTGCATTTCTTCTGCCAGGCATTTCAGATCAAGTTAAGAGGCCAGCAGCATTCCAGCAGCAATGCCAGTCAGTTCCAAGCTTGAGAAGAAACTACGAACTCCACCAGAAAATGAAAGGTCAGTCTTGAAATGCTATTGTTTGGAGAGAGTTAAAAGTATAATTTCCAGCACTACATTTCTGTGGACATACTTTAAACAGCACTGTGAGCTAACTATGCACTTACACTGGCTCTTACTGTTTTGAGCTACTATTTGACTAATTTTTGCTTTTTACTTTTGAACACAGATTGCTTCAGCATATCAGCAAGATTTTTTTTTTCTTTTTTGCAAGTGGGAGTAGACTATGTTTTGAACAATATGTAGAATAATGACCTAAGCACAGCAAAGGGGTTACAGGTAGGAGTGAAAAATCTCATCTCCAGAGCTTCGATATAGCTGGGTGCAAGCTTGTCTCACAGTACATCTGTGCATTAGGCTCACTCAAATGAGGAGACAGCTTCTGTGTCTAACACCCTCCCTGAATTGGTTGTCCACAAAAACATAAGGCAGTAATTTCTGAAGAAAAAAGTTTATTTTTTTTTCTGGTTTAGGTGGGTGGAGAACATCAACCTATTTTGCACAGCCTCCTAGAAACTCATCAAATGGTTGTAATTTCTGCAGTAGGTTCTGAGCCAGGATTTAACGACAGGCTGAAAGAAAAGCTCATGCTTGGGATTATCTGTCTCTAATATAAAATCCCAATGCACAAGGAAAATGTTTACGTGTGTTTCTTGGTTTCAGGCTGCCTCTTATTTAGTCAGTGTAAAAATTTGTGAAGCATCTGGCAGAAAATACTCTGAGCATTGTAAAAGGATAGATTTTACATTTATAGTACCAATAAACCTAAGACAAGTTTACACAAATGCAGTTCTATCTCTCAGTGAAGCACTTTTGTCCAAAACTATTTAAGGAAAATACATACAATTCTTCATCTACAGTCAGACAACTAAAAGTGCATTTACAGTAAATAGGCAACATAAGATGTTTAACAACAATCGAAAAAGAGGTCATAAAACCAACAGTTTCAGCTTCAGTGGAGAAAGAAACACTGCTTTCATGATCTGCCATGAAGCTTGGGGAGTTTCCTTTGCAAAAAAAGATGACTCAAAATGAAATACAAAGTAATTCGGACCACAGCTAAGACAGGAAAAGGTAGTGAGTGCAAAAGGAAAATGAGAGAAGAATATCAAGTATCAGTAATATCAAGTTTTGAATGTTGTGGTTTAAAGGGTGTGACTTCAGTCATTCTTAAACATTATGGTAAAAGCCTGCTGTCAAATATTGCACTTATTATTTATGTGAGTAGTTTCGCTGATTTCAACCACTGGAATAAATGAAGATAAACAAATGAATGAATATATATAAAAGGAGTTACACTTACACACCTACCTCTCATCATACTTTAGCATTTCTGATGTGTTACAACTCAATCTTAAAAATAAGAATTAGGGTCAAAAACCCCAATCAGTACTTCAAAATAATTTTAATGGAATCTTACATGAACGCACATGTCCATGCACATACACATACAGATATACTAATAAACATTTTTATGAACATGAGAAAGTCAAAGACCTGTACTTAGAAACAAGGCCACAGATTTCGAGTACGTACATTTCCAGTTACTCGAATTTCCACAATCAAGGTCTGATTTTTATAAACGTTCCATGAAGAGACAATATCAACTGAAATCAATGCCTCATTACATCAGTCTTTACTGGGTAAAATGATTCAATCACGTTACATCCAGAGAACAAAACACAGATATTTTTTACCTGTAAAAAAACACCCTAAAAATCTCTAGTGGTGTCCACAGATTTGTAGTTCTAATTTTATCTAGTATAAGCATGGAACAAGCAAGACACAGTGCATAGATCAAGTGAACTTGGGAATATGGTATCCACAGAGACAAATTTCTCCTACCTTTTTTCTACCCATGTCAATTAGGCGGAACTCACATCCAGGAAATAGGGAAAAGGAAGAGGCCAAGTTGTCAGTAACGAGAAGAAAAAGAAAGAGATAGAAAGATTATTCCCTACCTAAGCATTAAGGGAGGTAAAGAAGAAACAATTGAAGAAGGAACTGGAAGGCCACCTAACTTCACCATTTTTATAAGGCAAAGGTAATTGTAGCTATACAAACTTTTAAGACAGACCTTCGACTCGTATGAGCGTATCAAATCATCGTATTTCCATGCAATGTTTGCTAAGCAAACTACAAGTCACCATAAGGTTACAACATGATGCATTTTATTTTAAAGCTCTCTGTGATCTTACTGACTGAAGGGGTTGGCTTCTGGCTGTTAAAACTAGACACGTTTACTTTAAATACAAGTCAAGGGAGTTAGTGCATCCAGAGCTGTGCCTGGATGCACTGAGCAGTAAGAAAAAGAATTCTTTGTATTTTATCTACTTAGTTGTTTGTTTCAAGGGACTTTTCTCATGTAGTGTCAAATCTATAATAACTGTGTTATTTTCCTCCTGTGAGTTAATCCATTAGAAAAATCATGATCAAAATCATAATAGGCATAGTTCTTGTACAGCACAAAATTCATATCAGATGAATGGAAATGTCTATGTGAATCAGGCTTCTATATGAAAACACTTCAGTCAGGAACACAATACTTGATTTATTATAGTCCCATGGCACATGAGTAGCCCACAAATGTCATGTTACAATATTTAACAAAAGATATACTATTAAATAAAGTATTTGTGAATAAATCAGCAGTGATTTGTCTGCAATGTTTTAAGTATGAGCAAAGTATTTGGTTGCTGACTTTTTTCCTTTTGGTAAAGGATACAACTTCAAAATACATTTTTAAATCTTCAATTATGTTGCAAGTTGCAGGGTTTGTCATTGGCATTATTAGTCTGACATTTATCCCTTTTTTTGAATAGCTCTGCCTAATAAAATGTCCATATCTTTTTTTAACTACATAGCTTTCCTACACACTTGAGGCTTTAAATGCATTTTAAATATTAACAAAGCTTTCATTAAAATGCAGAAGCAGGGGTGGAGGAGCTACTAAAAAAGGCTTTACTCTGTCTCCTTTAGTTTTATGTGGAAGTACTAATCAAAACCTTCATTAATACTGTATGAATTCAGAGCCTTCACACAATTGGAAGGCACATTACTTTTTATTTACAATACTTTAAGATACTCCATTTAACAAAAAAATTAGGAGTTTGAGGATATTTATCCACACATAGAAAGCGGTATATTGCAGAACACACGTTCCAAACAAACTTCTGGATTTACAAAACAGAAAATTGAAATTCTGTAGGAGTCTCAAGCAGCATTTCCAAAAATCTGCATTTGATATAACAACTCCAGTTCTGCAAATGACTGATTATTGAGTGCTCAAGATTTATTGTTAACGTCTCCTTTTTTCCTTCCAAGATTGAGGGTGAAAAACATGCACTGTTCACAGACAGAAACATCCACAGCCTCCAGGAAACTGGTTAAGGTTAAACAGAATTATCAACTGTGCAGCTAAATACAGAATTATGGGGGAAAACAACATGCCTGTTACAGATTAAAATCAGAAATAGAAGAATCTGTCATAACATGTAAGAGAAAGTTCTTTTCTAGACAGTGTTAAAGAACAAAAATGATAAGAAAGAAACATTTTCATATTAGCAGGATATTACTAATATCCTGATATCTGTACTAATCTTCTGGGCTCTGTGCTGTTTGACATATTCATACAGAGTCAACAGAAGCTGATGAACAGCAGAGTGACAAAATTTGCTTATTGTGCTAAACAATTCAATTGAGTAAGCATAAAAATGGACGACAAAGAATTCAGATAGATCTCATGGTACTGAGTGACTGTGATACAACAACAGATGATGTTCAGTGTTGATAAATGTGAAGTAACGTACATTGTAAAGAACTATTTTAACTATAAGAGGACAAAAGAGGGGGGCTAGGTGGTGTCCCAGCTTTGCACTAATATCCAAACCTTAAAAGGCTTCAAAAACCATAAAGAAAAATCCACTTATCCAGATTCGTTAAACACAAAGGCACTATTTTAGTCTAAGAAGTCTTTAAAACTTGCACTGCTGGAAGGTGTGATAGTTTATGGGGGGAATGAAATGTTTTTATGTTCTTCCTTAGGCATTCTCCACCAGTCTTCAACAAAGTATATTGCACTAGAGGACCCTCTCAACCTCTTTTATCGTCTGAAATAGTTGCAGTCAAAATTAGACCTCTCTTATTTATTATCAAATACTACCATTACCTTTCTATGATAATAATATTGCTCTGAAAACACTAAAACAATATGTGCAAATACTCACACTTTCCCTTCCCCCCATTAATACAAATTTATTTATTCCTCTTTTGTACTGCTTTGCCTTCCATGCTTACAACCCTTGCATACCCAGACAGAAGCTTCACTAATTGAAAAAAGTTTTTCTTTGGACAACATTGGTTCTATTAGACCAGTCCAGCTCTACATATGAAGAAAAAGTCAGAAGTTAGTACTTTTGAAAAAATAAAGCCTGGAAAAATACTATTCTGTAGAAATAACTTCATTGAGATCAAAATTTCGCTTGTGGGTTCAAAGAGGTAGCTAAGAATTTCACTAAAAGGCTTTTCAGAATCTAAGGAAAGAGAAGACTTTAGATCAGACTTTAACTGGAGAAAAAAGATCACATAACAGACAATTTCTACAAGATAAGTAGAATGTAGCAAAACTTCCACGAAGCGGCTTAATGGGTTTTTTTCCCATATAGGACTTGTTAGTAAATTCTGGCTACGACATTTTAAATTCCAAGCAGCAACATAAACAGATAAATATGAAACCCAGAACTAATCTGTGAACTCCAGTCAATATTGTGGCTGTACTGAGCGAGCCAAATTATATAAGCAAGCATATTAAATTCATATTAATGGTTCACACAAATGATGTAGACTTTCCATTAGTCAGTATGTGAATTTTATAAACAGCATGTATTTCCCTCTGCTAGAAACTCACTAGAGCATTTTCATTATATGTATTACACTTAATGAAGTTGAAGGACTTTTTTAACATTTACTTTAAGTGTCATCATATGGGGATACAGAGCATTTAATTTGCAGTATTTTTATTTGTTTTTGTCGATTCTTTAAATACATAAAGTACAAAGATGATCTATATTTACACTGGGTGATGTAAGGCAGCTACTTAGCTCATGCCTTCTCCGGGACTTTTACTAAGAATCAGGTTTATGTAGTATGGGTTTCACTGCACTCAGATACTTTTCAGTTCAGAAATATATTTGTCTTCAAGATTACATTGTAAACACAATGATAAAATCTCCATCCCAGAAAACAAAAAAGAAACTAACTTCATAGTGCTTCCTCTTAAAAAAATGAGCTATTATGTTAGTGTGAATAAGACTAATAAGAGAAAATTTGGAATCTAATAAAATCTTTTAGATTTATATAATTTATTTTACAAAATATAAATGAAAATTTCCTACAAAAAAGCAGCACCACAGTCTATAATACTTGAAACACATTAAATCCACTTTGTGATTTCTAGATTATAGAGCTCTGTCTTCTAATGCAGGTGTCCAAGGTGGTAAATTTGCAGGCAGCAACTTTAAATTTTAGTGTAGGAATACATGGAAGTACCACACATGTGGAAAATTACACCGAAAATGTCTTTTAAAGTATGTTTGACTGTACAAAACATGTAGATTTTTTTCATTTGAGATTGTTTATGCAACCTTCAAATGAGAGGTTACTCTAATTCAAGATATACCCAATTCCTGATGTTGGGGGTGGAGGGGCTGTATTTCAAGAAAGGACAAGACAGAAAAGTACCTTAAATTTATTCTAATAAAACTACTCACATTCTGTAGATACAAAATAAAAAGGGTCTTGAGGAGATCACTTGTTTGAAGAAGCTAAACAACTTGTGGGGAACAATTAATGTCATGCTCCAGTTCAAGCTCCTCCCTTTACTTTGTTATGCCTGTCTGTTTTGAGTTAACTATTTGGGAAACCATTTCCTGGTGCCTTTCTAATTACACATCAGAGTCCTAGTGGTAATGAGCATACCAATTATGCACTTAAAAGCACTTCTGCGTTTAGTGACAGTCTGGCAGGCTGAGAAATGAAGTAAAAAGGAATGTGAAAGAGAGAGATGCAGTGCTAGGACTTAGGAAAGATGTATTACACCAAAATAGAGACAATTTCTTTCTTCACTCAGAATAAAAATACATACAAGTATATTCTTATGGTAAATAAACATCAAGAGCTAAAAACACCAAGGCTAAGAAATATGAAGAGATAATCCTACCTGTCTGTGCATGTTTAAATAAAACTGGTTGCAGACACTGATGAAGAAGCCATGATACACGTGGATCTGGTGCACCAAAGTTCATACTGTCAATTATGGGAAGCATAAAATCTATACTACCTAAGGAATTTCCAACCTCCCCTTTTTTTGAATCAAAGAACAAAAAGAAAATGTTTCCATTCCAGGCTGGTGTACTACCTGCACTTGATGCTGAGGATGTCACCTATACCATTTGATGTCTCCTCACCTCTGATACTGCTATGTAGATACTGATGCTCCTACTACTGTAGGACTTACAATTTTTCCAGTTTTCTCTCTATATACAGCAGATGTTTTGTCCTGTCTTTACAACCCATAAATGCCTTAGTTCTATAGCTGGCTTTCTTTGCCAGTTATCCAAGGCCTTACTATATGTCACCACAGACTTAACAGGTAACAGCTAATTATAAGGCAAGATAGTTCAGGCAATCAGCTCAGTTCCTTAAAAAGAATAAGAAAAAAAGACAATTTCTATTGAGGTGTTAAGCTGCATAGAAATTGTAGCGCAATAGAAGGACAATAGGATTGATTAGAAGCTATGATATGTTCACAGATCATGCTGGGAATCTCTGGTAAGCACAATGCATCTTTAATGCAAATCAATACAGACAGTCTGACGATGGCCCTTGAGAAAGGAAGTGCAATCAAGCCGCAGTTCCAAAGGACAGAGCTGGTCCAGCAGTGAGCACATGGGCTCTCTCTTCAAAGCATCTATGGGAATGAAGAATTCATCTGATAATTAGAGCAGTTCAAATGATTTTGTCTGTTAAGTAGACTGTGAAATTCAGGAAGGTACTCTGGGCTTTGCCTTATAATGCCACAATTACTCATTGACAGAGCACAGTAGCACCATTGTGGTGAGCCGCTAGCAAACATCAGCCACATGAGCTGCAGATAATGTATAATTTAAACAGACGATGTAAGGTTTTCCCCATATTGTCTTGAGAGCTTCAAAAACCCCCTTACAGATCCATGAAGTTTTGCAGTAGCTTTTTTAAAGGGAGAAGTTATAAAATGAAGGCACATATATACTTCCAACTCCCCCAGTCTTAGATGCTCAGCTGTAATCGTGTAGGCCCTGTTCACCAAAGAAGAGTAGGTGGGTAGTAATTTTTACATTTACTCATTTATTTCAATATGGTGCTCAGAGTTATTGGAATTGTAATTGAAAGGAAAAAATGAAGTATACTTCTCCCCTAACAACTACATTTCTGTCTGAAAACAATGATTTCTTAAAAGAATTTCACTGACATTTTAAATGCCACAAACTATATATAGGCACACAGACGGCAGCAAGCTCTACTCCTGCGGACCAAATGCAGGAGGAGATGAGAGGGCTGGCACCAGTCCTTACGAGGGATGGTCATGGCAATTAACTGACCCTATCCTTTTGTCCCCTTACCTGAGTGTGGTGGGGGACAGGAATCAGGAGGGCACCTCTGAGATCACTTCAGACAGGTCCAGTGTGAATAGTTCAAATCAATTTGTTGAGCCCAGGCCCTCATATCATGAAGAGATGTGCAACGAGTAGCACAATCCCCAAAGCCGCTCAAATGAACAGAAAGCTTTCTGGGACTGCACTGAGCCTGCTCTCTGTTTGCCACGTATCTTCACTGGAGGAAGCAT
This sequence comes from Pseudopipra pipra, assembly GCF_036250125.1. Lineage (NCBI taxonomy): Eukaryota > Metazoa > Chordata > Aves > Passeriformes > Pipridae > Pseudopipra > Pseudopipra pipra. The sequence goes on along the minus strand of NC_087552.1, from coordinate 22,474,362 downwards.
GCAGGGAGAGAGCAAAGTTGATTATTACCTCAAGGGCTAAACCTTACTCCATATGATCTTTGACACCAGTGGCTACAGCTTCCCTTTGGTTTTTCCAACATACTATTCCACCTGGTGAAGCATCTGAAGATGTCAGTAAGTTAGACACTCAATGTCACAAGAAATCATGTTGCTACTAGAAAGTAAATTTTCTTTTAAGCAGGTACTTTTTTCAAATCCAAAGAAAACCAGACAAATAACCGAGAAATCATCGACTAATACATAGTACTTAAAATTCACATGAATAAATCATCCTTTAAGCTTAATTGAGCATACAGTTCTGAACATTTTGTTAAATGGATTAAATACCTGTAAAGTTGGAAAAATGGCTTAGATATTGTTACTTCTGCACCTAAATTTAGGAATGTAAATCTTTAATTGGCCATATAAATCTAAGTGCTTTCATCTTCCGAGATGCTTAAGACTCGTAGCTCCCTATAACTTTGTAAATTTAACTATCTAACTCCTACTAGGCAAAAACAACTCTCTGTGCTTCTAGTGTTTTCATCAAGTATATTTGTAGTTTGGGATGATATTTCCCTCTCTGAGGAACAATTATATAAATAAAATTAACATATAAGTGTTTATTCAATTACACACTTTAAAACACAGCTAAAATTGCTTTTACAGTGCACTGTTTAATCTAACAGTCTTACGGTTTAATGATTAATATACTTTATTTTTCTTTTTTTTAATTAGTGATTTGTTAGTTATATAAATATCCTACCACAAAAAAGAATGGGAATTTTGGCTATGTGGGCTTTCTTGTTTAGTGTGTATTTCACCATACCATTTCTAAAGTACCCTAAAGAGCCATACATGAAGATATACACCTAAAAGGAGTCTAACATATCTAAGTGTTTCAAGCAGTTTTTCTGAATTTTCTGTGGATAATTTAGTCTTGCTGGAATTTAAAAAAAAATTAAATTAAGCATTCCAGAAAAAAGTATGTGTACATATGTATCTATATAAATGCGTGTGAAGAACAATTCTACCTAGCCTACAGGAAAATAAAATCAGTTTACAGTAAAGAACATCTATCACAAAGAAAAACTCAAGCCAATAGAAAAATCAATCCAATGTGCAACAAAGAGAGCATGCAGTCTAACAAATCCACTAATGCTCAAACATCAGGAAGAAAATTTGAAGAGTAAAGACTAAGGAGTACTACATGGCAGAAAAAAACAAATCCGCAGCAAGATAGAAATGAGCATAGTAAATGATACCCAATCATGACCAGAGACCATAGTATGACACAAGAGCATAAAATAAAATCATCTCCTCATAAATCTGTTGTCAGGACTCATGGTAGCTCTAATGAACTGCTCCATCAAAGCCTAAAACCAAGAATAAAAGGCAAGTGACCCTCTTCTAATTCCCCATCCAAGTCACTTGGCTCATTACACACTTATATTAGAGTGATAAAAGTCTGTTGAGTGATTCATTCATTCGTCAGATTAAGAAGAAAATACAATTAGATGGCTTCCCTGAATTTGTCTATCTATCATCATGTTAGGGAGAGGCAAAAATAAGGAAAAAAATGATGACGAAAGTATTAAGAGTTAAGAATGTAAGGACAAATGGGCTGTAGGTTAAGAAGAAAAGAGAAACAAAGAGATAAAATGTCTCCCTGTAAAGCTATTAATCTCAGAAGTGAAACCCCAGGCACAATTTCCTACAACTGTCTTGGCATAATATAGTCATTATTGCTATAAAAAGTGTTGATGGCGATGCTCTGCATTTACTATCGGCACTTGGGAAGAGAGGAAATGGGATGACTTTCCATTTAAAGAGGGCTCAATGACAAAGGATAACAATAAAAACAAAGAAAGGCCAATAATGTGTGCTACTATCCACAAGCAACCCGTGAGTCTTTCGCAGACTTGAAGCAAGCGATCCCTTCTAGGAACTTAGGTACCCTCTGAAACAGAGATTTCCAAAAGATGTATGATCTCCAGAAGGGAAAAGTCCCAGGACTTTAGAAATAGATAGAACTGGAGTCAGAAGTCCATCTCACCTTTGGGGCATTCAGGATATCTGAACATCCTGTATTTGAGGCCAGGCAATCTATTTTCACACAGACAGCTCTGTTGCCTAGGGCTCTATAGGAAAACTGCAGGCCACCAGCTTTTGTGTGCATGCACCTATATGTACGTATGTATATGTCCATACATAGTAATGAGCTTCTGTATGAGCTTAAAATGAAATTTACCTCAGTCAAACATTTTTCTCAGCTATCCCAGTTCTTCCTAGTGTTCTGTGCTTTAAGAGAGGGATGCAATTTAAAGTCATTATAGCTATTTCTACATAAATAAGATAGACAAGTAAAATAAAATTACAAGCGGGCACTGCATTGGAAATTCATTAGTTGAATTACAGGGAAAAATCTGAGGGCAGTGGCAAAAGGCTACAAATAAATTTTTCTTCTCAGTTTTTCAACTTATTAGGAAGTCAGCAGGAAAAGTTGGACAGTGATCTTCTAACTGTAAAGGGGAGCAGAGCACATATCTGTATCAGCTTTTGGCATTTCACACTGACCACCTGAAATTGGAACACTTGGGTAAAATCAAAGCAAGAGAAGCAATTTGGAAAGACAGTAAATTCCCTTCCCACACTTCTCCCAAAACAGTGTTTCTTCCTCTAAACTCTTCTGTTCCCACATTGATGAGGACAAGTGAAAATGGACATCCTTGCTGTTGTATCACCCAGTGATACCAGAAACTAAAAATAAAAAGGAAAAGGTGTCTTGTCTTTCCACAATATTATTGAAGGGTTTCTCTCTACCACTCACCTTGATCTCCTCTGTGCCTCCCCTACACTCATGTCCCTAATTGACATCATATGACAGTCTAAAACTCACCTTCAAGAGGTCATGGGCCAGACTAGTCAAATCCCAGGTACGGACTATGTGGAGAAACGCATCAGCCAGCCAGATTTCTATTTTTAAGTTAAACCACTCACCTTTCTACTAATACAGAAATAGTCAGTAGAGAATTCTGACAAGCTGTGAGTCTGTCTCCTTTAAAAATGCAGTATGGGATGGGATGTATCCCACTAGACTGACTTGAAATAACAGCTGCACAAGAAAGAAGGCGAGGAACTGTGTGGCAGCCCCGAGGCACCCCACAACACTGTGTACCAAGACTCCTGCATCAAATACATTGCATTTTTATAATGTGTCATGATTCCTCTGTTCTGCTGTGTTGAAAGAGATATGATTGTCTCCCCTTTCAGTAAAGACACAGACAAAAAAATTAATAACCATCTCTCAACCCGATTCTTGAACTGGTTTTGCTCCTTCTAATTTCCTGTCAAAGTGTGTAGTCAGTTTGCAAGGTGACATTTGCAAAAGCTCCTTACACATTGATTGGCTAAACTGCTGGGAAGCTGAGAGAATTCATGTAAAGAACGACCTTCATTCATTATAAAGTCAGACCTGCTGATATTGCTGCATGCCAGAAAAGTCCAACTGCTCCCCACTCATTGCTCCGAGAGGGCCACTGATGGATGCAGATCACAAGCAGGACAGCAAACAATAGGCTGGATGATCTGCAGAGTTCCTGCCAACCCTCTGGTGAAAACTCAGGTTATAGTGCTGCCTACTGAATCCTAGACAGGAAAGGAAAAAAGCAATCTTTTCTTGGAAGATATCCTGCATAGTAACAAAGAGCAACTTGGAGGGTGATAGTGGCTTCAGGTGGTAAACATGCAGATCCCTTACCTTCAGCATGCTCTCCTTGTCTTTCCATCACGATTTACCTCCCTTTCAGCCTTTTCCTTGAAAGTTACTGCACTCTTGGTTAGTTCAAACTTTCTACCACTGACACGTCTATGCCTCCATCCTTTCAAACCAAACAGCTTGGGACAGGGCCACTTGTTGAATTTGCATTTGGTAAAGAAAAAGACATTGTTCTGTATAAAAACCCCATCTAACATAGATTAATAATTTTGCTACTCTACCAACAACAGCAATTTGTGTTTTAAGTATTTCTCAGTACAAAGAAGTATGTCCGTGCTTTGGAAACAGAACAGATGCTAAACTGCTTCCATGGCTCTGGACATGTACCGTATCTCTATTTTCTTTTACTTCTTTGGCTTGGAAAAACATGTTGGCAAAAGACAAGACATACTGGTTTATTTTTGCCCATTTACTTCTTTGTAAATATTATCATAACATAGACCTCCTGAAATATATAGCAAAACATAACTCATCAAAAAGATCCCTTTGGGAGTTGTAAGTTATATATACAAAATCTTTGGCATTTCTAAATTATAGTCCCTCCTGCAGCATAAATTCCCAGCCTTTCTGAACCAAAAATGCTATCATTGAGGGATTTGTTTGATTACTTTTAAGTAAAACACAGAATTGACTGAAGTTTAACTACACACCTTGATTTAATTTAATCAGATTTAATCATAGCATAGAAATCAAACCTCATGTTTTTGTGATGAGTTTCACAAAACTGTTCATAATAGCATGTGGTTAGAAACTCAGTTGTGGTTTACAGCTCCATGTACGACTTCCTTGTCCCCAAATACCAGGGATTAGTTCAGGGGTAACTCAGGGAGCTTGCAAATCTTGATCTTCTTTTCAGAGAGCTTTGGAAGAGGAAAGGTATTTATAAGTTTTGAAATGAAACTGTGAAATTAGCTAGCAAATATCCCCAGATACCTTCTGAGTTTTAAACTGCCTTTTAGAGCAGCACCTCCCTCTATGTATTTTAGAGGGAGATTAATAGTTGACACAGGCACCTGAATTAGCTGTCTAAAATTGATAGGTGTTAATATAATAGCGACTAGTTTATTATTCCTGCAGGCAATTAAAATGTCATTAACATTTTCACTGCCCATAAGACACACAGATTTTGTTTAAGTTGTTTTTTAAAAAATATTCCTATATAATTATGGAAAAGGATATATTGTTGTGATGTTTGCATAAGGTTGAATACATAAATAAATATTCCAACACACATATGTCCACACATCATAGATCAAACCAGTAAGCTCACTCACAAACAAGCTGAAATAAACAGTACAACCTTCACAACTTCATGGATGCTTAATTAATATATAATATCCAACTGGCTATGATGTGCTAGCAAAAAAAACCCCACTTGCAACAAAAGAAAAATCCTCTTTGCTCTCTAGTTAAGTTTTGTGAAAAAGAGGCCAGTTTTAACTATCACCAAGAGAGGGCAGTGACATATCTCAAATTATTAGAAGATCCCATACAGGAGCCATATACCTCTACAGCAAATGTTATAGCAAATAATCTCTGCAGACATTTAATTTTAAATTCTGTGGAGCATTCAGCTGATGTTGTATTATTTTAATTAACATCCTCCCACCCTTGAGTAAGTATACTGTTGTGTTTGGAACTAGAAAAAATAGAAAGAGATTATGGATAAAACTACGAGTCCTTACGAAATAAGATTTTTTTGTTCTGTTTTCAAACAGATTTTTCAAAGCAAAATATTAAAAAACACCTGCCTTCTACCAGGTTCACAGCAGTGTGTAAGCTTTGTTTTCAATTTTGACTGACTTCTCCAGAATGCGAGGACTTTACCACTTAGCTCTATCCCACACTTTCTATTCTTTCAAAACCCAAAATGGCAAGTTAGAGGGCTGCTTTTGTTCCCAAATCTTAATGATCTTTTTACAGGTGAGCCGTTGTACTATGCTGTTCAGGATGATTGATTTTTTTTAGGAAGTTAGTATGTCCTTTTTTTTTGCCTAAGGTTATTTCAGAACTATTGGGTTGAGAAGCTTAAATTGTCCTACTCCAAAACCTTTCAATAAAACATGTTATAAGTCTGTTATTTTTGGTCTCCAAAGAACTGCATCATCTTCAAGTCAATGGCCTCTTGCAATTCTGAGGCTACTGCTATCCCCAAAGTTCAAAAAATATAGTTAGCAAAAAGCCAGCACCTTTCTCTTTTTCACAGCCTTTCAACGGATAGATCTAATCCAGAGGAAAATATTTTGTCTTCTACACAAAGACTTTGGGATTTATGTTTAACAGGATTTAGGAGAATCAACACTGATGACAAAACCTGTCCAGTTTGGCACATGGTTATATATGATTGTATTTGCACTTTTCAAAAGGTATGAACAGGAGACAGGAGAGAAGGAAAAAGAGGGAGAGAGAAATACACTTCCACTTGATTTTATCTATGGTCTTTGAAGGTTTAGAGCAGTGTGAAGCCCCTCTTTTAAAATTGATTTAAATAGACCAAACATTTTTATATGGGCTTTTTCTTAATTTTTAAGGCAAATGGAATGAATAAGATAACAAAAAATAGAATAATGATGAAGACAAATATTTCTTTAACAAGATATAACATTCTCTGTTTTCTTTACTAATATTTTAATTTTCTCTTGCAGAAATGATTTGCTTCAATATGCTAGAGTGTCACAACAAACTAGAAAGCAGTTTCTAATGACTAATGGACTGACTGACAATGTAGATGTTATAAAGCTGTTAGAAAAGAGCTTAGAAGGAATATATAACTGGAACCAAAACACATTTGGAGGAATTGATCTGTAATAAATGTGGGTTATGGTGTTACATACCAAACACATTAAGGAAATGGGGATGTGGTACGCTATCAGAAAAAGTTTATCAGAATTTCTTATTAAGCTTCCTATCACGTTTTTCATCACACCACATACACACCCTCACATCCCCCATTGTAAAAGCAGCATAAAAATGTTCACCACAAAGTCAGTTTGATGTGAAATTCACTCCCCTTTGGACTGAAATGCTTCAGTTTGTACTGATACTAAAAATATTTGGATTCAGCATATCAATCCTTATTTAATGCAATCTGTTGATGTCCTACAGTCACAAAGCACATAAAGATTATATTCTCCTGTGGGAAGATATCCATCACTTAGTTTGTCTTATCACATTTGCTTTCCTGCAGACACAAAAGTGGCAAAGTTAAAAGCAAGCAGGGTGTAAGGTCTTCAGTAGTAAGGTTAGTAACAAGAGAGGACAATAACTTTCACACGCTGTTTAGTGTGCAATAAGACCCAAGGCCAAACAGAGAAATCAATTCAAGTATCCAGAATCAAGCATATCAAGATACTCATTATAACTTTACTGTAGACCAAACTTACTGTGAATTATTCCAGTCCTTTAAACGTATTAATTTGTGAACAAATTAATTTGTGAACAAATAGGTTACAAAAGATTGTGGAAGTACAATTTACCTTAGTCTATACTGACCAAAAGGCTATACTTCAAAATCTTTCTGCTAGCGACCAGATGCATTGACAATCCAAGTACTGTAGATTGAGCTTTGGATAAAATATTTCTATATATTATTACCATCACAGAACAGAGAGTCCACCTTATCAGTTCCTTGGTAACAGACTGCTACAGAAACAACATAAAATTCCATTCATGTGCCACTTTGTTTTCCAGATTGTAGTCCCATTCTGGAATAAACTTTGTGGAATTACACCCATCAACCCCCAACACTACCTAAAATCCACTGCGTCAACAAAACTCCTCTGACAATGAACTGGAACTACTCTCTAATGCAAAGCTTGGACTATCCCTCCTGTTGCTTCTTCTGAGCAGATTTTCTGGTGTGCAAATGAACTTTTCCTACATTTTATGCCATTGCCTACATCCCTGCAGCAAAGCATAGACATTCTCAGGTGTTATCTTTTGCTAATGAAACTTGACTTGTGACGCACTTTGCAAGCAAAGCAGGCTCCAGTGTCAGAAGCAGAACTTGCCATCTGTGGGGACAAAAATGAATGAAGCAGCAAGAAACATACCCACACCAGAAGGCCTGGATGGCTGGTCCAGGGATTGCAAGACAAGATAGAAAAAAAAGAGTTTATAATGTTGTTTAACCACTGTGGCATGAGTGGGACTGATACTCCCTTTAAGTAGTTAATAGATATTTTTTAAAGATGACATTAATTGACACTGTTTCAGTGGGTGGTAAGTGTGGTTTAATCATGGATATTTAAGTAGATCTTAATTAAAAGACTTATTTTCTTACTTTATGTTTATGTTAAATATTTGTCTCAAGTAATATAATATACAGCTTAAAATAACCTGACTAATGAGATCTTAGACACACACGTTCAATGGGGAAATCACACATTTTATCAGTAGTTAATAAATGTAGAGAGCTAAGAGTACCTGAGTACTAATTCAGAATACTAATGTTTAGAATACTAAAACATTTTAGAGCCAAACTGATACAAAACATCAACATCAAGGCTTTAATAAAACATATTATTTTTAAAAGCAATCATTTTATAATTCAGAATCAGTACAGGTGTATAGAAACTTCATACTGCATTAAAATATTCATAAAAAACACTTATGGCTCATTATTAAGGCACTCCATTAGAAGGCATACTTTAAATCAGACTTTTATGAGCTACAAATGCATTATTTATTACAAAAATGCCTTTAAAACAAACAAATAAACCCTCCCCCTAAAATAAAATCCAGCATTTCAGACTAATAAATTCAGAAGCAGGCTGGCTGAGCATGGATCAGGAAAATGCAGGAAAGATGAGACTAGATCTAAACTTCAGCAGGCACCACAAGGAAGCAAAGACAAGACAGAAGAACTACAAAGAGGCAAAGGAGCAGGTAAATGAATTGGAAGCACACAGAGCTGCTAAAGGTAATACACATGAAGGGTAGCATGACTAGCACAGGTGGGCAGGTGTGGCAGTAATAGGAAGAGAGGATTCTGGCAACATCTGCAATGACATTGTGATCATTGTGAAACAGTGAAGGGCCCAGACACAACAACCTGTATTTCCTCTTTCAGCCATGCCTTGGCTCCTAATCCCTGGGATTTTTCTTTGGCTTCTTTATCCACCTCTCCTAGGCAAAAATGTCAGATAAGTCCATGAAAAAAACAAGGGACTTTATTTCCAGTGGTTTAAGTGAGACTCCATTTCTTGTACCACGCATTTTACTCTCAAATTATGTTTCTGCTGTCTGCAGATATGTTAAAGTTTAATTTTAAATTGTAATGTTATCAGTTTCAATGTATTTTTAAACTCAAGTATATCACTTTTAATATATTATGCTACATTTTTCTAAGCCAAATAAAAAATTATTTACATACATGACCAAAATTATTTGAAGTCAAATTTCAACAGAAGATCATCTGCAATTTATCCCATGCTATCATTCTCTGTTTGCACAAGACAAATATTCTATCCACTACTATACTTCAGGAAGAAATGGCTGTAATATTTTCCATAGGTTTTGAGAAATTGAGAGAAGTAATGTTGGAAGTAATGATGACATTATTTTAAAACTGACATTTGCCACAGGTGCCAGACATACCTTGCCAAATTCCTTAAAACATGTTTTCCCCCATTTACTTCTAACCAAAGGAGTTTCACAAACCTTGTTAGTGCTTACAATTTCTTCATAAGCTTATTTTTTTTTAAGACAGATCTATCAAATGAAATTAATTCTGTCTATCAAAATGAAAATGTAAAGTATTTGAGACTTCATACATTTCACTTTTTCTATTACTCCTTCTGTGCATTTTTAAGCAGGAATAAACCATGACAGGAATATTTATTATTAAATTCTGTTGTAGCTTACCCTTTGATTAAGGCATTATATCATAATTTAGAACAGGCAAAATCTGAGCACTGTAATTTTAAGGCTGAATCATAAAAACCTTTCAACACTGAGAAAGAATTAAAAATATTGTGAAGTCATTGAAAGCTTCACCATCCTGATCTTTAGTATTTGTAAAGAACTCAAAAGGTACAAAGAGGTGTCCCCAACCAAATACACAGGGGTAACTTTTTATCTCTGGAACTCACTTTTAGTATTCTTTTAATTGCAGGGTACAGCTATAACCCCTTTATGGAAAACACATCTCAGCATTGCCATAAATGCAATATTGAGACAAAATGACACAGCGGTTCTACTCCTGATGTTCTTTTGGTAGATAAGAAAATTTAGCTGAAAACTTTTACTTTACAAATGACAACTTCTGCATAGTAAACTCTGCCACATTTTGAAATACATGATCTATTTAGTAGGAAACTACAGTACGTTAAGAACACAATACAACATCCAATTTGAAACCAAACAGATGCTTCTCTTTGTGTTCTGTAGCATCGCTATTTGTTTCTTATCAGTCTTAACAACAGCACAACAAATAAAGATTTACTGTACTTTCAACTGTGTTGTGCAAACAACAGTGGAATGGAATTTTCACAGTTCAACACATCATTTCTCCCCTTTCTCTTTAGCTAACCATTGTACCCACATGCATCTTGTGCTCCAACCAAAGCATCCACTCAAGCTGCTCTTCCTGGTGGTCACCACTCCTCTCATCAGGCGAGGGCTGATCCTTGACTCTTTGCTAACATAACCTTTTCTGACACTTGTTTATAGATGCCTACATCCTTCTGATGGATTTGGGAGCCTTTAGCAGCTTCGTGGATGTTTTCACATTTGTGTCTACTGTAAATCCACTCTCACAGCTCTGGAGGCTGAGGGTAGTAGATATTGCATATCTATCTATCTATCTATCTATCTAGATAGATAGATAACAGGTGCTCAGTGGAAATCTACAATCACAGTTTCCCAATTAGCTTATGACTTGCCTAGTTCCTCTAGATACCACAGTCTGCGAAGGGAGGACTAAAGAGATTAAATGTGTTTGGGTTCTCCCTCTTTTAGTAGAAAATTACACTGAATATTTTACAGCCACAGAGGCAAAGGTCACTGGGTTTACCACGGCTGCTTACCCCAGTGCAGGAAAATAGTGCCTACTACTGTCAACGAAGTATCATTCAGCATCATGCTCAATGAAATATAGTCTTTCCACAAGACAAATAAACAAACAAAAACCAACCAAAAAACCACCAAATCCCCCAAAAACCCACCAAATGCACAAAAAACCACATTCCCTCAAAAAAAAACCAAAAACAAACCAAACCCAAACAAAACACCAAACACTTAAACATAAAACCAAACGAACATTTGTCTCTGGAGCAGGTCCAGAGAAGAGCAATGAGGCTGGCGAAGGGACTCGAGCACAAGTCCTGTGAGGAGAGGCTGAGGGAGCTGGGGCTGTTTAGCCTGGAGAAGAGGAGGCTCAGGGGAGACCTCATCACTCTCTACAACTCCCTGAAAGGAGGTTGTAGCCAGTTGGGCATCGGTCTCTTCTTCCAGGCAACCAGCAGTAGGACAACAGGGCATGGTCTTAAGCTGTGCCAGGGGAGGTTTAGGTTGAATATTAGGAAAAACTTTTTTACAGAGACACTGGAATGGACTGCCCAGGGAGATGGTGAATTCACTGTCCCTGGAGGTTTTTAAGATGAGATTGGATGTGGCATTTAGTGCCATGGTCTAGTAACGACAATGGTGCTGGATCAAGGGGTTGGACTTGATGATGTCGGAGGTCTTTTCCAACCTGGTTGATTCTATGATACTCAGGAATATTCTGTGTCTAAAAAGAAACACTTTCATATTTTTCTGCTAATAGGCTAACTTGGAACAGAGAGATCTTACTGCTAAAGAAGGTAGTTCTGCCTACTTTAAAACTTGTATCAGCAAAGTTTAATTAATACGACTGTTCTAGGCCTTTCAGATGTACCACAGGGGCTCATCCAACATTTATCAGCCTACAAAACCACACAACCTTCAAGGAGAAGCCCTTCACAAAATGTGCAAACTAGAAACAATTTATTGAAAGGTTGGACCAGATCATCTTTGAAGCCCAACCTGGGCTGTTGTATAATTCTATGATTTATTATAGTGGGGAGACATGGTTCGCAGGACATAACAGGCCATATAATTGTGTCAGTATTGGTTTGTGGTTCTGGAAGAAAAAGGCAATTTATCAAATCTTGTGAAATGGCTCAGGTTGCCAAGAAGGCAAACATCATCCTGGCCTGTATTAGCAATATTAGGACCAGCAGAACCAGAGCAGTGATCAACCCCCCTGTACTCAGCATGGTGAGGCTGCACCTTGAATCCTGGGTTCAGTCTTGGCCTCTCACTACAAGAAAGACATTGAGGTGCAGGAGCATGACCAGAGACAGGCAACAAAGCTGGTGAAAGGTCTGGAGCACAAGTCTTATGAGGAGCTGAGGGGAAAAGGAGGCTCAGGGGTGCCTTGTCACTCTCTACAACGTCTGGAAGGAGGCTGTAGCAAGGTGGGGGTTTCTTCACTGAAAGGGTGGTCAAGAAATGGGACAGGCTGCCCAGGGATAGTGGAGTCACCATCTCTGGATGCAGTCAAAAAGTGTCTATATGTGCTGCTTAGAGACATGGAATAGTGGTGGGCTTGGCGTTGGATTTTATGACCTTAAAGGTCTTTTCCAACTTAAATGATCCTATGATTTTAAATTTGTGTAGATCTACTTCCATATGTTAGGGACTAAGATCTGCAATATAAACCTTAGATAGGTATTAGCCCTCCCATGGCTGTGCATTGAGCCCTTAATTCTGAGAACTGAATTCACCACCATCAAAAGCTAAAACTAAATGACCCATTTCGTACCACCATCTCTTCATGCTTCCTGTGTAAAGAAGCAGTTCAAGTTTTTACCATTCATCTCTCCTGTCTACATGGTTTTCTAATTACTAAGAATTTTTGACTAGAACACCCAATCTGCATCCAAATTTGGATGGAAATATTTAATTTCCTGAAGATGTAGTTATTATCTCCCTCTTCACATGATTAATTACCAACATACTCCCCTTCTTTTGGATTAATGGAGGGTTAAACACATTTATTACTTAGTCCTACTTCTGGAAAATGTATGTTTGTTCCAGTTAGAAGTAGTTGTGAAATGAAGCAATTTTCATCAGATGATAGACTTGATTGAAAACAAGCCAGCTATAAAGAGCAAAAGACAAGCATTGAAAACTTTAATTCTGAAAGGTACCTATAATTCATTGATACTGTCCACCTTAAAACAAGTAATTCCAGGATGAGCAAAGTGTTTTATCCTATTAATTTCAAGGATGATGAACCACATTCTTGAAGCAGCACCCACTGAGTACTTTTTTAAAGGTGAAGAGAAGTCCCTAATGGGATTTCCAAAATCGCATAGAAGCATTACTGCCTGAGAGGTCAATGAAGCATTAAGTCCATTCTTAAATCATACACAGCTCCTTCTGACATTATTCAAAATGTCAGTTTTGAGGCACTTCAAAGTTCCCAGGCACTTCAGATCTCTGAAGTGAGTTACAAAGCTAATTTTCTCAGCTGAAGCACTTCAGGATAAAAATTCACAACTTGCCATCCAGTTCTGCAGATCCATGTTCACCAGAAGGCTTTCATAGCTACTCAAGCAGAAGAAAAAGCCATATAACCATAGTAAAGGTATTTCAAAATCAGTCCAACCAATCATACTGAAAACTGCAAAGGGTTTTGCTGATATAAAGTTTGGAAAAACAAAAATGATCTAATCCCTTAGTCTGGTTGACCTGAGCCAACTACAAACAGCCGAGAGGAAGAGAACAACCCAAAAATGAAGGAAAAACATTTAATGGACACAAATCAAGTTTCACATGCTACATAAACATGACCAACATGCAAATCCAAATTTTCTTTCCCAATGTAGATATTAAAAAAGCCATGCTATTTCTGTTATTCAAAATTTTTCAGAAAATCTCTGCTATAAAAAAGAAAGGAATTAAGTTCTCTATCTTTCTTTGCTCTTATGCCCATTTTGAAGAACAGAATAATGACACAGGAGCCTCTGCGGTTAGGCAGTTGCCTGGCAGCATCAACAGAAAATAGGAATTGATGATATCATTCCCAGCTTATTTTTTTTTAATTATTATTAATTTTTGACTGATCTTTCTTAAGTTTCCATTGTCATAACAAGACACTAAAGGAAATTAAAAACATAGGCTTGAAAGTGGAAAATATTTCTCCTGTTCTTTGCTGTCAAGAAAACTATATTTTCTACAGGAGATGGGTAAAATGTAACCTCTTTTCCCAATGAACCAAAATTAATAAAAAACATGAAACTACATAATTTAAAAAGATTTGTCTCTCTCTGATGAAAGCAATCAGTCAAAATTGGCAGTTCCCAATGCACTGAAAACATTTTTCAGTAAGAACATTCTTATCAGTTTTGACAGGAATGGATATTTTGAGCAAAAGGGAGATGTGCTCATCCCTGATAAAACTGTGAAGAGAAATACTACAGAGCATCAAGGTCCCAAGGGGAATTTCTGTTTGACATCAATTCTTCTCCTCAGGGTTCCCTTTCTCCTCTTCTGCCACCCTGCATTTTCCCTTTGTCCCCACACTGTTCCCAATGCAGGAGCAAGCCCCTCTTCACTCCAGAGTGCTCAGAGGCTTGAAAGATTTTTTTGGGTTGAAATCCCTCCCCTAGCCCTGCAAATGTCACTGCTAAGAGCCATCCAACCTGTGTGCTGGGAACTGGATAAACCTGTATTTGAGTTGAATTCTAACAAAGACACTTAACCTTATTATTCTATACTGGGAAATCTGGACACCCACTTGTCTTACATCCTAAAATAATTCTAGTTTTTACAAGAGGTACTGCTATGCTCAAATGCCTGATCCACTGGAGCTCAGCAGACATGTCTGACTGTGCTGCTAACAAGACATAGGTGGGATAATACGTCTCTATTGCACTATGCTTGCCTTGGCTTTGTGGGCATTAGTCTGAAGTTTGAGTTCTGTGTCATTTTGCTCATACACCTGTATCCTGTGTCTCCTGTATTCCTGCTGGATATCCTGCTCCACAGGTGAAGAATTCAAGGGGAACGGATTGCTCATAATGTTGACTGTAGTCGCAACTGCTCTGCTATGCATTTATCAGTGATCACTAGAAGGAGGACTTTAACCCTGGTCTTTCACATTCCTGGGGCAGCATCCACCAAATTCATCTCTGGCTTCTTTGCACTTATGAACAAACTCATTCAGACAAAGAGCCCAGGGTCAGGGCAGGTAGCCGGACAGCCCAGCACCAGGACTTAGATTTCACTCCCCCTCCATCTGAATCAGAGAGTCCAAAACCTGATAAATTCTCCAGATGTTGGAGAATTTACACTATTGATTACTTTGAGTCAGTCTGCCTTTCTTTCCACAGCCTCAGATTTTAAAAGAAAATGCTCCATTCAAAAGCAGAGAGGGCATTTCTTCAAGACTTTTAAATTTTTTAAAATTCAGGAATACAATTATGGAGGGAGACTTTTTCCATTTTCCATTAGACTTGAACACGTATTTAGTTTGACTTTTAAGCTAAACAGAAGTACATTTTAAGTAAAGCACAGTTCTCTATTAACACTAGTTTTATTGTGATAACATGCAAATCCTCAACACTTTGCAGCCAAATTAAATTTCACTGAAATTTAACAAAAGATTTACAGAAGCTACCAGAAAGTAAAGAATCAGTCCCTGTATCTTAATCTATTGCATAGCACTAAATGAAGGAAGGAAATGGTACTCTTCAGCAGGCTTACAGCACAGTTTAAGCACTGTGCTCAACTGGAACAGCAGGTCTCAGTTCACCAAGGTATTTAATTGCCTCTTCATCTTTAGTACTAAGCAGTTTACTTCATTTCTAGCGGGCTGATTATGTATTTAAAGTTGGTTTAGAAAGAGTAGCATGGTAGCACTGTGCCAGGTCCATCTTTTCCATCAACACTAGAGGCAAGGCAGTCAGACACAGCAACATTTATTTTCAACTCACTAGAAAATACACCATCAATAATGTCTCTGTAAATTGCAAGGATATCTTTCAGTCACATCATAAATTACATGTCAGCCTTTAGAAACAACTACACAGATCACAGCTTAAAGTACCTGGTGCTGATACATATACATCTTTAAAATCACATTACACAGCTCTACCTTTGATCGTGATCACAAAGGGAACGGGTGAACCCATCATTTACCTCAAGTAGCTGACTGAGAAGCTAACAAAGAAGGAAATACTTTATGTGCTCGTGGTTATTAAATGGTGTTAGTAAGTGTCAGAAGAGCTGTATAACTTTCTCTTTTTACCTAATGAAACAAAAGGGAAATAAAGGATGCAAAAAATAAGTTTAAATTTTATAAGAAGAGACAGCAACTTCCGGAAGATCAAAATATATGCTTGGAACATATGTTGTTCCCTGATGCAAATGTAAGAAAAAAATTATATAGTGTATTACAAAGACACGCCAGTACTGTGATCAACAAGTGCTCTCAGATGAAGTGGAAGTAGCAATTATTTTACCAGAATGACAGCAAAAAGTGCAAAACAGCTTTCCCAACTCTGAACAAATAGAACAACTATGGAATGTTGCATATAACCCTTAATAATCTGTGAAATAAAAACCTGTATGCACTGACTCCACAGGGAAAGTCCTGCCATTTGCACTGGCAGAAGTAGAGGAACAATGCATCTGTGAGGCATTAAGGCCAGAGGCCTTCAACCCTGTTCACATGAAATGCTTTCTGCTACAGATGTGCCTTGGATTAAAATAGAAAACATTTCCTCCTAAAGACAATCAAATCAAAATGAGTTAGGACAACCATATAATCCTAATGGAAAAATGCAGGGGGCTCAAAGTGTCCGGGGTTACTCAGGTGCCCCACTCAGGCTACCTGTTTTTCTGCATGCTCACGGCTCTGTCCTTACCCCAAGACATCACTAGGTGCCTGGAATGCAAAGACAGCCTTGGCATGAACATCCTGGTGCAAAGAGCAATTGATGTGAGAGCCTGGTATGGTATCTTACTCCTCCACTGGGAGGAAACAACCTAAAACATCTTCAGAAGAGAAGAGAAACGTACAGGAGGTGGGTGTATGCTAATAGGGATATGGAGGCAGAGCAAAACGCACCACATCCTCAAACGTCCACAGGTCGTAGTAAAACAAGTGTGGGAGTGGGAATAAAGTCCTCTAAACTTCAAAAGGTTTAGCACAGAGCCTTTGAGGATGAACCCATCCTGAATTACAAGGAGCACTGGAAGTAACATGAGAACCACTTTATTTCTGCAGTGCTGTTTTCTACACCACTAAGATATAAGACAGTACTCTGAGCTATCAACTCCCTTTTGTTCACTTGTTTGTTGCATGGTTATTCACAGGAATGGCAGCTTTTATTTCAACAGTATAGATAAAAGTATTGCACTGAAATTTAAATGTCAAAGAATACATACTCAAATGTCAAGTACCAACAGACAAATGCCAACACAGAAATGTCAGAAATACACCCGTGTCTCCCACTGAATATAACTACATCTGCACAAATGCAAGTCACAGTATGATGTGTAAAAGCAAGAGTTTTTATTCAGTTCCTTAGGGACTGTAATACCACTGGTGTCAATAAAATCAGTATCTGGCAGCAATCTGAATGTATTACTCCAAGAACCCGACTCTGGCAACAAGTATAGACTACACGATCTATGGTCTGCAAGGTGATGGATAACATTTACAGTCATAATGGTGCAAAATTTCTATTTCAGGCAAATCCCACTCCTGAATTTGCTAACTCAATGCTAGATGACGGAGCCCTACACAATGAACTCTCACATGAATTCTCCCACTGCTTTCCAGGTATGACCTCAGCCCATGAAAGTTGAAGGAAGGGACTTAAAGACATTTTCTTCTAGATACATGGCTTAATTTGTCCAAATAAAGTAAACATAAACATGAATTCTTGGTGTATCCTAAACTATTTGCTTTTTTGAATCCTAGGAATATTCTGCACTTATTAATATAAGTGCAGAAGTATAAATGACTCCAGAACACAAGGAGAACTGACTTCAAGCAGGATTTGAACTCTTGAGAAACTTGAGTGCAAAGCTCTATTCTCTTTGACTAACTTCAAATCTACTTCCTTACAAAGACAGTGAATGTCTCTTTGTCCTGGAACTAACATAAAGAGTAAATAAGAAAGGTTCAAAAAGCCTGTTCCTACTATCCCATTGTCTTGCACAACTTATGTGTGCCCATGGTCATTAACATCTTTTCTAAAAGTAAACTGTATCATAGCTTAAATTAGTACCGCAATTCTAAATTCTACCATCAGAAAAGAGCTAGAAAAGCTAGGAAGTATTCTTGTGCGTCTATATTTCCAACACCTTTCTGTGAGTCTCTCTTTCTCTTCTATATTTTTGGGACTGGAAGAACATAATTTAGTGCTTCACTCAGGCATTCACCCAGACAGGCCTAAAGTCAAAAAAATCCCAGCCAAAGTCAACCCATAAGTAGCTGCTCAATGCATAGCATGGAAAGTAAATCAAGTCAAAATATGTTGAAACAAGCAGAACTTACAGGTAAGGGAATAAGGACTTATCCAACATTCTGGTCTCCTAAAGACTTTGTGCAGTACCTCCAAATATCAACAAGATCCAGTTCTGTTTAATTTCTAAGCATCTGTCAGGGTCTCTACTCAAGGTGACATAATTATAGGCACATGTGTACATTAGGGTATTGACAAGAGATAAAACAGCAGGAACAGAATAACAATTCCAATGAATAGCGGAGAAGAAATTTCAGTTTCAAGATGCTTTAGACTTCTTAGTTATCTCTTCCTTCTTTCACAGCACTTATCTGTTACTCCAGAAGCTATGCAGATAAATGAAGTACTTCATCATATAGTGACACTGACACACAGAATCAGTTTACAAATATTAAGAAAACTCTGCCATTTGCTTTCAGACAATCACTTCGGGTTCCTCACATATAAAACCCAGTATGATCTGATACACTTGGTATTTTTCAGGAAATCTGTCCTCAAAGGGAAGTTGTTCTTGGAAAATCCTATTAGTCTCTTATTTGCCTATAAAGTACCACATGATTTTTGCCATATCAGATGAGCAGTTGTTTAAAGTTAAGGATATGCATTGCAAACAGAGACTGGTTCCCATAATTTCTTACGCAGGACTTAAATTTAGTTATAGATTGGCAAAACTTAAATACCAAGAAAGAGTAATTTTGCTGGAGATGTATGCCATTCCCGGTAATAATTTAAGTCCAAGCATTTGGACTGTGTCTGGCAGGTGAATACACCATGTACTTATATACTGAAGAGACCACACAAATTTTATCTATGCTGCAACAGATTTTCTCTTTCCATATCCATGAATTTCATTCATCTAACAGGTACAGGAACCCACTTTGACCAGAAGTATCAGAGACCAATCTGGGTGCTCTAAACACAGTTCAATGTAAAATTCACTATTTTGGATATGGGTTGCAAGGGTTACAAAACAACAGCTTTCATGGGTCTTTTGGGACATTCAACCAGCAGCTTAACACATTACAAATGACATCTTGATCAACACAACCTACTCCAAGGTGCTTTTAAATAATAAAATAGACAGGTATCTCAAAGTTCAAGGCTTTTCTGCAGTTTCCCACTCCTTTAATGATACACAACATCATGTTATCTGCCACCAAATGCTTTTCTATTAACATGGAACACAAGAGAGGTTTTTAAAAAATCAGTGAAAATAATCTCTTGTTTGAATATATGTAACCTCACCTTGCGGATTCCTCTGCCAAGATCTTCTCCATAATTTGTCCCCAAAATTTCAAAATGCACATTGGGATTCCCCCCATTTTCGGCAAATTCCAGTTCTCCAGTCAAGCCATTCACTCCACCCTATTGGAAAAAAAGGAAAATGGAATGAAAACTCATGAGTGGGTAATTATAATAATCTTTTGTTTCTTGAGGGGATTTATGCACTAACTATGCAGAATAACTATGCAGAACTACCAGAACTAGGATAGTTTTCCAAAGACTATGTTTCCCTAAAAATTTCAAAGTTTAAATTGTTCCTGTATCATATAAGTTCTTTACAGAAGAATTAAACTCAGCAACATTAACCAGATGCCATACAAGCAGTAGTCTTACTCTTAGAATATCTGCACTCCAATTTTTGTTCTTTGACCCATCAGCATATATGTATTGACACTCTAGCCTCCAAAAATAAAAAACCATAAAATTTTGCAACTAATTCTAGTGAAAGCAAAGCTAGACACAGATATATAAAAGAAATTGCACCAAAAAAATTAAAATTGTTGATTTTTGCTTTATTCCCCCAAATAAAGGACTACCACATAAAGTCAGGATGAGTTTTAGATATATTTACATGCTTTTTGAGTTCATCATATGAGATTTGCACAAATGACGAAGGGCTTGTCTAGGTGAATGTAGTGATTTTTCTGTTTTCCTCCACAACTCTTCTCTACTACTGAGAATACATGATATGGGCAACAATGCAGCATATTTTCAAGCTTGCTTTAATTTTTTCACATTTTAGCTGGAAGGGGTTAAAACAGTACAGATGAAGCAGTGAATATTTCCTACAAAGAATTAGAGTTGAAAGGGCTATACACACCACAGCCATACTCAAAATATATTCCAGAGTTAATTCAACATGACATACATTTCATCTTTGTATAAGAACTCTGATGACCTGAACTGTAAAATCAACAGAACCACGTGAAATGCCTGTAATGAAAACCTTTACCCATAAAAAATTTCTTCAGTTTACAGATTCAGGGAAAATTAGATGTTTAACCCTCTCCTTCAAAAACTGTGAACAATATTTTAAGTATGTACAAAAAAAATATCTGCCTCCGGTGTAAAAGCATATGAAATTTATAGCTTTTCCTCCAAAACATAAGGCAAGAATTTTGCAGTTGTGATTGGTGTTTCGCCTAAGAGCTTTATTATTTAAACTGGAAAACTTGTAATATAAGGTACCTAGCTAAGATCATGAGCTTTGCTGAAACATGATTTTAAAAGCTCTATTCTTGTATCTTCAGTTTGGAAAAAATCCAGGAAGGAATACAAAATTTGCATCTCCATTGCAGATTGCTATGAACTAATAAAATGTTGTCATCCTTTTATAAAACATTACTATGATTATAACAAACATAATGAAATTGATCACTGAGATAATACTTTTAAAATTTACTAGAGACTACTAGTGACTCGTATTAACAGGAAACAACACAGAAATATTTCATGAAATGCCATTTACCGTTAAAACCAAGACAATACTTTATGTATGTAAATTTTTCATCCTTTTTAAAAAATATTTTCTATAATATTGACTTTTTTATTACATACGAGAACAAAATAATTTTAAAAGAAAGGAAAAAACACCCCAAAATCCTAAGTAAGAGTACATGTGCACAGTCTTTTGCAGGAAGACTCCAGGTCATTTCACGATTGGTGAGAACAAACCAGGCAAATTTGACACACATTGCTGTGGTTAGCATGACACTCAGGTTATTTATTATCTTGAGTAAAATCCTGTAATAACCACACCTTCATGGCTTTTAGATTGGGTTAGCACACCTCTGTCTGGTTCAGAGTAAAGAAACAGTGAGCTTTTGTTTACCTGCAAAATCACTTGAACCTATGCTTTGGTAAATAACTGCTTTTCACATATATAAACATTTCCCACTAACTTAAATTTGACTTCATCCTACTCATGAACCAGAAAGCAAAAGATGTTCCACATAACTTTTGCTCATATGGTCTTATCTGGCTTTTTGATTAATTAAAGTAGAATTTCATGTGACGTCAAAATGCCTGCAAAGCAGTACAGACCTGCAAGACTTAGGATGCCCAGCTAATTGCTCAAAGCCTTGATCTGGCCAACTTGCCCTCTTTGACACCATATATACACCTGTTCCCAGTCCTGCACCACTCTGACTCCTTAGCAGACACTGATTTTGTTATATTATACTTAATATTTCCTGCATTACTTCCTATTTTCCCCCACAACTTGTGGGTCTTAGGTAGGTAAGGTATGAAAGTTAATTAAACTCTTATAGACCACCATGATTTCAAGTGAGCCAAAAGCAGGACCTGGAAAAAGGAAGGGAAAACTCCGGAACGAAATGATAGAAGAAAGGAAATGTGCACAAAAAAATTTACAATGTCTTAACATAGATGCTTTGTAAAGTGGAAAATATAGAAAACAGAAATATAAAATATTGGATTTTCAATCTAAAAAATGAAAGTGATTTTATTTTCAAGATTGAGAGTGGTCTCAATAATTTAAGGAACATGAAGATAGAATGTAAATGATTTTTTGAGACTTGAGACAGCACTTTAAAATTTTTGTCAACTTTTTTATTATATTCTATAACCTTTGTCCTTATTTGAGCAAATATGATGAAAAAATAATTTAAAGAAGCATTTCACCTCAGTTATATTTGAAGTCATCAAATCCATTTCTTAAGAAAACAGGCTTTTTTGGAAATATATGTCCTCTTACATATAGTAGAGGCTAACAGACTTATCTAACATATTTTGGAATTTAATCTTTATCCAAAAATATTGTATAAGTTTATTTACCTATATTTGTAAATGGCTGCAACTGTTGGGGCAAGATACAAACTGTAAATTTGTTAGTTTTTATTTGTCTGGGATCCAGTGGTAACCATAACAACATCTTTTCTCATTTATCTATTCTGGAAATTCTATCATTCTTTGAAAATTTCTCACGTAGGAGTGTCATTGATCAGAGCTTCTTTTCCTAGACTTTACATCTGCAAATCATGTAATAAAAGCTCAGATTAGATGGGAATGCTCCTGGTTTGGGAAGAGCAGAGGCAGAAAGACGAAACAGTGAAGAACCACCCATATTACACCAACAACAATATTAAATTTACAGAAAATTTCTTGGAGGTCCTTATTTCTCTTCTCTACCTGGGACCTATCCTGTTGGACCTGTAGGCCATGCAATCCTCTTATTGTTCTCTCATCCTCATTGTCCCATACAGCCTTTTTACAAGGCTTACACAAATTTGGTTTATTGCTTTAGGGTTGACAGAGTGGGACAGCCTAGGAAGATTTTCAGGACACTGCTCCAATTTTTACACATAGCCTTTCACAGTGTGATCTCTCTGAAACACTTACTTGATTTATGGCATGTGTTTTATCCCTCTGCTAATGCATAGTGGAAGGAGATCACAGAGGAAATGACCATCTGTATGACAGCTACTGCTCCAGTAACTTCTTGATGAGATTTTTCCAAGTGATTTCAGTGTTAATTATGATAATGGGCAAGAGTAAAAGAAATTTTTCATTCCATTTAACTTACAGAAACAATGCTATTTTGTGGAAAATGAAGACACATTTGTTATATATCTCAAATTCCTCTAAGGTTGAGCTGCAACCATGAAATTTCTTGACACATATAAAACTGAACAGTGAAATGTCAGTTGTTAGGACAAAAATGTTTTACTTATGTTTCTGATCACTGCTCTGGGCTTTGCAGAGCTGTTATAAAGCCTGGCAATATAGTTAAAGCCTACTTGAGTCCCATCTAGACTGGCAAGATAAACTACAGTTTATATATGCTTAGGCACCACTACACTGTAAGTCCCTGAAGAAAGCACTATTTACCTAGCAGTCAGGACTTCACTTGGGAATGTCAGCTTGCCAATCATCAGCTATAAAATATTGTACTTTCTCTCACAGCTTCTGTTCAAACTTCCTCCTTTTTTCAACATATGGGTATTCTCAGAAAGTAGCTACTTTGCATTAAGGATAAAAAAAGTGTGGCTATAGGCAGGAAAAAATGCTATAAACACTAAATATGAGTTCTGGATCCCTTTCCCCACCCTCGACGTGGGGGAGCCCAGTTGTGGTTCCTTCTCCATCTGAAGAACCATTCCGACGTCTTGGTGGATGGGGAAAGGGGACTCCAGCGACAGGGTTTTTCAGGCCCCGAGCCTGGAGGGGAGAGGTGCTCCCCCCTCCCCCCACCACCCACGTGGCTCCATGGCAGGCACAGAGACAGCACACCGGGCATGGAGAGGAGGCAAGAGAGTGTTTATTGTTGGGAAGGGGTTTATAAAGCTTTTAGGAGGGTCAAAGGGGACCAATCACGAGTTTAGGGTCACACAAAATAAACCATCAGGTAAGGGGTTAACAGCCAATAGGAAGGGGTTAACAGGGGACCAATGGGACACCTCAGGACACCTTGTATGGGAGACAATAGCTTCACAGGGGGGTGTTGGGAAGAAGAAACACGTGTTTACAAAGAGACCACAAAGAGCCATCCTAAGACATGTTCAAACAAGTTTCTCATCAGACTTAGTGCTACATTTTATTATTGAAAAAATCTGATCTTGAGAACATTGTTGAGTTTTCAACTCAACGCACCATTTTTAGCTGCTAGCACAGACAGCCCAATCTACTATCTGACGAACAATTTGGAATCTTTTTTGCGAGTCACCACTGAATGTCACGACATTTCTGAGACCAGAACTAGTTGACAATTCCAACTATGATTCATGAAACAGCACAACGTACAGCTCGTTTCCCACAAAGGAATAGGCTGTATGATGCTGCTAGCACTAAAAATTTGCTGTTTGTCAGTGAGCTAAACAAGTGTGACTGGGAAGAGACCCAATATGTGTGAGAGAAGATATATGCAGAAACTTGATGTTGTTTTCCTGAGTTGATCTTCCACATAATCCTACTTACATTTATTCTCGGGCTATTCAGGAAGATTAATTTTTCCAACAGTAGAATTATTTTCTAGTGGTGTTTATTTCTATGACTGTGAAATAGCTTTACTGAGAAATAAACAAGTGAGCATGTGTTTGGAGATAGTTTGTATTACAGAAGTGAATTTAAACCAATTGCTAAAGCTGGCCAAATTCATTAGAAGGATTGTGTTTCCTGATGAATTTAACTATTTATTCTGTTCCAGAACGGGTAGAAACAGATATTAGATTTAAATAATTGTAGTGGGCTTAAAATGTTTTCTTTAGGCTCTGTCCAATCAGCTGAATCCACACAGAAAAAAAACATCTTTTGGAGTTTTTTGTAGAAATAGTGATGCACGACTCAAAAGTAACAAATGACAATAAGAACTGATTTAGACAGCTATTCTGCCATTTCAAGAAATGTCTGAAACTCTAATTCCCTCTCATTCCCTACTCTCTTCTATAGCTCATAAAGAGCTACCATTAAGAAACCAGTTTATTTATTTTTAACAACTGCTGCTGCAGGTAGAACATCAGCATTCCTTTCTCTTACTTCTTCAGTGTGTAGCTTTATAAAGATTTCCCAACTCTTTTCTTATTTCCCCCTCCAGAAATCAAAGAAAGATTTCCGAATGCAGCTAAAACACTGCCAGATATTCCTGTTTCTGGATCGTGAAATCTAAAAGACAGATATTTCTTCTATAGAAGTTTCTTCTAGAACTAGTTTTTTCCTGCTTGTTTTTAGCAGCAAAAGCTCAGTGGTGCTTCTGCTTTCCTGCTGCCAAGAGAACAACTACAGTTGCTGGTCCTCTCCTAAGGCAGGCAGGTTGGAATCAGACATCTCTTCCTTAATTCTTTTTCCTCCAGCACCATATTAGACTATAATTTGACTTCCAGTGAAACTACATTGAGATCATGGACAATTTGAGACAAGATGGTGATTTCAGCTCTACAATACAGATGACCATGAAGGGAGAATTAAGGTTGTGCAGAGGATGGAAGTTCTTTTTCCAGGATGCATTTAAAAAATTTCAAAATGTATCTTCATCCTGAACTATATGAGTTTCTTTTTATTATATTCCATTACACACACCTTTGAAACAGTGGTAATTTCAAAATGAAAATGCAGAACTTTTTATTCGGAAATTGGTAACTTTTTCCTATTTTTTTTTCAGCATTAAGGAAAACTGGTATGTTTTTGAGAAAAAAAGATCGTATTTCAGTTGGTTTTAGAAGATTCTCCAGAATGACAGAAGAAAAAAGATATATGAAGAAAAAGGCAAGATGAAAAACAGAAGCATTCTCAAGAAGAGATTAAATGTTTACTATTTTCCTCTTCATTAGTTTTTAATTTTACTGTTTTTCTGTTACCTCATCAGGCATTCCTCAATGCCAAATTTTTAATTTCAAAAGTAAACAATTGTGATCCTGCAGTTCCTCTACATAAGTGCTGTAGTGAAAGAAAAGGTAAAGTAGGCCACAAAACCAAAGGAGGATTCACGCTTTTGCGCAATTCCAGCTCTCAGCTGAAATCTTTAGCTTTCCTCTGCCTATGGATTGAAATGTTACTGACACACATGCACAGAGGAAATTTCTGTATTTCATTTGGATTAAATCTTGACTTTCCATTTTAGCATGTTACTTGAAATTCATCTCCATCAGCACAATGCAGTGTAAGGAGTATTTCAGTTATTCAATTTACACTAATAAAATAGTTTCTTATCAAAGCCATCTCATTGAAACAGCAGAGAAACCCAAAAGCAACAGGATGCAAGTGTGATGAGCTGCACATATCAGGAATTTCCTTGGCATTTGATTCATTTTTTTAGCAAATTAACAACAACTCAGGAATTTCCACTTGCTCCTGCCTTCTTGAATGTTTTCATATTTCTCCTAGCCATTTCCTTCCATGTTTCAGGGTTAATCTTCAACACAGTACAGCTCCTCTGTGAAAGGTCACAGAAGGAATTTGTTTTATTAATCACATCATTTTAGGATATGAGAATTGGAAAAAGATAAACTGGATACCTACGATGATGTGGCAAAGAATGGAATAAACTGAGATGCAGAGAGACCGTAAGGTGGTATGCTATATAAGAGAACAGGATCAGTCTTGCATCCACAAACAACAAAGAAAATAATCATAATACAAAAGAGTCAGCAGCCCTTTCCATGGTGTAGTACTCCTCCATTTAGAGATGCTAGCAGGGTTACCAGACTTTGCCTGAAACTCCAGCTCAGATAGTAAATTCTAATTCTAAAGTGGAAGTGGGTATTTTGACTTTTCCAGCTCAAGTATCGTATTTGGATTTGTTTAAATAGAAATAGTATTTAGTTTATTAATGAAAAAGTGTGCAATAGTATTTACAAAATCCAAGTTGAGAAGAGAAACAGCTTTGGCTGAAACATAGCTTAAAATACATCGGACTGCCAAATGTGAATTTGAAATTGCTCCGATAGGTTAAGAGCAATACAGTTTAGAGCCCCTTAAAGCCATATCCTGCCCCTAAAATAAGAAACATGTCCTGTATCATACTTGCAGTCTCATGACTTCAGACTGTTAGAATGGAAACTGGAAACAGACACCAAAGAAAGCTTTGAACTGTTATTTTGGAGTTAATGCAGATTAAACCAGCACTGGGTAAAATACAAGCAGTGCTCAAAGGAGCCTTACGTTTTGCCTGCATTATCATAATTTCTGGTCTAGCTAAATACCTAATGCAGAACGGCAACTTCTTGAGATAACATTATATTTTACATTACTTTTATGTCCTTTAGTGAAATCCATAAATAAAGCATAATTTTTCAATTTTTCTTTTTTTTTTTTTTTTTACTCTCCTGGGGTTTTTTTGTATTTACAATGTCAGCACTGCCAGCACTTTAAATGTAAGTATACATTACCAAGAAGTACGTGCAGACAAGTGGGAAGGCAGTTTTATGAAAGACATCAAAAACATAAGGAGAATGAGGTGAATAACTTACAGGGAAGCTTAAACTATGAGTCTGTGTATATCGACTAAATACTGACCTGGAAGGCTGTAATATTTGTCTGTAAGTATGTGGAGGCTGTAAATATCATGAAGAAAGGAAATAACTAAGAAAAATTATCTTTAAGGACTGAAGAACAGGAAAAGCATCTTGGGCAATGAGCACGATTAAGGTATGAAATAATAATCACAGGGAAGCAGCGAGAGTTTGACATTGAATAAAGCACTGTAGAGACAGTTACAGGAACAGTTCTGCAATGGCAGGATATTGCCTACATAAGTTGAGGTTTTCCTCACTCTCTTTTCTGTGATTTCACTATAGTAATGTCAAAAGCAGCACAACAGCAAATTCCACAGAACGTTGCCCAAGTGAAATTCTGCAATTTTTTCTTTCTTCTTTTACAAATAGTAAATTTATTTGCTTTTCTTCCTAACCTGTGACACTTTTTCAACAGTGACTCTTTTTCATCTGTGACACTTTTTCTTATTTCAACATCCTACTGGTTTGGTCGTTTTAGTAAACAAACTCATTGAATTTATTTCAATATGATTATTTATGACACAGAAAAAACCAAACAACCACCAAACAGCCAAAACCAAATAAAGACTAGTTTCATTCAGGAACTGTGAAAATATAAAAACTATACTGCTGTTACTGACAAGAGTAATATGTAATCCAGTAGGAAATACTGCTTATTGTGAGCATTTTAGAAATCAAAGATGAGGAAACACAGGGAAAAGGTACCTTCTTGATGGTTTCCAACATCGATCGTCCTCCTTGCCAGGGTTTAGAGTTCTTCCTGATGCAGGTGAGGCTGGCCATGCTGTGCCACTTCCTGTCCTCCAGCTTCTTATGAAAGGCATTTGCCAGCAGGAGGACAGTGTCATATATATACAGGTTTGAAATCTGTAAGGAGACAAAAAGGGAAGGATTAGCATTTTTATTTGTCTCCTGCCAGCAGCCAGAATTTATCATTTGTTTTGCCTCACCCATAATCCTCTGGTAATTAAACACCTTATTTGATATTAAGAAGAATCTGTAAGAGTCAAAATGCCATACCTTTGGGCTCTGGTAAAATCTGTATCTAGGGCCTGTAATGCTGGAAGTGATTTGCAGCAACCAGCTACACACACGAGAAGTACAGACAGCCCAATCACTGGCACAGCTCCACTTGCCAGATTTAAAGCCCTACTCATGAACGTAAACAGATTTTCTTTTATTTTAAACCAATTGCTTGCAAATTTCAATTTTTCAGTCACCAGATATTTGGACACCATTAAATTATCTTCAAGGCTGTTTTGTTCTTTTGAAAAACAGAAACTCAGAAAATTTAAAATCATTTAATTGTGTTTTTTTGCTCCTGATTTTTGTAGTCAATTCTGATTGAGGCAATTTCTGGCATGAAATATAATTCAGTGTGCAGAGTGCAATTGCATGTAGATTCTGCAATTTGTAGTGTTTCCTGTTGAAGTATTTGGCATTGGCTGCTAATTCCTCACAGGATAAAATTCTTACAGAGTAAATGCATATGTGTTTCACTGCAAGCATAGTTACATGCACACAGTATGAGGAAGTTCCAGTTTGGGATCAAAGACAGAACAGTTGAACCCAAGAAAAGATATCACTTGTGTGCCAGTTCCACTTACCCACGTACTATTTTTATATATGTACTTTTAAATGCCCACAGTACAAAGTCAGAAGCAAAAGATACAATTAAACGTAAAAGAACAAAAGCTCAGAATTCATGAACGCTTCTGAAACAAGTAATTTACAATATAGCTTTATATCAGTCTTTTCTGTCCTTAAATGGCAGAAACATTTAAGTTACTGACAGTATCATAAAAAAAACCCCTCAGCTGTCCTGAACGGAGGTTCTCTTCAAGAAAAATTATGTTCAGAAATGAAAAGGACCTTCAGGAATATTATTTTTAGATAACCTATTGGTCATTCGAAGTTATTGAGGGAAACTCAGTTTCCTCATCTGCCTGATAACGGGGTCTGTAGGGCATTTCTAGTGCCTGACAACAAATTAGTCAGTGGTAATTTGCTAACTGAGGCAAGGCTGCTGTGTTTTTTTCTCCATCAGTCACAGACAAGCCAAAAAACACTTTCTCGGATTTGTGGAATATGTTGACTGCTCTCTGTAAAGGTTTTTTTACACAGATACAGATGGTGTGTTCAAAATCTTTTAGCAGAAGGAAGCTTACAATAGAAAGTACATCAACTTTGTGGAGAATGCCCCTATTCTGCTGTTTAAATGTATCCAAAGACTGGGAAAGTCCCACCGCTGTTGGGAGGGGCTATATGGCAAACAAGCACAATAATGCTGAACATGTGAGACAATGATTGGCAAAGCCACACATCACCTTAAAAAACAGGAGGAAAAAAAAACCTAAGGGAAAAAAACCCTACCTCTCTTCCTGTCTAATTACTCTTTTCCATATAACCTACTTTTATGTTTTTATTTTCTTTTCTAAATTCTATCTTTATGCTGGTTTTGCTTGTGTCATCCACAACCTGCTCTATACTGTTCCTAGGAGGGTTATGTGACAGATTCCTTCCCTGCCGAGCATCCAGGAAAGAAGGAGTTTTTCTCCTTACCTGGCCAGCATTATTTCAGACATTTTGCCTTCCATATTTTGTCAAAGAATACCTAATTGTCTGCCGCTTTCCCTTCTGATAAACTCTCAGAATCCTCTATTACCTTTACAACTCTACATTATTAGTACCACAGATACACAGAACCTCTGATCCTTATTGCCCGTTTTCTTTAAATTATAATGATCCTTCATTCCATCTTTCTGGAAGACACTTCTTTATTCTTACTCAGGCTTCTCCAGTGACTCCAGTGGCTATGAACATTTCCATTTCAGTATTCACCCAGGAACAAATTTACTTCACACCTGCAGATGCATAGGCCAGGCATCACTGTGCATGACAGGATTAAAAACATGGACTGAGGACCTGGGTTCAGATTAATCAAGCACTTTTAAAACAACTTGGATGATTTGCCTGTGTATTGTAAACCTACAGAGAATTCAAAGCATTTCAGTTAAAACTATATTTCTCCAATGAAGTCAGTACTACAGGGACATTTGCTGGAATGGGGAGGAAAGGAATTATCACTGTGCGGTGAGGCAAGGTTTTTTTTACATAAGCCTTTGCCAAAGGGATAAAAACAGCCCTTTCAGGGGATTGCCAAAAGGAGAGAGAGGCAATAAGGTCACTAGCGAGACTAAATTGGTACATGAAGGGTTTCAGATGCCAAGTCATCATTTCCCAACAAACTGACACTGCTTTCAAGGTAGCTTCTGTAACCTACTGTCATGGGAATAGAAGACAATTGTCACAGTTTATGAGGAAGGATGCACTCACTAATCGAAGAGTAATATAGCTGGGCCTTCGTCAAGTATTAACAGGGCTCAGGAGGACAGAGTTCAGCAATTATTAAGCATTGTTATTCCTTCACTAATAGTTCAACTTAACATTTACAGCAATCAATCACTGATAATGCAATGATAAAGACACTACAATTAATTCCCGTTTCTCAAAATCACCCTTCCCTGTCACTACCAGAACTATGCTTCATTAGTAAATGTCCTGATGAACAGAGCAGGGTTGTAACTTAAAGTCACTTTACACCTTTATTAATTTCCCACATAAATTTACTGGGGCATTTAATGCATTGCCTCATATCCCTTACTGATCCTTTATTTATTCCAAGTCTCTTAGATGAGAGGGGGGGGACACTTGCATTACCAAGTAGTATTTAACTGCATAACCTTCTGTTGATGTAATTCAAAATTCAGAAGTGATTTTTTTGTTCCAGAGCATAGAAGAAAATTATTTAGCAATCAGATTAGGGATGAGTGATTAATCTGGATTAACAGTGGTCATTTTATGTATACCTATGATATTGCACATGTTTTTAGACAAAAAGGTTACGGTACTAAATACTTCTGTGAATCCAGTTTTTAACTTCCCACCTCCAAAACAATAAAAATTTATATAAGTAGTTTCAACTAGAAAAATTCCAGAGACACAATGAGGCATCTTCACCAAAATATTTTTTCAGTGTTTTAATAAAGATGCTGAAAAAAATTAATTATTCACACAGACTTTAGGGGGAGTAATTCAGAAAAAAATAAATCAAAAAATCCACCCTTATAATTTCCAGAGAATGTTTCTGATTAGTCACACTTCAATGTCATAAAAAAAAGAGCATTAGTAATTTCAATTTTAAACTGTTCCAACTCCCCATTGGATTAGAAACTAATTTATGATATTGTTGAGTAGAACAAAGAAGCAGCAAACAAATCCCACAGCTACTCAAAGGTCTGTGTATCATATGAAGACACAGGGGAAACTCTGTCAGAGTTTTCCTTCCTTTCAGTTTCTAATGTTGTCTCACTCAGCTAATAATGAAGCACAGCCATCTCAGGGAAAGGATGAAAAAAGCAAGTTAACTGTTTTTTGTGAAGAGTTAAGCCAGTAAAGTTTCCATCATTCCTTTGACACAAAACGTTACAAAAGCTTTCAATAGAAATATTATAGCTCTCCAAGTTATATCTTGATCATGAAGCACAGGTTAAGGCATGGGATCCTATCTAACACATTAAATGGAATTTGCCAATTTGTAGAGAAAAAATTTTGATTTCTTGAACTTATCTTTCCTTGAGTCAGTCAACTGTTAAAGTGAAAATGAAAATGAAGAGAAAGATAAATTAACATATGAAGCTTTCCATCAATACATGATTTTTGTTTTCTGCCTTGATGTAGTTAGTAACTGTTCACGAAAACTGCTCCTTGCAACCTCTAGTGCCTTCATGTAATCACACCCTTAGATTTAACACATTGTCTGTAGACTACCCAAGTTCCCCTTAGGACCATGCTGCCATAACAGCATGGCACAGCCTTAAAGGACTTCCTAAAAAGTCTCTAGAGATATCCAGTGCATCTATGGACCTTACACAGCCCTGTTTAAGAACTCTACTAGGACTGTGCAGTGTGCTACAGCCAAAGTTTTTCATGTCATCAGTTATTGTTTATTGGCCATGTTGTCCACAATTTGTAACAGACAAAGGCTCTTACAGCTAATCTGGAACAGGGCAAGACTATCCACACTTCTCCTTTTACACTTACATATTTTCATTCTAAGCAAAGACTCTTCAAAACCTCCCTATTTTTCTCCCATTGTTTTCTCTCACTCTTCCTCCACTGCTAAAAACAATCTTTCCACAGCTACAAAAATGAACACAGGAAAAAAACAAACCAAATGTCAAATCAACATGTTAAGCCAATTTCACACTCCTGATTTGCCATAGCTTTGTCATTATGAAGCCTAATGAGAGACAGAGGAATTTTTCTTGGAAAAACTGTGTGAAATCAGGAGGACAGTGACCATGATCCTGTTGCTGAATTCATGTGGTAATTAATTGGTACAACTGTGGTACAATTAATTGTAATTTGTGATTAACAACCCTGAAAATAAGGCCTCTTTGGAACTTAGATTTAGATGTATACACTAAGACACTTGAAATAGATGATGTGGGTGATCCCCAGGAAGACTTTCCTATTGACAACATATTTGGGGCTTAGAGGAAGCACAGCCACTCAGGAGACATTGACTACAGGGAGGAAATTCTTCTTGGTGAGATGACAAAAATTAAAATTTAGCAGGGCAACAAAATGAATACCCCACTACCTGGAGATCAGGTGGCTTTTTTGGATGTTTATTACTGTGGAGCGGGTAAGTTGTTCTCCATTGGCCACATTCACCCACCCTAACCCAAGTATTTCCTTGTCATGCCATAAGCCATTAAGCTACATGTCAGAGAGGACATGAAAAATAACATTAAGTTACACTAAGCCCCTGGGGAAAAACTTAGAACTTATCCAGAAAGACAGTTCCCAGGTGGGGATAGACTAGTATATGAACTACCTCCATGCTTTGGGAGAAAGGGTCCTTCGGATCACACAGTGATGAAGATATTCTGTGGTTGCCACGGAAACAGCGCTGACTTATGTTTTGGGGAACTGGAAATGTCTGTCGAATAATTGTTAATCTTCCAATTGACCTTCTCACCAGCTCCTGCACATCCACGTCATTTATTTCCTGAAAGATAAGGCAAGGGAGAGAATATGGATGAGAGTTAAAATTCAGTGACCACCAGATCAGAAACAAAAAAATAAACTGAGTGGAGCAAGAGGCCTGTGATTGATACACAGCTACTGTCAAGCTCTGCCAAAGCCTTGAAAACAATGAGTGCATGCTCATTAAAACAAGTGACATACCACCCCTAACTGCACAACTTTAAAGAGTACTGTGCCCAAACTTGTAGATGTAATTGAGCCTAGTTGTTTCATTTGGGATTTTCTCTGCCTCTCCTTTTACCCTTTTCTGATCTTTAATTTAAGAAGTGTTTCACAGCATCCTTGACAGATAATGTGTAAATCAGCAGGAATTCATACCATGATGTATTTCTAAGTGTAGCATTACTTAGGAGCTGTGAAGGTAGAGAGACTTTTTCAGGTCTTAAGTGTTCATTTCCTAGAAACAGAATATCAAGAACCTATAAACAATGTGTAAATTAGCAAACATGTAAGTTAGCCCATTTACCAAAAGGGCAAAGAAAATGCACAAGATCATTCTAGGTGCTTGTTTATAGCAAGACCTAATTTGAAAACAAATTTTTATTCCATAGGGAACCTATTAAGGCTTACAACAGAATACTCAGCTCCACAGACACATACTTTAAAGAAAAAATAACTAAGTAAATACATCAATATGTGAAATATTAAGCTTAAAATATTAACTCTAAGACAGGTTAGGGAAATCAGAAAAGCAGTTCTTTACATAGCATAAATTCCTGCAGCTTGGGAACACATTTTTTTACGCCATTGAATGATGAGCCCCTCAGGGAATGTGGAATAAGAGGAGCACAGGCAACAACAACTTACTCCAAATTTCACATAAGAACTTGAACTTTAGTTAAACTTTTTTTTTCCTAAAGACTTAAATAGAGTCAGCTGGTTACTTTCAAATTAATTCTGTGTCTGTATTTTTCTGTAAAATAGTAGGAATAATCTAAAATTTGTTCAGTCTTTTTAACCAAAATCTATTTTTCATCATGCTGAACTGTTTATTCATAATCTGTCTTAATGACAGAGGCTGATGCCCCAAACTTTCTAGACATTTAAAATTGTGGATATGCCCCCAGGAAGGGAGGTGCTCAAGGAGCTCCTATTAGCAGCCTGAATTTAACATTCCCTTTCATAAAGCCACAGTTATTTTTGATTCTCATTTGTGTATTTATAGCTTTTCATTTTTCAAAGGATACAGCACATCTGTTTTGTTATACCTGCTTTGTGTAATGAAATGCCATCATCTTTTTCTGTCTTTAGCTTTCTGATCTGTAATCATATTAAAGAATTTAGGAGACACCAGGAGATAGACTTGATCTCAAATTATGGAATCTTTCTATTGAAAAGGAAGCCAAGCTTTTTGAAAAGGCAGCACTCTGTGACAAGAGAGACAACAAGAGCTGTCTACATTAAGACAACTATCCCAGTTATTTTGGATTTTTTTTGCAGTTTCAGTATAATATCCTTCTGTTATTTTGAAGCAACTTCTTTGGACATATTGGTATTTGTTTGTTTCCTTTAAATTTTGGAAGAAAAACATTTGAGATGTAAATTTTAACTTCTACTCTCTTGACTACCATAAAAGTATTTTATTTGCCTTCACAGATTATCACAGTTTCTGAATTCATCTGTTATTAGTGTTCTTTATGAAATATAGTTTTTTTTGTAAAGAGAAATAAAACATAGCATCAGCTGTGTCCAGTGTAATATCTTGCATTGCTGGTCAATTAATTCTTAATGTACCACAGATAATGGTTTATGTCAGCTTAAGATGCCGTCTTTTCATTTAGCCTGTATCATTTCACTAGCTTCAAAGTAAAAAAAAAAAAATATAATGCTGTTTTAGCAAAATACATAACATGTTTTTTTTTTAAATACTTTCAATACAATCATAAAGGAGAGTTCAAGTAACTTCTTATCTTGATTTTAAATTATATCCTTTCTCAGAGGATTTGAAAAGTTTTTCTAGTTTCATTATATACCATGCCTAAACTGTAAACCCAAGATTATTAGACTCGTTCTAATAATGTAAAAACAGATACCTGCATGGCCACATTATATTTCCAAATATTACTTCAAAAGAGATTTTGACTTTCAATTCCTCAAACAATTATCTTTTCTACCTTAAAAGTATATTTATGTTTTCTGTAGTAAGCATGTTTTGGCGCATTTTAAACAGAGTGTTCTCATTTTAACCTTTAGGCTACTACCTCATATTTTTATACATCACCTGGGAAATAACAACAGAATTCAAACATCAGAGATATTTTTGTAGGGTTGCCAAGGAGGTATATACATTAATCTACAGATTAATGACAGCTATTATTTTAAATGCTGTGAATTCCACTGATTATATCATATATTCAGATTTTAGGTTAACAAAAAAGCAATGCCATGCAAACCCTAATTCACCATTAGTCATTTGCTATGTATTTCTTTGTAATTTTTTTAATACTTGGCATTGACTGAGTGACAAGCCTTTTATATAATGACTCTCCAATATCATCTCTCATTCTTGTATTTTGGATCTGACTTAAGAAAACTATATAAAGCAACTATTGTATGAGAGGAAACAATTTTCATTTGCACTTCAAAGGAGGATACAGTGTAATGATATAAGGATGGCAGATGATTTGTTACACAAGCATCAAATGTCAAAAAAAATTAGAAAGTTGGCCAAGTTGAACTGAGTTGGCACCTGTATAAATTTAGGCTAGGTTATGTGGGGTTGCTTTTTTTCTTTACATCAGAAGTTCAATATATAGTTCCAAGCCTTTCTTTTATTGGTCTGAACTTGGAATAAAATGGACACTGTCCTATCACAAATGCAACAAGGATAAAATTAGATGTACGTTTCATCAAAGTAGGAAAATAAATAAGAAAATAAATGCTGTTTTAAATTAATAACTCTTTGGAGATGAATTAGGGAAAGGGAACTGAAGAGGATCATCTTGATATATAAGGCAGGGACTCCAGTGGGAAACATGACAGGACACGTAATATATATTGCCATTCAGATTTGTCCCATTATTTTAAGATAAGCAGCCCAGGCAGAGACTTACTGTTCACCATAGGGCAATTGTACCTGTAGTGAGAGACATGAAGGGAAATAATTTATTTACATGCTCCTGTAATAAGCACCAAAGTAAGGCAGCAATAGCATTTATTATGGAAACAATTTTGGGCCAAGAGGATGATTCCAGTATTTATAATATAGTGGACTTGCCCTATTTTTCAGTGCATGCCAGGACTTCATCACATAAATTCATGACACTCAGAGAGGAGAGTGTTTCTTCCTCCTCCAAAAGCCAGCAGCAGTGAGCAGAAGGCAGAGCAGGAAAGGGTGGCCACTGCACACCCCCTTGGGGCCTCAGGGCTGCCACTGCCCATGCCATAGCACATTTGTGCTGTGCCCTTCCTGAATTTCTCAGCACCTTCCAAAGAGGAGCAGTTGAGGGAAAGGCATAACTAGAGGAAGCTCAAAGACAAGTAAAGGAAGATCTTGAACTGCATGATCACTTGCTTCATTATATCTCCCTTAGGTTTCTTGGCTCTGGGAAGGAGGGTGAATAAAACCTGATAGGACAATGAAATAAATTTTTAGGTTTCACAGAGAAAAAAAAAATCCAAGAGTTTGGAGAAAGCAGGGTTCAATCTGTCTGTCTGTTAGCTCTCACTATGCCAAGAGCTGGCATCTTGGTTGCCCACCTGTTCCAAAGAGGGTGTCACTGGACCCACTGACCCATTGCAAAAGGGTTCAAATGAAGCTCTAGTGTTACTATTAATCATTATCCATATGAAAAGGTAGAACTATGTGAGCTCCTGGAACTGAGCCATGATTTTAGGACCTGAACTAACTGCTCAAGCTTAAAACATAGTTATGCTCTATGCTGTTCTCCATGGTGGAGGGCAATACGGTGAAACACAATGGAACCATGTTGAATACATGGGCCAAGGACCAATCCTCTCCTAGGAAAAATGTTCTCATCAGAAAGTAGCCTTTGAATACAACCTTGTAGGTCCCCCAGTCCTCTCATGTGCTATGACTGGCAAACCAGTTAGATCTTTTTCTATAAACTGGTCTTTTAAAAAGAGTTCGGAGGTTTTTTTCATTCTTTCCTCAAAGAAAAGTTTTTCCAGACTCTGATGCCTGGTAATTAGAAACCTTTTATCAACTTTTGACCTCAGTTTGCCCATGGATAAATTGAAGTAATTTGTTCTTGTGTCAACCTTGTCCTCTAGACTTTGAGAATGATGCATTTATTCACACTTTGTATGTGTTTATAAACAGAGAGCACATCCTCTTTCAGTCTTTGTTTTCATAGCCTTATCAAGCCAACCTTTCCAGTCTCTTCTCACAAATCAGCTTTTCTGTGCCCTCACTCCATTCTCTTTTTAATAGAGCTGGTCATAGTTCTGCACATTATTGTAGATGAAACCCAACCAATCCTTTGTAAAGAAGCATTAATAGTTTCACCTCCTGTATGGTAACTGTAGGCATTGGAAAGTGTTTGGGGCTGACCTTGAGATAACAATGGTAACAGAGAACTGGTGGCAATCTTGGGTGTGGTAAGGTAATAATCTTGAGACTATTAAAATTGAGATTAATAACCTTGAAAGTTTTAACACAGGAAAATGTTTGAAAGAGGCATGACAGAAAATGAAAAAGAGGACATTTCTTTCATTTAAAAAGGGTAAAGGAAAGAGGTGATAATCATACAAATGCCCCTCCTTCAGTTCCACTAAATAAAATCACACTTGTGATTTAAGAAGAAATATAATTTTTCTATCCTGGGATTTTTGAAGCTATATTTACTATTGTGCAGAGGAAATGAAACAAGCAAAGACAGACAGACAGAGGGAGGGAGAGCGTGAGAAATCCATTCTCACATTTTGTTAAGACATATTTGATCATGACTACATTCAAATCTATGATTCCTGCAAATTTTAAATAAAGAGTTGCAACATCTGCTTTAAGGCCTTGAAGAAATAGGAACATTTATTTGGAGACTGTCTTCTCAGCTGACTACAATGACCAGAAGAGATTTGCATTATTTGCTGAGGGCTAATATGATGTGTTATGTTTTATGGGAACAAACCCCCTCCTCCCACATATACATTTCCATTATGATACACAGTCTTCAAGAAAATTTGCTGTATTACATAAAGTAGCAACTAATGGGACAATAAAATTTAAGGAACTCTTTGCAGGCATTATAGCATTAAGAGTGAGCAATTAAAATAACAGATGTTACCTCACAAAGCCTAAGCAGATTCCTGATCACAAAACTGAAGGTGGTATTTTCTTTTGTATTACTATAGTCGGTAAGTACGTTGTATTCCCTTGGCACAGTGATGGAAAAGGAAAAACAATTCCAGCTTATTTTGGTATCTCAATGCAAGGAATTATTTCATTCATATGTAGAATTTTGCAAAACAATGCATTTTCACTGTAATAAATCATTTTAGAATTTCAAATTAGGAGGCCAGAGAGGCAGTGCTACAGTTACTTAGTTGACAGTCTGATTTAGCCAATGCAGGCACTCGAACACGTCTAAGTTGCCACAAAAGATTCATATAAGCAACAAAATAGACAGAGCTCCAAGATCATTTCACAGTCATATGGAAGTATTGTGGTCATCAACAGGAAATGGACAACCACCTCAAATGGACTTGGATATAAAGATGGCTGTTTCACATTCCACAGAGTAAAGGCCCCACAAATCATGTATTTCCAAATCTTGCACTGCCAAATAGAGGCATTGCAATGTTGTTACTGATCTGGCAAAATGTTGCAATAAGCAAGTAATGTTACACAACAGTCATCATTCAGGAAATATGTACATTTCTGCTGCAATTTGAACATAGTGGTAAGGAAAAATTGGGCAAAACAGAAGTCCTTCTATATTATTACCTACCTATCTTATTTATTGCTAATGTCTGTGTCTGCAAAATATTGAGATTATTAGCACTTTTAAATAAAGTTTGAAAGTTACTTAAGTGGGAATATGTATTTAGGTCCAGAAGCAGATTAAGCTGAGATAGCACTAAACATATTCATTTTCTCTAAAACCAAAAACATGAACAACTGAATGAGATACAGAGATTTCAATGGCTATGGTTTACAGTACAGTTTGTCAGAATTAACTTAATCATGGCTTTTGCCTATTTCACATACAAGACTATAAAACTAAGAAGAGATGATGTACATTCCTCTGCATATATTATTCATCTCTCTTAGCTGTTGGGACTGCAGCCCGGAGAAAGAGTTTGGAGTGGAGAAGGCAGTTGAGTGGTAACCACTTTGATTGCTCTGCCATTTAATCTGCTGCAATGTGCAAATAACAATGCTTAGAAAGCAGATTTTTTCCCACAGAGACATTAGTTTCTGAATAAAAAGTGAAAAGAAAGTATGTATGCTAGGAATGGATCCTCGGTTTTATTTTCCTTTTTGAGGGTGAATGAGCTGAATCAGCTAAAAGCAAGCACCTTCTTTTGAACTTTTGGAAAGTAAATAACATTTAAAATGAAAAACCAATAGTAGTTGTTTTTTAATGTGAACAGCAAGCCAAAATCTGAGCTTTGCCTACGATTGCTGTCCAATCTACTGATACAGAGGATGGTTTTATAGTCAGTTAATGGTCTCTTTAAAATACTATGTGTTAAGTCTAAAGAGTATGGATGAACACTCTATTTCAAAATTCCACTCACTACAAGTGAATTCTAATTTAATCTGACATGGAAAAGAAAACATGTATGTTGTTCACATGACTGCCTGTAGATCAAAGCTGGGTTCTCAACCAGCAAAGCCCCACTCAGTGCTGGAAAACACACACAATACTGGTGAGGAGCAATGCAGGGCCCAAATTAATAATTTATGCTGGACCTGGTTTGTTTTCACAGCATTTTCGGAGACATATTTTACTCCAGGGAAAACTGGCCAAAAATCCACTGGTTTGGCACAGTATATTGATGAAAATTTAGTAAATAAGTATGAAAACAGAAGTGTACAGTAAATCCAGGCAGTAGACCTGGAATTTACACGCAATATCTCCAACCAATCTTTTATCCTGAGAATATTCAGGAGTTGCATTATCTACCTGTTAGGGGAGAGTTATTTATTCAGGAAATCCAGCTATTCTGGACCTAAATTGTATTTCAATAAACAAAAGAAAAAACTGAATACTGTCAAATCTAAGAACTGTATTGTTCAATGTTTTATATGCAAAAATATTTCACATATTGAGTTGTCATATTTTAGCTGACAAGTTTTCATGGAAGAACTTATCTCACAGTTTAAAAACAGGTTTTCAATTTAAATTTCTTTTTTCCCTTTATAAACATTCACATATGACCTAATCCAGAAGTCTACCAAAAAGCCTCTCACTAACATCAAGTGGTTTGGATATCAACCATGATGGAATTCTCGGGCAATTCTTAAAGAACAGTGAAATATGGGATTTTATTATTATTTTGATTATTAAGAAAAAATCATTAAGATATAAACAAAATTAAAGGAGTCCTCTAAAAAGATTACATATGAAAAAAAGACCTTTAAAAGATCCTATAAAAACAGTCAGCTCAAATATCAAATCTCAAGATACTCAGAAGCAAAGGGGATTTTCATTTTATTTTCCATTTATTCATTCAAGGACTTCCATTTAAAACAGGGAAGACAAAAGAGGAAAGTCCAAGAACTTGTCATTCTACTTTTATTAAGCAACATCTACTCCCTTAGAGTCCTTGAACTTTGTCATAGCTACTGCTTCCTGTTGGCAAAGTGAGAATCAGCATGAATATTGTCAGTAAGCCTGAAAACAGGATTCATGGTTCACAACAATGTTTGCTTGACAGTTACCTCATTTATAATGATCCAGTGACAGTCAAAAGCAACCAAATTAGTCTCCACGACCTGAAATAGAGAACAAACCAGCTATCAGTCAGCTTGTTGTGAAAGCCAGAAAAAAATTAAAAGGA
Organism: Pseudopipra pipra; assembly: GCF_036250125.1. Lineage (NCBI taxonomy): Eukaryota > Metazoa > Chordata > Aves > Passeriformes > Pipridae > Pseudopipra > Pseudopipra pipra. The sequence goes on along the minus strand of NC_087552.1, from coordinate 22,432,744 downwards.
TGCTCTCTGCAAAAGACAAAAAACAAAGCACATGCTCTCTAGGACTTTTGCTATTGAACTGAGGACAGAGAACCTTTAGCACAATTCTGCAGAAGCATTTGTGTTATTGTTTGACTTGCCAATTAAACTTGGAAAATACAGTTCATTGCCGGCATCACAGAAGAGAATATGTTTCAGCTGACTGAAAAGCAAACAAAAACATTTTTGCCTTAGTACTGTGTGTTGAGAGGAAGCAACAGAGAGGAAGGTAGAAAATGAATATCAAGTAACTCTTGTTGGATTTCTGTATTTAAGGCCTTTCCAGTGTGTACCTACCCTGGAAGCCTATGAATCAAAAAAAACCAAAACAAACCCAAACCAACAAAATCCACACCACAAATGCTGGGGTTCATATAAGTGCAAAGAGCAGGAAGGAAATGGTTCTCCTGAGAAAAAGGGCTGTCACAGGGAATACGAACGATAGCCCGGCCCAGGTTTCATACACAGAAGGTGTCTCACCCTCTTCTCATGCACCTTTTCCTTGCCTTTGCTGAAAATTATTCCAGGATCTGCCTTTATGCTGAATGGAACATGTGCTTCCTAACTCATCTTTCACTCAGTCTGTTTCCTCCTTGAATCCACAAAAATGTTGTGGCAAGTCATGTTTGAATCGACTTTGCAGTGGAAATGAAGAGGTTAAAAATACATTTCTTCTCCTTTCAATAGCTAGGAAAGAAATCACTGACAGAAGGGAGGCCAGAAACAAACAAACAATGGAAAAGGCTGGACACCTTTAAATTCTTTTTCTAAATGAAAATGAATTAGCATTAATATGGAAATAGTTTTAAAACCAAATTAATCCCATTTTATTTGTATAGTCACTATGCTCATCTTGATTCACAATTCAAAACTACTGGATACTTAAAATTGTATTGAATCCCAGTAGAAAAAAAAGACAAAACAGAAACAAGGCTTGGGACTTATAATGTCCTAGTGCTGGGCTGTTATTACTTGGTCTATTGCACAGCAGTCATGTTTGGTTTTAATGATGACCAACACAAAGAGCACTTGCCAGGAATGATGGTGATTTATACTGTGCAATGTCCAAAGGAGAACAATTTAGCTGGCCACAAATCTTAAGAGCAGCAAAAGACCCCATGCTGATAACCTTCATTATTAATTCAAAAGCTGTTAGAATTGGGGTCACTGCTTGTTTAGCAGAATGATAAGCAAGACTGGAAATTCTGATCTGGAGAAACTGGGGGGAGTGGGAGAAGCAAGCAGTGTATGAACTGATTTCTTATTTGAAACTCTCAGCACTAATAAGAAATTATGGGGAATGAAACTCATAGCTGCTAATGTGCTTCTGGAAAATTTCAATATTATTAGCAGTAGGAATCAGGTTCCTCACTTTATGTGGAATTTAGACTCACTATTCAACAACAACATTATATTTTGTTGTGTTGCTTTGACATTTTCTCGCATTCTCCACAGTAGGCGTTCACACAGCACAGATAAAAGAACAGGATAGAAAGTGAGTAACTGTGATGGGAAGCATCACGACAGACTGAGCCAGGATGCTTGAACTGGAGTATGGCTGTTCTAATCAGATCTCTCATATCAAAGCAGTTGGAAGACAAATACACCCAGAAATCAAAAAAGGTTGAAAGTGGACAGAATAGTAACAGAGTTCTCAAGGGAACATTTGCTCCTTACATAAAGTTTCAAAACATAGAAAGTTTATCCCAATTACAACATAAACTGTGCCATTTAAATTTTCCATAAACCAGAACAAAACAAAATCTTACTGAAGCAGAAACCATTCTGCTAGTCAATCTACATACAGTTCGGCTAAAAGTGAGCAGAATAAAAAAAAAAAAAAAGAAAAAAAGGCAGCAGGGGTGACATATTTTCTGGTTTCTTGTCAGATTCCTAGCAACTTTGTCCCTTCTAACTTTTGGCTCCAGGATGTCCTGCTGGGAACGTCTGCCCTGCTGTAACTACTCTGCTCAAGATGAGGTCTCACAAGGTCCTGTGACTCCAAGGCAGCCTGCCTGAGTGACACCCTTGAGTCAAGTCTACCAGTGGTACTAAGGAAATTACAATGATAATTTTGTTCCACAAAGGGCTCCTAAGCTTTCTCTGCTCCAAAATGGCAGTCAATTGAAACTTCAGAATAAAGGAATCCACAAAATGAAAATTCACATTTTCTGTTCAATTTTTAATAACATGCTAAAAGTGGGCTAGATCACTTCTTTGTGCCTGAAGCTTCAACTGATCAGACTTTAATGCGCTGTATCTTTCATTAAAACTTTGGTTTTGGTTCATTTAGTTTCCTTATAAATATTTGGTTTGGAGTATCTGCCTTGCCCAGGCTCTCAGATTTCAATTACAAGGCCTTTTCAACAGAATATGGTTCTAATTGTCACTGGGTTTCTTAGGTACAGCTTAAGTCAGTCTCTGAAAGAGGCTGACTGTTCTCACAAGTCACTCTCATTATTTCAAACATCTCAGGCTACCTGTGACATCTTTATCACAATTTTCAAATAACAAGATGAAATGCACCCATTTTTTAGCTACAGCTGAAACTCCTCAGCAGAAAGATCATGTTTTATCCATTAAAATTTATGCATTCATGAATCTACTTAATATTAAAAATATTTTCAAAAAGCTTATGTCAAATTGAGATGAACTTGTAATGCACTCAGAGACACTCAAACTAATATATTCGAAGTTTAGATGGGCTACAATAGCCCCTGATTTAAAAATTTACTTCCCCTTTCTGTCTGCCAGAAGCTGCTTTTCGGTGTTTTCCTTAGCCCATCCACCCAAAGCTTGTTCTAGTATTGATAGATGTTGTTCAAAAAGATGACTGATGATGCCCTGAGAAAGTTGCTACATTTATTTTTTTCTACTTTTTTTTTTTTATTTCATCAAATAAAAAAAATATCCATTTACATCTGAACCAGGACTCAACATTTGACTGGGATTTCAAGGCCGTCTTTTCATCCTTGGGTCATTCAGTCTTAGCTGATGAAATCCTAGTCATAGTGATATCACTCACAAAAGAGCTGTTCATTTCAGCAGCATTAAGATGCTGCATCTTAGTCCCTTCCCTCTCAGCATCTCCTCTGCCAGGATGGTCTTTACTGTCCATTTAGTTGCCTCTAAAGTTGGCAGTGCCCATTTTGACTATGTTTATAAGAATTGCAGGGCAATATAATGTTATTACCATTAATAACCTTCCAATATTTTCCAGTTATTGTGTTTCTTATGTTTTTCAGTGTAGAAGATTGCACTGGCACATCCACTGTTTTACAGAAAATAAATAAACGCAAACCTTTAGTTTTGATGCTTGAAGGAAAAAGTCGCTCAATCCTAAAGTTTTCTTCAAACACTAAGAGTAATCATATGCATAATCTCACAGTCAGAAGATTGTCTTGGTCAGCAGCTATTAAGCACTAGTTTACAAGACTATATTAAATCAGATAAACACTCAAAACTATCTAAGCCAGCAGCAACACAACCTAGATCCAATTATTCATCAGTAAAGCAGTCATTCCTTGCACACAATAGGCCTTTACAGTCATGACACAGTGTTCCAGAATGACCTTGTCTATCTACTGTTTGCCATTCTGTTTACTCTAAAAAGCCATTGCATTTTCACTTGGAAGGGGTGATAACAAATTAGGTTAAAGTGAAAAACAAAAAAAGAGCACGTCTGGGTCTGCTTAAAATTGATCATAGCCTAAAAGTGCATATAGCACAGCTTCAACAGAGTATATAATGCAGTTGGGAAGAAGGTTTCTACGACTAATGTTCAGAATGATAGAACACATATTTTTTTTATCTGAGTGATGATCTTTTTTCTGGTTGAAATTCATATCTGCATGCATATTGACTGAGCTGGCATGAACTTGTGTTCTGTGCCAGGGAGAAATGCATGTACAGAGAATAATGCTTGCAAAAGCATAAGGGCAGTAATGAAAAAAAAATCTGAAATCCTGTAAATTAGAAGCAAGAAAACAATTTAATAGGGGCATGTAGGAAGTAGGGGCTTCAATGCAAGTTGCAGATTCATCTGCTGGTTCTGCTGACTCTGTGACAGGAAGCGGCACTGTTCTGTCCTGAAAGGTAAGGAACAGATTGGAAATTTCCATACAGGACAGAAGGCAGGTGAACCTGTTATTTATGCAGCTCACCTCTTAAGCTAAAACTGAGAAAAACTAGAGCATGTATTCATAATGAGGGCTGAACCACAAAATTCTATGCAGATATTAAATGAAGAGTTGACACTTTCCAAAACAAAGAAAAACATGCACATATTTGACAAATTCTCATTTCACACTTCCTGTAGGTGAAATCATACAAGAATGCAGCTCTGGGTTAGTAAACACACAAAGTTATAGGTCAGTGCAGAAAGCTTTCTAAAGCTAAGCATAGCCACTAGCTGGGAGAGGATTAGGAGACAGTAACATATACACCTACCCTGCTTTTACTGCTCCTTTAGGCATTCAAGTCGTCTTTGGATGTAGGACACTTTGGTCTAAGCTGAGATGGCTGCTTTTGTGCTTCTAAATATACATTACTTTCTTAATTGCAATGAATCAGATTGCCAATACCCAAAGGAAGCAGAAATTTATTAATTCTATACCAACCGTTGTGCAGTTCAGACTGCTTTTATTTACTGAAAGGGGAAAAATTTGAAAAGATCTCCCAAAAAAATCATTTTGTGCTTTTGAGATGCCATTTCTTCTGTGCCATTGAGTACCTTCATTGTCCAGGAACATACATAAGCAGAACTCCAGGATGAACTGGGGAGCTGCATTTCTGTCTAATGCCCATAGCAACTGACACATTCTTGTCTCAGACAACTAAATCAATGTCAGAGAACAAGTAGAGGACAGCCTATTAACCAACACCTTCAGAGAACTCTTTTTCTGAATGCAGCATTTTTTTAATCTTTAAAAGAAATTTAATCTTTAATTTTAATGCATTTTTAATCTATAGAATATTAGTATTCAATTATTTATAATGACATATCACATTACTAAGAATCAAAGCAGCAAGTTAGCAGGACAGTTCTAAAATACACCTTATGAAATTGTGGAAAAACTGAAAAAGAAAATCACTCTTTACTCACTCAACCACTGCTCAGACTGAGAGTTCACACTGGAGTATTTTAAAACATTGTGTCATTAGTTGCATAAATCCTGCAGCAAAGGCTACAGCCTGTCAAGTACGCAGAGCCATTCATACACAGTCACAGAAATCCACAGCAATAGATATAAAAGATCATTCTTAACATCTTTGTAACTTTAGAAATGTGTTCATGTCAAACTCCAGCAGTTCTCCTAACACCCTATTAAAATAAATCAAACTTATGCTTCATGGGGAAGGTGCTACACTTAGTCAAACACAGATGCTATTGAACTGATGAGCAAGAACATGGATGAAGCGGGAACTAATTTTCTTTTTCTAAAGATTTCAGCTACACACCGAGGGAGATTTTGCAGAGAGAAGAAAAATGCTGTCAAGATAACAAGTGATGAGCAAGGACAAATCATCTGTCATTGGCAGTAACTCCAGAACTTCTTTGGAAGACCCTGACAATTTATCAAAGCTCTTTCTATTGTTCACACTCAAACCTTCAAATCACCTAAATGCAAGACAATCTGAAGCAAATAAAGCAGTAGTAGTGCCAGCATGCAAGCTTTTCCCATCTGCAATAGTTAGCAAGAAAGAAAAACAGTTTCTTAGCACAAAGCACATGTAATTTAATGGAAAAATGACATCAAAAGTTCTCTACATCACTTCTTTCTTACAGATATGGGCCCACAGGTGTGGGCCAAAACTGCAAGATACACATCATAACCTTTATAAAGGAAACATAGAAAAACCGTTCTGCATTTTCAAAATTCACCACCACACATATGAAACTAGTCAGACAAGCCTTGAAATTACCTAATGAGGAGTAATGTTGCATGTATGAAAAGATCCTTACAAGATCAAGCCATCTCAAGTATCACCTGCTTGATATACAGAGGAGAGCTCCTGGGCTACAGTTTTATCTTTGCTACAGCTGGGACTGCTCTGCAACAAGCCACCCAGATGACATAACTCATTTGTCAAAATATTGAAGAAAAGTTTCTCCAACTAGAGTTGGAGAATTAACAGAAAATTTTCTGTTAATTTTCTGCTCCACCAGGAGCTGCAGTACTGACTGTGAATCTCCTTCTGCTGGACCACCACCACAGAGCAAACCACATTTTCCATTTGCTTTTAATCTTTAAAATCAGATGGCATTGTATAATCTGTAGTTCTAGAAATGGCTGATATTAAAACAATTTAGAAAGTGATTTAGAAAGTTAGCTTTCCCAAGAGTTGAGCTGGGACACCAACTCCCTGTTAACATTTTCCAAACATGATCTGTCTACAATATGTCCTATTTATGTAGTCTTGGAAGCTGAATTGCACTCTTTCCACTGGAAGACTGATAAAATGCTTTCATCCAATACCTCTAGAGATTTGTTGCCCATGTCTTTTCATAGACCAACCTCTTGAAGTTACCACTGCTGTTTTGCAAATGAACATATCCCTTAACCTAAGTTTCTCTCTGAGGGACACAGTAATTTGCTGATCACTAAGATATGATAAAAACCAGTCTTCCAGGACACACCTGAGAAAGCTGCTCCCCCTCCCCTCCCCTCCCAAAAAAAGACAACTCAACCCAAAACCCAACAACTAATCAAACAGAAGAAGTCAGAGGCCATTTCTTCATATTTCCTTTAACTCAAGAGATGGGATTTGACTAATTTGAGCACCTAGAGAAATCTTCTGTAGTATAGATGATTCCTCAAGCACTGGTAAGCAAAATATGAAAGCTAAAGTTGAAGATTATTTAACAGCTAATGTACAGGTAGTACTAAGAAAGTTAAGTGATAAACTAAAGACTACCTTAACTGATCTGAACTTTAGAAAGGTAAAAGCATGGAGTTGTGCTATTTAGTGTGTTGTACTGTGTTAAACACTACAGGACTTGTCCATGAAGATCCTTCAAGTTTGCTTGTTTGTTTGTTTTTACTTTTTTTTTCTTCTAGCTCTTAGTTCATTAAACTACCACCACTTTTTCAGGCTATCTGTACCATTTCTTCCTGCTGGCCCCACAGTAAGATCTTTCTGTGTCTCCGCTCTTAGCCTTTGAGCTTCTCAGTAGGGAAATCAGTTGCTGATTTATAAAGCTCATTGTTGGACACCAGAAACTAAAGCTCATAAAAATCTCTCTTCACTGTAGGCAATATTTTTGGAATCTAATTTTAATTGCTACCTATGTCCACTCTTGAGAGAGGAAAAAAAAACAAAACACACATGGCAATACTTATTTTTATTCTTCTGGAGAATAATCTCCTTCTGGGATTCCTTTCCCTGATGTTCCTTCTAAGCAAAGAAAAAAAAAATGCATTCGGTGAAACCTGACAGAGAAATCTCTGGGTCACTGGTCATCTATTTACAAAACATTAGAAAGCAAGCTTCAACAGCATTTTGAGGGGGAAAAATTGTCTTCTAGTCTCCTCCTAAGGATGGGTGATATGGCGCACAGAGCTTCATTTGTTCATCTCTTTCTTTTAAAAAGAAATAAATAGTTGAAGCACTTTATCAGTTTTCCACTTTTTTAGATTTATTATTACTAATTAATTAGTTTTATATTGACTTGGCTTGCCATCCTAACTACATATGAAACAAATCAAGCTTCACAGAAAACATTATTTTTCTTGGCTGATGATTTTAAGAGATGGAGGCAGTTCAAGTAGAAAAATCACCCCATGCTAAAGAAAAGAAGTCAACAGTTAAATGTTCACTAAAAGTAAATAAACATAGCATTAATACTTCAGTGATATTGACCATAAGCTAGTATTGAGAACACAAAACAAAACTACATTCCGTCTGTTAGAACTAGCCATTTTAAATTATTCATTTCCTTTATCATTGAGAAAAGTTAATAATGTGTTTACTTTATAGGAATTTAAACCCATGCATCCTCCTCTGAGGTCAGCCTGTACACTTTAGGTTTAAAACAATAACTGCAAATAATTTAAGTGTCTTTCATTTTAAGGATTATTTTATTCTTACGGTCAGTTTTCCTATTTCCAAATTTATGTTTTGATTTATATTCTGATTATCCTTGTGAAAAGTGTTTGTAATAGCTACTCTGGGAAAAAAAGAAAACAAAAAAAATCAACAAAAACCACAAACAACAAAAGCACCACAGATTTGTGGTTTGGCTTTAACTCAGAACCAAGAACACTTTATGCTACCTGCACAGGAATACAAGAAAGCAGAATAATAGTATTCTAAATGAACAATAATGGACCTTCCACGTAGAAACTGTTTATTTCAAAGTAACAAAGTGATTCAAACCATCATGTAAATGGAGAAATTCAGATTCATTACTGTTGAGTGGTTGCCTGTATCTGCCTATATTGTCAAGAACTAGTTTTTGTTCATAGTGATAATACTAAATTGATGCCTGAAGATCTCTTGCTCTTTATCTGTAAAAATTTTTTTTGTTTAGGTTTGGTTTTTTTTGTTTTTGTTTGTTTGTTTGTTTGTTTGTTTGTTTTTTGTCTAAGCTGAATTCCATTTGGAAATATGAAACCTAAGCAGAAAACTTGAGTATTGGGGTTGGACAGGGGCTTTGAATCAAACTGGTTCTCACCACCTTCGAAGGTGAAGAACCAAACACAGGAAGCCTAAATCTATGCTAAAGTATCAAAATTTCCTCATCTTTACAGTTTAAGAGCTGAAGTCAGAGATTTCTCCCAACTATGGTGTTTGTTTTAAACACCTCACCATCTCCCACACTCAAACACATTCAGGAGCTACCCTTTGAGTGAACTCACTCTAGATTGAAGGCTGTTGACAAGTCCTCCAACAGAGGGAAAATAATTGCCTTGCTGATTTCACTCTTTGTAACCAACTTTACCAAGGCCAAATCTCTACACAACAGCAAAAGCTGGAGACTAACAAAGCTTTTTCAGAGATTTACATTTACACTATCTGCACATGTAAATTATTTTTCCAAGCAGAATAAAAGGTTCAATTCCTAATTTTAACCTTTTACAGACTTTATAGGTAGCAGTTGGTTTATTCCAAGCCTTATGGACATGAAGAAAGCTTTCAACCCATTAATGTGACATGAGAAGCTCAAATAGTCATTAACTCTAGGCTTTAACTAAAAGGAATGCCAGTTTGACAACGGATCATTCTTAATGTACGCTTCAGGTAATTAGGCTGCTAGAGAAGAGAGCTTTGGAGGCTGCAGGAAAAAAGTACAGATGATAAAATGGTATCTGTCATAATTTCAGTGTATGCTCTTTTGGTAGCTCATATGGAAATATGCAAATTCATACATACTTCCTTTTTAAGCTTGTGGCCAATATGGAAACATACACATAATATATCTAATTGAGAATCATGATTAACCAAAGTTACCACTTTAGTAAGGCAGTGAACAGCTAAGATTGAAGAAAAATGCACTTGTGAGGCACCAGACTCCTTCCCAGTGTGCATTACTATGGGTTGACTGCACTCAGCAAAAGGACAATCGATTCAAATAAAACTTTTAAAGGAATCAAATAACAGTTGTAGTTTGAATAACCTTTCCCTTATCATCCATACTTGGTTGTATACCTTAGTAATTCTACAGATTGTAGTGAAGTTAGTTCTTCTTTACACCAGTTTAAATTGGAATAGTTAATTAGGATGGAAATCACTGTCAGAAGGAGGATGAAAAATATGGGGTTTGAGAAAAAACTTGAAGGAAGTGGAGAACAGTAATAGAACAGGGTGACTGATTAAGAAGGCTATTTGGTAATGTGAGCAAGTATTTTCAGACTGCTACTGCTTAAAAGCAAGCAAACAGAAAACCCAAAGACAAAACACTGGTTTTCTTAATAGCAGCCATTTGCCATAAAAAATCTTCATGTCCACCCCAGGCAGCAGCAATACAAATTAATAAAACTAAAAATACTGATTAAACTTAAAATAGTCAGTTTGGCCCACTTTTGTCAGTTGTTTTCTGATACTAGTTGTGGGTGCTGTTGTTTTGAAAGGTTTGAAAGAATTTTAAGAACTATTAAACATATAGATTGAATTTATATATCCAAACTGAAAACGCAAGCCTTAGTTCACCTTTTCCCTCTCTTTTTCCAAGAATATCAAGGGAACATGTTAGGGGCAGACTCTCTGAATTGCTCAGTATACAGAAGTTAGTCAGATTTTTATCAACAGGGCTGCAGAATGCTGAGTGCTTTTGAAAACTTGCCCATTCCACTCAGGTTTTTAAATATAAGTTGAGTGCCTTGAAAATCCAGCCCTGATTATGCTGGCAGCATGTTGTTTATTTTATTAGTGATATAGAAATATGGTTCCAAGTCCCTTTGCATCTGTTAGTAAACTGAAGATTTAGTCTGATTGCATATCAGTGAAAATGTTAAACATCATACACTGCAGAATATAACAGTGCTGCTCTTTTTTTCTTCTTCACTGTCTTCCTTAAAAGTGTTTGTTGCCAAGCATTAGATTGACATTACTGAAACAGAAAGTATTTCATTTTCCTATCACAGGGCATTATTAACGAAGGTCACTGTTCAAGTGAGAAAATATCACTAAAGCCATCAGCTCTTTTTGCTCTTCAGCTTTATGGTGGTGCTTCTCCTGTCATTTCACATATCTGTCAAGAACACCAGCAGCAGAGATTCAAGTGAGATAGCCCCCATTTCTGACTTGCACATAAACTTAGCATTCAACTCCTCTCCAAGTATGCAGGTTGAAAGTATTTTTCCTGGTAATAGGAGTTCAAGAATCAAGAGCAGTTTAATAGAGTTCTAACTGGCTGCAGGCTTGAAGATCCATATGAAAAAAATCCTCTCAAAAGCATGCATACCAAGACAAAATCTACTCTAAACATATTGAAAACATTCTGATCACCAAATTGCAATATCAAATGCGAAGCCCATCGGCCGTTTTGGCCTCTGTGCTTCAAAATGGATGAACAAAATGGATCACTCTTACTAAAGGTCCAAAGGCATTGCAGGCCCAGAAGATCTGCACAAGGACTCACTGAATCTTAGTCAGGGCATGGATCAAAACAGCAGCCTTTTCTTCATAATGGCTCTAAATTTTCCTAATAAAATATCTCTACATTTTGGGAAATTCTGCTATTACTTTGGAAAGTAGTTCACTTAGTCAACTACATGAACCTAAGCAATAAAGACTTTTAATATTACTATCATATTTTTGATAAACAATGTCTGTCCTAACATCAACCATGCAACACAGTTCAGATTAATCTTTTCCACCACAAACTGCTGGCCAGAAATCTGTCTGCCGACCTTTGATCTGAAATTCTTCATATATGTCATTGAAGGTTATTAAAAAAGTAATGTTCAAGGGAATACAAAGTACTTTCTTACCATGTTCCTCTAGCTGCTAATGGTTAAGCTAATAGAAGTGCAACAACCCAGCAGAAACTGATACAGGTTAAATTATATTTCAGCTCTATAAAGAAAGAAAATATGGACTTTTTTTCAGCATTTTCTGATGTTGGTTTAAAAACTGGTTCCATACAGCAATTGTCTAAAGAGCCCATGCAGCATCTATCTCCCAGGGGGGATACAAATATGACAGAATTACAGGCTCAAGCACACCTGAAACACAACTGGAACATCAGCTCAGTTTTAGTATGGGGCAGATTCTAACAGATTGAAAAGACCTTTATCAGTGAAAGAATAGCAGAGCAGGCCAACATGTGTTGATTCACAGAAAAAGATAAAACTTTCTAGCCATCAGGTATTGCTATTCCAAAACACTTCTGGTTCAAGTTATTAAAACAAAGTGAGGAAATACTACAGAAGAGACAGATGTTGCAATCATAAAAAAAAAAAAACAAAACACAAAATTATCAGCATTTAACATACACAGTGTAACTTGGGCCTTCTGTACAGTCCTTTAATAATTTATAGGGATTAAGTTGCTAAGAATTGTTTCTCAAATTTTCATTATAGAACAGTTGTCCATTTCTTTTGGCTTATTGAACAAAGAGGCTTAAATTAGATCCTTGCTATCATCTTTTAAAAATAAATTGGAAAGCTTTCATGGAGAAAAGTGAAAAGAATGGAAGAACTTTAAGAGGATTTGGGCATTCCAGAAAAGGAAAAATAGAATGCACTTTGTTAAAAATACAATTAGTTCTGCATTTTAATTTTGTAAAAGCAACGATAGCCTTAGTAAAATGAGCTATGTAGAAAAATGAAGACCTTTTTAACTTTTGTAAAAAGAAGTATTGAAGACCATTCTATCTAAACCCAGATTACTTTTTTTTAATGGAAAATAAGCCAAACCCATAATTTTTAATTGCCTTTATTCTAGTTTAGTTCAATAAACATCAGTAACTTGACTCATACTTGTGGTAACAGTTCCTCTAAAGTCAGTTGATGAAATTACTCATGTGAGGAAAATAAGTCATATGTATAAGAGTTTACTGACACAGGTACCTTGATGTAAATTATGACACATTACAGAACATCATAATTTTTCTAGAAATACATTTCTTTTTCCCACAGGTACTGTCAAACATCTTTTTACCTTTAAGCTCTGAATTTTTGTACCATTCTTTCAATCACCCTTTTGACTAACCTGAACCAGAACAGTGATAGATCTCTTCTGTTCTGACTATTAATATTATGGGCACATGGTCTTTGCTTTTTGACGGTGATAGAAGCAAACTGACAGAACCAATATCCAGACAATCCTTGAAGTGATACATGAGCTTTACACAAGAATGATCAACAAGATAGAGCACTATTCTCTTCAGACTGATTGATAGGAAAACCAAGTTGGCTGTATTTTCAGCTGGAAGCAAGTACATCAGAAGTCCTCTGTGGGCCTCCACATATATAGAGTACAAAGCTTATCCGGTTAGAAGAATGAAAATAAATTAAAAAGGAAGAAAGGCATAAAAATAAAAATCACAATATAGGAAGGTCATTTATTAACTATTATTCAGGAAGTAGAAGAAATACATAACTGTCATGAAGACCCAAGCAAAATTCTGAATGTGAGAATATAATTATGGCCCATCTGAAGTCCAATTAAATCCCAATTTACCTGAGACAGGTTGGCACAGCCCAGTAGAGCTGTGCCAAATGTCAGGAGACTTTCTGAGACATTTCCAAAGGTAAGTCAGGGATGGAATGGGATGGGGAAAAACCCTTCCCATGTGCCCCAGCCAGGAACTTCACACCTGTGAGCAATAAGGGAACGTGATCGCTGCACACTCCCATGCAATCAAACATAACTGCTTAGACACTGCTAAATAACTGCAACTGAATGCACTACTACAGCTACTTTTAGGGACACATTGCACTCCCTCTGTGTGCTTCATATATGGCACTGCCTACTGTGGCAATGCACACTTTCGTCCTTGTCAGCCCCAGATCTCTGCCTGGAGTCACCATACTTTTTTGACCTGCCAAGGCCATGTTTGATCTCCACCACTAAAGCACCACTAGGATGAGACAAAAAGATTCCAGAGACAGAGAAGTACTGCACCAGCAGAGCCTTTGCTGGATATTTTACTGCTTTTTCTGGGTATTGCCCTCCTATGTTTTTTTCAGCCTTCCTGGTTGCTGTCCCCCTCCTGAGTAAGAGGCCATCTCTCTGACTGTTACAGTAAGAGTAGACAGGGATGTTGTGATGCATTTGATCCCACTTCTTGCCACTTGGATAAGCAGTGCCTTTGTATCACATCTTTTTATGGTACTTCTTCTTATGTGCATACTAAGCATGTTGTCTAGAGGAATCAAGAGAATTATTAAAAAAAAATAATAATAAAAAAAAAAATCTAAAGTAAAATTTCATTGACAATCTACCAGAAATTCAGAGAAGAGAAAGGAAGAGACTTCTATAGTTTTGTGTTAATGTTAATGATAGACAGACAGGGATTAAACCTCAGTGAGAGAGACAAAAGCTCTAAGGAATCACGAGAAATTCCTGTTCAGATCATTTTCTACACTGACATCCTGGAAACATTAAAAACCTTCATTACTGCAATGTCTCATGCTTGCACCATAGGCTACAAACTACAGCTATCTGAAAACTAAACAGAATGATCTTATTTTCCTTGTCCTATAGCCCACAGTTCATGTATACATAAATGCATGCAGCACAAATTTATTCCTGTTTGTTTCATCTACCATGTCTGTTTGTATACACTGTCAGCTTTTCTGAGAGACCACAGATGTATCTCTGTACCTATGGAAATGTCCTTTACATGAGTTATAATCCAACCTCTAAAATTATTTCCCAAACCAGGCATTTTCCAGGATCCTGCAACAGTGAAAATTTTCTTCATAAACACCATAGAAAATTTATTCTACTGAAAAAGATTCTAACTTTGATCCATGACCCTCTGCACACGATAACATGTCTCTAAAATGGAAGAGAGGCCATCAAAATTGCTTATTGTGCATCTATTTCACTATCCCCTGGGCAAAAGAAGATAAAAGCAGAACAGCACCATATTTCTATCAAAACGTGAATCTTCCTGGATGTACGTTTCAATAGCTAATAGATTATCTTTTTTATATTTATTGCAATAAAAGATATTTTTATCACTATGGTTCTGCACTTGTATGATGTCTAACAATGGCATCCTGACACGTGAGTGAGCAATAACTGAAACGAATGAGGTACCTTCTCTAGTAAGAAGTTATCACTGTTCTTATGATTATACTTTGACATTTTAAAGAAACAACTATAATTTTGCCTTTACTTTGAGAACAAATGCAACAAAATCTTGGAAATAAATATGCATTACTATATTCCCCAACTACAAAATCAAGTCTGATGTGAGATTAGCAAGGATTAGAAGTGTCATGACAAAAACTACTGCTTTGATTCAGTGTGAGAAGGGATACATTGAAAAGAAAGAAAATTCATACTCCTTCACCCAATGAAATTAAAATAAGTGTTGCCATCTTGGAATATTTGATGTTCTAAGCACAAAATCTCGTTTTGGAAGCAACAGGCTATTAGTTACGTTCCTTTTGTAGTATTCCCTAATACACGTGCCAGGGCTCCCCACAGCCACCCACAGCTGTGTTTCACTTGTTGAAAGAGCATTTCAAGTACAAATGTATTTGGCATCACCAGCTGAAAAAAAGCACATGAACCTTTAGAGGTCTCTGAGGCTTGGTTCAGCCTGTGGATGTATGCTTCTTGTTTTTTGCAAGTGCATACATATTCAGGCAGGTGGAGGTACTGAAAACATAATGCTAGGTAACATCATATCTGTAAGCTGAGGTATCTACAAGTAAAAATACTGTGATCACATTTTTTTAATGCTCTTCCCCTGGTCCTAGGGAGATGTGGAAAACACAGGAAGGTGTCACACCATGCTGTCACATGAACGAGCTCATATTTCATGCGCAGCAAGTTCCCATCTGTTGTGCTTGAGAGAGGGCAGTGCTTTGCAGACATGCAGGTATGGTGAACGTGCACCAAACTTCCTGCATATTACCTGTGGATGGTCTTTTGTACTGGGGCAAAGAGCCTGGGCTTTACACCACTTACAACTGTTACAAGTCATTACTGAGACACAAAAAAAGGCTCTAAGTAGAGGTGTTAGTTTCCCACTGGTCACTTCAGATTCGGTCCCATTGTCCCCTTACCAATAAAGGCCCATACAAGTGGGAAAGAGCAAAAAGGATGTATGGCTCTACCATCCTTTCCAGGAGCCGCTAATTTTTAAAGGAACAATTATGAAATGTGCTACAACAGTTACATGGAATATAATGTAACAGGGAATTTTTTAATTAATTTTTAATACAATTCATCCTCAATGGGATTCTGATCCTAGACTCAGCTGAAAACCACATTACTAAAAATAAATGATAATCAAAAAAAACCAAAACAAAACCCAAAACCAAACAAAGGACTGGATTTTCTGTAACCAGTCTTCTACTTTGAAAAGCTAGAAACAAGATATTGTCTACAACTACTTGGGCAAAGCAGCAGCATTCTCAGTCATATTCACAATAGCAAAGGTAATATCACTGTTGCAGCTGAGCTGATGTGTACAGATGAGCACTTAAACATCATTCAGACCTTATTAATGCTGATTGAACGCTGTCTGAGGCCTGTTTATATTAAAGCAAGCATTGGTGCTAGAATGTACCTCCAAAAGTACTAAATCAGATAATAAATTGACCAACATTGATGCAATTGCAATCTGTTTTTCTTTATTTTAATCTGAAAAGCTTCCTTTATAATCTCAAGCATGTTAACTAGCTGTACTTTTACTATGTCTACTGTATAAGCATGGAGGAAACCTAAAAAAAGGCATAAGAAAAAGGATAAGAATGAAAATGACCAGAGAGTCATCATGCTGCCTCTGGATTAAAGGTACAGATTGCTGTTCTATATAAATGCTATTGAAATACCATTATTCAGTATCTATAGCAAGTGCTACTGACTACAGATAAGAAATAATACATCAAAAATAAATACCTGTTTTTAAAAATGTGAGCTGTAAAATGAAGCAAAAAAGACACCCTCCTAAAGGGTAGGAAACAAAGAACATTCCATGGATATTGAATTGCAGAGTACTGAGACTCAGACAACAAAAAACCTCAGAGAGAGAAGAATTATTTGCACTTTACATCTACTTGTCTTATTTCGCATTATGTTTCAATCTCAGGAAGGGAACACAAATCTTTTAAGTCTGCACCTTCTTTTTCAACCCTCTGTCTTCCTCTTTGCTCAAAATGATGACATAAATACAATAGAGAAAGGATACATGACCATATTAAATTTGGTCCCAAATTACATCCCTTATAAAGACGATTTTAAGAAGCTTTTATTAACACTAAAAAAAATTATGTTGTTTCCATGACAGCACAGAAAAACCTAGTAAAGGAGCTTATATTATGTATATTATTTATGAGAGCATCCAAAACTTACAAGTAAAGGATCTATGTTGGTTAGTGAGATAATGAAGCCAATATAAATTGATTTAGCTTTTGTCCTTAAATAACCTGGAAAACTGCTGTGTAATGTTCATTTAATCATTATCACAGTTCTTTGCCACAATACTGTGCTGTAAAATAGGTCCAAAAAGCTAATGTTTTCCTATCTGAAGTTCTGTTCTCCCCAAAAAAGAGCTAAGTCAGCAGCCCTCTGCCAATTTATACCTACTGATCTTTGACACCTAGACTTTAGGTAAGATTTTTTAAAAATCTTTTATTTATTTTATATTTTAGAAAGTACGTGCAAGAAAATGCTTCCCCTAAAACTCTTTTTGCTTCGTCAGTCCTAAAGTAGAAACAAACTGCTATCTACAGCCTAGGGACCTCTGACCCTGCTTCATGCAGTGGAAGCTGTTTTCAGCCAATTGCTGTTATTTGCCAGTGCTCTCCCCTCATTTCCAGAATAACGGGATGATATTAGTGATTTATTAGGGCAGAAGCACAACTTGCTCCTGGGAATGAAGAGGCATTGTCTCTAAAATAATAACATAATAACATAGAGATATTTAAAAAGACTTTTCCAAGTAATCTTAAAAGAAATAGAATTTCAGTGTGAAGGGCTCTTGTCTAACCTTGTTTTTGTAACTGTCATATTTCACCATGCTGAGAAACTCACCTTCCTTGTGTTATTTTGTCTTTTCTTCATAGATGAGTATCAATGCAAATGACTAAGAACAGAGAGTACTACAATGAATTGATTTCTTAAAGTGTCCCTGTAACTAAGGCAGGTAAGGCATGTAACAAATACTGACAAAGAAAAGTGAGACTCTACTAGCCTATTTAAAATAAATAAATCAAATAAATATTAAAATAAATAAAAAGTGGTCCTAGGCATAACATCCCCATGTGACCCTGTCTCATTTCCCAGTTTATCCACTTTCATGTAGAAGACACCAAAGTTCTGCAGTCTAATGCACTGAGACATGATGGTACAACATCACTCCTCCCCACCTCCTCATAAATCATGAAAACTTATTATTGTATTTAAATCTGATGACCTACAAATGCTCTGATAAAAACAGAGCAGCTTTCTTACAGTGACCACAATTAGTCTGAAGTTAAGACCCTAGACTGAATATGATATTCCCTGTGAACCATTTCTCAATAAGATTTGAAACTGGATGTGCAATTCAAATTCACTAACCAAACTCTCCGGCTGATGGATTGTGGGAAGTTGCACATCAGAGCCCAGAACAGTATCAATACACCAGTTTAAATCTTACAAAATAAATCAAGACTACACCTTCTCCTTCTGAGGACATTAATTAATGATGTACCATGGCAATGCTTGGAAGACACAAGGAGAACAGAGGTTTGTGCACAAGCTGTTTAAGACCTGATTTACTCGAAGTTATTCCATCCTTCCTATTCAATCACTTACTGTGCTAAACAAAGTCCTTGGGGTGAAGCATTTACAGTTAATTATGGAACTGCTATAATCTGTCTTGCTTTCAAATTAACAATTTATCATAGCGACAAATTAATTTTTTTTCAGCATATTAGCACATCAACCATAGTGCTAGCCTCATTTCACTCCCATTATTAAGACAGTTTTTTCTTTTAATTTGGTCAAAGCATGAAATTTTACAACCAGGTCTAAAATCAGCTATGAATAACTTACTGAGAAAATTTTACATTTCAAATACAAAATGAGTTACAGACATAAATGTAACCAAGACTAACCCACTGTACATAGTTCTCGTGATGAAACCTTTACCTCTCTGGATAATAGAGAAGGTTTGTTGTTTATTTCTTTCTCAGTAGCTACTTTCACACAACACTAGTGATTCCAATACACAGACAATTAACAGTTCCCCTAATAAAATGTTTCATTATTATTCGTTTCACAAACTCATTCCCTTCAAAATCTGTAGTGTTCACTATTCATAAAAAAATGCATCCATATATCCTTCTATTCAGGAGTTTGTCTAGGGCCATGAGCCAAAATGAGTTCCACACAGAATTCTAAATGAGTTGTATGCAGAGTCCTATACATACTCTATAGTTCCACTGAATTCTCATGGCAATTGGTAAATCTGCATATAATAAGTGGAGTTTTTAACCTTTCTGACAATTCAAATCAAAAAGAGAAGACAGCAAAGGCAGACAACCCCCTTGGCCCACAGCCTGAAACAAAACTCTATTAATTTCATATAATGACTTTTGCCTTGGCCTATTTGCTGTTTTATAATCACAGGCCTATTTTGTTGTTAAGCCCCTCTCTTATTTCCTCCAACCAGAATGCTGCACTGTCATGTCAAATTATATATATCCAAAATGAAAGTTCCATAACACCTTTAACACATATAAGTTTTCAAAGGGCATCTTAAATAAAACTACCTTCAAAACGAGAAATAAAAAAGTTTGATACACATATTTAGATAGTTCCAAAACCACAGGCAAGCATATGTGTGCTTGTGTGTACGTGCGCAAAACCACCTAGACATTACCTGGATTTTTAAGGTTAAAAGGCTGTCATGGTGCAGAGACTTTCCATTCTTTGCATTGTGTATGGAACCTGAAGTTGGCAGTAAATTAAGTACAAGACAAAGACAAGGAGACAAAAACAGGTCGTTGTCAAAACTCTCACCATAATGATAATATTTTCTGTTAAAAAAAAACCCCAAAATAAACTTCCAGTAACAAAGCAATTGGAAAACATTAGAGGATGGTCAGCACACTCTCAAATATCCAAGTTCCTTGCCCTCTCATCTAGCCTAAACAAAATCAAATATGAAAACACAGAAAAGAGGAAAGGAAGCAACAACTGACAAGAAATCAAGATATGGGACATCTGTGACACTGACCAACTAAAAAGGAGGAGGACCAGCTTCCCCCTATATCCTCTACTCACAAGTAATAATTCCTACAGCTTTGTTAATAAGCAATAATATTGTCAGACAGTACACAGTGACACATATGATTTCTAATTTATGGTGATGTTTACTAACTGCTAGATGCCTTTAATCACTGCAGTGATGCTCTCCCTCCACCTCAGAGCTGATGTTAAAAATAGACAGGCAAGCAAGGAAAGCTCAACAGAGGAGACGAGCACAATTTTGTGGCACCTCAAAGCTCCCTCTTGTACCTTCCAACCTCTGCTCTTTTCCTTCCCATTTTCTATTAGTTTCCCTTGCTGTGTGTTTCCTGAACTCCAGCGCAGCATAAAATCTCATTACCAAAATGTCAAGGCAATAACCGTATCTTTATATCTTTCCATTTTTTTTCCATGAAAAATATATACGCACTGAAGGTGTTATTATGGCTATATTATTTTATGTAATTAATAGCTCCAATTCAAGGTAGGAATCGATTATGCTCCATGTTCTGCAGTGCATACTGGAGAACTAGCAGTCCATATTACCTACAACATACATTACATATTCTATATCAAACATATAGTTGGTATTCAGAGGAGAAATATGGAAAGAACAGTATGGCTACCATGAAGTTACTTAAGAATCCTAAACCTTATCTAAATAATAGCAGGTACAATTCAAATGCTTAAGGATCTGTAAGTTTATTTGCTAGAATACACAGAGGTATGAAAACTCATTTCTTGTATTTTGCCTTAGACAGTTAACACAACTTGATGAAAGCCTGTAACAAGTCCTTTTTTTCCAGGAGAAAAGACACTTCTGGTGGTCAGTGGAAAGTTCTCGATCATTCCTCACACACACATACACATCCTACTGACTGCAATTCATTAAGCCTCCACAGACAGTCCCAACCTTTCTGTGATACTGCTAATTGACAATTATGAAACAGGAAGGATCCCATCTGACTGCTCCATCACAGTAACAACACCTGCCATGAACTCACCCTGTTCACCTGTCAGAAAGATCCTCCTAAAGTGCCTCCCCCATCCTACTTTGGTGAACAGGCAGAAGAACGGATTCAGGTTTAAAATGATCACAGAACTCTGTGTGCAATTTCTAAGCAATCGTTCCTTGTTGTAGCAACACGTGCTTGTGGGTGAGCAAGCAAAGACTGGGTTAGTCAAGCGTAAACGGAAGAGCAGATAAGGCCAGATCAGTATATATAGAGCTATACCAGATACATATATACACAAAGTCCCACCAACTTCTACTGTTTCATGAACAAAAGGCACTATGAGAAGTGAAGTATATCAAAAGCAGGAATCCAGAAATAGATATATCTGTCCACCTGGAATAAGTGAGAGGTTCTTCAAGTATTTCTCCTCTACTGCAGCTTTCAGTGGTGAAACAAGAGACAGAATACAGCCAATTTTCATGATCATTAGTCAGTTGATCAGACATCGGTAACAAAAGCATTTCAGGTACAGATTATTTTCTCTTGCTTTTTTCCAAGTAACGGATATGTCCCTGAATCCCCCTCAAAACAGGTTGCCTCACTCAGTGCAAGGAACCTACATACAATTGTACTTTGAAACACATGGACAGACCACTGTCAGTGAAGCATCTCTGCTGCCTCATGTGAACAAAGACAAAACAGCCAAACTGCTAATGAGGAGCAGCAATACTATTTTTCTGGATTGCTTTACAAATTATAGACAGAGGGCAAGTCCCTTCACCCTTTGAAAATGACAGAGTAAGCTCTACCTGTCAGACTAGGGCAAAGAGCCAGAGTACCAAATCTGTCATTCCTTATTTAAAAAAACTATGTAAACAAACCAGGATTAAACCCATATCTGAAGAATTTATTTTTTTTATTTTAAGACTTAAGGCTTGCCATGTTGAGATTGAAACACTTTTCTGTGCCAGACTACCTACCAACAAGTCCTTTAAGCAGTCTGAATTGCCACCACCCTCCCACAACCGCAAATATCAGTGTCAGGAAATGCTGCTCTTGAAGGTCTAGCCAGCAGCACTGTAATGTGAAAAAAAGAACAAGATGCCCCAGTGATCCACATGTCCTTTCAAGTCCATGGTTTCTTTTACTTTGTCTGCAAAAAAGGAACTGTTGCTGGCCCTCCAATGCAAAAATCCCTGGTACATGGCTCTGTTCCTCTGCGGGCTATAAGGTCCCACTGCCTCTGTGACATTCCTTTAGGGAATCGTGGCCCTCCCTTGGGAGGGCAAGGGGGAGCGAAGTCTCCGAGGCCTGCAGACTCAACTGTCTGCTCTCAGCACTGTTTGTATTTTCCAAGAATCAAATGTTGCATCAAATTTATTACGCTGAGCAGCTGAGCATCTCCTTTCTCTTCACTGAGTTAACAGCATCAGACACACAAGCCACTGCAGAGAGCAGCTCTCTTGGTGACTGATTTAAGTCTCTTGCTTTAGACATTACCTGGATTCTTAAGGTTAAAAGGCTGTCATGGTGCAGAGACTGTTCCATTCTTTGCATTGTGTATGGAACCTGAAGTTGGCAGTAAATTAAGTACAAGACAAAGACAAGGAGGGGGTTTTGACAATGACCTGTTGTCAAAACTCTCACCATAATAATAACCTTTTCTGTTAAAAAACTACCCAAAATAAACAAAACACACATACACCTGCACATTTATATTAAAACACTTCATTTTCTGTTATGGTCTTTAGAGATCTCAGAGCCTCATTCTCTCAGCTCACGCATTCCTAATAAGGCTGCTGATCCAATCCATATTAAAGCTAAATTGTTTTAAAATACCAGGAAAAAACACAGAACTGCAATCGGGGATAAAAATAAGTCGTACACTTTCAAAGGACTAGCAAAATTTCTGCCTCTAATGTATATTTATGAAAATTCAGCTCAATTCCCATTCTGTCCTGCCTCTTTCTTAATAGAGTTTGAATCATAAATGCCAGCAAGCAACAAAATAACTATTCTGAGAAACAAGGAGGAATCCTCTGTAGCAACAGTGATTTCTTTCACTTCACTGGCTCCTTAATTAACATTTTTTTTCTGAGTACCTATAGACTGTGTCTAGAAGAGTGTCGGAGAGAGTTTAAAATAAGCAATAGTAGAGCTGTTGTAACACCAGTTAATGAGGTGCTGTGAAGCCTACATGACCAAGTCCCACTGTCTGCAGTTAAAGTTTACAGGGATTTCTACAATCAGACCTTCTATTATTAGAAGCCATAAGGTATTAGAATTTTGAAGAAAGTAATACCATAAAAAATGGGTTTATTCTATTTAATCATGTGCTGCTTGTTTAAACTTTATTTTAAGGTCTGGGCACCTCAGAAGCCCTGTTGCCTGGTCAATTTAAAGCAATTGTGAAAGTCTGCTCCCATATTTCCAAAAACTTTAGCTCACTGATTCCTAGCTTTTGCACCGAAAGCAAGCTGGGAAGGACTTTTATAAAACACTTAGAAAGCTGAGTGGGAAAAACTACTGGATTTCAGAAAGGAGACTAGTATCAGTCTATATAATGTTCCACATAAGTATCAGAGGGAAAGAAGCAGTGTAACAGCACAAGTATTAGCTATAAATGATAAAAAGAGGAAGAAAGTTATTTAGAAAAGCAGTATTAAGAGAATTTTAAGAAAAGTTTGGAACTGACATTAAACTTCCACATAGGATGAGATAACTTCATGTGCACTTCCACTGGTAAAGTTGGTTTATGTACAGGCATTAGTTTCTCATATGTTCTAAGACTCAAATTTGTTTCCACAACCAAAATCCTAAACTGACCTAAAATTAAAGTTCCTTCCATTTTAAGATAAGTTGACCCAGTTCAGTGCAATGAAATAGCCAACCATGAACAAAAGTGAGGTCTAGGAAAATAAAAATTAGTGCAATTATACATTAAATTCTAGTAATAATAGGTTCAATATTTTTTTTAAAATCACAATAGATACTATGCCTCAGCACAGCTCTAAGAGTTAAACCTACAATATATGTATCTTCATCTTTGGTTTCATCAGAAACCTTTGCTTTCAGAGAGAATTAATTTGTAATAGAATAAAACATTCTACTCCAAGTGGAAAAGTGGATTGTAAAGCAATCATTCTGGAATAGCTTCTCTGGAACAACAGTACAGATTGAAAAATTCTATTTTTCTCTCACACAAACCACTACCTTCCTCCCTTACATTTTCAGTCTCAGCTGAGTAAAAGACATGGAATATGAAAGTTAAACTAAGCAAAGTGGCTTCAGATGTAAACGAGAGGAGGTAAAAATACAGAACTTGCCTCCTAAAAGTATTTCTCAATTTTAACTATGGCTATACAAATAGATAAGAAGGTTGTGGAAAAAAAGAGAAGACAAGAAAGAGTTGTAACTTCAGCAGGTTCTTGACAAATCTCAGAAAATTCCTTTGTCACTCAAAGAGACATTCAAAATGGTGAAAAGGGCACTTCAGTTAAAAAGAGAAGTTCATAGTTCTGTCAGGCATAATATCATATTATAGATCATAGATGTTTGACTACCTCTGAATTAGATCTCTAGCTTGTGCACTTTTTTTTCCAAGTTGTATCCTGAATTTTTCTCAGAAAAAACCTAAACAAACAAAACCTCAAAAATAAAAAAACAAACAAAAATCAACATCAAAAACCAAAACCAAACAAATAAACAGAACAAAAAGAAACAACACCCCCTCCCAAAACCACAAAAAACCAAAACCACTAAGCCCCCCCCCCCCCCCCCCGTTCTCTCCATCCTGATCATAATATAGAATCAACAAAGGGACAGTAAGAAATCAACCATATATAACTAGGATGGTAGCCTGAGTATGATGACAAAACAGAGCGCGCTCATTTCCCAGAACGAATAATCAGTTGGATTAGTATTCAAGGGGGTGGCCATATTTTCTAATTAAATTGTGAATGTTTTGCATACAACTGTTTCAAATGGTTTTGTGCAGCAACTCATTTATCAGTCTAGGTACTTTTCATTACTCTAATTCCACTGGTCTAGTATTTCAAAGTGATTCACTCCTACTCTCTCATGAGGTGTTTATTATATATATTTTAATTTCTGCTGATATTTTTAAGCATTGCCAATCTGGGTAATAATTTTAGCCATTGTTTAGCTTGGATGCTTGAAGTGTAGCCAGGAGATCTCGGAGGAAGATGCATTCATTTTGCCATTTCTCACTTGAAAATATTACAACCAAATATTTTTTAAATTATATTCAGAAGCTCTTGGTTTACTAGATAGAGAGAGTAATTCTTTCTCTTTGGTGAATGTAGAAAGTTGTTTGCATCACCTGAACTGAAATAAAGAAACCTCATGAAAACCTGTTAACTAATTTCTAAGGCCCTTATATTTATGCCATAATAATAATAATAATATAATTATTCAAAGCTTACCAGCAGTTAAAAACAACAATTATATAAACCTGATGTTCTGATTCGAATAAAAATCCATTATGTCCAAATCTGTGCAAAAGACTATTTTTCCCCCTGATATGTGGAACAATTCTGTAGATAAATTTTTTTAAATGTGTAAGAACAGGTTTAATTCAAAGAACAACAGAAATCCCAACTTTTTGAATGGCCATTTGCAACTGCATTGTCATCTTTATATCTTAGTACTCAAAATTATTTGAATGAAAAATGAAAAAGTAAGAGGTAGCGTCAGTCTTCTCAGGGTGTCTGGTTGATTGCTTGCTCAGTTCTTCCCTCTCCACTGCCCAACTTGCCAATAACTGAGCTTAAATTGTAAATCATAATAAAGCCAAGATGAAAACCTTTCCCAAGGGCAGAACATGTAGCTTCTGGCTGGTTTTTTTTTAGATTTTTTTTCATTGTTTTCTGTAATAGCAATATATGGTTGACCTGTATTCTTCAGAGAGGAAGCCAATTACATGTCTGACTTCTCCTAAATCTGTCTGCTGTGTTTGTGAGAAAAAATAGCAATGTATACATCACTACTCCATGCAAAGCTATTGCTTTAGTTGGCAATATATTGACTTTTTCAATAGTATAGATTCTATATAGTATAGTATCCTACTTTAGAATACTTACTACTGATATAATCTGTATTATAAAAATATAGGAGTCTTACTTAAAAGCATGTGTATTAATAATAATATCTCTGTAGCTTTCAGCTTGTAAAAGTTTCTTATGTGACTACTAGAAAGAGGATTCATTTCTTGGTGTGGATTTCTGTTCTGTTTTTTCCAAGGTACCATTAATGAAAACTTCTGGCAACATTCATTGCCAGTTTACAGGATTTGTTCAGGGTATTTAATATGTAAATATTATCAATAATGGTATAAATTTGGATTATACGCAGAAATAAAGTGCATAACCACTTAGCTTTTTACTTTTTTGTTTAACTACGCTTGCTAGAAGCAACAGAAAAACCAGTTAACCATATTACCTAACATAAACAGTCAGATTAGACAATCCACTGCTGTAGAGAATGGAAGACATACAGAAGAAAGAAGACAAGCACAGGATTCATTCTGAAGGGGCTGTTTCAGCTCACGGCCCTCTGTTCCTTGAGCACAGCCTAGATAAAAGAAGAAGAAAGGACCTCTGCACTTCTTTCTTCTCTCCCTTTAATGGGCACAGTTGCAATAGCATGACCTTTCCTTTGAGAGTATAAAAGACAGGAGGAAATTCCAATAGCTTATATACAGTACTTGATATCAATAAGAAACAAGTACTGTTTTAATTTCTAATCCAACTTACCCCCCAAAACAGCACACAACAAAACAAATAAAAAATAAAACCCTTTGAAAGTGATTATAACTTACTAGGAGTGTCTTAACTTGTTGTTTAGGCAAGGACAGCAGAGACTGCTCTACTCATCACAGGATTATACTTGTGTCTCATCTTCTGCAGTGTCTGAGCATGTCACAACCATCTCTTGTAGCAAACTGTGCTAGCTACAGTCAGATAAAAGAGGGGGAAGACCCAGAAGACCTCCCTCTTCCTCCTTAGCTCTTCACTGTAAGCAGCCACCTTGCAGATAAAGGCATTGCAGGGCTTTCCTTCACCTGGAACTTCTATTACTGCAGATCAGCATTTTCTTAAGACGAAAAGAGCATTACATAGAAACACAGTTAAGCTGCTAGCACTGTCTCTACCAGGCACTCAGGTCTGAACTCCTGCATTTCCTCTAAAATATTAAGCCTCTACCAAAAAGGCAGCTATCAATCTTCTACTTACTACTTTCTCAGAGGACTTTTCAATTCCTTACAGGAGCACGAGCCCTGTGTTCTTCCTGTACAAAACCAGAAACGGAAGCACAAGAGAAGTGCCAGAAAAGAGTTTAAGGATCTAATTATCCCAATTTTCTACTCGCTCTATAGTGTAGAAGCCATGCTACTCCAGAGGAAAGGAAGAGTTGGAAGGGATCTTTCCATACAAGTGCTGGACTTCTGGAAACACATTACAGACCTAGTGAAACACCTTCCCTTTTTGCAGCATTCTAGACTGAATCACCAAGTGAATATTTCAAATGCTTTTTACACTTTAGAAAATCAATTTCAGACACTAGGTTAATGAGACATTCCTCTGGGAGTTTAAGATGCTAGAAAAGTTCCTGAATTACAGTGTTGACTTAAGCTTGTTAAAACAGCTATTCAGTAACTTTCCAAAAAACAAATGATTGCACTAAGTCTTCTGGCTAGAAGAAACATTTACTGGTATATTTGGACTACCCACAAAATTCTGTCTGTTGAGTTTTCACAGTTTTTTTCCTGACTCTTCCAAATACTGCCTAAGAGTCTGAAGTAATAAAGATTGTATATCACTAAATTGCCTCATTTGAAGCACAAATCTGAAGCTTCAAAACATGCATAAGAAAAAGATGTCTGATAACTTATCACAAGACAAGTTATATTTCATGTTTGTATTATTCAAACACCTGAAAGTGAAATGTAAGACAAGGACGCTTTGCTAGAATGTAACACAGTTTTGGCATTAATCTTGATCTAGTTTCTTCTGCATGACAAAAAATTGTGACTGAGATCCTTAAGTCACTTATGTCAACAAACTTATTCAGTGGGAGGGTCTTGTCTTTGATGCATTTGGCTACAGTCCAATTTGAAATGACTCAAGCAAATGTCATTTAAGATCAATCTAACTTCCACATCTTCCATTACCCTTGAAAACAGAAGCCTGCTCCTGCATTTCACAACATTTAGCAGCTTTGTTATTAGGTCACTTTACCTGACTAAACTAATCTAAGTGGTAAAAATCAGTAAAAGGATCCTTTCTCGAATATGAACTTCAAAGAGACGAAGCTGTTGCAGTCACCAAGTTGTGATGAGACTTGGCCAGCCACCTTTACAGAGCAAGTCAGGTGTTGGAGTTTAGATTACTGACCCCTATAATAAATTCTGCAAGGGGTCATCATATATCTTCAAGGTTTCTTTTCTCTATTTTACTATTAAAAAAACCCACTTGTTTTCATGATAACAGAAGTTTTCAATTTTGCTTGGAAATAAATTTTAACTTCTGGTTTTACATAAGTCTGAAAGCCAGGTCTTGTAAATAGAAACATCAGCAGACCCTGAAATGCAGCAAAGCTATAATATATCTCTAATGACTTCATCTTGGCTAATGCAAGGTATTGCCAGTCAACAGAGGGTAAAATTTCATTCTGTTATTTATGCAATATGAATAAAAAAAATAAATTAGTTTTTTGCTCAATGGCATAAAATGAAAGTGCTGAATTTTAAAGCTCCCAAATCTCATGCGGATTTCACCTCAATTCAGACATTATACTGGTGTTTGGAAATATGAGCCTTTCTGTGAAATTTCCATAAAAATCCAATTTACCTACTTTATAATTTTAAAGGCTTAAACTATAGTGCATGGTTTGTGTTCTCTGTAGCCTTGAAACTGATTTGGTGTTTTTTCTAAGCTTTTGAATGATGCGACTTTTGAATAGTTTGTGACCTTCCTCCTCTCCTCCAAAAGTCTCTCTTTAAAATATTAATACTCAGAAATCAAGACAAAAAAAGAAAAAGCATGTATGTCTAACAAAGAGATGAGGACAGTAGATCACGGCTCTTAATATGAGAGAAAAATGCTCCTGGGAACAGCTTTAGAACACATATAGAAATAAAAAAATCTATCAAAGGAGCAAACATAGTAAAAAAGAGATTTTCCTTTCTTTTCTCTACGCTTTGGGACTTGCAGTTTCATTTCAAGATAGAGAAGCGATCTGGAGAGTGGGGGTGAATAATGGCACACTTATTAGGCAATGGAAAATAAATACAATAAATGAAATTGTGGTACAGTCCATTAAGTATAAAACCTTCTAATTACTCAACTGGATTCCCAAGTTCTCCCTTCTCTGAGAACACATTACTTTCCAAGACTATAACCCTTTCTGTAAATACGGATGAATATGTATTACAAGAATTAAGACTTATAAAATGTTCTGCTCCTGAAAAATGCCACTAAAATTTCCATTATATATACACTTCTTGGACCCAGAAGAGAGATTTAAAAACATGGAGGAATGGTGATCAAATTTTCTCTCTCTCTAAAATAATACAACTACTCAAAAATCCATTTAATCTGATCATAACATCAGGAATCCAAAGCCACATGCACTCTAATGGTATTTCTAAATGCTATTTTCATTAATTTCAGATTTTGCATCTGCAAAATATATTATGAACAATTATGAGCTTGCTCCACCCACGCACAGACCAGAATGAAAGTCAAGAGAAGCACACACTCCATATTAATATAACCTTCCTGTCAGCAGAGATAATTAAGTGATGTTCAGCCTTATAACATCTGAACATGGGCAGTTTCCTACTCGCTCTAACTGTGGGCAAAGAAAGCTCATGTTTGCCTAAAATGCATTCTATAGGCACAACGCATTGGAAATTCACCTGTCACCAGTCCCGCCCTAAAGACAAAGGCACCTGCACTGCAAAAATTGCTCTGTGTGTGTGAACTCACAGGTTTATGAGAATGCACTAGTTGTAATATGTTCTTTCCAGTAAAGTATCAGAACAATTTAATTTGACTTTCTCATTTCATCCACATCCTAACATCTTGATATTGTTATGGATTTAAACTTTCATGCCTATTTGTTGTTTTTCTAAAAATTATTAACATTACATTGTATTTATACTTTTAGTTATATTTAGTGTCACAAAAAGAAAATGCTTCAGGATTATTTCTTATCTGAACTTTACATTCCAAAAGAAACTTTCAAATAACAGCCTTTCATTGCAGCTCATTAAAATTCAGAGGTCTAAAGAATTATCTCTTCTGATTAAGCACTTTTACTGCTGAAGTTGAAAATATTGTCTTCTTTATATACACTTAAACACGTAATGGAACTCTATTTCAGATATTCTGAGTAATTTATAATGCAGATAACTGAACTTGCCTATTATTATTTGAGGAGCATCTTTTGTCTCTCCAGTTTGTGCCATCTCCACACATATTGTGCTGTTGCTTGATCAGGGTGCTGATGCAATAGTAGTAGTTTGAGCATCTATCCTTACAACTTGAGAGTTGTTGACCTACATTACAGGAATTTTCAATAGTGATTTTGTCATTAATATAACATATATTTATTCTACATTAAAATAATTAAATATGCCAAATAAAACACATGAGTATATATAATTCTATGAGATACCTAAGGCATATCTGATATTTTATGGACATAAAGCCAACATTTTTAAAAGAGTGTAGCCAAAGCAATACCTAAGCACACACTTGAGCACTAGCCCACCTGCTGGGATTCAAAAAGGTCTACATCATGTAAGTTTCTACCGAGGAAAAATGTGGATTAGAAATCAAAGGGAATTTTAAAAGTTTAACCTCCCTACAGGTCAGCAATAGATTTTCAGGGATCAATATAGATTTAATAACAACACTTTTAATGTTTAACATTTTCAAAAACTTAAACTGAATTTTGGCATGCATCTCAAGTCATTTTGTTTTCAGATTCCGAATCCAGATGATTTAGCCCAATCTATATGAATAGCTTAATGGAGTATTTCGATTTCATAACATTGGAAGCCTACCATGGGTATCTAAACTTAGATTCAAGGCTTAATTCCTTGTCTGCCTTGTAGACTAGCAGTTACCTTTAAGGACCGATAACACCAATACTGGAAACCTCACTGCTCTCTGAGTCACATGCAGGAATATATCTTGTTCTTTTTTGGTTCTGAAATTAAAAGAATAACTCGTCTTGATTTTCTTATTGCCATGTGAAAGCTTGTTCAATTAATTGCGTCTGACATTTTTTAATGAACCTTTTCCTACAGCTCTAAATCTTTTCTAAACTAATTATAAATAATGCACATAAAATCATATGAATGAGAGATGTGACAGAGGTCTTCATAATTTCTGACTTTGTAATCTGACTGACAGATTCTTCTAGGAACCTCAAGCACTGACCGGTAAACACTTAATTTTAATGATAATTTGCTGCCTCATTCTCCAAGGTTCTTTAAATTTGATGTCAAATTTCATTTGGAGTTACCGTATTTTTCCTCTACAACTTGAACCATAATATTTTTTTTACCTTCTCCTCCATGACACTACTCAGAGTAGACTACTCAGAGCAGTAGACCTGATCTCACACTTCAGTACTTCTTTAAGTGTCATGTTCAACACTTAGTAAATTTTAATTACTGTTGCAGTACAAATACGCGTAGGGCAAAGCACAGTTATTAGACTAACAATAAAGTAAGGTATGAACTAGTACTAATCTATATTAATCAAAACAAACATCGCTTTACATATGTTCACTATTTAGATTGTATATTTGTGTGATATCTAAGTAAATAAAAAAAGAAAAAAGAGCTCCAGCAACTTAGTGACAAGCAACGAGCTTCAGCACAGAAAAGTGCAGGAGAATACATGTGAGATATCACATATAGCCTGAGACCTGTCAGAGTAACCATCTCCATAACTATTTCAAACACACTTATGTACAAATCTCTCTTTGATATTATGCCATACTCACAAAAAAATTCTGAAAATTTGAAAAGAAATTTTCATTTAATTGTTCTCCAAATTCACCCTGGGGTGACAGAAAGCCAAAATCTGAAAGTCTCAGCTCCAGCCTAGAGATTATATATGTCTAATACAAGATGATGGGCACAATTTACTGTTGTAATTGTGAGGTCTTTCACTGGTTCAATGACCAAGACAAAGTAATTTGATACAAATCTGAGTTACCATATTTGAAACAATCGGAATCTCATGTTTGATGCTTTTATTTTCTGAGTAGCTGTATTACTCTTTCTTGCTCTCTTTTCCCCAACACCTCCAAAATCAGTTTCTACCATACAGCAAGAAAGCTGTTACAACAGCAATGCAAAACACTGGATTTCTTAGCTAAACTATTAATGCTTGTAAAATACTTTGAAAATGTAAAAAGTCATGGATATGAAAAGTAGTTTTATTAAAAATAATAAAATGGCAAGGAATACGGGTACTTCGTAATATATTTTCTTATTGTACATCTAATTGTTTCAAAAGAGACATACATTGCGAAATCACTGTGTAAAATGAAAACCTTCGTCAAGCTTGTTGCACAGGTAGAAAAACCAGTTCCAGTGTCACAGGACACAATAATCCAAACTATCTCTCTCCAAGACATGGCCATTGTCTCCATAACCTCCTGAGCTTAAGGGCTCCCCGTGTCAGACCCTAACTGGAACAAACTACTGCCAGAAGCAGCAGTCACTTCTTCAGTGTGAAAGGGCATAGGTTAACACAGCTTCAAGTTTGCAACAACAAAAGGAACTGTGTGCTCTCTTGTCACTGAATATCATGGAAGCACCTTCAGAAAAGTCAGTTCAACACCGTGTACTTGAGAGAAATATTTTTTGGTAAAGAAGCAGCCTGTTTTGAAGCTTCACATGCTACCTGAATGAGCTTTGCTGCCTTATGTTGTTCTCACTCTTTTTTGTTATGCATGACTTGGTATTCTTAATTGATATGTTAATTTCATGGTGTACTGTCCTATTGAAATAAACTGCTCTAATATTATCAAGACTGAGAAAACCTGAAAACACTTAATTGTTACTGAAAACAAAGGCACATTCTTTGAAAATAATTCCATAAACAGTTTGGGGAATATGTATGCATATAGGTAAATAATTTGTTCATGAAAATGAAAGATATTCCACTGCCCTAGTGGAAACTGCAGCGTGCGAGAAAATGGTCTTCTGCTTTGGTGTGTCATGTAGACTCAGGTGGCCTCTGATACTGACTTCCACCTCTGATCTCCCTCAGAGTGACTTTGGTATTTGAGATGGTAAGATTACTTCAGCATTGTTGAAGTTTACAAGTATAAATACCTGTCACATTTCCAGTGAGACTTAAGGTCCTTTAACATCTTACTACTCCTGAAAATTTTTCCCACAGTCTTGCTATGGCAGTTCCACCCTGTTCAGTGGATGGAAACAGTATAGCAAGTTTAACAAAGATGAAATAAATATAAGCTTCAAAAGTGTTAGATTTAAAGACTGTAATTAAATGATGCCCTAATATTCCACTCTACAAGAAACCTTTGTTTTTGATTAACCAAGGGAAAATGTTTATCCATCTATCACATAAAACAGTGTTCCTGACATTCGACGAGGAACTAATTGCTTTGGATAACCTGATCTTTGAAAATGAAAGATTTGTGGTTCCATCATCACCAAAGCTGGAAATGTCAAAGATAATTCTTCTGGGATGAAAAAGGGAAGGAACTGCAACCTGAGAGTCAGAGACGCATTGCTGCCTCTTTATAGGAATATACAAATATTGAAGAACACACTCATTTTTGGCAAATGTTAAAAGGGAGAGCACAAAAGGCTAATTTCCCTTTCCAGAGAATACATTACTCTGAAGGCCAACTGTGGAGGTAATGTTGCACTAGATAAATCAGAATGTATGCAACTATCTACAGGAGACTAACAATAGAAAGAAAGCCACACAAAACCAATGTGCTCAAACTGCAGAAAATTAAATGTTGTTACTTTTACCAATGGCTTGAGAAATTCTCTATGATAGCTTGGTTTATGAAGAAAAACTAGGATTTAATCCGAACAAGTATTTATCGCTTTTTTTCCCCTTTCATTTCAGTAATCACAGTAGATAGAAAGAAGACCTAGACAATAATTTTTCACCTCAGTGACTATGGCTGTAAAACAACACAAGAAATTAAATTATGATATGCACACTGAATAACAGTTTAACTCCAGATATGATGTTCTGATGTGTACAAATAAGGCAAACTCTGATTTAGACTGAAGTACTGAACCAAGTCTTAGAGCAGAGGTATTTTATCTCTCCTATGCTTTTACAATACCTAATGCCAGTAGGCTCTCAGCAAGACTAGTCTAAAAATACTACATATAAAATTGTAACATGTAGCATCTTCTGTAGCTAAAATTTGCCCCAGAGGAAACAGAGTTGACAGTGTATGCTCTCGGAATATGAGGACATAAGATCAGGTCAGGTACCAGTGAAATAAGTATCAATGAAAGAAAACATCAGGACATTACAGAACATGCAAGTTGCGTGGTGCAGTCATTATAACTGCACAGACTTACACATTCAGTATTACTCAGCTCCTTCAGACATCATTCTTTATGTTATAACATCTTTGAATGAATTAATTATGGGAACTGAAACCTCCTTTCACAATGGTAATCTGCTAGTTTTATTGGAATTCTGTTTCACTTTTAACTGTAATGGTCTTTGTCATATTTTGTTCTACATGTCTTTTTTTATCATCTTGTTTGTTTCCAAGGTTTTCAGTAATGATTTAGCTTGTGAGTGCCACACACATTTTAATAATTTGTTGTACTGACCAATTCATACTAGAGCTACATTAAATACTATTGCATGGCTTTATGACATCGAGAAGCACACTTCATAGTTCAAGTTTTAATTGGCTATACAGATGCAATAAAAAGGGCATTTCATTTATTTGAAGACTTTGAATGGAAAGTAATATTGTAGCTGTATTACATGAAAAGTGGAGTTAGAATCGTAGAGTCATATCACTAAAGCAAACATTGTAACAAAGCAAACAACTGAATAAGTGAAAGAGTTGTCATAAAGGCACTGCAACATGCAAGTAGGAACACAGAGGAAGGTAGAACCACAGCAGTCAGGAAATTATGAGACTATGGGATCTCAGCACAAATAAATTCTTAATAATAATGTGCACATTGCACAAGGAAGTCCTATAGGTTTAAACCCATCTCGGCACATGCCTTCTGAACACTAGTGTCTGAAGTGTAAAGGCAAGATAGATCCGTTAAGTAGGTAAGACAGAGCAATAGGTAGACAAGTGAATGAGGAATACCAAGAAGAAAGGGAATATTAGTCACCACAGCAGGCAGTTGTCTCAGCATAACAGCTGCCTGTACATTGTCAAGTTAATCATAGGAAAGGTGACAAAAGAGTTTGAAGGAAAGGTCAGAAGCTGAATAATGAATTGGTTTAGTGTGAATTAGTAGTGTCTTCTTTCCACATGCAAGGGAAAGCCATGGCAGAAGCAAGATCACTCAGAAGAAAGCAACGAACAATAATAAATGGGCAAAGTAAACAAGATCTGACATCTGAACACCATTTAAAATTCAAAAAAAGGCAGCATTCAATAATTCAAAAAAAGGCTGTGGGAAAAAGCAAAAGCTTTGTGTTCTACATCACTAAGAAGGCAGATCCAAGAACAGGAAGATGAGTAGAGCAACAAGATAGAAAAATAACCTTTCATCAGTATTTTTAACAGTTTCAAGCTGAGTGAGACTGTATTTATCAAGAGCAGAGAAAGAGATTTTGCAACTGTAAGAAAAACACTGTAGCTGCGTATCTTGTATTGAGAAAGTCTGTACCTCAGAGTTACTTCCTAGACAGAATCAGCTGTATTTAAACACTGGGCAGATGTGAAGATCCTGAGAAAAGGCAAAATTGAGCAATAAAGGATGGACAAGAATATTGCAGCTTGCCCAGAATAATCAAATAAACAAAGGTTAAAACTTTCTTAAGCTTGAAGAGATGTCTGAAAGACAGGGACTATGTTTAAGTTGCACAAAAATCCAGAAAGAAGGACCAGCAGTCATTAGCACAGAGCAGATCCTGAATTTATGTTCACAAACATAATTTTCCAGACATTACAGACCTAGAAAAGACAGCAGGAAATAGTTATGCCCTATTGCAAATCATCAGCATCCCTACTGCAAGAATCATCCATAGCATGAAAGCCTGGGTAAGAACTATTAATAAAGCTTATGGTAGTAATTTCTGAGAGACAAGAACTTACTGAGGTTGTTGACTAGTAACTATTGCCATCAAAATCTTAACAAGAAAGGAACTTCCCTTTCCATCCTAAACTATCATGTAGTGAAGTGAGGATGTGAATACATATTTATATCTTTGTTACCACTAATAAACAGGGAATCACCAGTATGGAAAAACATAATGCATATCACTAATGTAGATAAAATGAAACATCTTTGTGCAGAATGTGCACAAATGTGAAAGAAGAATCAAATGCTACACATGGAACAAAAGATATTAACAGCAATGGGTTGTGTCAAACAAATCCACCCTACAGCTATCATGGATAAAAGCTCCTTCAAAAATAAGCATCACTAAGAAAATCAGTTAAAAGTCATACAAAAGGAAACAGTGAAGACTTTCTGTGGAAAAAACCCCAACTAATTGTGAAAAAGTAGAAAGATGTTATTTATTTGCACAAATATTCTTTGGTGTGAAAAACATCTAATGCTCTATTTATCTTCAGTTCATCATCTGTCTTCTGCATCTAAATCATCACCACTAAGTGCTGCGTTTTCTAGCAAAAATGATGAAAAGTTCCTCGCTGAAAATCTGGTATTTTGTATAGCACATAATATTAAATCAAAATTGCAAAACCCATCAGGACGCAAGTAGAGGTGTGAGACTAAGCAAACTGCAGGATGAACTAAAGTCAACAAGGGAGAAGCGGCTGCAATGGGAATAGAACCATGAACTCTGAGGAGGTTATAGGGTTCTACGCCTTGATTCGAGGAATATGAAAACAAGCATCAAATTTTACAGGTGGATCAAACAAAGAAAACCAAAAATCCTCAAGCAACCAGAAGCTAAAAGTTGTAGTTTAGTGCTACTGAATGCAGTAGGTGTGACTGCCTCAAGCAAGCAAGAAATGTGCACACAAGGCAGAGCTCATCATCTTCAAATTCCAAGCACTTTGCTTGCAGCCAGATTGACTGAACTGGATACATTAAAAAAAAAAAAAAGAAAAAGTAGAATATTGGTAAAGTTTGGAGGGACATCATGAAGAAGTCATATCTCCACCCTAGTATGCTGTGTGCTACTAAGGAGGAAGGGCATCTCAAGTCATCAGAACATTAACTCCTGGCAAGGTAAAACTAAACAACCAACCAACCAATCAAAGAAAAAAACCAAAACCAGACCACAAATGGGACTTTGTGTGATGATCTGGTGATGCTCACACAAAGGAGAATCTGACTCAGCCTCCCCATGAAAAGCAGTATGTCATCATGAAAAATGATGATACAAAATAAGTGGAATACAAAATAACTGGGAGTTGCATGCTGACAGGCTTTCCACTCTAACAGTATGTGCTGAGCCCCACAGAGTGAGTGAGCTATTGGCTGTGGTCCATATGAGCACCAGCAACAAGCGGAGAGAAGGTAGTGATGTGCTGAAAGGGATCTATCCAAAGCAATAGGGAATCATACAGTAATCATCTAAGACTGAGAGTCGGCCAGTGATGGCAGTTAGAGATGAAGACGGATAAATTGTCTAGAACTCTACAAACTCTGTAGTCCTAAGAGAGTAACCAAAAGCTTCTTCAGAAGGAACAAGACCATAGCCATATTATATGTATGTTTTCATGCCAATCTTACAAAGACAAAAGGCAAGAAGGATGAAATGATACATCTGATTTTAAGTAACAATTGATATACAGGGCATCTCAAGAGTCTCGCCTAATGGAAGATTTACCAGGCTAAACATTAAAGGAATTTCATAATATACTGTGTTAAAGAAAAATTCAGTATACTAAGACTTACCTTAAAAAGAAGAGGTCAATATATACAGAACAGCAGTCAAAAGAATAAAATGCTCTTAAGTGGAAACTATATGAATTGCATTCAAGTATAAACTGTACAAACTATATAAACTGTTCTGAATGCAAGCAAACTCTGGAAATACATTTAATGCTAATCTTTCTATTTATTTCAATCCTCAACAGTCATTAATTTTCCTTGGCTTTCATTGTCTCTTTCCTCTTTCTCAATTCTTTCCTCAGTGGAGTGGGTCAATCAGAAAAGTAGCATTTCTCAGCAAGCAGTACTACCTGCCAGTCCTAGAAAGGGAAAAACAATTTTACCAGGCTAAAAACTGTATTTCCCACTCTTACTACATATTGGTATTTTTCAACTCAACAAACATAATCCTGTTGAATTTATTCTATAGTCCAAACAAAGTATTTGTTAAAACTGAAAGCAGCTCCAACACTCTCCTAGGGGAATTCTAGGACTCTATTCCTCTTCTCCCAGGCGAATGCTTTATGCACTTGAAACGTAACCCTTTCTCCTATTTTTTGTAACATACATTAGAAGTATAAAAAACCTTTAGCATATGCACCTTTTAAGTATTGTACAAACGTAACAAAACATTCCTTGAGCAAACTGTAACAGTTATACCTCAGGGAACATCACTGCATTGACAGAGAGACAGAAAGTATACTGTAAAGCCCTGTAGCTGCTTGTTATAACAGGGATAGTGAACAGAAATGACAATAGGAGATGAAGTTCTAATTTCAAAATAAAAACTCAGATAATTTCATATATTCTTAATACTGTTTTTGAAAATGAGTCTCTCAAAAAAGTAACAGAAATAATAATAAATATAAAATTTATTTTATAAATTTATAAAAGTATTTTATTTAATAGAATAAAAAAGTAGAAATAAAAATTTAAAAAAGTAACACAAAAGTACCGTAAGTTATCAGAACTGACCTTATATTTCATTAATAGTTCTTTCACTGCATTTCTGTACAATCAATACTTATACCTGCATATGTTATATGTAAGCTTTCTTGTGGTAAAATAGCTATAAGAAATCAGATATTAGTGTCCTTCCTTCTACCTACCCATTTACTTTTAGATCTCAGGCCTGAACAGACACTTTCATATTTCTTTCTTCGGTTGATCATTTCCCTTTGACAAAGGACAGAAGTGAGCTGATGGCAGTGATTTTTGGATCTGACAGCCGTCTTTAATGTGGTTCATCAAGTTTCCCATGGTTCATCTCCATAGGCAATGGCAAAGTTAGGGAATGTAGTCTGAGGGGTTTGTCTTTTCACACACTTCAGGTGTGATCAGCCAGCTGTGATGGGAAAGTGGCAGCACATTATGAGTTCTCTCGCCCTGTTCTGCCTCCTCTCTTGTTCAATGTGCATGTAGGGGATACAGCTGCACTTTAGCCTGCATAAGTCTGTCAGCTAGATTGAAGACAGCACTTAGCTTTCTGCGTCCTCTTTGAACACTGGTTTGACAGTCTGCTTGGATTCACTGTTGCAAGCCTAATTAGGATCCTCAGGAATGGGCAGGCTGGAAGATTAAAATGAAGATTGATTAAATGGACAATGAAAAAGTACTTTCAGTCCAAACTGAGCAGTTGCCTATATAGATACTTAAATGCCCTTCTATGGATGCCTTAACAGCAAAGGCAGTGATGTTCTCTCTGTACTGAAAGACCCATGCCTGCAATACAATGGTCTGAAATTTAAGGTGCTTGGCTTGGAAGTAAATTTAAAAGCTATGCAGGAGAACAACAGAATGAAAAAAAAAGGTCATGTAACTCTGTAGAGTATGTCGATATTTAAAAATCTGGTTTTATCCCAACTTGGAATGAAGTGCAAGAGTTTTGAAATTTCAAAAGTCTAGGCCCTCAGGTATTCTGTCTGACTATCTTGGAAACACAGATCATAGCAAACTTGGAAATTTTTGATGGAAAAAACCTCTTAGTTGGTTTCAGTCAGGATCTGACATCTTAAAGTCAATGAAGTTTCACCAACGTTTAACTAATTTACAAAACAGAAAATACAGGCTTTATTCCTTAAGTACTGATTCCAACAGGAGCATACTGCTGGCACGATTTCTGCACTACAGACACACTTTTTGGCTTACTTATGTGTCAGACAAACATGTGCAAAATAATGTATCAATAAAACATGATTTTATTTTATAATTATTAATTTCTACTCCCTAAAATTAAGGCAAACTGTTAAAAAACACAATAATCAATGAAACACAAATTAGATCCACATTTAAATTGCTACCCATGGCGGTGAGCCAAAGAATTAACAGGGGATATGAAATGTGGTATAATATACATTTTAAGTGTACATTTTAACCAGCGAGTGTATTTTGCAGGCTCTTTGTGCTGATCTGCAGAATATGGACAGGCTCTGTTACTTGCTTTTTCAGAACTAGCTAATGCTTTGAGCTCTAAGGTGCACAGTTCAAACCCAGCTGACAGTTATCACACGTTGGTTCTTCAAAGCTGCCCAGTTTAGAGTCTGGCAGACAACGACACTGATAAAGATCTGAGCATGCACGACCTACCCTCCAGATGACTGTCTAACTTCATCTGAGACCAAATCAAGAGGGCATTCAGAGAAACAGGTCTTCACTGGAAAGGTAAAAATGACTCAAATATTTTATAAATCACAGGATGGTTTACAGCCAGACTGACACACTGAATCACACACTCTGAAGGGGACTAGGAGCTACTGTACAGATCAGGTTTGAAGATCTCACATCAATTTGAACAGCTAAAGAGATGAAAAGTAATATTTTACATTTTATATAAAATATATATTTTATATAAAAGATATATTATCATTATCTTTAGTTATTATTTTATATATATCTTTTACATTTTATATTAAAGATATATTTTTATCTTTATAACATTAAGGGAATAGGGCATAAACTTCTACCTTTACTTTAGACAAAGTAGTGAGAGCTTCATCAGTGCAACTGGAATGCACTAATTTTCTATTACTTATACAGAAGAAATAATGGCTATTGGTTCCCATTTCAGTCTAACAGATGGACAAAGCAATTTAGATATTAATTGATTGTGAGCCAATTAATTGCCTTTCAGGGTTAGAAACATTCAACAGAGAGTTTTCATAGCAGCTAGGAAATCAGCCACATTTTAAGGAAACCAAGGTAAGCTAATGCAGTCACTATATCTCTATTTTCTGGTGGGAAGGAAGGAGGCAGAACAGTTCTGCCAATCAGGCAACATCACTTTGGAGGAAGAATTGGATTAGAAATTTGTCAGATCTTATCTGCACTATAAGCTAATCCTCTCTAGCTGTCATTTTATTTCAAAAAGAATCTCATCCCATGGCAGTCAATTGCATATTAGTTTTGCAGATGTTCAGAGAAGGCTTTTTGTAACATCTACATGAATCAGCCACCCTCAGTTATGTGGATAATATGTACTTTAACACACTGACTGTCTCTACCAAGGTGTACGAAATAGCTTTTTTTCATTGCTGTGCTTTATTTTGTTGCCTCTTTTTTTTTAATTTATTTACTCTGTTTGGCTGGTTGAAGCAATTTACTCTCTATGGGAAGACATTTGTCTCTCAAGAGGAACTCAACAAGAGCTGTTTACAGTGAAGCTATAAAAACAGAGAGGAAGGATAATCAGTAACCAAGATTATAACATTCAATTAAAATCACTGATATAACAACAGGAGAATATAAATAACTATCATAGCAATTTAAGAAAGCAGAACAAAGGAATAGCTGACACAAAGTGAAGAAGAAAAGAATTATTATAGTTTTAAAGATCATGGGAGGTCAACTTCTCAATTATTTGTTTTAGTTCAGAAAATAGCAGACCCAGCAAGTTCCCAAAGAAGAGAATGTCAATTATCAAGTCACTGAAAGCCATGAAGAGTAATAGAAAGAAATTACAGGAAAGCATAACCAAACAGTTATTTGTACAACAGTAAATATTATGAGATTCTCATGAAGTGCATAATACATCTTCTACTCTGTACTTAATCACTAAAGCTCCTCTTCTCTTAAACACACTAGCAGTTTAACTACTGATTTCAATAAAAACATTGGTCAAAGCTTATATATGTAGAGTTTTTTTCTTGTTTTATTATACTCCAAGATGAAGAATTTTATTGCATAACTACCAAAATTCT
This sequence comes from Pseudopipra pipra, assembly GCF_036250125.1. Taxonomy (NCBI): domain Eukaryota; kingdom Metazoa; phylum Chordata; class Aves; order Passeriformes; family Pipridae; genus Pseudopipra; species Pseudopipra pipra. The sequence goes on along the minus strand of NC_087552.1, from coordinate 22,390,610 downwards.
GATACTGTAAATATTTGTATTGATAACAAGATCAATTATAGTCGTACATATTGTCATGCATACATAATGAATGCATGGGCACTTTTTATCAACAAGTTTTAGTTTCATAAAAAAAATAATACATTACATCTTCTACTGCTGTCACTAAAGAGGTAGACCTTGTTCATATCTCGCAATTGCGCTATACTCTGGCAGAGGCTAGAAACCAACATCATGTGAATATCTGGCAGTAATATATGTCATACTGGCCTTGCACACAAACCTCAATGAGTGTCTCCTTATACCACCAACACCACAGTAAATGATGTAGAAGTGTAGAGAACCATGATACAATTCCTAGGGTATATTGGTATCACCAGGCTTGTAACATCAGGCAGGCTTTTGCTTCACTTTTCACATATGAGGCACGGCTGACTGAAAGATGAGTATACCCATATGCTGCTTTTCCTCAGCTACTGTTATTAGCAACCTTAATCAAAAAACAAAAGGAACATGAAGGCCAAAAGAAATGTGCCAGCTGAGCTCCAATCTACTAATATTCAACCTTACTTTTCAGTAACAGCAAGGTACAGCCTTAGTTCTAGAATTCATATCAGCGCAAAGGACCTGCAGACAGCTGCCAGCTCCTGCTCTTTTAGATGTAGACCCTCTGTGTTGGGATAGATTTCCCACAATGTTTTCTCTTCATTTTGGATAATAAACTAAATGACCTTAGTTACAGCAGGCACTGCATTCTTTCCCAAGAACTCCAACACTGCATCGCAAAACTGAATTTCACTGTACCTGAAAATACGAAACCAAAAAGGATTGCTTTAAGTTATAGTTCAGTAATGACAATATGATACAAATCCTTTGAAGCCAACTTATTTTACCAGTGAGACTTACTTTCCTCTTTCATTGTTTTGTAACTAAAATGTTATATCTTTGAATTTTCACCTTATGGTAAGCAAATGCATATGAAACCTAAACTAACTAAAAATTAAACTCTAATGTAAACTGAAATCTAAACTCTGTTCATTGGGCCTAGGAAAAAAAAACCATAATTTTCACATCCAGTCATTTAGCCATCATCTGGATGGCCTATATGCAAGAGCATAAAAAGGCAAGGAATTGGACAAAGCAGTAAACCAAGGCTATATTTCAGTTTGCAGCTATAAATTCTGTTCTTAATGCTGGTGAAAGACAGAAGATACATTTCATAACACTGTAATTAACAACAATAAATTACAATGGAGTATGCTGAATAGGATTTATTCCACCACAAACAATGGTGTAGAGAATGGACTTCAAAATGGCAATTATGCTCTACAGGAGGTCTAAAAATCTCAAACACTAAGGTGAGAAAGATGATCTTAAAGACTAGAGCATTCAGCTTACTTGTAAGAAAATCAAGCAGTCACTAACTGAAAAATCTGATTTTAGCCTCTGAAGACCATCACTCCTAGATAAAATCCAGTATAATCAACACACAAACATATGATAAAATTATAGGAAAAAGAGATAAAAATAGCAGTAGGTAAGTTCATATGTCTGCTGCCAATTCTTCATTTTCATCACTGCCAACTCTTCCCTTTAGTGACTTCAGAGTTGTATTTTATGCAAACAGGATTGTTTAAAAATTCCCAGAAATCATTAATAAACTTTCACAAAGACAATGCTGAAAAACTCAGAGGGAAATGACGCTGCATATCTGATGCATCATAAGCATCATGCATCAATATACATGATTAAAAAATTACTTTTTTATTACTATTAGGACAACTGGCTACCAGCTACTACCACATTCAGCAGTGCCCAGAAAATTATGATGTACATACAAATGTGACAAATCATCAAGCCTAATGGAAAATGGAACAGGTTTCCCATGAAACCTAGATATTTCTCCAGACCATCACTGCTAAGTTCAAGAGACAAATCCTTGCTCATCCAATCTCTATGTTGCCTTGACAAGAAGAAACTCTTCCAGTAGTAGAGTTTATTTGAAAACATAAAACTGAGGGTGGGTTTTACATGGTAAATGAATATTCTTTTACCATTGCAGAAAATATATGTATGTACACAAAGTAATGTTAGTTTTTATCTCCTATACACTATACACAGGTATGCAGACATATGCATGGCAGAAGAAGAAAAATCGAGCTTTCCTAAATCCCAACTTGATGCCTGTTCCTGAACATACCTGGGACTGGTAGCCTATGGCACACGTGCAAAAGGCAAACCAGCAGATCTTAAATGGAAGAGGATCAAAAGCTCAGCTTTACAACATTTTAAAGAGGCACCTGTGGCAAACAGTAACTAAGAGCTCCAAATTCACCTGTGCTGCAAAGAGAGGCAAGGTACTATGTATCACATGCAAATTAGGAGAAGTAGTAGATGATAATGTCTTCTGCAGGGTTAATTATGTGGACCTGATACTTGTTTGGAGTCTTCCACATATTCCTGGTATGTATGTTTGCTGTCCACACCTGAACAAAAACCGCTGCTATCTTCTGCCACTGGAAACTTCAGAATTTTTACTGCAGGTTTCAGTGGAAGTGGCAAACAGGTGCCTTGAATTCTTAGCTCCTATTTCCAGCTGCATTCACTTCACCTCATATCTGCATAGCATGTGTTTGACTAAATATAGGAACATTTTTCTTATCAATAAAAAGAAATAAAATAATAACCTACTTAATTTTTTCCTAACTTTCCTTAGAATGTATATAAAACCTAATGATCAAAATATCACAAAATAAGGTTTTAAAAAAAAAAAAGGAAAAGAAAAAAGAAAGAAAGACTAAGCTTCCATGAACTTTAGGCACACAAATGCTGAAAAAGCCTTTTGGAGAAGTTGAATAAACTTTCCTAATTCACAGTAAATAAGTTGCTTATCCCAGACTGCCTGGGATAGAAAAAAGGACTTTATTTGCAAAATCATGTGTGGTAGATTATACTAATGCTGAAAGCTAGATAACTTTAATTTTCTTTGAAAATAAATACAGAGAAATAAAACAACACCTATAGAAGTAAGTACAATAAGCATGTCTGCATACACACTTGGTCAACACACAGGAGTTGCTACAACTCTCAGATTTGGCAGCAGCTAGTTTTGTTGAATATACCTTTTAAATAATTATAACCCAGTTCTGTCATGCAGGCGTGAGCTTAACTTTAAATAGATGTTTAACAGTAAACATTTCCAATATCTCTAGCATGCTTGAAGTCTGGACATCGTGGGGTCCAGTAACTTCAAGTTTGTTGCAGAGTGGAACCTTTGCAAATAAATAGTTATTATTTGCATTTACACAAACCATATAGTGTACAGTGAGCTGAAGACTAGTACTCTCCAATCTCGGAACTGTCAATGCTCACTGCGTTGATGGCTTGAGATTGTCAAGCCCTCAAACAGCTTTGTTGGCTGATACACATCACCAGTGCTCCAAACTTTTCTTCCTAGATAAACGTCTGAATCTCAATGCTGCAGAAAAAAGTGTTTTCATCTCTCTCTGTAAGAGGCAACTACCCCTGCAACAGAAGCAAGAGAAGGGACCTCACCAGGGGCAGCAAGGTGTACAGTCATATCTGCTGAGTTTGCTGGGCTAGTAATCCCTCCACTGAGCGGCAGCTGGGGCAGCAGTGTCTTTAGCACTTAGACAAAGGCCTTCTAGACCTTACCTGTCAAAAATCCAGCAAAATCCCTGCCTGATACTAAGGCTCTTCCACATGTGGCCTACTGGATTTTCAATGTGTGAAGTCTTCTGCTAGTTGACTTAGTTTTTTTCTATAACTAAAAGGATGAATTAGTCCCTCCTTTGTAGTCCTGTTTTTAGCTCCTGAGTCTTTGGACAGAAGAACACATTCACATTTCTGAACACAGTTAATAAGGTAGTTTCCTTAGCTAAACAGAAATAAAACTGTATGCAAAGATGTACTGACAGCGTTTTGACCCAATTGAGGACACCTGGCTTGCAGCTTAAATTCTTGCTTCCCAAAGTCTTGCTTCCCAAACTTGCTTTGTTATCCCCAGAACCTCTATTGCATCTTGAGTTTCCTGGCTTGCTTCTCCTCCTAACCAGCCTTCTCACACTTGACTTTAGAAGTCCTTCCTTTGCAAGGCGGGCCCAACACAGGGGTGTATTCTCTTTTCTCTTTTCTACTGTTATTTTGAGATGCCTTCACGACAGGGCTCACATGGTGATAGAGACTTTCTTGGCCCAATGAGTTCCTGCTCTTTTGCTAAAGAACCAAGTGACTTTTTTATTTCTTTTTTTCCATTTTTTTTTCTGCCACTTGACCCCGGGTTTTTGTTGTCATGCTGAGCTGGCAAGGACATCTTATTTCTCTTACCTTATTTGGCTTTTCATATCCTGCAAGTTCATCACAGATCAGAAGAACACATGAGGAAAAAAAAAAAACCAAAACATCCCAAAATGTAAAGCAAAAAAAGTGACACGCAGTTCACATTAGTCACCAGGGCTAGCAGACAGCATAGCAAGTTTTGGTTCTAAAATGGTTTTTAGTAATCACTAAAGTTTCACTGGCAATATTTTGGTTCACCTGTGGGACCTGAGTGATTACTTGAGGGTAGAGAAAAACTGCATTCCTCTGAAAAAAACCTGAACAAGTCATCAGTATATCCCTGGCAAAGAATTTTCTGAGATGCTGCCACAAACTGATCTGGGGAGAGGTCCTAGTCTCTACTAGCTCCATACCTCCACACTCTTAGCCCCAGTGAATGTCACTATTTCAGCAGATTTTTTTTTTTCCTTCTGCTCTCCCATCCTCAGCTCAAAGCAACAAAGGACAATAGGGAATTCAGCTGCACCCTTCCTCTCACTTTACACGAATCCTTTAGCCAGTAAGGAGAGATGCCGTGATACTTGCTCCCAAGTCTTCCTGCCTTTCCATGTTGTATGGAAGGCAAATTAATACATAACAGTCTAACAGAAGGTGGGCTTTTATTTCCACAGCCAGAGAAGTGTATTTACTCTTTAATCTCCATTTTATTGAGTATGTAAGTATAGATATCTCTGCAAGCTCTAGAGATAGAAAAGCTGGAGAGAAAGAAAAATCTAACATAAAAAAGCAATACTGCTTTTTAAAAAAAAAAAAAAATCAATACAGAATTCCAAAGACTCCGAACAAAGATAAATTCTACACAAGCAAACTCCAGTTTACAGACTGCTTATTTACACAGCTCAGTGTCTGACTTCTTACCCTGGAATAGTTGTTACTTGCATAGTAATCAAGACCACGCTTACTACAGCTGTTGCAGAGTGAATGAACCCTCTTCTCAGCTAGACAATGAAGGGGTTCAGCCAAAACAGTCATCTAAGAAGGCACCAAGTAGTAGAGACTATGTGAGGTCTGGGGAGAGAAGCTGACAGCTGAATCCAACTAGGCAGCCAAAAGCATCTCCTGGGCAGAAAAGCCACAAAAACCCCAAAGGGCTTTTCTACATATGCAGTTTCTTCTGATTATCTTCATAAGGTTTACATGCTAAATCCACTAGGTTACACTAAATTTCCAAGCTAAACTACTCATGCACAAGGTATAGGCTTTGGAATAAGCATGCCCACACTTTAATTGTTTGGGAATTTTGTAACCCTTTGGCAGTCCATTGGTTTTTTAGTTTGTTTGCCCATACAGTACAGCTGCTGGTTCAACTCAAAATAACAGTTTTTGATATCCATTGGCAAAGCCATTCCAGGAAATTTCTCCTTGTGTAAAGACTTAACATTGGAGTACAGTCATGTACTTCATTCCTTGTTACTAACAGAAATAAAGTAAAGAGTAATCACACTATTTGAGTAACTCTTCCTATGAAGAGGCTCCTGCTGTCAGTTTACCAGGTACATACCATATTTCAAGTACATTCCTTTATCCTGGCAAAAACCTGATGGCACCTGATGTGAGACTCTCTGAACCCCATTCACACAAGAATATAATGATCTTTCCTAGTAGTCTTACAGAGTGCAGAAAATAAGAAATACTGTGAGTCTCTTTTTTTTCAGGATTTTTTGTTTTGGAATTAATTTTTTTTTTTTTGAGGGACAAAGATTGTGGATTTGGTTTAGTTGTTTGTTTTTTTTTTTTTTTTACTCTTTTTCCTTTCAATTTTGAGGGTTTTGAGTGGCCAATGCCAAAGTGAGAACTCTAAAATAAGTTCTCTACTTTATTGACAAGATATATGTGACAACTTCAAAAGATGACGACGACTTTGTTACTATACTCAAGGATGTAGAAATAAATTATAAAGAAAGTGCACTTTTTAAAAAAAAAAAAGTATGTTACTCCATAGGAACAATACAGGAATTTTTGTTTCACAAAGCTATTGTAATTAGAGCCCTGAACCATGCTGCTTTCAAGTTGAAATGTGAAATACCTTATAATGCCACTTGCCAAAATATAAAACACTTGTGACCTGGCTAATGAAAACACTGCAGAACGATGTAAACATGCCAACAAATTGTGTACATCTTATAAAGAACTAGACATTTGGATAGAGCAGCAAACCTTCATTACTCAGAATTAGCAAGCTTCAGTGTGTAATGAGGACAGTGAAATGCCTAGCCAAAAAACACAAGGGCAAAAAAATTTTGAAAAAGAAACTTATAAACCCATCTTCTAACTAATGTTCTTAAAATTCACTTGAGACATGTGCAGAGGTAGTTTTTAAGCTTTGACTTCTGAAGACCAAGGCAATAGAGAAGTATTGAAGAAAAGTAATGCAAGTTACAAACAGATTCAAAGAGAACTTACTGAAGAAAGAAAGTGTGTTTCAATGGAACAGAAAACAAGTAGATTTTTAAGCGCTGGTTGATGATGAAGAACATACACTCATGTAAAAAAAACACATTTGAAACAGCACAGTGCCGTGTATTAAGAATCATGCCACTGATTTCAAAAAATTACACACCTCATAGTCAAATGGGATATATGAGTCTTCTGTCTCTAAATTCCCAAGAGCCTTTTGAAAATCTGGTCCATATTGCTTGAAAACATGACTTTAGTCTATCATTTCGAATTCTTTATGCAAATCAAATCCTTCATCACCCTACTACTCCCAGTGGTAAATAAAAGATCATTATCAAACATTATTTTACATAAAAAACTAAATTCCAATTAGGTGAACAAATTTATCCACAAATATACATTATATATAGCTAAATCATAATAAAAATTTCAGTTGTAAAGAATTTTTTAGTGAGGGACACAATGAGAATGGAAATGGTAATAGAGGACCTACGAGGTTCAAACAGAAGTCTGAAGGCTAATTCTTCTGCATATTTCCTAAATGCTTTTGCTCATGCAGAAGGTTATAGTGTTCTGTATGCACATTGATGAGCACAAAAAACCACCCTTGCATGCTGATCTTTGAAGAGAGAATATTTTAACTTCTAACTTGGGCTCTGCATTTTGGGTTTTTTGTTTGATTAATTTTATGAAGTCAAATAAACTGAATCTTTTGACAAACAGCTGCAGTCTTGGTCAGCAAAACAAGAAGATAACTTCTTGTTAAAACACATACCTCTGTCAGGAATGATTTGGCTGTCGAAGGGTTCATTATGAGAATAGCCCGTCTCAGGGTATCCCGGTAGCGGTTCAGTTCTTCTATTCGCATAGTGGCAAAGAGCCCCGTGATCATTTTATTGATGTTGTTTTCTACTTTCTGCAATGCTACATCCATTCCCTGTTGAGATACTTTGTCTAAAAATTCTTGTATTCCACGGATATCTGGAAAAATCAGAAGGCAAACAAGATGTTAATTGGTACGCAAAAAAAAGACACAAATAACTGATCACACCCTCTCACAAGAAGTGTTTTGTCAGGTAGATCCCTACAGGCTTTCACTTAATATTCACTAGACCTCCTCCTGAGCTATGCTCATTGCATTTCTTTAAGTACTAAAACAGGAGAAAGATCACCTACTCTTCAAAAGAGCCACTAGAAAACAAACTTAAAAATACTTCTAGCAACTTTGCTAATTTGGTGATTTAATCATCATACTTTCTTCTAATCTTTCTTAAAGGACTTCCACACTGAAATCCATATAGAGAAGTGAAGCCATGGTGACCATCACATACAGTGCTTCCTTCCAGTGAGGGTTGTTGGAGGGCAGTTGAGGAGGAGAAAAGTAGGAAGGACACGGTTTTCTTTTGTGAAACTCAAAAATATGTTATCCACCGCTGTGCTGTGTAGCTCATGTATCTAAGTGAAGCTTGGGCTGTTCACTCATCAAGAAGTCTTAATGTTGTTCTAAATTTCACATCTATTTATGTCCTTCAAAAACAAAATAAAAGCCAGGTGTACAGTTGCAATGGTACTGCATGCTCTCATCTGAAAGTGCCTCTGCTGGCTGAATTTAACAACTTTTCCACAGCAAAATGCACTAGGAGAGCTTTCTGGCTTAATCTTGAGTTAATCCTTCTTTAAAAACAATGTAGGAAGAATTGATCAGTAGAATGCTAACTGTTTTCACTACCTAGTTTAAAATACCTATAACATCTACCAAACTTAAATGTCTGGGCACTCCTAACATTGTTATGCTGCTTCAAGCTGTTCCAAGACTTTGAAAGGACTTTTTCCAGCATTGAATTCCATAACAGTCAGCAAAAATCTTGATTTTTTTTTTCTCTGCCATTTTGAGAGACTTTATCTAAAACCTCTAACTTTAGGCTTAAAATTTAAAATCATTCAATGACTTCAGAAGTCAGATCAGGGTCTTCTAGACCTCAGGAAAATTGCTTCTGCCTCACTGAGTCCTCACTGTCTGACCCCGACTCACCACTGCAGTTTCTCAGTCTTTTTCCTGGAGCTAAGCCACTGCTTCCCTAATGTGACTCCTCTCTCTGGCAGTCACTCTGATCTGCTGTCCCAGAGGACACTCAGCAGGACATCCTTCCTTCCCTACTGGCATGCAAGCTTCCTGCACACCCAACTGATCTCATTTAAGGGAACAAGACACAGCCTTAGAGTCAACACAACAGACATTATGTGACAGAGACACTATGAGAAAAAAATAGAGAAAAAGGAAACCAGTAACTCAAAATAAACATGAATTTCTGAAGAAACATTTCTTTGAAAATAAAGGTTCCCCAGGTTTTGGAGGGTGTTTGTGGTTAAAATTAACAGAAAGTATTTCTCACATTAGGATACTAAATCCAGTCTCTCCTAGGTGCATAGTCTTAGATCCAATCTCTGAGGCATTGCAGTTCCTGCTCTGCTTCCCTCCTTCATCCCAGGTGCTCTATCAGTTCCTCGTCCCAATCACTCATTTTCCAGAGGAATGGTCAGACTTGAAGTTACAGGTAGATTATATGTCTTTCTTCATGAAACCTCTCATACTTGAGTAAACTTCCAATTAGACTTTCACAACTGCTTGGCTACTCAGATCTTTCATCCTGACAATAGGAAGATCTATTGTCTTCCCCTACTCCCAGCCCTTCTTAGGGGGGACGCAAAGTTGGGGAGACTCTATTTAATCCTAACATGGGATGAGTAAATATGGGATGAAGAATCTCAAAAGCATTCATACTACTGGAAGTACCTTAGATACAGTTCACACACGATGCCAGAGGACAGCAAAAGGCTAGAAAATCAGACTGAAAGCAGACTGGAAGGATGCCTAAGCATGTCAGACTCTAAGCCCTGGAAGAGATGTCACATAAATAGTCATGAAGTCTACCAGGAAAGGGCTCTTGGCTGGCCCTTAACGTGGTCTATTTTCAGGTGATACAAGTGACACCGTCCTCGCATACTGTGATAGCAGCTGAGGGGAACTCCATGACAAGCCACAGGAAACAGTAGGGCATGTGACTGTTTATCAGGATTGTGATAGCTACATTTTAATAGGGGTACACTGACAGTTGACAGCTTTCAGAGGAACTGAAGCCCATTTTAAGACCAGGGAAAATAATGAAAATCAATTCTTTGGAGAAAAATTTGTGAGGAAGTCTAAAATTTCTCTCTAGGCTGCTGCCTAGACTGCAGCACCCTCCATAGCCATCCAGAGAGCAGTGCTACAAACATTAGCTGTGGTCAGTCCTGCACATGTGAGGCGAACATGCCCAGGGGTCTGGGCTGCAGGGGAGAATTATTTAACTCCCCCCACAGCAAAGCACCAGCTACATGACAGATACACATGTGTGATGCACCCTTGAGAAGATTATGGAGGTGTCACATGTGGATTTAATATGGGAACTACAATGGTGAAAATATAAGATCAGTGTGACTACGGTGTAGCTAATGACCACAGCAGACAGACACTACATGGTCCAAAGGGAGCCTAGGAAGAATAATCCAGCATCCAGACCTGATGGACCTTCAGGGAAAAGCTCAAAATACCTGAGACAGGAATCTTTATGCTGACATTGCTGGGAAAACTGTACCAAAATTCAAGCATTCCTCTTTTCCAGTTCTAGGGAATACTCTTTTTACTGAGCTATACATTTGGGGATTTGATGGGGTCTGACATACCCCAAGTTTAAAGGTTCTGACAAACACAGGTCATTTTAGCATTTTACTTCAGGTTATGGCACAATAAAATAGAGAAGTTCTGGGTTGCACAGAAGTCTAGCAGCCCTATCGAGAAGATCTGAGGCTTAGACACTCACACTGCTTATTTTTGGCCACAAACAGTAGCATAAGGAAAACAAAGTTCAGTCTGCAGAGTAGACAAAATTTGCTGCCTGCATCACCAGCAGATATGTACTAACTAGAGAATATTACAGACAGCCATCCTCCTCCAGCACCAGAATACTGAGATGCTTCAAATTATAAAGAAGTAGTCATGCAAGAGCTTACAATCAAACAGTACACAAAAACAATTCAACAGAATTAGTCCTAGAAGTCAGACTGTCATAATCAGCAAGTTGGGTCTCCTGTCTAGACCTCTAAAATACCATGAACTGAAAAGAAATGGTATTTTAGGCATTTAGGCTATTTTAGACATTCATCACCAAAACCTCATTCTCTAGACACTGTCAAAATATCAGTATTACTAAACACTTGTAGGATAGTTTAACCATGAACAAAATACATGCATACCCTAAAAATAAAGTTCCATAAGAGAATCAGATACTAATTACAGCTTCTATTTAATATCTAAATCAGGAAAATTAGATTCAATCTAATCAGAGATGTTAGAATTTTTCTGGTGCTTTAAATACCAACAAGATTATTTGAAGTGCTACAAATATGCTTAGTTTTATGCAAATGATAAAATAACTTCTTTCTACTTTAACCCCTTCCTTCTAAAATTCCTGAGGCTCACCCACTGAAGATTACTGAACATGCAGACAAATTAAATAAAAAATGGGTGAAAGTGACCAGTTGAACTCAAAATTACTGAAACACAAGGAACACATGTAGATGGGATCTAGATACACTATCAAACTATCAGGGAAAAAACTTAGGCTAGGAAAGCCTTTTTAAAACTCAAATTCTATCTCATAAATTCTTATATTCTTCTCTGACACCAGAACAAAGTAAGCAGGAACCACTAAATGAAGACCTTTTTCAAAACAAGACCATAATTTCACTTGACTTGAATTTATAGACACACTGCATTTATTGACTGATACTATCCATAATCGATGTTGAACCAGAAGCCAGATTATGGGATCAAATGGCTTTCCTTGCCATGAATATCTGCAAATATAAACAATGAAACAATTTTATTGAAACCTCACTAAATGATGGGACATAAAGGACAGAGGTCCAGTATTACTCTATAGCTCTACATCTATTAGGTGACCACGCCTACAGTATTGTATCTGTGTGATATGTTTTTAGGAAAACACCACCATTCTAATGGTAAAGATACCAAATCAGGATTCATAAAACTTCTTCACTACTTCTGTCTTTGGCATTGATACAACACAAAAATATGGGCAGGAAATAAATACAGACTTCTTCGCTTATACCTCAACTTACCCACTAGAAGAATGGAGATATTGGTGATGCTCACCTGCTGCTATGAAACAGCAGAGAACACATAAAAACACCCTGCAATTTGAATGCTATTTAAATCATGATGGTACTTGCAATATTTCAGCAGCAAGTCACGAGCAATGATCATATTCAAAGCGTATGCCAAAGAACAGATGCTGCCACTGAATGGGCAGCATTATCTTTCCTGCGTGGATTGTCTGAAAGTGGCACATATCCACACTGAACTGTGGAATCATCTTTCTAATAGATAAACTCCTTCTGCAGAAAAATCTGGCAAGCAACCTGTGGCACAGATGGCTTTGCTGTGGAGACACAGGACTGTTCATGTCTGGAACACAGGTGTTTCACGCCCTGAGTTTGCTAGCCAACCTGTTGCCCAGCCAGAAGTCCCATTTCTATTTTCTATTTAGATCAGATGAGTCACAGTTATTGCCAGAAATGCAGAAGAGTTTCCCATTATCACCAGTATTGATTATTCTCCTTAGTGATGAAAGCCCAAGTTACCACATAGAGACAGACCAATCCTAAAGTTGCTATCTCGTCTTCCAGCTCAGTGTCACTACAGTGCTACATTTCCTGTTTTTCACTGTACAGCTATCACTTCCAGTGTTCACATGTGTGAACAAAAACAGAGTACCCCTCCACAGTCAGCCTCACCCATAGGGTTAAACCAGGCTGGAAATCTAAAAGAAACACTACCAAACATTCTCTTTATAACCAGAACTGTGTTCAGTTTAGGAGATTATGAGGTTGGTCTGGAAACACTAATAAACAAAGAACAAGGCAAGCAAAATTTATCAAGGACTGTGCTGGAAATGACCTTCCTTTTATATCCATACATAACCACGCCACCACAGGGCAGAGGTCTATAGGAAGGTCTTGTGGTCTGCACCACTGCTGTGCAGAAGGTCCAACACTGGGCACACCGGACCGGCTGCAGCCACAGCTGAGGTGCATGTGCAAAGCTTCATGCATAGGGGAGCACAAAGCCCACAGCCTCTGACGCTCTGACTGATGTATTCAAATGCAGGTACTCATCATAACACTACTCAAGCTGAGATCTGAATTCAAGTGACAGCTTCACCAAACATCATTACTGTGTCAGTTGCTGTGGACTCTGACCTAAGAAAGAATTTAGGAAACGAAGTATAAGTCACATTAAGCGCAAGCACCTAAACTCACACACCATCTTTTCATTTGATAGTGAAAAAAGCACAAAAAACAGGTATCTGAAATGCTGTTGCAGAGCATACTCAGAGTAAAGTGCCCTTCACAGACTACATGTCTAAATCTTCTTATACTACCCACCTGGCGGGAGCACTCAGACCTCACCTAACATAAACAGTAAGCACGATTTAATGGAAAGCTCAGCAGGTGTGTGGCAGAAAACTCACAGAGTCAGGTGATAGGGAAAAGGAGCCAGTATTTTCAGGAGATCAGGACAACTTAAAATCTGCAGCTTTCTTCCACACCAGATTACAGGAGAAATTGGGTCTTTGCTCTCTTTTCATTAAGGTTTCTACACTGTATATATGATAAACTTGGATCAAGGAGATTCCTGACTTCCATTACATGATCTTAACATTAAAAAAAATCAAATGTGGAAAGGGACCTGGGGGTCCTGGTCAATGACAAGTTGAATATGAGTCAGCAGTGCCCTGGCAGCCAGGAGGGCCAACCATGTCTGGGAAGGCATCAGGCAAAGCATCACCAGCCGGTCGAAGGAGGGGATTGTCCTGCTCTGCTCTGCACTGGTGTGGCCTTCTCTGTGCAGTTTTGGGTGCAACAATATAAGAAAGATATAAAGCTATTAAAGAGCTACAAATACAGTGAAGGGCCTTGAGGGGAAGGCACACAAGGAGTGGCTGAGGTCACTTGGTTTGTTCAGCCTGGAGGAGATTGAGGGGAGACCTCATTGCAGTCTACAGCTTCCTCACAAATGGAAGCAGAGATGCAAGTACTGATGTCTTCTCTCTTGTGACCAGTGACAGCATGAAGCTGTGTTAGGGGAGGTTTAGATTAGATATTAGGAGAAGGTTCTTCATCCATAAGGTTATTGGGTACTGGAAGAGGCTCCTCAGAGAAGTGGTCACAGCACCTAGATGGCCAGAATTCAAGCAGTGTTTGGACAACACTCTCAGGCACATGGTGTGATTCTCTGGGCTGTCCTGTGCAGGGCCAGGAATTGGACTTTCATGATCCTTGTGGATCCCTTTCAACTCAGGATATTCTGTGATTCTTCCACAAGGATTTTTTTGATCACTGGACCAGATGCTTCTCTCACTTCTTTGTTCCCTCTGACACCACATAATTTTCCTTTGCCATCTCTGTTTCTATACAGAGGGAGCAGGTCTCTTCCCATCTTGGGGAAAATCTAATGATCCTAGAACAAAATATGCTGGTTTTCAGGCATCCCATGCCAGGATGCATATGCAGTGAAGATTTGATAAGCTGTACAAAATGAACAACAATAAACTTATATGCTAAGTACCTCTTCTACCCTTATTAAAAATGAGATATCCCCAAGTAAAGCTCCTAAAAAAATTTAAGATCACAATATAATCAGGAGAAGAGAAAGATGGCACTATTCATGAATGATAATAAATTAAGCCATTCACCTCTGTCATTGTATTCCACCTAAATTACAAGGCATCACTCTGCACTTTTGTTATCTCCAACCTGGTTTACAGTCATTAGCTCATCCTTCCTCTGATGCCATTTTAGATCTGAAAACATTTTCTTCAGAGTATCTAGCTGATAAATACCAACTGATTCAGCTGTGGTAGCAAAGGTGAACGCACTGACATAAATATTCACTGGTTGATTTACACAAAAGACCATTTTGTCTGTACAGTTGAATGAGAAAAACCATTGTATAACAAATAACACTTCAAATTCTTATCAAGATAGCTTTACAGGTCTAGCACAGTGATTCTTCCTTACACGGTGATGGTTAACATGACAGCAACTATTAATTGTGGAAATGCACTGTACACAAGGCAGATGAGCAGCTTCAGCCGGACTCTGATGGTGCCACTGCTCTGTATAAAGAACTAAGCAAAGTGTTTGCATTCCTGTGCACATGTTGATATCTATTAACATAGTTAAGATCTAGACAGAGGAACACAACAATTTTGCATGATGATTCAATAATAGTACTTCATTTTACTTTTGCAGCAGTGGGATTCCCTCTCATTAGTCAGCCTATATGTCATTTGGTGAACTTCCAAATTAAAACGAACAAATTAAAAAAAAAAAAAACACAAAAAATCCAACTTCATAGTTCTTTCATATTGTCATTTGGGGACTGAGAGGGACCAGTTATGTGAGCTATTTCAGCTGGATGATCTAGCTTCAGAGAATATAGCAGTAGTTCAAACTCATTAGAAGTAAATCAAGTTCAAATGCTTAATGATATACAAAAATCTCATATTATCAGAATTTCTAGAACCTAACAAGTGGGGATGGCATTTCTTTAGGGAAACTGAAAATTTGTAAATGGTAAGAATGGCTGAGTTTTTCCCCACGTTTGCAATTTTCAAAAATTTCACACACAAAAAAAAAGACAACAAATTTTCTCAAATTTCTTAGTATCAGAAAAAGAAAAAATATACTTGTACACTTTTTTCCTTTTTGAAGATATTTCCATTTCCATCTGCATTATAAGCAAGTAACTTCAATTTTTGTTGTTTGATATGAACTATTTTGGTACCAGTGCAATGTCTATTTAATCCTTGTTTTAAATGTTCATTGAAATGTTATTTGCATTAACTACTTTTTGTTTCATACCATACATCGATTATTAGAAATTATCCTGTAAATACACAAAATATCAATGTTGAGGAAGAGATATCAACATTTGCAGTTTTCAAATCCTACTAGACTTCAGTTTCTAACTTTACTGATGATTGGCACAAGATGTTTCCTTTGAGTTTCTTTTTTTTTTTTTTTTAACTGGAAAGAAAGAGGAAAAAAGCAAAGGATAAAAAAGGTAAATAAAAATGAAGCTACAACTAATCCTTCAGAGTATCAGCTGTTACCTTAGCTTCTCAAAAATAGAAAGGAAGTCAGACTGTGATCACCCCTCAGTCATGGAGGTTGACATGGCAGTATTCTATAATCATGTACTTTTGACTGTGTAATCTGCTTTCTACCTTTTCATTCAATTTCCTTTTAACTACAGTTTGCATTAGAGATTTCCAAAAGGCTTCTAGGAGCTGTCTTTGAGTAAAACAGCCTCCTGCAAAGAAATAAATTTTCCCTGCCTAGTACCTTCAAATATGCCAAACTTGAAACATTGCACTTCGATCCTATACAACTCTTCATCAAAGATTTATACCTCTGCGTAGATAAATGCCTTTATTTAATAAGAAGTGTGTATATATACACTATATTTCTGTTTGTATGACACACCAACTCTACATGTTGGTTCTCATAAGCAACCCTTCGAAGCAGGTGGGGTAAGGAACAGCAAAGTGACTGTTCTTGCAAACTTCTTGGTGATAAACTAAGTGTGACTATATGACAGGCAAGAAAGTTGGAGCTGTTCAGCCTGGAGAAGAGAAGGTTGAGTGGAGACCTCATAGCAACCTTCCCATCATCTGAAGGGGGCTCACAAGGAAGCCAGAGGGGTACTCTTCATCAGAAACTGTAGTGACAGGACAAGGAGTAATTGGTTCAAAACAAAAGAGAGGAAATTTAGGTTAGATATACTATAATGGTGGTGAGGCATTGGCACAGGTTGCCCAGAGAAGCTGTAGATGCCCCATCCCTGGAAGTGTTCAAGGTCAGGTTGGATGGAGCTCTGAGCAACCTGGTCTAGTGGGAGGTGTCCCTATCCATGACAGGATCATTGGAATTAGATTATCATTAATGTCCCTTCCAACCCAAACCATTCTATGATTCTATTCTACAATTTGATATGTGTTATAAACTCCCTTAAGACAAATTGTTCTCTGACTGTGCATCAGTCTCTTCCTAAATAACACTTTTCAGCTGATTAAAAGTTTACAGTATAGCAACAAGAATATTTTATGAGTGAACTAGGCCTGTGAAGAACATAACCTACAAAATAAGATTTATGAACTCTGCGATAAATATTTCCAGCTTTTTCCTGTCTTTCTGTTTGGTCTTTTTCTTGACTGGTGTTAAAACTCTCCAAGAGAAGTTTTCTTTTCAATTTATGATACTACCTGACATTTACAGTGTTATTATACCTAATTCATCCTTTTTTTTTTCCAATGGTGATATAATTTCTTCAATTCAAAATGCAAAAAGTACTTTGCACAATAGTTTCCATATTTGATTACTGTTCAGTTATCTAGCTGCCAAAATATCAATTTACAAAGTCAATTTTGATACTTCTCAGAAGATAAAACAATGTGTTGAGAATTGAAAAATATTTAGCAAACAGTAGTAGATATCAGTACAAGCTTCAAGAATTCAAATATTCTTAAAATAAATCACGTTTCTTCTGGTGTTTGCAGACTGCATAAACAAATGCAATCTTGTACATCTGCAAAATCTCAAGCTAGTACCTCATTTACAGTTTACTGACTATACAGATAATACGGGAACATCTACTGTTTTATTTTGACCTCAGCTTACTAACTCAACGCAGATTTGTCAGGCCAAGCCTTTGAATACTTTATCCATTCCATCCTTTAAGACTGCAAAATAAGGGAGCCACAAACATTCTCTTGCCTTTCTACATATTCACTTATAGCTCCTGGAATACATCTCTCCAACCATTATACAGCTGAAAAGGAGAAGCATGTCCATTGTTCCACTAGAGAAATTTTATAGAATAATTCATAAGTTATCTCAGAAGCAGAATAATTTCAGGGTCAACCAAAATATATACTCAATTTCCAGTGGTAATGTCAATCAGCAAAAGCAACTTGTTACAGAAGTTCTCGCAAACAGCTGCTAACTTGCAATATAATTAGCTGACATAGTAAAGTTACACAGACGAAAAATACATGTGCCTTTCTTTATCTGAATGACATAATAAATACTAATGGGAAAAAAAAGTTCAATAATAAGCTTGAATTAATTATATGTTTATTGAGGCATAGTGAAGTAAATGAGTATGGGAAGTTGGCAAAGTGCCAGATGAGTAATAAACAGTTTTAAGACTGTCTGGAGACAGACTTGAGAATATTATAGTCATCAGGCAGCTGAAAACAGCCTCAGGGTAATTATAACCATTTGCAATCGATTAAAGAGAACACGATTCTTTTATGAGCCTTTATCAAACTTGCATTAAAACTTTACATGATTTGAAAATGTTATGGTTTCAAGCCCATTTATGCCAGTGGTCATCATATATTTATTTCTGGAAAATGTGTGTGCAGGAAAGTGTCAACAGGATTACTTACTCTATATGGGTTTTGAACAAAGTGCTAGAAATCCAGGGCCCACATGAACAGATGGGCATCATCCCACAATATCACTCCTCTTATGACATAGGAGGTAGCCTTTTTGCAAGTAGCTCAGCCTTTCAAGTTCCAGGTATAATCGCTTTTTTCATGGGATCTTTAAAGAACAGCACTCCAATTCCATAGCATTACACTAAATTTGTTTGAAAACCACCACCTTCCTGGGGTAGGGATGGGAATAATGCTCTGCATAGTTTCACAGGCCTCTTTGCTTTGGCTGAGTTCCTCAGCATTATAGATGTCACTGCTCTCCTTCTTGATATTCTATTTTATTTTGTGTCTTTCTCCAACATCTTCTCTCAGATTGAGCTTGAGATATCTTTTTAGAGACGAGGTAACTCATACCACTGCCTTCATCCTTTCCTGATGCAGAAATAATCGGAAACCCTGTATATGACGAATCACAGATTCACAGAATATTCTGAGTTGGAAGGGACCCACAAGGGTCATCAAGTCCAACTCATAAGTGAATGGCCTCTACAGGGATCAAACTCACAACCTTGGTATCATTAGCACTATGCTCTAACCAATCATTGCCAGCACAACCGCACCGTCTGCATCCGCTTCTCAGAAGGAGAAGAGGGCAGATCCATGAGGAAAGTTTCTTCAAGACAGATGGCCACTAAACTCTTTCTTACTGCTAAGCTCCCTTCCATTCCAGTCAAGTCTTTTCAATTACTTCTTCAACCTCTGTTTCCTATGGGAATGCCTCCTTTAGCCTCACAGAACAAATCCCCTTCTTAGCCTTCATGCTTGCTTTGTTTCTCTTCTTTACAAAGGTTAAAACTAAATTACCACCTAAGGGAATGGCAAATATCCATTGTCAAATATCTGTATTATAAGTAGGAAGGTCAAAAAACTGTAAGCAAAGATATCTTAGTCCTGGAATCAGTAAATACTGCATAAATCTCCAGTGATGGCTGTATATCAAAGACACACTGCGATGAAAGACACAGGGTTAAGGCCAGAAATTTGGACAAAGAAGAGGGGTTAAGAAATTATTTTTTAATATAAAATACATAAGGGTTTAAAAATGCTACTACTATCACTATAAAATAGAATAAGGATTAAGATAAAATAGAATAAGGATTAAGATAAAATTAATTCTCCAGAAAAAAACCCTTATTCCCTCAACCTTTCAAGAGAAAAAGTGCAGAATCTTTCTATCTGCTTTAGCAGCAACAAAACATGAAAAATAAATGTTTTCAAACAGCTAGACTTTCTGTCTTTCATCTTAGAAAAGCAGAGATACCTACAATGTAAATTGCACAAAATTCACAACTATGTTCTTGCAATGATTGACTGGTTACTTCATAAAGAATTTACTACTACAGAAAAGTATCTACATATTCCTGGAAAACAGAGTGAACTGTAAACTGCCTGAAGAGTAAAACATGAATTACAAAAGCTTGCCCCTTGTTGATACATCACAGAGATAAAAACCAACAATATCCTGGGATTCTAGGGCAATCACACTGCTTATATAGCCTGGGCTCACACATTCCAATCACAAATTACTATTTCATTCTGTGATTAATGTTCAAGGGTCTTTTTCATGTTAGTTTTTGAGTACCGACCATTGTTAAGTGCCAGTCTGCGGATGAGGTAGGATTTGCTGTTTCAACCTGCATTTTGCTTGCTTTGAACTTGAAACCCTAAAGGTGTAATAACTTGGCAAAGCTTGGTCAAAATGTTTACAGATGTCAGTGTCTCTCTTTACAAATCTAAATTTTGCAGTTTCCAAAGGTATAAGTTATACATTTATACCATCCAGTCTGAAAGTGCCTTCACTGAAAGGGTGATGATGGTCCTAAGGATGAGTTCAGTGATGTAGTGGAGGAATTTCCCACTCTCTACATCTACTTGTAAGGAGATGCACAGATACATTCTGCACAGTGATCCTACAGATTGAGCTGAGCAGTCAAGAATGAAATGAGTAGGAGCTAATTTGGCTGCTTAAATGAAGTAAATTTGGCTTGTACATAGTGTGTGGATAGTAATTTTAATAGCAGTTTGAGAAAGGCATCAGTCTACTGCATAATTTTGCTGCATTTCATGCCACCTACTCTTTATCTCTGCAAGAAGACTGTCTTTAATGGCATTTGAAGAAGTGCAGAAGCATTCTTGAATGCTTTTAATATCCTCATATTAAATTTTCTTAAACAAAATCAGATTTCATATCCTGGGCAGGCCTTAACTTGTTTTACTTGAAGGAACAAAACACACAATACAAGGGAACTAACTGAACTGAGACTTTGATCTAGGTCATCCCAGCAGAGAGCAAGGATGGGGGAAAAAAAGACTCATTCTGATTTTCAGAAGTTCATCTGAATTTATACACTAAAGGTAAAGATACAATTGTACTAAACAAAATACAAACAAACATTACCTAAGCCTGCTCAAGTTCCCTTTTCTTACATCTCACTCATTAATTGTTACTGTGTGTCAGCCTTACATTTGCTACTGGCAAGGCTCTAAAGATTACAGATTTACTAAAGTCTTCACTCAGATTAACTAAGTCAACAGTAGCAAAATATTTTTTTTCTATTATCAAGGTGTCTTTTGTTCTGTGTTAGAATAGTCAACCTACCTACAATTTTACTTGGGAAAAAAAAAATCAATTAAAAACTTACATGTCAATTATTTCAGAAATGCATTTCTATCTAATTTCTTCAACATCAAGATGGTTACAACCTAATGAAAGAACTGCTTCCTTCAAAGACTTAACTTTTTTTGTTGGTGAAGAACCTTTAAGCAGCTTGGAATTTTCTAACATTTAGAAAGTAGAATAGTAGTGTTAAAATGCTAAAACTGAATATACTAATCTACTTTATTCAAAATAAGAATTTGAGAGTTTTTATGGGGGATAACATTGGGGAAATACTTTCGGGCCTGAAGAAAGACACATTTCTATTATAAAAAACTCTGATAATGACAGGAATCTATGATAGATTGCAAGATAAAAATCAAAAGCAATTCAATTGATAGGATTAAAAAATGATGATATTGATAAATTGACACATAAATGGTTGCAGCCTATACTAAAGGTGCAAGGGAAATAGTTTAGCACAGTATGTACTTTGGACAAGATCCTAATTTTACTGTAGAAAAATTTATTTTTAATACAAAAGGTCCATTTTCTTTCACAGAGCAAAATTATTACTGGAAATAATTTCAGTAATACAACTAAAATATTTTAATTTAAAGCACTAAATTAAATCACTATACAAAATAATTTATCAGAAAGGAAGGTTCTGGAATTCTGGTGGTTGCTGGAACCAGTTGGTCCATCAGCGCTTTCATGTTTTCTAACTTACAAAAAAATGGCAGTGATGAGAAAAAAATAAAGGATTAACACATATCAGAATCTATATTCCATTACTCCTCAAGTATCATTAACTGCTATGGAAATATCACTTCAAGTTGTGATACACACCTTGAAAAGGAATGATCACCACATATGAAAAAATACCACCAGGGAAAGAAATTGTTATTTGCCTAAGTTTCAGTTTTGCAGCAGGATGTGCAAAACAAAACATATCAATAATCTCTTCCTATTATGAAATTAATTCTAATTTAAGTATTGAACTCCTACCTACTTTAGTGTTTAATACTAAATGTTATATTAAAATGTCTAATAGTCACTGCTGTAAGCAGTTAAACTGAGCAAAGCTTCCAACAAGATTTTTATTTTACGTCCCTATGAGCCGAGAAAAAAAATAAATCTCACACTGCAGCAGATCCTCTCAAGAAACTTGAGGAATGGGACTAGGATCTTCCAGAAGAAATTGCAACCACCCGCAGCTGCACTGACACTGGACTGGACAGATTACCCCTGGACTTCCACCCCATATCTGCATTAGCAGTTTTGACTCCTTACTAAAACAGGCACGGAAGCTAATGTTAATGTTCCCTTCCTCAGGGTCTCCTGGGATTCTTGGGCCAACTCTCTTTTATAAAATCCAAACTGATGTTGGAATTTTTGTTTTATTTTTAAAAATATTTCACATCTACAGACCCTTCTAAAGAATGGCTTTCTCAAACATCACAGAATCACAGAATATTTAGAGTTGGATGGGATTTCAGAACGTCATATTGTCCAACCTGCTGCTCAAAGCATAGTGAATACTGAATTTAGACTTCTTCACTCTGTAATCCATTAAAAAGTTATTCCAGCTCCTCTTTTCATGCCATTAATTTCTTTGCCCCTCCCTCTGTGCAAGTTCTTCTTCCGTCAATAGAGAATCCGGGAAAAGAAAATGTACAGTGGTAACATATGGGAAATGCATTCGGTTTATCAATAAAATAGCAGGAAAAGTGGAGGAAGTGACATAATTAGTTACTATTTATAACAATCTGGCAAAATTGGTCTCTAGGGGATGCTAAGAAAATAATGTCATCACATGTACAAGAAAAACACGTGTTTTCATAGATCAAAAGCCGAGTAAAAGAATTACAAACAGGCAAAACACAGTGTCAAGCCGGCTGATTTCTCCTGAAATAGGGTAGTGAAGAATTAGGGACGCATTCCAGTACTAGCAAGAAGAGGGAATGGGTCAGCAAACAACTCTCATGGCAATGGAAATAATGAGAGAGGCCTCAGGTGAGAGATGACGATCTGAAACTTCTCTCTCTTGTTCCTTATTGAAAGTGGAGGAGGAGATAGTCTAGGAAACCAGCAACACAGAATTTTACAAAGAACTGTAGGAAGCAAAAAAAGATTATAGAAATTGCTTGCTGCACTAGGATGGCTATTGAAATCAAGAATTTAATACAGTTTAAAGAAACGTACCATTGCACAGGTAATACCTCTATTCAGAGTTGCAGGTTAATTTATAATCAGGTTGCATTTAAAATCTTTCTATTTGTTGTATTAATCTCAAAATATGTACACCGCCCCCCCCCCAAAAAAAAAAAAACAAATCAACAAGCCAACCTCCTGAAAAATACCCAAACCATGCAATCAGTTAGAAAGTGGACAGACTGCTCAGTATATGCTACATGAAGAATTTTTTTTTTTACACCTTTTCTTGATGTATGTGATAGTAATCACTGATCAGGTAGCTTATTCATCTGTCTTGGTCAGTGGACATTACTTGTAGATTACTGAATTCAGAATGCCATAGAGGCTGGTAGAAAGACTTAATATTTGCCACATGTCACATCTAAGGATAATGTGTCACTGAATGAGCTACTGGTCTGAAACTCATTCCTTGAAGACAGGCATCTGTGTTATGTTAGTAACATAATTATTAAGTTCTTACCCAGAAATCAAGGACAAAATAACATGGTGTCTGAACTGCATTCTCAAATTAAATAATGAAACTTAAATAATTTAAACCCAGTATTTTAAAAAATAACTATTCAAAAATATTAATCATAATTTTTTTTGAGATTTTAACACTCAATGCATGCAAAAAATACCTTTTAGCTGAAAAGATTATAGTTGTCTTCATAGCTACCTGGTAGTTAAATACACAGACTCATAAGTTCTTAAAAAAAATACTCTCAGCTGCAAGCCTTTTCAATGTTTGTGTGTGTATGTGTATGTGTGTTCCTTATCCCATGGCTGGTGCTTTTAGGTGCTGCTTTGTTATTGAGAGGAATTGTCCTATTCATCATTTTCTATCCTTCTAATTTAAGAATTTATTATGTAGGCAGGGTACAAAAATCAATAACACCTGACCTGAATGAACCAGATATTACACACAGCAAATCGCTGAAGTGAGCATTCTTCCATAACTTAAAAATTTAACTTTGAAAATAACTTTTAAAGTGCTCATCCAAACCCATCATGATGACTTATGAATATTTGATGCATCTGAAGAAAACATGTCTGTTTTCAAAGCAATTTTCCATAGAAAAAAAGATCATTAAATTAGTTAGATAATGCACCTAAACTGGAAAAATCTGTCCAGTTCTCCTCTCAGCTGTAGAAAATATCTGTTCCAAAATTGGCTGAGTCACTGAGCTGGATGGTGCAGTCTTGTGACACTGCCATTTGTGTCACACTTACTCAATCACACAAAAACCATCAATTCAGCACCTTTCAGGCACACTGAAAGAACTCAAAAAAGAGGGACTGTTGTCTTCTCCAGGCCCCCTTCTCAAGTTCTTCACTCTACAGAACTTCTTTCGACAAGTTTTACATTTATGAATAGCAAGTCATTCTTGCCAAACCTCTGACCTACGTTCACCACCGCTTCAGCTTCTGGCCAGCAAATATATGCCAACAGAGATTCACCATGCAGTAAACAAATTCACAGAATGCAAGTCATACATGTTGCTTCTTGAATTGCCATCTTGTATTTCTATAGTCCAAAAAAATCAAGAGAACTTGCTAAAAACTTTTATGCTTCTCGTACACTGGCAGAATAGAAAGCTGGATAAGTTCTCCCTTTATCAGCTAACTCTAACAAAGACATTATAAATAAACCTGCAAATGTTAATGGATTTTAGAAATATATTTCTCTGAAGTACTGTGAAATGCTGCCAGAACCATAAATGTTCACAAGCAAAACATAATCTATTGGAAGACTATAAAGCTGTAATGTGACTCCTTTCAACAGAATGATGGATTTGACAAAAATCACCCTTCTAAATAAATACTTACCATAGTCATTATCGTAAAAAATAATGAATTTCTGCCAGGCATATTCTGTGACCACCCTCAAGATGACATCATTTAAGTAGACAGGGGGGCGGACGGAGAGTGTGTAGTCATCGTTGCGGTTGCTCCTGGTGAGCCCGCAGCCACTCCTTGGCGTTCCTGCTGTTGAGCGCTGGATGAAGAGGTGAGGGATGTGCATGGCATCTGCCAGTGACTGCAGGGATCCTGCTGAGGTGCAGCCAATGGAGCTGACAAGGGCCAGGATGCCTTGGTTCATCAGGTCACAGGCTGTAAGAAAACACAGCAATATTTCGAGTGAGAATGGTTCAGTGCACAGGGCCTATTTTGCTGTTGAAACACAGACACTGAGAGTTGAAACACCACAGGCTCCGTCAAGTACAATACGGATAAATCGAGTAATCCATACCTAAAATTCATCAAAATCACAAGGCTTGTCTATTCACTTCAAGGTATCTTGTGGTGAAAGCTGGAAGATTGATCTGTCTATCCTGTCCAAAAATGAATTCTCCCTTAAAAACAAGACTCACCACTGGCACTTCTCAGAAACATTAAGAACTGATTTCGGCTATGGAATTAACATGACCACCCAAGGAGAAAAGCACTCCTCAAAGTCTAGCACAACAGCTCCATGAATAGTATACAGAGAAAGCCTGAAGAAATAACAGCTCAGGCTTGCTGTCAACTTTTGAAGACAGCTGAATAGGATTATGTACATTAACTTGTCCATGGAAAAATCTCTTGTTACTTCTTTTTCTTTCAAAGACAAACACCCCTCCCCTTCCAAAAGCTAGTCTTATAAATAGCAAAATATTTTCAAAATTCAGTGAACAGTTTATCATATTAACTTTCCTCCCTTCCTTAAGAAAGGCATGAAGTTGACTATGAAAAAAATAACACCTTGTAACTAATGGTGGTTTTAATGAAGGCTGAGTTACAACAGACAGTCTGAAGTACAATACTAATGACATCTACGTTAATACTAAAGGTGTTTATCATGATTAATGTCAATGCAATCAGTAAATATCAAAGGAAGTAATAATTATTAGGTCTGTAATTTTGAAGGGTTATCCTGTGAAATAAAGCAGAGTCAAGTGTTTATTCTGGGTTTCTAGCAGACTGGAGAGCTCGAACGAAGAAACAACATGGACCTGTAGCATAATTCCCCAGAGCATAACTGAGGCTAAATTTTGAAACACTCAATTTGCCACTGGCAAAGTAACACAAGCAGTTAACCTGCATTTACACATGTAAATTAGGTAATGGGATGGTAAAGACTAATATGAATTTGCATATGAATATCTAATACTAAACTGTACAATTATTGATTTTTCAGGACTATTCTGCAACAGGTACAGGCAAAACCAAGAAACACCTGTGCGAATATATTCCCTTAACAATACGAAAGCATATTTGTAATGGGTTTGTTACCCTCCCTGGGAGGGAAAAGGAAGTAGATAGATTACCTGATTCATATTGTGCCAATAAGGTATTCCATACCATGTTATGTCAGCTCAGATATAAAAGAGACAAGAAGGAAGTGAGGTGTCTCTCTCTCTTCTTCCGGGATGGCTGCCCTGTAGACAGTTGTACCTGTCTGAGACATTGCTTCTCATGGGAAGTAGAATTTTACTATTAGTTTCCTTTGCCTGTGTGTTCATAGTGTTATTAGTTCTTTTCCTTTTCTCTGTGTAAATATAAAACTGCCTTTCTTGGTAAATCCCAAGTTTTCATGTTTTTTTTTTTCCATCTCCCCTTTTCCCTCGGGGGGGGTGGTGGGATTTGCGCAGCCTCGGTGGACACCTGGCATTCAGCCTAGTGCCAGACCTGTTGTCTCATATAATATGGCCCTTACTCACAGTGAATAACATCTTATTTAGCAAATACTGATTGATCTCAACGGGAATATTTACAGTGTGAGGAATGGAGTTCCACACTCAGGCCCATATGGAGATTGACTTTGAAGCCAAAGGATAGCACCAGAGGTCAAGACTGCAGAGAATCACCTTCTCCTAAAGCCAGTGTATTATTCTCATTGAGTTACAGAGATCTGGAACATGCAATGGCAGATTCCCAGGGCCTACTGATGCTGCTGCTGAGGCTCCATCCATTGTGAACACTTCTGAATTCTCTCATGCAGAGAGAATATGGGAGGGAGAGCATTCCCACAGAGAGTTTTCAAAGAGTTTTGGCTTACAGAGGTTGTTCCCTCTGTATCCACTCTGAACACTGCTTAGGTCTGGACTTAAGGTTAAAGGTAATATATTTTCCATAACCACAAGTATCCTTTTTCAGAAAAGTAACAAATATGATCGGTAACTGGACAAAAAAATTGTCAGAATCTCACAAGTTTCTAAAATTTGGAACATTTCAAAACAACCTTAATAGCTATTCATCTTTTATGCTGCTTGTTACAATCCTTTATCATCACTTCCCAAGAAGATAAAAGGTCTGTCAAGTTAATTTTTAGGAAGCTGCTGAATCTCTTTCTTGATATGGTTTTCCTGTACCAAGGGCTGCAATATCTAGGTTGCACATCCCAGTGAGAACGCTACTGCTTGAGAAACAAACTATTTTTTGTTGATATATTGCTAGATATTAA
Organism: Pseudopipra pipra; assembly: GCF_036250125.1. Lineage (NCBI taxonomy): Eukaryota > Metazoa > Chordata > Aves > Passeriformes > Pipridae > Pseudopipra > Pseudopipra pipra. The sequence goes on along the minus strand of NC_087552.1, from coordinate 22,363,006 downwards.
CAGAACTGATCTGAATAAAATTGATGTCAGATTTTGCAAAAGCCTGCTTTTAATTAAAAAAAAAATTAAGTTCTTATGGCCCTGATGCCACCTGTTCAAATAAAATATGTAGTGTGACCCTCTGATCTCTCAAACATGACTTTTACAAATAAAGCAAAGTCAAACTGCATTAGAAAAATTGTTTGAAAAATCAATTTCCAGGCACACTTTCAGTCTCGGAATACCCAGTACACTCCCTATAATGCTGTGAAGTGGGAAACATGCTTTTTATGAAAATTGTTGTTGAAACATGAAGGGGAAGAAAACAGCATGGAACATCCAGCTCCACAGGGCCGAATGTTAATACTGGCAAACAAACTGAATAAAGGATTAAAATCTTTTCCCTTGACACTGTATCATATTTGTTACAATAGCCTCAGGACTGAAGTTGCCCGTGTGTCTCTTTCTTCCATGATATGCTTATGAGAATCATGTGTGCTGTATTGGGGCAATATGCATTTAATTATGCTCACAAAAAGACCTTACTCCTGTACACTTAGAGACTATTTAATACACAGAGAGTTAGCTGCTGGAGAAAGGACTGATATCTCAGAGGTTTTTCTAGAAAATGAGTGTGTGAGTTGAGAGTTCACCTCTGAGCCAGACTGACTGGATTATTCTTTGAATAAAAATATAATTACTACACTATATACACATTCAAAGTAAAGCCTATACAATATGTCAAACTATCATGTACAATATTCATATATTCCTCAGCCAAGCAGAACTTTTGTCATCTCCAGCAGAAGAGTTGATTGATAAAACCCATAAGACTTTGAACTGCATGTTCTCTTAAGCCTTTTCTCCCCTACATGTTTTCTTAAGCCTTTTCTCCCCTCACTAACAAAGGCTTTATTAAATCTTTTTCCTAGTGATCCAAATCTTTCAACTGTATCTTATCAATTAACTAAAAGCCATAACTCAAACATATTTGAAATTCTGGTTGCATTCCTCTCTTGAGTTTGAAATACACAAGTTCTGTTTCGCCCCATCTGTGTTAAGAAACTCACATACTCACATATACACACACACATATATATATGTATATACTGAAATGCTATCTTGGCATTCAAACCTCTGTTGCAATTTAATTTACAATGACCTCCCTAGAGGCTGTATTTCCAACCTGGTATTTAGTCTACTGCCAGTATGATCAAGGAGTATTATTTTGCTATCAACTAAAGAAATAAAAAGATTGCTGTGTCTGTAAAGTCCTCAGCCATGACAGTAAAAATGCCAAAATCAAATGGATTTGTACACAGCCCTATTTCAAATTTAACAAATAAAGATCAGAATATTAGTAAAGTGTTTATAAAATACTGATTCTTACTATAAGTTATATTTAAACATATGCTGTCCAGATATTAATTCATCCTCTTAAGCACCAGATAGCAGATGCTATTGACAATTGCATCTTCACCAATTAAAGGAATAAAACTGATCCCAGAATTTTGCACATTGCTTAGAGAGAATATCAAGAGTGCCTATAAACTAATTTAAAATGTTTCTCCATTGCATATATACATAGTACATACAGCACATGCTGGCGTGCACCAGGCATCATGTTTAACTCTTCAGCTTATCTTGTTTTTTTCAAAATGCAGTTACTGAATTTTCAACACTGGTGGGCCAATCGCCAGTAACAAAAAAAGCAATCTTTTAGAGTAAAATCTCTTGTTAGTTTGGCAGGCATTTAAAGAAAATAAAAAACGTAATTTTGTGTTTAGTATGCTATTTTTTTAAAATAAAGAGCACAGCCAATGCAATTTGAAATAAATAATTTACATCTAGGCTATCAGCTTCTACAAGCACTTCCAGCAAAGCAGAATTTAAATGGCTATGGTTACAAATGTGTGCTTAAAATGAGTTCTCTGTAAAATGGAAACAATGGTAGGTCCTTAAATAACTACTAGCTGTTATAATTTAGAAAGAAAAGAAAAAAAAATCTCTAAATACAAGCAAGTTAAAAACAGATGTAGGAATAAATAAGAAACACCAAAAAACTGAGCTACTGAGAATTAATTATTGCTATGAAAATGAGAATTTTCTTACTTATTCTCCCTTATTTTTCCTGAGACTAAGTCATAACACATCACGCTCATATACCAAAAATTGACAAGCCAAACAAAAAACAGTATAAAACCTCTGGAGACTTCTATAGCAGTCCAACTTTTTTCCCCACCTAAATTGCTGGTTAAACAAAGTCAGATTAACTCTTAACATTATGTTTTTTGAAAATGCTAAATGCTGTGCATAAAGAGTGAGTAGGATCCCTTTAAACAATCAAAGATGTATTCTACGGTCCTTTTCATCTTCTATAATTTAAAAACTACCAGCCTCCTTCCCAGAATTGTAGTGTTGTTTGATTGAGATGATGTTGAGTGAACAGAAATTTGATCTACACCCTGCTCCCAGAATTGTAGTCCCATGGGTTTGACTTGTACACCCCAATGTCATTCCCCTGGATGTCCTCTTCAAAGCAGACATAATTTCAATCTCACTGCTCCTGGAGGTTTTCTACATATTATCCACATACAGTAATGCTTCAAAGCTATTTATCTGAATGTGAAACTGGGAGAGAAAACCTCTCCTGACTGATATCTCTGGTTTGGGATGGAGAATGATGAGTTATAAACAGTTTGTTTCCTTGTGCATCTGCTCTGTGTTTTGAAAGTGCTCCAAGGACTTCGTCACCAGAAGAACTCCATACAAGTGGGCCAAATTAGCGTTTCTTTGATTTCTGTAGAAGGGGAGTACAGCCTTTTCACAAAAACATTTTTTAATCTTCATACTCTCTTTTGGACCCTGTGCAATGCACCACCAACTGAATCCATGTTCCCTGGAAGGATACTCAGATTCGTTTCCCTTTCCATCCAAATGGTCAGGAATCTACAATCTGGTCAGATGTCACGGAGAATAATCTAGTCCATAGGGTTTTCCCCATACATTAGCCATGAAGAGAGTATTAACTGATTTGTTATTGCATATCAGAAATTTATCATCCCTTCCATCACCCTACTTGCACTAATCCACATCCTAATCAGGATAAATAGCTGATTCAAGGGGCAAAATACAATTCCAGGTGACTTGAGCACCTATAAATGGATATAAGGCAATCAGAACTTCTATGTAGATTTGAAAATATAAGCTATTATTTCTTGTTTACTTTGAGAATATGCTGTTGGTTGCTCCTCAAATCCTTTCTTAGTTTCAGGGTGCTGATGAAGACTGAGGGATCATAGCGTGCAAATTCCTTCTTGCAAAGGGTAAGGAATAAGGTTCAAGTCTGCATTCCTTTCACTGAGAAGTTCTGCTCCCCCCTCATCAAATGGCCATGCCAGCAAAAATGCAATTTTCTTTTGTCTTTGTCACCTTTAAACAACACTCCCCAAAACTTTTATCAATTCATTGCAGAAAGATAATGTATTCACATAAAAACAGTCATGAAAACTGACAAGAAGTTTAAACAGATAAACTATAGGTCTTTCAGTTTGGTGTTCATAACCTCAGATACAAGAAGTAGAATGAAATGTGATTATAAGACCTATGATCAAGTGAGATTGGCCTCAAATTTTCAATAAATCTTTTTAGTCACTTTTGGATAGCAATTCTGCTATTGCAAATTATTTTTCCTTCATAACACAGTGGTTCATCCCTGACTTAGAACTGAATTATTTTGAGAAGAGTGACAGCACATTTTTAATATATCCTGAAAACCCTTCAGAAGGAAATGAGGATAAGACGGGGGAAGGGAGAATTATTGACTGGATTTTAAAGAATATTCTCCTCTGCAATGCAGATAAGAGAGTCTATCCTGTTCCTTTTCTTGGTAAGGTTATAGAATGCCACTTCATTTACATCTGCTCTGTAAACATTAGTCAATCTTCTCCTCCCGCCAATACATTACACACAATTCGGACTCCTAACAGTATTTTAAATTCACTTGTAATTAACCTTTAAGGGATTTTAGTTTGTCCTGACTGTAAAACAAACTTGTGTTTGAGACTTAACAGCTGTGCTTTCTAAGCCTTGGGATTTCTTTGGGAAAAATAATCCAAACTTCTCATATCTAACAGCAAAAAACTATTACCAGAAAGCGTATTTACATCTTTGTTGCACAAAACACCACAACCATTTTAGAATTTTTTGATATTGAAAAGCATTTTGTGAGAGTCTTTTCTGGGTCAGATTTCTTTATGGCAAAGTTAAATCCATCTCATTAAAACTTAATAACTCATCTGAGCCTTGAACAAATAAACTAGAAGTCTCACAAGTTTGGAGGGAAGTAAGATTTATAATAAAAGGTATTTTGACGACATCTCTTGCAGGATGCAATGAGAGAGCTTCAAAGTGGCACAGCTTGCAAAGGCTATCAAACAGAAGGCTCCACAAGTTCTCTTTTTAGACAAATGCCCTGATTTATTTACTTTTTCCTGCAAGCTCTTCTGTTCAATTCTACAGAGGCATAAAAAGGGTATGTCTTGCCAGATTACCACATCAGGCAGAGAAGCAGCAGTACAACTTATATTTTTTAAATCTGGTTTCACCTGGCACTCAAAAATTGTACCCAGGCTTTGTCTCAGAGAAGTAATGGTTCCTAGCCCTTCAAGAAGCCTCAACTTCTCTGAAAACCTTTTAAACCCCCCCCATCATTTTAAAGAAGTTACACAGTCACAAATCTTCAGCTGAAGACTGGCTTTAGCTGCCATCTCTGCTAGCATGTGAACATGAGCATACTCTCCAAAATTGCCATGCTTTCCAAAGTGTTTATGGTTGAGACATTAATAGAGGCCATAGTGCTGACAGGTCTGGAAAGTGGAGGCTGTGCCAGGCAGCACAGTTGTAGAAAGGTTTGATATGTGTGCTAATGGGTGAAGAGGCCATGGAAAGAAGGAAGTTACATCAATTAAAGTCAGGCAGTAAAATTCACTGGAGAAAAGTCTAGAGACACACCATAAAATTGACCTCCAGGATCCTGGCATTCCAACAGGGATGTCTATCTGAAAAGTTGATGCAACCTACTGGAAAATAAGAAATGTAAGGAAATGAAAGCATAGATTCCAAGAATGACTCGAGAATACCCTCTTTTATTTGTGCTGAACCCTCACTGACATAAGGCAGATCTCACCTATTGCCAGCATCCTCGCTCGAAGTGTTGCATGAGCAATTTCCATTCATCATTCAGCAAACTGAAAACTTTTCATTTCAAATGCAACCATTGGTAGATTACACTTGATTACCTAATTTATGATGAAGTGCATATTACCTTAGAAAGCTTCATAAAAGAAGCTTTGGCAAAATAAACACTTGAAGAAAAGTACAAAGATCAGTGTTTACAGAGTCATTGGGCTGTCTACTCTTTTATCTGGATCCGAATCAGGGGTCATTTACCGCCACCACCTGCGACTCCTAGAACACTTCATCAGTGCTGCCTCCATACAATCCTTAATATCCACTGGTCAGATTATGTGACCAATACATCTGTTCTAGAACAAGCAGTAATCACAAGCATTGAAGCCATGTTGCTGAGAACACAGCTGCGATGGGCAGGGCATGTCTCAAGGATGAAGGACCACCGCCTCCCTAAGATTGTGCTCTATGGTGAACTTGCTATGGCTGCCGCATGAGAGGAGCCACAAAGAGGAGATACAAGGACTCCCTGAAACATCTCAGCCTTGGCCATATTGATCAACATAACTGGTCTACTCCGGCCTCCAATCAGGAGGTCTGGAGACACACTATCTTTAACACTACTGATGCTTTTGAGAAAGCACGCAGGATCACTCTTGAGGAGAAAAGGCAATGCAGAAAGAATCGTGCCTTGCAGAATATACCATCTAAGGAGTCTTTCTGCTGTGCCTTTTGCAACCAAACATGCCTGTCTTGTATTGGCCTTTTTAGCCACCAGCGTGCTTGTAACAAATGTGGGTAGAGCCCTTCCCAAATCTTCGTTCACGAAGCCCAGCCATGATGAGTATACCATGCAACTTCCTCCATCCCTTACTTTGTTCCTCCACCCTTGCACTGTTGCTGAATCTTTTAATTTCCCTAACCAGCACTGTGTGAGAAGTTATTAAGCAGCACATACTGTCTGATACCCTTTCAATATCTAGCCTGTCTGCTGCAGAGCAGACAATTGCTGAATAGCAGTAATTATATGGAAACAAAGAGGCTGAGTCTTAAAGCAGCTTAATATAAAACTAAATACAACTTTATCTAAAGATAACATCCTGATAAAATCACAGGGATTTACTCTAGTTCTGTGTTCTCTGGAAGTCTGAGCAGAAACACTCGGGGAAAAAACATCAACAACAAAACTTGAGCATCAACATTTCTCATTTTATGAACTTGCTCAAAACAAGCCAGGGTAACTTCCTTGTTAAGAGAATAAAACACTGAACTTAATGCCATTTGACAAAAATTACAGTTTCTTTGCCCCCTGTAAGTAAAACTGTCAGCAAGTTTTCCCTTCCATCCTTTCTATTTTGATTCTAACTTTACCTTTCTATCTGCTTTTTTGTCCCCTGAGCATTGGTTTTCATCATCCTCCTATTGCCCATTCTCTTTCTCTCCTTAGAATCTGCTCCAGCCAAGCAAAGCAATTTGCTTTTCCTCTTTATGTTTCCTCCTACATCTCTTCTTTTTCAACTTCTTTTCCCCCACCTACTTCACCCCATCTCTTCTAATGTCAAGAAACAAGATCTAGAGGACTTGGCACTGGACTGAGAATCTGAAGACTCATATCCTGGTCCCACCTCTGCCATCACTTTGTCACAGCATTAATTTTAGATTAGTAATCTCATTTCCCTTGTGCTTTGGTGACTACGATACTTTGACACCTTTGTAAAACACTTTTGAATGATCTAAATACAAGATATTACATTTGTGTTCCCCTCAATCGTTTTTTTAAGGTTAGGAGGCCCATTTCTTAGCATAATTCACATTGCCAGACGTTCCTTTACATCTCCTCTTTTTTTCTGAATGCTCATGTTTCATAGCCCCCCTTTTCTTGCCCAAACTATTAATACAGAGACAACAGGCTCTGCTGGAGAGATGCAGTGTGAAGCACAATACCACAACCTAGTCCAGGGCAGACAAAAGAACACACAGCTGGTAGCATTAGTTTAATTGGAAGCCCTACAATGGCAAGAGCTGCCTGTGCTGCCCTGGATGAGCTTGGCATTCTTCCAAGCATAGATATTACTGAACAATACTGTTCAAAATAAGACCATCCCCCAAAGGAAGAAAAATCTGTGAACAGCAATCTGGGAGAGCTTTCTTTCCTACGGTGCAAACAGCAAAAATTCAGGGAATGCTCTCCTAAGGGGACAGTCAAGCAACTTTTTTTTTTTTTTTAATGTGACGCTGTAGACAGAATAAAGTCTTCTCATAACCTAAAAAAGGCACACATTTAATTCTAAGAAAATCCAACCCCTCCCCCCCAAAACACCCCAACAAAACCAAAACAACAAACAAAAGAATAGAACAATTTGAAGTACAAACAATACTAAGGCCAGATCTTGCATTTGCCACAAAAAAGGGAAACAGACTCTACATCAAGATAAAGAGCTTTGTACGGGAATAAGCAGAAGGCAAGGAAGACAGTACATCAGCTGCAAAAAATACATAGCTGCAAAAAACCTGAGAATTCTGTAGGAGTTCAGAACATCAGTTCCATTAGAAACTTAGCCACTCAAGAAAACCTCAGATGAGTCAAAACAACTATCACCATTATTATTTGCTAAGAATAGACATTGTGCTTATTTTGCTGACTGACACACAGAATATCAAGCGTGATAGGAACTAAAAAAAATAAACTACCTTTTATAGAACACTTTTTATTTGCAGCTCTGAAAATGCTCTGCAAAGATGCTCAACATCTTCATCTCCATTTCACAGAATAAAAAAACCAGATGTGCCAAGAGGAGTTTCTCGCCCAAGGTTAGAAAGCAAAGCAGGGAAATTGTTTTGCATGCCAAGCTTGAACATGCACAAAGGCTGAAAACAAAGTTCTTTGTTGCAACTTTTCATTGTTTGTTTTGTGCATTAGTGTGCCATTGAAAGCATTTTATGTTCTGAGGCCAATATAACTATGCTTTATAAAAAAGAAAGATGTTTGAAGGCAAAGCAAGGCTGCCTACAACAACAGGATAAAGTGATAAAGAGTTCCAGGTCCACAGCAAGCCCAAAGCACTGTTGATTACGAGAAATGGGGGGTTTGTGCCACAATATTGAGACACAAGCATGCATGTAATGGGGAGTGAAAGCAGTAAAAGAAAGCAGAGCTGTAGGTGGGACACAAAGTATTGACGGATAACACAAAACACTAGCAGACATGAAGAATGTATTATAAGCAAAAATATTCAATAAAGGATGAACATTTCACAAGGAAAATTACAGAATAAAGTGTCCAACTGAAGGGAAATTGTAAGGCATTGAGGTAAGAGTGGTGGCAGGACAGAACCATGCATGGAAAATTCAACTCTTGGGAAATAAACACTCATGATCAGGAGTTTTGAAAAAAAAAAAAAAAAGACATATACTTCTGTCAGAGGAGTCTAGCATCTCAACTCACATTACTTACAAACATTCTTAACATGGTTTCATACCTGATGTGGATGTGGAGTGCTATCGGTTCTAACAACCTCAGATAATCTACATATTCACTAACAACTATATAACATGTTGAAACCCAGAGCAACACATTTACAAAGGGCTGAAGGTTCAATGCTTACATGGTGACGTAAGAATTCAGAAATGTTAAAACAGTACTAGTGGAAAGCATGTGGGTAACAAAATAAGGAACACAAGTTTTTGCAAGGAACAGCAATAAAGGAATAAAAAGAATAAAGGTATGTAATCACAGCTTTGAGGTAATATAGAAGAATGTTACATATTAGTCGGTAAGTGATGAGGAGGTGAGATTTGCAGTTGGGAAGTTATAAATCCTTTTAGACATCAAGGAGCAGACTGCAGGTTGCTGCAATGTGGGAGTAATGGAAGAGAGCAGAAGATACAGCAAGGAGGCTGGTGACAGTGATACTGTATTGTATTTACTGTGCAAACAGTCAATACATTGACAAAGGTCTCAGTTAAAAGGGCACTGGGGAAAAATCAACTTGGTGCATGTTATAGACAAAGCAGCAGCTGGGCTTGGCAGCAGCTTCAGCATGTGAAGAGAAGGAGAGAGAAGACAAAATGTGCCTAAGTCTGAGAGTCTATTTTTGTTCTCTTACTCCAGGAATAATAATGGTGCAGTGTTCGTTTAGTGCCAGTTGCAAGCTTTTACTGAGATTGCTTTGACTGTAATGGCTGCAAGAGATGCCAGGAAAAGAAGGTAATGCAGCTTTTCTTTTCCCTTGACTTTTTCCAATGTCACAGAAAAAGAAATTTGCATAACTCTGAAATGGAAAATATACATTTTTGACAGGGAGCATTTGGGTAACACTAAACACTTAACCTTAATTGGAAGCAGTAGTTGTTCTAAACCATGCACACCATGGTAAAACAGGATTGAAAGGAGATTTAAAACCCATCTTGGACAACAGAGAGAGACGAATCCAAGAAAAACATGCCCAATCAATTATCAGAAATCAATTGACACAAATCCTATTTGCAATCAGAGGCAAAGCTTCCCTTTGCTTTTAAGTAGCATTTTAGAACTGTATCTCTCCCTTACAAACACAAAACCATGTTGGGAGTGAAAAAAAGTGGTCTCTGCTTCCAAAGCTGGAGCAGAAGTAGTTTTCCACAGCTTTATAGCACAAGACAGCAGTCCCATGTGCGGGAACACCACGTAGAGTGAAGCAGTAGAACTGCTGAGTCTACTCACTTGCTTTTCCCTGAAATGGAAGTTACAATTTTCTTCCTACATATCTTAAAAGCTTTTAATTGCTATTGGATCTAAGCATCAGTGCTCACTGTGTTGTTTCAGATACCAGTGACTTTATTCCTTCATTGAAGTCTTCACTCCTCTGGCTGCAGCATTTCCTGCATTTACTGATGTGATTTTTTGCTCCTTTCTCCAGCTCTTCCATGAAATGCGCTGACACTATAACTCTGCAAAACAGGAGTATTGACTCCACTACAGGATTCTGTCTTCTTGGCACATTTACACATTTTGCATTGGTATCACCTCTCAAGTTGCAAGCGAGTTGGCCTGTCAACACTGGATGTGAAAGAGAGGGGAACCAGGCTTACTGTGTGTATCATGAGCTCCTGGTTGTGGATTGCAAATAGTGTCATTCCCTTCAGCTTGTTTTTTCTATGCATTTAGCTTGCATAGCTTTAGGGATGCCCTAAAACTGGCAGTAAAACAGAGTACTACATACCACCTTCTCATCTGCACTACTAGAGATATCATGTCGTAGGAGAGTAAAGAGGAAAAAAAAAAAGAACTGACATGAACAGTATTCTTTTCATTCAGGTATCTCCAACACTTTATGAAAGCAAGGAAGTATCATTATTCCCATTTTGTCACAGTATCTGAAAGATATAACAGATTTAGCAGCACATCTAAAAAACTGAAGTAACAAAAAACAAGTCTGTTTTTCTGCCCAGTACTCAGATAAGAAGTAAAAGGCTGGTCCACATATATGTAAGTGTCACTTTTAATGCCTATTTGCTGTTTGAATCCTATGTGCACAACAGATAAAAGCTGAAGTTTCAGAAGTGTTTCCTTAGGACCAAGTAAAGCACAATTTTCTTAGTAACATGAGCACTGCCAAAGGACACTGTACTAAAGCCTATGTGGTCTTTCTGCCACTGGTCTGGTCTGATCAAAGCACAGACACTGCCTACCTTTCCTACTGCATCTCATTAGTGTGTTGCAAGAGACATTCCAGAGAAAAAAAAAGAAGGTCAGTTTTCAGAAATTTAATTACAGCTGACTTGCTGCCAAGAGTAAATAATTTGAAAATGCATTTTAAGACATGAGTTTGCATAATTCTAATACATTATTCCACTGTCTTTAAGTCTGTTTCTGCAGAACTTGCATAAAACAGGAGCTTTAAACTTAGCAAATAGCTCTGATCTCATTTCACCAGTTTTGAAAGGTGTGAAGTTTTCTGACTTTTCCCAGAGTTATGCCTGATCTTCACCTATGAATTAGTGAGGAGAGAGTCAAGTACACCTCAAGTTCTATACAATCAGTTATCTTCCCTTGTTAGCAGGGGAAGTTCAGACAGCTAAATACTAAGGTCCTTTTAGTTAGCCTGTATTTTTCATTCATTCTCTCCCCCTTGCTGCTTATTTTTAATTGCAACGTAGTGAATACACCAGAGATAATTTTTTAGCAGTTAGGTGCATGCATTTTCTTATTTGGTCAGTCTGCTGTACCCATGCACACAAATGTGTCTGTATACACAGAAAATACCACACAACTGTCTCAGTCATCTCCTTGTACGCAGCAATATTCTGCGACAAGATGCATGGGCCAAATGCAAAGCCAAGGGAAAAAGACAGGCTTCAACTTCAGGAACATTAGTCTCCACCATTTATGGAAGCTGCCTGCACTTCTAAACCTTTAAGACATCCAACCACAGAAAAACTCTAAGGTCAGTGCTTTGCAAAGCTTCAAGTGACACAGGAGAATATTTAGTAATAGTGCAAGAGATGATCCAAAGTGATTTTGCCCCAAAAACAGAAAATTAAAGCCTTGTTTAACTTGCAGTTGACATTTGAATTACTGCAGCTTTCATTACTTGTTATTTTGTCTGAAGGTAGTTGAGCAATGTCAAATACCACAGAATAAGATGACTTGCACACATATAAGGATTGTCAAATTACCACACTTCCCAAAGTAAGAAATAAAAGGGGAGAAGAGCAGGAAGGGGAAAAAGAAAATCTTCTTATTCTCAGTATCACTGTCATTCCTAGAGCAAAAACCAATCAGTGTTAAAATTCAGGGATGTCAAACAAAGATTGGTGAAGAAAAGCCTAATATCTTCATGCATCTCCAAGATTTGCAAACAGAAACTGATGGAGTATTCAAAACAGGAAAAAAACTCCCCACAACCAACAAACAAAACCAAAACAAAGAAATGACCCAGCCCTATTCTGAGACTTCCTCTATTTGAAAAATAAGGACAGAGTCCTGGAAATGCAGAAAAAAAGTCCTGTTTAAAGGGATTTTCTCAAAAGTTTCTTCCAGTGAGAAACAATTTTTTTCCTATCACCTCATATTTCTTGGACTGCTTTTTGCCAATTGGCACTTAGAGCATATCAAGGTTCTGAGTTTAAATGGCAATCTAGAATTGTGATTACAATTCCTTTAAATGCCTTGGGAATGCCTTCCAGGACTGGCATCATCACCATTTCTTATCCCAACTTCTTCTTGAAAGGTCTTGCTTCCCCAAGACTTTCTTCAAAAGAGAGGCAGGTATAGAGCCTTGAAGAGACCTATATGAAGTGCTTCAGCCTACTACCCATTTTTGACAAAATGGACGCCCACCTTCCCCAAGGGAACAAACTGCAGCCACAGTTTCAACACAGAGCTTGTGCATTAACCTCACTTCTGATGTTTACCATAAAGACAATTAGCTATATAGATATTCCTCTGCCTATACTGTGATATGGAATAGAGTCCTCAATGTGAAATTCCATGGACAAGCCTGAGAGCTCAGTTCCTTTTCATTTCCATGTAGAGATTCCTGGGAAGGTGTCCAGATCTACCACCCAAAGCTAGATTTGCAGACTTGACTGGAGAACAACAATGAAATATACCATAAAAACTCTCTGAGGTGGGAGGAAGTTTCAGGGGGCTGGAGACCTTAAGCCATCCTCTTATACCACCTTTTCTAGAATCCAATTCAGCTGTTTCTCAAAAACAACAAATGTGCTTTGCAGAAGGTTAGTTCTGAGAATACAATTCCCAGTCTGACATATCCGACTACTTTGTGATCATGAATACACTGAGATGTCACTGCATCGCATGTTTGTATCAGCTAAAGGACAGCTTTCTTCACATGCAAATTTTCTTATACCTGGGAGTATAACAGAAATAGAAACTCCTCTGGCTGCAGAATATGTAAACTGCCCACTGCCTTCAGTTACTGTCTTTTTGCTGTTAATAGAAGCTGGCACAGGCTCAGGGATTCACACTAGCATATCCTGCTGCAGAGTTAGGGACTGCTGCTATTTGTAAAGTGTCTCCTCCTTTCATGAAGGAAGACTGTAGCACATAATACTGTTTCAGCAGACTGATACCATTGTTTTATTTTTAATAGATACAACTGCAAGGGGAATTGTTAACAATACTGTTGGTATGAAAAATAGATTAGACAAAAAAATACATTTTATAGAGAACACTGATCACCTGAAGAATGATAAAATTGGTAAAGCAACTGTTTTAAAATACAGGCTACAACCACTTTCCTGGAGCTGAAGTTAAGAGGATTAGCAATTCTGCAAATCAGAAATCTGACCATTTCAAGAGAGGAGATTTTCAAACAGCACGTCCCTATGATGCTATGTAAGCCTGGATAAACTAGACCAGGAAAAACTCCACATGAAGACAGACAGCCTGACACTGAGGATGCAGATATCTGTGAGGGAGAAGGAACTGGTGGCTGCCAAGGATCACTTTTTATCTGACTTTGCCATTAGTTGCAGAAGGCCACACTTTTTTACACATTCAATTAAACACCAGTCAAGGGGCATTCCACCTTTCTAGATTTTATTATTTTCAGCGTACAACTTTGAAATACAGTACCACTTGGTTTTTCAAGATGGTATGAACAGGAAGTGGTCACTGAGAGATATACTATAAATTAATGGCAATTTAAACAAACCAAAGACCAGCTTTTACAAATCAAACTAAGTTAGCACATACCCAAAGCAATCTAAACTACAGGGAAAAAAGAATCCAACCAGTCCAATGCAGGCACATTGTGGCATGATATTTACTTTGTATGCCATGCATTTCCTCTGTAATATAGTATTAAAAGAAGGACTATTATAGTTCATAATAATTGTATTATTACTCTTACCAATTCAAATCAATCAATACAGATTTATTTAAGGGTATATGACAGAGACTGGAATTGAAAGTAAAGGTTGGATTTCATCTTTTTGGGAAATCTATCACTAACATTAGAGTTGTTTCAGGCAGGATGAGTAAAGTCCTCAAACAGACGGGCTGTTGAAGGATTTTAACTATCATATTACACAGTATGTTAGAAGACTTCAGAGAGGGCCTCAGCTTAACTCTTACCAGCATTTGTCTCTGCAAACAAAGGTCACCAGTTTTTCAAGGAGAAGGCTGCTGATGCCTTTAAATTCCAGAATTAAGTTGGTTCACCTGAATCTGGGCCCATAAACCCTTCTCTTTACCATATGCTCTGCCACAGTGCTAATTTACTATTCCTTCATGTGATATAGCCCTTGCAACAAAAGCAGATACTCAATGAGGGTCTGGAGTATTGGGAAAATTTTTTCTTTAATTATAAGGTTGCTGGAAACCACAATTGTTGTTGCAGTGCTCACTTGGAGAGACTTACCGCTTGAAATCCCTACAGACATAGTCAACACATTGCAATTAAAGCAATTGCTCAGCATGTGGAGGATTTAAACCCAGTTTTCTTCTTCACTTAATAACACCACCTCATGTGATCCTGATCCCAGGGAGACTGTTGTTACTCAGAGAGGAGTATTTTGGGTAGCGAGGTCCCAGCCTGCCTCTCTGACCATTTCACTTTGCATAGGCTGTTTAAACATGTAATGAAACATGGACTATAACCCAGGGGTCCAGCAGCCTGCTAGTCTCCTATCAGACACTCTGTCCTTATAATACAGTGATTACGAGAGATAGAAGTTGAAAACTTTTGAGGCAGAAAAGAATTTTTGCCTCCTATATCCTGACTGTGGGCACAAATCACTCAGCTATCATGTAAAAGAAGAAAATATCCTCCCTTAGGAATTCTGTGAACCGAGACTCTCACCTCCCTTGCTGCTTTTCGCAAAAACTTCAGACAAGACATTTTGCTTTGGATGCTTGTCAACTGGAATAATTTTTTTCTTATTTTATTCTTTTAATCTCCTCAGCAGTCAAATCAAGAAGTCTAATTGCACATAGGCATGAAATTCCACATTATCCAAGCAGTTCTTAGTAGACTGCTGAGATGATATATGGAACATCTAACCAGCAAGCATCTTAAAGGAAAGGAAGTACAGTTATGTCTATCTGAAATCTGCAAAAACCCCAACTGATAGAGAATCTTCAAATTCAGCAATATAAAGATTCCTGTGGTGATACTTTACATAGATATTGAAAGACAAATGTGTATTTTTTAATTTATTTAATTTAGGGTATGTGACATTATAAAAGTAAAACAAGTACACAACACGATTTGGTGTTTAACCAATATTTTGTGATTTTTTAGACTGACAGAAAGAATACACTTACGAGGAATTGTCTATGAAATTGTCAAGAGGGCTTATTTTGTGTCATCCAAATTAAAACCAACCAAACAAAACCCCTAAAATTCAACCCAACTAAAAACCTTCCAGGGAAACAGGAAATGTAAACAAGATAGTAAAATGTCTAAGCATAACCTATACACACACACACACATGCACAAAATCCCCCCAAAAAACAACCCACAAAAAAAAAACAAACAAAAAACTCCAAAGAAACAAACAAAAAATAGTAATACTTTAAGGATTATATCTTAAAATAAAACTCTTTAAAGCTTTTCTTGCCACCCCAAATATTCTCTTACAGAAACTAGGGACACATTGCTGCATACTAATTAATATATATATATACATATATATAAGAAAAGCCTTATTTTAGGCACTTACAGGAATCCATTTCATACTTCCTGTAAATCTGCTATGCTTTTATTCTTTGCTGAACTGAAATTTCTTGGCTTTTGTAGTTTATGAGACAGACATGCTTTTAAGCAGGGACCACAAATAAGTATACACAGCTTTATTCATGAGACAGTGATAACAGATATTGAACTTAGAGCTGCATGGGAGACAATTTACCTCAGCCACATTTTTGAGATTTCAGTAATCTCTACTCCTTTGCATCTGAGCAATACCAACATATCTAAAAGATTTGCTATCAAAAACATGAAAAACAAAAAAAACCCTTCAAACCTTGTCTATATTTAGTGAAAGAGTGCAGGGGAGAAAGGAAAAAAGTTAAAAGGATCAGTAAATATTTATTTTTATAGACTGAAAATACTGCACCATGAAAGACTGAACCAGGGTTGTCCCGCAGTAAGTTAGAAATAATATTCATGGCACTCATCTGAGATAAGGGTAAGCCAAAATTTGAGATGCTAATCGAAAAATCCCCAAAAATATAAAGAGAAGAACTATTCTACATCCTGTCAACATGTTAGCCTGTCTGGCTACTTGGGGCAAAAAGACTCCATTGAGGGCCTTCATAAGTATTTTTAAATAAGCTTGGCTGGACCATGCACAATAGCTCCATTTTTACATATAATGGAAAAAAGTGTCGGTGTAATTCCTGTTAGCAATAATTAATTTGTTTTAAGTGGATAAACTAGGGCAAATTCAAAGCTAGTATAAGCAAATAGAACTCCACGCTGTTATGGAATTGTTAAAAAAAAAAAAATCCATATGCTTTCATTTGCTCTCTTTTTCCTTGGTACCACTTTTCCTAGGGGAAAGCTGCCTTATCCCATTATACTTACTAGAAAGATAAGAAAACTAGCTAACCTACCTGATAGTACTGTTCTGTATCAATTGGGATATACTGTTCAGTACTCTGAGGTTAAGTAAAGCACTGTGTAACATCAGGAGAATCATATTAGATTGCTGGAGGCAACACTGCTTCGAATCCTAACAGAGAGGCTTCATCACTCCTGGTTATCCCTCAGGAAGCAGAAGATAAGGACATCAAGGTTGCTTTCCTCTTTACTTACTACACACAGGCCATTTCAGGTTGCTGGGTCAAGGAATAGGATCTAACCCTTCAGATCATCCTTAAAATGTCACATTTAATTAAAAACTTTCTTGTCCCCTTACTTCTTTGTCATCCTTTCATCAAAACCAAGCCTAGACATCAAACAGCACCTTTTTTCCTGCTGCCAAAACTAACGCTGGCACAAGGGATATTTATGTGTCTAAGTGGTTTGGGCATGTCCCTAGTCTAAATGTACTTATTTAAAAAACCTTACAAAAAGAAGCAGAAAATCAAACTTGATTTTTATTTTTTGCAATGATTCTTTAAATGATTGCAAGATACTGTCACTCTTATGACTTCATAACATCTTTACCAAGAACTTAAAAAGAGAATGTTTGTTAAAAACCCACACACCTAAACAACTTCAGTGGGTTGAGAAAAACATAAATAAGAAAAAAAGTGGAGCAGGGATGAAAATATTTATTTTTTTCCACTCCCTTTGGCATTTGTAGAGAGGCTTTGGAGGAATCAATATTCTCAGATTTATAAGGAAAGCAAGCAGGGGGCCCCAAATTTCATGGCCTTTACAGAAGCAGACTTACTGTTAGCTCCACTAAGGACATGTCAGATCATGATGACAGCCCACATCAGCAGCTACCCAAGAGCCATCACATTGACTAAATAGCCTGGAATAGGGGAACTGTGGGAATCATCAGCTGGAAAGTGCTAAGAAGCTGTCAAAAAAACAACCCTAAACCCAAAACACGTACACAAGACACTATGTTGTTTTTAGCCAGAAGTGAACATAGAAATAGGTCTTCTAGTAATAAATTATTTTTGGTACTACTGAGAAGCGATGTGCAAAGGCAATCTCACTAGATAACGTCCCCCTGCAGAGCAAATAGAGGCAGTAACTACTTTTGCTAGCTCACTGGCTATGCAGTGGTTAGCCATGATGTGCCAAGTTTGACTTCAGGAGCAAAATCTTCTCTGTAGGAAACAGTGACTGATGTTTGACCACAAGCACTATGGTAGCATTATCATAGAGAAAGCAAATAGCAGAGATATTGCATCCCTTCAAAAAGAAATCTGAAAGCTGCACTAATTTTCAGCTTATTTAAAAGAAAGAGGGGTTAAAAAAACAAACTGAGAACAACGTTCATGTAGATTAATATTATTTAGAAATGCTCTATTTGATCATCTGGGAAAATCTCACAAAAATAGCAACTTGTGAGAACGACTGTTGGCCCGAGTGCAGGCCAATCAATCCATTATAATTTAAGTGCAAGCTGCTCTGATAGAGACATTAGTTTCCTCCTACATTGCATTTGCCCATTTGGGGGGGGGGCGGGCATTGGAACCAGAGATCTCTAGGACTGGGACTGGCCAGTGACTACAGATATCAGAGACAACCTTGCTCATCAGATGCAAAGATTTGTCAAAATGTCCCATATTTACAGCACATGAGAAATGATCACTTTTCAGCATAAATGAGTTCCTAGGAGTAGGAGCATTTAGATTATGTATTCTCATAACATCTAGGATATAAGAAACTAAATTAAAAAAAAAATATTGCCAAGTCAAGACATACTAACTCTCATCAAAATGCAATTTTCAAACAGCACACCCCACCCACCAAGATGTGAAAAATATAATAGATTCCTTGCCAGAATGACAGACAAATATTTTTATTTTAAAAACGGAAATTTAAATTGGGGTTGGGGAGAGGAATTGAGAGGAATATAACCACGTAAACATACTTACTATCCAAAAAAACTTCACTAAAATCAAAGTGCAGAAAGAAACATCCACGTGCCCAGAAGAAGATGGCAGAATATCCCGCATTCATTAACAGCCAGCTTATGGCTTGCCAACTACCTGAACTTTTTCCAAATGCTTTAGCTAGTCGAAATTTGACTGCAGTCCATTTTGGCCACAAATTTAAAAATATGTCCTTCCGTTCATGTATAATGCAATCATTTTGCAAGTGCTAAAGCTAGGCATTGCAATTACAACATGCATTACTCAAGCATTTACATGCTCTATTTGGCTATTTTTATCACATTCATGCATGCAAACGTACATCTCAAATAATTCAGAACACATCCATTTCAATTCATTTAAAAAAACAGAAAATCTCTATGTTCGCTGCAAAAATCAGTACATCTAAGAGATTCCTTATTCAAAAACAGGAAACATTTATTTAAATGCCTTATTTTTAAGGCAATCTGTGTTTTTTCTTTAGCTTAACTGGCAGTCACAGAGTCACAGAATGGGTCAGGTTGGAAGGGACCACAGTGGGTCATCTGGTCCAACCTCCCTGCTCAAACAGGGTTGTCCTAGAGCACATGACACAGTATTGCATCCAGGCAGGTCTTGAATATTCCCAGTGAGGGAGAATCCACAGCCTCTCTGGGCAACCTGTTCCAGAGCTCAGCCACTACTTACCATAGCACAGTAGCGGTAAACATTCATGTTCATCATGTGCATTGTAACAAATCTCATTTAAGCAGAAGTCCGACATTTTCTAGTAGAAATGCTCAGCTTGCCACAGATCTCTTCCACATCAGTAATGAGTTTCAGCAGAGACAAATTATACTCTCTACAGTTTTTTTTCACTCATCTTCTCAATACCTATTTTCTTCAGTATTTCCTGCTGAGTATCCTTTAAAAGTTTAAATAATCTTTTGATATAACAGACAGGCTAGTGTTTCAATAAAATAAAACAACATGAAATCTTGTAGGACAAAAGCTCCAAATACTACTGGAGGAGGAAAAGAGGCATCAGCTGGCAAATAGGTGGGATGTCTATAACAAATCAAGTTATCTTAGCTTAAAGGCTTGGATAATTATTTATTGAAGACAGAGGCTGATTCCACCTTTAAACAATTTTCAACAGAAAGTATTTCTAGAGCTGAATCATGTTACTTTAGAATTAAATGTCTGTTAAAAGACATAAGTATGTCCCTGTAGAAAGCTATATTTTTTTTTTGCTTTATTCAGTCCTTATATGTACCTCTTTTGGGGTATGAAGATTTAATATTAGAAACCTGTTTTTCATATTTATACACCTCTACACCTCTCATTCCAACAGCTAATACTAAAATGTTTTGTTTCTAATTTGAAACATGATAGGAATTTCAAAGATTACAAAAACTCTGTAGAACTAATTTTGTGTATATTTTTACCTAGAGGTTAGATATTACATAAGATTATTTCCATTAGCCTATGTCTCTTTGTCATGCCTCATTTCAAAGAATATTTCTATCAGCTGGAAAATAAGCTTAAATGTACTGCAATGTACTTAAATGTACTTAAATGTACTTAAATGTGCTGCAATGTACCACAGAATAAGTCAAGTTGGAAAGGACCACTGTGGGTCCTCTGGTCCAACCTCCCTGCTCAAACAGGGTCATCCTAGAGCACATGGCACAGGATTGCGTCCGGATGGTTCTTGAATATTTCCAGTGAGGGAGAATCCACAACCTCTCTGGACAACTTGTTCCAGTGTGCAGTCACCTGCATAAGAAAAAAAGTTCTTCCTCATGTTCAGGTGGAACTTCCTGTGGATCAGTTTCTGCCCATTGCCTCTTGCCCTATTGCTTGGCACCATCAAGAGCCTGGATCTATCCTCTTGACACCCTCCCTTCAGATACAGACATTGATGAGGTCCCCTCTCAGTCATCTCTTCTTGAGCCTGAACAGGCTCAGCTCCCTCAGTGTGCCCTGGTAAGAGAGATGCTCCAGTCCCTTAATCATATTTGTTGCCCTCCACTGGACCAGCTCCAGGAGCTCCATGTACCAGAACCTGTAGAATACCTGTTAACCATGACACTAAAGCAAACAGCCACAACTCTTTTCATCCACATCAAACTTATTTAAAACCAGCTCTTACTTTTAACAGATAGTGTTTACCAAATACAGAGCAGGTTAGAAATACAGAAAAGACTGTAAACAGTATCCACGATCAAGCGGCTCTTCACTTGGGGCAAAGTATGGGTACAAAGGGCCAAATTTCCCTTCTGTGTGAATACTCACAGCTTGACTCATTGCATAATAACCTATTTCTCCATAGGTATTTGATTCAGAAAGAGAACTTTCCTACTTTGCTGATATCACTTCAGTTTGGTCCATGGCATATGTAGCCATGGAAATAATCACAATCTGGAAAGTATTTGGCTAGAGAGAGACTTGACAGACAAAACCAGATAGAAATTGGACAAATCAGCTGTTTAGAGTCATGTTTCTGTATTTGGACATTACAAATCTTGTAGCATTTCAGTAATAATAAATATAGTAACTTGCTGTACTATTATATACTGCTGCAAGATTTTACAATTATTTAACTTGGTGTTATTAATTATATTGTATAAACATATCGATTGTCACGAGAAACGCAGCATTTAGAAGAAGACGAAGATCCATGGAGAGAACTCAGTTCTACTGAAGCCAATGGCTAATGTATCCTCCTTTATAGCTCCTATGCCTATCAACAACCATCCTCTTCTTCTGTTTCCTTACTGACAGATTCAGAGTCCACTATTCCAAAGTACGTCTGAAATGCCAAAATCTGTATTCTGTTTCAATGACATCAGAAATTTGACTGAGTTGCACATTAATTATTAAGGGTAGGAGACTTTTGTAAACTGTCATTACTTCTGAATTGTAGTGGTAGCCCTTCCCTCTTTACATGGGTGTAATAAATACATATGTATTACACTAACACGTTAACATGTAGTATGCACTTGACATGTATGTATTATATAGAAGTTTCTGATGATTGATAAAAACAATGCAATGCATAATAAAACAGACAGGATGAGGTGCATTATCAGAACAGCCCTATGAAAAGTCAAGTCAGGTCTGAAAAACCCAAGATCACAGAATCACAGAACCATTTGGAATCATTTGGTTGGAAAGGACTTCCAAGATCTTCGAGTCCAATCTTTGACCAATCACCACCTTGTCAACTAGACCATAGCACTAAGTGCCATGTCCAGTCATTTCTTCGCCACCACCAGGGATGGTGACTCCTTACATCTTAACATAGTGTAAATCTTTCACTTAAGTAGAGTTTTTGATTGAATTTTTTATATTGAAGAACAGTAGTCCTGTCTATAATGAAAAAATTTACTTTATGGTATAAAACTATGAAATATAAGAAGTTCATGTGTATGTTAGTAATCCTTCCAATACTTTTTGGAACAGTAACTCACCTATCAAATAAAAATTTCTAAAATTTTGCCATCACTTTCCATCTCTGTTTCTTTTCCTCTCCCTCCTTCTACTTTTTTAATTAAAGCTTCTAAGGAACACTTATTGAAAGGTCTTTTATCCTCTTATTGCTTTTTTAATTCTGTACCTCAGTCCTTTTATACTCCTCCTTAATCATGAATGCAAATAAAATTCAAAGTGTAATCAGCAGCTGCCTAAGGAGAGAACTGAGCTTTGTTGCCACGGCAACAGTCAAGTCCTTGACCAGCGGAGGAATCACACCTACCTTTTTGCCTTATTTCTTACACCATCCCTCACCCCGTCTCGTTTCAAGTCACAGATGCTTCCCTGAACATGCCATATCTGACAACAAATATTTTCCTCTGATCTAATCACGAATGATCATCAACATGAAGTTCTTTTATATATAAAACCAACCACCAGCAGCAGTGGTTTGTGCATTGCTCCTCCACATTGAGCATCATCCTAGGACTCATGGGTATGAGGTAAAGATCCTGTTTGCCCACAGACAACCCAGATTCTGTATCTCAATAAAGAACACTTCCTCAATCAAAAACGCTATATTTTTTTCACTTCAACATGCAGAGTAACTACATTATCGCCTTCCTATTGAAAGTGTCTAGAAGGGTCTAATTGACCTGTCAAAATAAACTTAAAAGTCCCAAGACAGAGGAATACACACATGAATAGGAAAATTCACATGAACTCATGACTCCTTTTCTACTCTAATTGTCAAAGTATACAATCAATTACATTAATAGTACCCATCACATTTTAGGTGCAGCTAGCAAATAATGATGCTGCCAAAGTAACAGAGCACTAGTTTTCAGTCCAGTCATTAAGAGGAGATGAAACTAGACAGACATTCCTGCAGCATTATAAGGCAAATGTTTTTAATTTGAGAGAGAAGCTTCCAATTACAAGACACCAAAACATCTAGATCTTCTGTCTAGTGACTATTTCTTAGTAAAGAGCTCTCCGTGGTGCTGGATCATTACAGGAAAAATAATATCTACAAAATATCAAACATTATATTTACTATTTGGATGATTTCCAGGTCAACTGTTCTAACATTCTGCACTTCCAGCTGCTCACTGCTTTGATGAGGCTCTTGCTATACTTTGATACTTAGAGCACTTTGTCAGTGTAAACAGCTTAGTCCACTGTTTCCAACAGAGGAGTAAAAATGTGTTTGGATTATTACTGAAAAGCTCCAGACAGGGCTGTTTAAGATCCACTTTAGATAAACTACAAATATCTGAAGTGGAAGTATCTGATAATGATGGCTAGTTTTGTCTTATTTCTGTATTCTGCATCACAGCTGGAGCTTTTGCGCAGCATTTGATAAATGTCTGAATCTTACTTTTTTTTCGGTAAGTGCACTGGGACTCAACAAATTGTAAATATGCTTGAGACATTCAGCACTAATTAAACTTTTCAATAAATAAATAAGAAACACTGTAATTGCACAAACTCAGAGAGAATCCTCAGGGGACAGTCGTTGTCCCGACTGAGACAACTGGGTATTTATAGCACTTACATACATACATACACTAATATTTCAGCACAGAAAGCAAACGAAAGCAAATTAATAAATAAAAATTAATAATTATTTCCTTTTGTTAACCTTTATCTAGAAACTACATTAAATGGCCAAAGTCTAGAATTTCGTGCTTACTTGGTTAATTACACATTTACCCCTTGGCACTTGTTGAAAGCATCTTCATTAAGTGGAATTATAAGTTAAAATATCCCAATTAGGCCACAGTCATCTCCATTCGTGCTCATTATGCCAAATCAGTCTCATCAGAGATGTCCCAACTCTAGTAAAGTCTGTTCTAATGAAACAAAAGTAAATCACACAGGATGCCACTACATACCTTTGGTAGAAGGCAAAACTGAAATGCACCATGTTCCCCTGCCAAGTGAATTTCATTCTGAGACATTCCCAATTATATCTCTGGGAACAGAGAGAACCAGCTTCCTCCTTCTTTTTAAATTGAGATCTGACAATTAACTGTACACGACTATTTTTTTATACTATCTTTATTCCTCTTTCAATCATTTGAAAGCTGAGTACAAAACAGAGCACACTTGCAAGTAAGACAAAAAGGCAAGTCCTTGAACAGAACCACGTGCTTTCTAATGCTTCAAATAATTAACTGTGCCATATTAAGAAAGGCTTTTATGTATAAGCAAAGCTTGACATTTGAAGTGTTTGTTAAACTTTGGCTACATAAGGACAATGGAGCATAGTATGAGGTCTACGTTGTGGCTGTAGACAGTATTTTTCCAGCAATTTTAAATTCAGTTTGTTTTTTGAAACATCCATCACAGCAAGAAGACTTCAAGAGTCTATTTTGAACTTCTATCTTAGTTTCTGCAAAGAAGACAACAGAGAAACTGTCAGTAGAAGAATGCAATCAAAATGGGAGATAAATGAAAGATAAAACCCAAGAAAAATAAGATCAATCTGTGAAGAAATTGCTCTGCTATCCTGTTAGATTGACACTTGTTTTGGCATCAGGTCTTCCTGGCTTTATGCCAGATGCTTACTCCAAATAAAAATATGCATTGGTAAAAGACTACATGTAAATATGAGCAACAAACTAAATTATAATCTAGCAAATTCTTCTAACATTGCAACCTCTTATGGACAGCCAATGTCTTGATCACTCAAGACACATAGTAATAAAAAATTAAAGAAAATTAATTAAAGGGAATGAAAATAGACGGCCATTTGGGAAACAAAAAGGAATATTTGGGAATTACATAGAATGTATAACTTCATTTCTAGTTTCTCTGACTAGGTAGGATCCTCCAATGAAGGAAGCACAGACTATCAACAGTATAAAGGATGCCTTGATGTGGTCAGGTTTCCTTCTTTCTAGCAGACTAGTGGAGATGGAGAAAAAGGAAAATAGGTTGAAAACACATATTATCTTCCAGTTTTTATTTAAAAACAGTAGTGCATCAACCTCTCTATACATATTTGTTTTGCTCAGACAGGGTGAAGCTCGGAGGTCCAAACGCTATTAACATTGTGAAAAAAAAATAATAAATCCACCTAACTCAGGACAACTGGTAATCACAAAATAAATGAGGTCACTCTGCCTTTCTCTTACAGCCCATGATTATTTTATATCTAGAACATTAACATGACAAAACATGATGTCTGTACCTACAATTATGCCAACACTGCCTCTGGAGGACCTATGAGGTTCTTTTCTCTCTTACTGTTTACCATGCTGTGTATCTAAAATTCACGTCCTTTAATTACACTAATAGATTTTATCCAAAGGTTGTTACTGTTGCTCTTATTTTTTTTCCTGTCACTCCTGCTTAATGTATTATTTCAAAAGCAAACCCAAATGCTCATGTCTCTCTCCTAGGTATCAAATGTTAAATCAGGTTTGCTTGCAATCAGTTGCGAGCCTCTGTTAGCACCATACATTTTATGCTCTTGTGAGCAAGACATGTAGCGCACACCCAGCTCTTGCCATGTCTTTTACTGTTCTGATGCTGTACATTCCCTAAAACCAGTCTTGTGGGAGCACAGTGGAGTTACCTACTTCAAAAGAAAACTGAAGAGAAGCACATCACTAAATGCATTCTGGAAATCACCGGCAGCTCCAGTTGCGTGATAAAGACTAGTGATTCACTCATTCCCTCTGTACACAGTAGCTAGAAACTAAATCCCTTACAGTGGGTTGAATCCCAGCCCCATTGGTTTGAGGCACAGACAAGCTCCTGGGTTTTTCCATGGTCTGAGAAAAGGAGGTAGAAACACTATTATTTTTCATTTGAAGAAATTAGTTGGTCTCCTTGAGGAAGACCAACTTACACACCATTTAGCTACTGATATAGGAGCTAAACTTTTAAAAACTTAAGTTCTATGTGTAGAATAATATCCCTTTTCTTTGTTATCTACTTGCATAAAACAGATGTGAAAGATGGATTGTTCACTTCCCTCTAATATTTTTTTGTGTTCTGAAAACCTAAAGTCAATATGTAGGGCTGCTTTTAGAACAAACGTCTGGTTTTAATTTCTGTTAGTGCTATGCTATGGTATGGGAAATTTCTAGAAATTTGTCAAGACTATTTAATATGGCTGGAAGTAACGAACATACACAAAATGTGTATTCATTATTTGCTTTCTGTTTATTGAGATGGCAAGAGCTGAATCAAGAAAAAATATTTTATACTTTTTAAAAAATTTATTTTAGGGTTAATTGTATTGTGCCCTTTTCAGCTCACTTATATCTCATATAAATGTTTATTTCCATTTAGTCTGTTTTTTAAAAAAGGCTCTCCCTTTTCCCCTGTAGAATCTGATCAGAAAAATTCTCCATCTTGAATCAGAATATGAGGCAGGCTGTGAAGAAAAAACATAATTCAAAATAACATCAGAATGTAATAATTATAGCAAATGCACTTTAGTACACATTTGTCTAAGATATCAAAAGTCACCTCACCATTGTTTTATGTCTTCAATTTTAACTTCTGAAATAGTTTTGCTTTCCCTGTCAGTACCAAAATAAGCCAGTAACTCCTTTAATCTAATAGCCTTCAATTTTCCTCTTTAAATAAAATGTCACTTTAAAAGCAAAGACTAGTTTGATGAAAAATTATTTTGTTCTATTTTTCCTTTCTGATCAAGCATGTCTCTGCAATGTCAACATGAAATTATCTTCAATCTCCAGGAGTAATCTGAATTGAATGAATTGTTTTAAAAATAATGTATCTATTGTTCTGACTGTGAAATGTAAAGGAGGATGGTACAGTACTCAATTTTCCACTGCAAAAAAAATAGTGTTGCAAGGGTTTAGTTAATAAATAATTGTGATGTTATTTCAGACAGCATAAACCCAACTGCAAGGTCAAATTAAAACAAACAGGCAAACAAACAACCACAAACAAAAACTCACACTCCAAACACTCAACTTCAAATCTGCATTTTGCAACCATCTGACTAATTCAGAAAAATTACACCTCTCATTTCTCTCTTATGGCTGAAAGTTGCTTTGGTTTCAGACATCATTGCCACTTTCTCCTTCCCCAGAATTAAATAGGATGAAAATATATTGCACTCACTGTGACAAAGAGAGCTCATCATCAACACAAGCCATAACAATGTTAGAATGCCTAGTAAAGCAGTATGGGGTTTCATTGCCATTTCTGGGAATTCAGAGCTTCAATAAGTACAGCCAAGTGCAATGTAATCAGCTTAAGTAATTCTAGTTTAACAAGTCTAGTTCATTTAAATTAAGATTCTTCTAGTTACTTTTTAAAGTCAGAGTTGGAATTATTTGACATAAAAGTAGAGACTGGGGACACATCAGAATCATAAGACAAGTTTTGGATATTTAAATAGCTTTTATATACTCCACCAGTATTGCTAATATGTTTCATCCTGTGTTTGGATACTCTTAGAAGTGAAAGCTGTAATCTACATAGGGGGAAAACAAAGCAATTTATTTGTATCTTGTCTAATGTGCCTACAAAAACTGCTAGTATTTTTCCATAGTGGTTGTCTTTCTAGGTTTCATGTTTATATGCTTCAGCTGTTCTCTTTAATAACAAAGTTAGTCTCTTATTCAGGAAGCAATGCCTGAATATGAAATATTACAGATCAGATTGTTTTTAATGTAGATAAAAGGATGACAGAGTAAAATAAAAAAATAAGTTGCAGTATCTCCAATAAAGGAATTTGTAACTCAAAATCACTCTTTGCAGATAATGTTTCATTACAGCTATACTTGCTTTGTTTTAACCGGAAATTAAAGTGGTATTTAAGCAATAAAAGTAAAAATTTCATTACAAGTTAAAGAAGTTAGAAAAGAACAAACACTCTAATGATAAATCAAAGACATCTAGAGAATACACACTCTCCTTCACCAGTGGAGACATTTTAACTTTCATCCCATTAGCAAGTTTTCCTTTGCCTGAACAATTCCCCAAAAAGAGACATTCCAGAATATATAACTTCGTAACCAGTAGACTCATGTTAACAGCTATTTCCATAGAAAGGAGGAATTTTACATCTCTCCACTTAACCTGGAAGCATATAAGGAAGTTACCAGGCATAAACATAAACTAAATGTTATTTATAACAAATTGAGGCACACCAAAACAATCAAAGGACATAGAAGTGCATGAACTGCCACAGTACCACAGCCACTAACCAAACTGCAAAGAACAAGTGTAATTTTTTCACACCATGATGTATAAAGAAGTAAGTTCTGGTTCAACTGGCCCTGATCATTAGGCACTGACTTCAATGATGCTTTTTGAACTGTTTGAACTAACGTAGTTCTCTATGCAATATTCCTGATGCAGCAAAGCTTACATGTACCTATTAGGATGCTCTGCTGAATCAGGCCCTTTGAGCACTTACAGGCACTTAGAGCACTGATATATAAAATGAAAACAAGCATTTGAAGTTACAAAGCTAAATGTTACCTGGTATATTAAGAAAACAGAAACAAGAAAAAACCAAAACCACAACAGTAAAAACCAACCAACCAACTAAAAAACCATGCCAAAAGAAAACCAAACAAACCAACCAAACAAAAAAAATCCCAAAACAAACAAAGGAAAAACCTACAAACCACAAACCCCAAAACCCAACAAAACAAAGCCCAAACAACCAAAGGTAAATCTTTCAAATCACTAGAAAGATGATTTTCTTTCAGTCAAAACTGTTAACTGCTGCTGGAAGTTATGTAAATATTTAAGCATAATCAACTACTAGCCATAGAGTTCACAGCTGTAAACAATGCAGTGCTTTACAACACTTCAAATAGACCACTTTACATTTCTTTTATACTGTGTCTTATATACAAATTTACCTGTGCTCTTCTGCTACATGATGAAGACTCCAGCTCAGAGAGTTCTGCCTTCAACAACTCCACAAATATTTATTCATTAAATCTCCAGTGTACTAAGGCTTAATATACTGATTTCCCTTTTACCTACTAGCCTAATGGCCTCTGAAGTTTGTACCTCTAACCATTTCAGATGGTTCCCTTCAAATCATTTCCCACTCTGACTCTTGGCTCAGCTAACCAACTAGCATCTGCCTGTCAAAATGGTCATGCTAACATAAAGTGCTGTGCTCAAGGTTGATGAGCAACAGTTTCACCCAATTTGTGACCGAGTGATTTTCAGGTTTTATTTAATCAGTCAGTTGAGGTGAAAGATGACACTTCTAACTTTAACATTATGAATGCCTAAACTGTAAATCTTCCTCATCCCTTTAGAAACAGATCCAATCTCCATGGTTTTCCTCAAATGTGTGAACTATGCACTAGAGGAAAGAAGAAAAGCTTATCTTCTCAAACAACAAAACAAGTAGCAAACCTACTTAACAGATTTGACTTCTCTGAGTCAGAAATATCTTCTCTTAGGGTTGATGTAAGAATTTCTTTGGGTACCTGTTAGCCATCCTAAATCAACACCTTACTCAAAGGAAGGACACAACACACCTTCAAGTCAAAATGGTATTCACACTCATATTCTGTCAGACGAAATGTAAGCTTGCACAAGCCTAGTAAAACATCTGCAAGGTATCAACAGACAGCAAAGTGTTTGAGGTAGGAATGAATACCATGGAAATTACTGGTTGGCTGGATATTTTTTAGAAGACAGCCTGAAAACAGAAGCAGTTTGTAAACCCTTTGTAAACATTGATGCTATTATAAGTACAGTACTTAATGCTTTCGTAGTTTGTTTGATTTACAGATAAAAATGTTCTGCAGATTTCTCCAGCTGTGCTCCCTTCACAGATTGTGAGATGCAGCAATCTGTCTGAGAGCAGCTGTTAGTTCACATGTAGTTTTATTTGCATCAGTGTAAAATAGCAGCTTGCTAAATGAATAAAACATGCTTTCTCTTTGCCCTGTTCTGGTAGAAAGATTTATTTTTTTAATTTAGTTTTACATGGAAGAGCTTTATTTTTAAAGAAGATTTTTTTTTAAATGAAAAATTATTTTCCATTATGTATTTTAAGATTCTAAAAAGTCCATGTAGTCTTTTTGGAATGAATGCTATATCTTTTTGGTCTGAACAGAGATACCTGTGCAAATAGATTTTAAAATATGTTCAGTTAATACTTTGTTTGAAAGTCCATTTCCACAGCATTCATCAAAATGATCAAATGCACCGTACACTTTCACAGTTATATGCAGAAATGTGCCATATTCAATAGCAATGGTAATTACATAGTGCTTTGGAAGTTTTCAGACTATCAGTGGCTGATTCTAAATATCTAGGGAGATATTAATGATGATCCCTTATCTCACTGCCACAGATGCAAATCAGCATGCAACTTTGGTTGAAATAAGGAATCCATAGGAGACTGTGAGAGAGGCTATAAAAAGTTTAAACTCCACTTAAATTGGATTTATGCCCATCACATTCCAGAGGGACTGACCCTGACCTTCCATACTCAGTGATGTCTGTTAATAGACTCTTCCTGTATAAGACCACAGATCTCTGCTCTAGCTTCCCTAGGTTTTCAGTCTCTCCCATCAAACTCAGCTGGGAACAAGACTCCAGTTAGGAACAAAAGAGAAACACTCCAAACAGCAGCTCCAAACAGCTGTGGACCATTTTCTGTGCTTTGTCTGAATACTTTCAAGAAAGCTGTGTTTTCTAGAGAACACCTACCCTACTGGTGCCTTAATTTCTGTCTTCTTTCTCTCTTAGCTTTCTTTCTTAAGTCCGTCCTTTTATGATTTAGATAGATCATTTAAAGATGCTGCTTCATAGTTCTTCCTTCAGTTGTGGAATTATTTTTGGCCAACAACATATGGCTTTTTTTGTGCTGGGACGTTGTGGGATTTTTTTTTTTTGGGGGGGGGTGTTCTTTTTTTATTTTTTTACAGCCTTCTAGTACTTAAGTGAGTTTGTTTAAATATAACTTAAGACCATGCTTCTCCTCACAGCTGCTGCATGACAAGACCAGCTGAACTCAGATCATCTCCTTAAAACATCTAGAACGCTACCCGTTTGTGTTGCTCAAAAGAGCCTGAGAACTGAGGGCAAAATTAAAACATGACCTTTACTGCACACACATTTACCTTTCCTCTAAATGTTTTAAGAGGGCAGCAAGGAGGAACCATCCAACACATTTAATTTCAGACCCACCTCTTGAGAAACACCAGGGTCCAAGGAAAAAAAGATCAGTGTTTGTTTGACTGTTTCAGCAAACCTGCAGCCAAACATGAATGTCAGCATTTTATTCTTTTCTATATGAAATAAATCACAGCTTTATCTGATTCCATCAGGCACTGTCCAATGTTTCTTTTATTTGTTAAGATCTCTGTTCTACCTCTCAGATTGCAATTGCTCTGCCATTCATGAGATTACATCTTTACCAGCTAAAGCCTCACCAGCATTTACAATGGCTTCCAAATAGTTTCCACAGATACAGGGCACCAACCATTTGTCATTTTTCTGCAACAGCTGAACTCTCAGATCAATTACAAAGGGAAGCAGTGATAAAGTAAACAAGATATGTCACCAGTTTGGATTTCGGGAACTAGATTTTGCCACTCTGACAAACATCATTACTCTTCCCCCAGGGGGATATAACCAGGCTATTCATAAAACAAGACACCATCTGCACTGAACAAGGACTAAGGACCAGACTCTACATAGAATAAAATAATTTATGTTGAAGAAGACCTTTAAGATCACTGAGTCCAGCCATAAAACTAACATTGCCAAGCATATGTCTTCATATATCATACATGAATATGAATACATGAACATACATGAACATGAATACACCTATATAATCATATATCATGTGTATATATATATTTATAAATATATCATGCATGTCAGTCTCTTCTTCCAAACAGCAAGGGATAGGATAAGAGAAAATGACCTCAAGTTGCACCAGGGCAGGTTTAGTTTTGATATTAGAAAAAATTTCTCCACTGAAAGTGTTTCAAGCATTGGATCAGGCAGCCCAGAGAAGTGGTGGAGTCACTCTCCTTGGAGGTATTTAAAAGATGTGTAGATGTGGCACTTGGGGACATGGTTTAATGGTGAATTTTACAGTGCTGGATCCTAGAGGTCTTTTCCAATCTAAGCAGTTTTGTGATTCTCTGTACCATGATACACACACGGATCCCTCCAATTATTCAATTCCCATTCTTACTCTTCCTTCACATTCATACAAACCATGAAATACCTATTCAACACACTGGCTGGCTGTAGAGCCTTCCATCTTCACTTAAACCTTTGTCTCCAAACAGATTTTTGAATAGATTTTTAAAGAGGCATCAGCACACTACTCTGAAAAAGATTCTAGAGAATTTGGATTTCGTAATGGAATACAAATTGGATAAAACCACTAAGTTACTCCCCACTTCACTATCCAATGAGCAGACTTATCTGCTTTTTCCATATGCTTCTTCCCTCACAGACAACAGGGATTATAGCGAGATAAGCATTAAAAAAGCTTCATATTTCAAATTCACTTTAACTTGTTGCCTGAAAAAGTTCCTGAAGCAATGAGTCCCACTGCCAACTGACCACTCTTTGGTTTCTTTAGACACTCTGTGAGGTGATTTCATGGACTTTTCCCCATACAACCTCATGTGAGAAACAGGGAGTGGAGTGAACTGCTGAATAATTCTTCACGTTGTCTATACCTCTCATGATTTTCAATTAAACAATTCTATTCTTCTCAAGAATCCTATTTTATTTTACTCTCTGTAACTTTTTATTAAACTCTCTGTTTAATAAAACCTCTCAGTTTAATAACTGCAGAGTTCAGCTAATCTGAATTTCAGCTGATCATCTTTTTAATATTGGTTTGTTTGAAAAGTAAGCCACAAAGCCTTATGCAAACCTGACCACATTTGGATACTGCCACTATGGATTTCACATTCCTTTGCAATGTCTATAAAAAGGCTTTTCCCATTTAATTCCAGTGAACCTTAGACTAGTAGCAAAAAGTTGGTATATTCAGTCTTCTGTCCCTACACTGTTTCACAAGAGAAATACACTCTAAATTAAACATATAAGGTGCAAGGCTGAAATTGATAGAACAGCCTATTAACATTACTAAGAGCGATGGGAATAAAATATATTGGTAACTTTAGTCAAATAGTGAAGGACAGGCATGAATTAAAGCAATTGGAAGTGGTCAGTGAGTCAAATAAAACGAGATTACATATGAACATACATACTGAGTAAAAAGGCTGGAAGGCAGACAGAAAAACTAATACAAGTAAGCAAAGGTTAGCGTTACTCAGGGTAAAGATAAGTCTAATCTTTTTACCAAACCCCTTTCTCATCCATATTGCTGATTCTTTTTGCCATATTTTTCTACCTGCAACATTCAGAAAGCATGAGCTGTAGAAAGCAAACTGCAGTTCATCAAAGCTGACTAAAAGCCCAAAGCTCCTGTTTTCAGTTTTCATTGCAGTTTTCCAAGTAATTTCTTATTGTTATTAAAGACACAGCTGCTGAAATTAATTGAAAATTAGTTTTAAAAATACTCTTTATTCTTTGTTAGTTTTAAAAATACTCTTTATTCCCAAGCGTGCTTGGGAAACATAACATCCTCAAGAACCAGGCTGAAAGAGTTAACATATCCATTCCTACTCCATTTTTCAAAGAAAAGGCATTAATTTTTAATTTATTAGCTTTAAGAGAAATTAATAACAAGGTTTGAAATCAGGTAGAATTCAAAGTAACAAAAATCTTGTGGAAGCAGTTCACTGCATAAACTGACTGAAATTAGAGCTGAAGGCCACTTGAGTGGCTCAAGAGCTTTTTGTGCCCTCCAGTTCAGATTACAACATTGACACTGACTTCCAAACAAATTTAAACAAAAACTTTAATTCATTTGCTCTCACTTTCTTCCTGTGTATTATTATTCAGCAGCCAGTTCTATTTTGAAATTATATTCTTGCTAAAGAGCAGTGTGATTTCCTAAACTCTGAATAGCATTTAATAAAATAATGCATTAAATATATTCAAATTATCGGAAAAAAAAACCCAACAAAAAACCTAAAGCAAAGTAACCAACCAATCAACCAAAAAATCAACCACCAACCCCTCCATCTCCCAGCAAACCAAACAATTCCCAACTCTCAGTACCAGCCATGTGCCAAAATGTTCTGAAACAAGCAGACCTTTACTACAAAACTGGAGTTGCAGGATTTTCCCCCAACCTTGTTAGATCTCAGTGTGGGTCCCCATTGAAATCTCCATCTCTTTTATATCTGAAACAGCTTCTATGCCACTGACATCTCATCCATCATATTCCCCAGATCTCACAAGTGCATGATCCATGATTTGGAAAGGATGATGGAAAGGTAGATAAGGACCAGGAAAATACAGTGCTAAGTCAATATTTGCTGCTTCCTGCCTTCAAATATAATCTAAAACTCTTCCATCTTATACACTCCACTGAAAGATTAAAAAAAAAAAAAGCTATTCTGACAGCTTTTTTTTGGTAAAACTTTAAAGCTTCTAGCTATTGTGTCTGCAAGACTGGCAGTAGAGGAAAGTAAATGTCCTACAGAATTACTTACTGTCCCCCTTCCTATAATTATCAGGCAAAAAGAAATACATCAATAGGTACTGAAAGCCATCAATAGGTTCCCCCAAATAATTTCAACCAGAGAGAGAAGTGGCCCTATCTTGTACGTGTCACTGAGTACAGAAAAGCAGACTATTTTGACTTAGCACTGACAGAGCTACTGCTGCTTCTCCCTCCCTACAGGTTTTAGGAGAATATTTGTAGTTCAACAACGCACCCAGTAACCACATCCTTGGGGGAGTGTGTGTGTGTGAAACAGAGCTCCTCAGTTCTGAACTCAAATCTTAAACCCATGTCATAGGTCCAGGTTTGCTCCAAAGACGCCAAGTTAACATTTCCTCCTGCTGTAGCCTTTGCCATTTTTCTGCTGCAGCTAGAGTGTAAAGATCAATGTCAAAGGGAATACCTCAGCAAGCAAAGAGGAGATGATACTAGTTTCATTTCCAGTGGCAAGATTCTGCCATTCTGCATCAGAAATAATTGTGTCCTTTACTGGAGAAGACCACAAGGCCATACAAAAGCTTAAGCACAGTTTGTGGCAGAACTCTGTTTTGAGGCAAGGTCAGTGAGAGATATGCTACTGTACACACAGATATGCAGGTTCACAATATGCCATTTATATTATTTTGAAGGATTTCTTACAACTATACCCACAAATAGAGCATTTGTGCGTTTTGTTCTGTTTTTTTTTTCTATTAGAAACACTACACAGTAGTAATGCTACATTGCCACACACGGTGCAGAGTAAAAACAACTCAAATTTGCAAACTAAAAATCCATGTTCTCTCCCAAAGTTAATTTACTAAGATTCTCACAAATATTTCTGCTTTATAATTAAATGAAGTATAAAAATAATAATGACACCTGGCATAACTGCAGTGCTAAAATAATCCTGCTTCTGAGCAATGAACTGCTTGGCCATCAGCCAGATGTTACATTTTATCTAAATGCCCGTATTACAACACTTGACAATATCCCTGTGTACCACTTTCTTCCTTTTCTTTCTCAAATAGAACCAAAACTCTCAGAATGTTCCTGTGGTTGATCCCAATAGTTTAACATCAGCTTCACAGTTGTGACTGACTATATATTAAGCCTGGATCTCAGCCAACTTGAAATTATGTACAAAAAAGTGCCGTACATAGCAATAGGAAAATGAGACAAGCCCATGCTTTTTCACCACAGAATATAAGGTTACATATGCACCACTACATTTAATTACAATATAAATGACTTTCGCAGCTATAGCACAGCCTCCTTCTCCTCAAAGGATGTAGAGATAGAAGCAGAAGGTATCAAGCAATGGGCCTTGATATTATAATTAATTAACACCATACTCTAACCAACTGAGCTGGTGAAGCTGCTCTTTGCCTGCTGCTGACTTTAGAATATTTTTATCAAACCAGCTAATGTTTTTATTTGCCCAACATGGGATTTCTTAAGGAAGTTTTGTCTTCAGAAAATATAATTTCTGAAAAGATAGCTCACTGGAGTTTCCCATGCTCTTTACTCTGAGTGAAAATGAAAAACACTAGTTAACTTTTACTCTTTACCATTCAGTGAGTCTCACACCTCTGCTGTCACTAAAGCATGGGCTTGTTACTATCTGGGACTGCCACAGGTATTTAATTATGAAGCCTATATAAATGAAAACAGTCTTCTTTTCCCCCTCAAACTAGGATTATGACTATAAGAAATATGGAACACAGTAAACTTTTATCAGCAAAAGCAAGGAAAACATTTTCTCTTTCCCTCCTGAGTTATCCTTATAATTACGCTGAGTTTTAAAATAGCACAACTTATAAAAGGTAAAGTACACAATTACTGGTAACAGTCAAAGTAAAGTACACAATTACTGGTAACAGTCTATTTTATACACTGTTGTCCCCTTCTGATCTTTTTTGCTTCCCTAATACTTATAACAACATTAATTAATGCCCAGCCACCCACCAGCTGGTTAGAAAGCACATAAGGGAATCATTGCACCTATACTAAACTCAGTGCAACAGTTTAATAGCTGCAAGAGAGATGTCCAGCTGAGATACAACAGAAAAAAAAAAAAAAAAGGAAAAAAGAGAAAGAAAATTCCCTTCTGTGTTCCTCATGTTGCTGAGACAAGTGTTGCAGCTGCACATATATTGCCATCATCAAAATACAAATTTACAATACAAATGCAATACAACTGCATGTTATATAATTACACATCAGTTTAGTGATTTAAACATTTGAATATATGGTACTTTGTTAACTGTACTCTTGCTACTGACATACTCAGATTCTTGGCCTAGGAGACAGAATAGCCACAGGAGAGAAGGACTTTCCTCTGATATCCCCACTCTTTGCTCACCCAGGTTTGTGGGTCTGCAGCTCTGGCACATTAGGAGAAGATTTCAGAAAAATGTAGGAAATTCCAAATGGTCAACTCCACACATTACAAAACCAACAACAGCCTAGACTACCACCTTGTTTTCTACTCCAGTGTTGTATTTTGCAGACTAAGATAGTACTTTTCCTCTTTTCAGAATACACAACAGTTTTATGCAGCCCAAATGCATTGGTTGATTCTGGTCATGGTGAGATATGGACCACAATATATTTATTTTCTGAACACTTATTAAAAACTATTTTCTCATTTCAGAAACAAAAATCTAAGCTTTTTTTATCTAATATATCTCCTGTCATTTCTCATCTAAACCAACAACCTCCTCTAAGTTATTTTATTATCCAATTTTTTTTTCCCAAAAGAATTAAGTTCTTTCTTCAGTAATTCCAGAAAGCATAATACAATAATGCTTTTAATCTATTTTAAAGTATTATTCGCAATGAACTGTATGCTTTGCTTTTGAATACTCTAAACGATTATTACTATTTCTTTATATTGAAGACTTCAAAACCAATATGTTTTTTGTCAAATATGTAAAAGGAGATTAATTTCCCCATACTCCTTTCCTCCAGGCTAAACAACCTCAGCTCCCCCAACTGCTCCTCATAAGACTTGTGCTCCCGACCCTTTACCAGCTCCATTGCCCTTTTCTGGACATGCTTCAGCACCTCAAAGTTTTTCTTCTACTGAGGAGCCCAAAACTGTATTCAAGCTGCAGTCTCACCAGTGCTGAGTACAGGGAGATGATCACATTCCTGATCCTGCTGGCCAAACTGTTTCTGATACAGGACAGGGTGCTGTTGGCCTTCTTGGTCACCTGGGCACACTGCTGGCTCATCCTAGTATGTATCCATTTTCCCAGAGAGCTTATGAAAATAAAAATCCTTCTCAGAGTACTGATGACCTTTCTAGTGAAAATTATCTAGGCATTCCTACAGTTTACTTTCCAGTTTCTAGCAAGTTAATCATCTATAGGAGAACTTTTTAATCTAATATCTATATCTTTGAATATCATTGAAGAAAGTTCATCTTGAAGCTTTGTGGTTTTGTGTGTCGGAGGTCTTTTTTAACTATTTGAAAGTTGAGTACACATATGGAACCAAATAATACTTGCCTACCTGCTTAAAATATCTTTAAAGTATTTGAATCATATTAGTGATTTAAGTCTTCCCTCAACAAAAAGTCTATGGTAGCCAAACGGAGGTAGCAGTGTGACAGGACTCGAGAAAACCAGTGTGAAGCTGAATTAGGGCAGGTTTAGGCTGGATATCAGGAAAAGGTTTTTTTACCCAGAGGGTGGTTGAACACTGGCACAGGCTCCCCAGGAAGGTGGTCACAGCACCAAGGCTGACAAAGTTCAAGAAGCACTTGGACAATGCTCTCAGGGACATGGTGTGATTCTTGGGGTGTCCTGTGCAGGGCCAGGAGTTGGACTCGATGATCCTGATGGGTCCCTTCCAACTCAGCATATTCTGTGATTCTACTATTCTATAATACACGTGTCATACATGTCTCCCTCTTACAAAATACATAAACAAATATCATCACCTGAAGCAGTAACTTGCATTCAGAACATCCATGAATAAATATGATACTCATCCTTTCTTTGTGCACATACATTGTAACAGACTGTCAAATTGCCTGATTACATGCATAAAACATGCAAGTTTCATTTAACAGACAGAACAAGCAATGCTAACATATACAGTTATTTTACTTTTTGTATTTTTATCTTTATTGGTCAACAGGACTTCATCTAGCCAATATTTCCCAAGTTAAAAATTTTATACTTGGATTAAAAATCAACTGTCCCATAAAAGTTAAGGACTATTCCCTTGTCCTTATTTATTGCTTTCCTAGCTTACAGGCAGTGGAAATGTTCCTACTCCATTTAAATGCAGGAAAAGCAGGTTAGCTTATATTGCCATATAAAATCATTATTTAAGTGTTGGCTATGTGGGTAGAAAGTCACATGTGATCAGCATGGAGCTTCTCCATCAATAACTGTCAGATATTTTTTCTTTTGATTGTTTTATTTTTACTTTAAAACCAAAGATAATATGTACAATCTGAAAACAAAGAACAGCAAGGCCAGACAACATTAAGTAGCATTCTCTTGAGTTGGAGGAAAATGGTTTTGTATTGCATACAATCTAAACGAATGCATTATTGTAATAGTATCTCTCTTACACTGCCCACACTTTATAGAAGACATTGATAATCTGGAAAGATTCAAGATGTAAACTGATAAGAAATAATAAGAAAACTTGGAAACCAGTCAGTTCCTCAGTAAGATACTGAGAGAAGCTCCATGCCCTAATTTACTTGAACTATTGAGAATAAAAAAAATCTGTCTGTTTGCTCTCTAATATAGCTAGCAGATACAGGCAGAAAATTATTCAGTGAGACAAAACTTAAAAATAAGCAGCATTTTTGAGTAGATGAAAAAATGTAAAATGTAAATGTAAAAACTCTTAATTTAACAAAGACACAACAAACAATTTTAAGTGCAGGTTGAGAATAATAATACTCTATATAATGTGAATAACATAATTAGTTCAAGAGGGAACTTGGACTAAGCAGTGACATCTACTTATTAAAGTCAAACAATTCATCATTAAATGCTTACCTTCTGCAAATCTCTTATCATCTAAACAATTCAGAATATGCAGGTGAGCTAGAGTAAAACACCTCCTTCCCCTGAACCATTCAAAACTTTTTTAAGCAGCTCTCACATATTTCAGCAAACTAGAAGAAAAAATCTAGAAACATGTTCAACCTAATTTTGCAGTTGTTTGGAGTTTGTATTCAAATAAAAAAGAATAAAATCAGTAACTGCTTCAATATTAAGACACACACTGCACAAAAAAACCATCATCAACGATCAAGACCTTAGTAATATTGGTCAAGATACGTCAGTACTATCAGTACATAAAAACAACTCCTGATCCATCTGATCTATAGATTCTTTCTGTTGACGTTTTTCTATTCTGCTCAAAGGAATAGCCTGACTACATAACAGGGAGAAATTTTTTCACTATCTCCTTCTCAATATTTTTACAGCCAAAAGAAACTCGCTTCTAAGTTGGCACTCTTCTCATCTACTGAGGGTAAACAACAAAAATGCCACTGAACAGGACACACAGGAAAAAACCCCAATTTTACCTCAGACAATTATATTGACTATTCAGGAAGTGATTCACTGATAAAATAATTTCTTAAAGCAATGGCACAGTAAATAGTCTCCCCAGAAATCAGCTCCAAAATTATTCTGTACCTGTGATGGATGTATTCCATTTATCATCATCTGGACTAAACTGGCATTCCCATGTAGAGCTTTAGCACAGCTCAGGGAAGTGTCTCACTTTATCTGTCTGCCTCTGAAATCCTGGTACACTAACATAAACTTTCTAGACACATGAAAAATGGCAACCTGTAAACTACTCCATATAAAAGTCTACCAGTCTGTTCCTTCTCTGTGGAGGTGAGGACTATACCAAATACACAGAGGAACAGGGCATACGCAGTCAGGCCACCAGTAATTCTTGCAACTTTTCTGAGAAAGACATTCACAATAAAGACAAACTCAATCAGTGTGGTTATTCTCATGAGAGTTACACTGGTTCAGACCAACAAGACCACCCAGCCCAATGTCTTGTCTCCAACTGGCCATTAGCAGGCACTGAAGGAAGCGTAAGAACAGGGTAAGCAATTATGCCAGGTTGTACTGGTGGGAATGGGACTGGAGGATTGATACTTTTTGATTTATTTCAAGAAAAAAATGCCCTTATAAGAAGGTATCAAAATATGTACATAGTGGTGTTTGGTAATATGAAGCACTAAAAGTGACTGTGGTGTCAATGGTGCAAGTCGCACATTACCCAAATCATTCCATGTTCACTCTTACTTTTTGGCATGTATTTGTTGCCTGCTTGTATATCACAAATATAAGCATAGCAGAGCTCCATCAGAACAAAACAGCATGTCTGCCACATCAATTAAATATTAAGACAGCCTAATTACGATTCAAGGAGGTTATTAGCATGCTGCCATATCTGTTCCTCTTGCCTAGGTTGGGAGATGTCAGAATTGCAGCAAGCTGTGGAGTATCACACAGCAGTAGTCTCCAGCTTCTGAGTATCCTTCATCTACAGTGCTACAACTACTACCCTGTGTCACAGAACAGGTACTTCTGGTTAGATAGTGTGGAAATGCAGAGTTCTCAAAAACAAACAAATCAAGCATAAGCTCCATTTCTTCTTTTAAACTCTGCCAGCAAGCTGACATATATTTAGCATACATATACTGTTGTTGCTAACATTTACCTTTTCATATATTCTGTCCCTCCTTATGGAAATGCACTCTGGCCATCCTTTCACATAATTAACAACATTAGCCAAAGTGCAAATAACATTCCTCTACATGACATCATTTAAAAACAGGAATAAATTACCTCTTTAAGAGAGTAAAGGAATAACTATGGTTTATTGTAGGAATGTGTGCTTCAGTATTGCTTAACAATAAATACCTAAATACAGACTTTTCTACCTAAATAGAACCATACATCAACATCCCTCCAAAACTCACTACTTTCTCTGTCATGGGACTGGAGCAAATTTCAAAGCACATTATGCAGATGTCCTAATATCTTAAGCTGCATCACTAGAAAAGAAACCATTTTCAGTTTATTTTGGATAACAGGACATTTTTATATTTTAATGATGCAGATAAGCACAATGTTCCTTTTACTAATAGCCTTAAAGGACTAGTAAATAAATTCTCTTTGTATACCATCTCAAAGTCTGGATATGACAGTCTTTTGCCACAGATCCTATTCCTTCAATCCCTTTTCTAATACAGAAAAAAAGACTAAAAGCTAAGAAAGACTACAGAAGGTATCCAGCTTAAACAAACTAGCTTAGGCACCAGAACGATTTCAGTCATCAAAACCTTCAGCTCAGCACAGTAAGAAAAAAAAAAAAATGTTTAACTAACCTGCACAGAGTTCTATCTTTTCTATGCACAATTAGATCACTGAAAAGCTGTCATAGGTATTGCTAAAGCATATATTGGTATGGATACATCAGGAAGGCCTAAAGGAACATGTGGATAAGGTACTTTACACAGATGTCTTTTATCGTGAAGCCTACTGAATTTCCTAGCAGAGGAAAGCTATAGTGATTTTCCAAATTATTAGACTGAGTGTATCCAGAGAGGACTGATTCCAGCCCTCAGCAAACCTAAAGCCATCCAGGTCACCAAATCATAGTGCCATCTTTGCCCACTTCTAAGGTACATAGTAGAAAGGAAGGAGAAAAGGATGAAAAGTGAAATAGCTGAGCTAAAAAAAGGACAGAATCCTAATCTGAATTCTGATCCAACACACACTTGCCATTTGCTTCACAAGAAACAATACGAGATATGCCATGAGAAAATCATGAATTTAAATTACTATTGAGTTGCATTTTACACTGCAGTCAACCAGACTGCTTCCAGTAATTACATAATAGTAGCAATGAATACACTCTGATTTATTATACAATGATAAATCAAAAAAAGAGAAAAATATTTTGAATTACCCTTTAACTGAAACAACCAAATTCACTCATTTAATCAGTTGCCTCATATTAACAAGAGCATATCTATTGAATAGGACTTATATAAGTCAGAAAATTAACGGATAGAGGCAAAATCAACAGGATTACAATAAAAAAATCAATACAATAATATATGTAAAATTATTTTAAAAGTAATTTGATATTTTTCTTTAAGCAATTCAGGCAATATCAGAAAATACTAAGTATTTTGGTCACATTCCATTCTTTACTTGCTTGAATGTACAGCAAGTTATGGCACAGCATTACATTATGAAGTCTGTAAATAGTATTAGGATGGCAATGCCTTGGAATTACCCTAAGACAATCAATTCTCTTGTTTTTCAAAGCCCAGGAAAAGTTACGTGATATTTTCTTGAGGACTATGCCTCCTGAATAAACATTACAGCAATATCACAGCAGTTTTGTTAGTTTTGGTTTGTCTGCTTGTTTGTTTTTTTTTAACAGGTCAATTATGAATTTTTTGTTCCTGTAAATGCAGTTAAGTCCACTGCACAAGGAAGACACAGAAGACAACTTCTGACTATGTATAATCCATATCATGTTGTGTACTGAATGCAGTACTCTATATACAATTTTCTATTTAAAAAATCTGAAAAATATTTAGTTAAGAATTACTTAGCATTTGTATGGTAACAAAGCATCTTAAGTTCCCACTAAACACCACTTTACATGGTTTTGGCAAGTATTTTTGGAAGAAAATAATGTTTAAAGCTATTGTCAATGTGTCCAGATTCAGCAGTAACTAAGCACCTGATTATGCACTTTGATGAACATGAAGGCCATTCATTGCCTTTGGGTAGTGGTAACTTCACTCTCACAGAGTAAGAGGTGATACAGGCAGTTTTCCATGTAAAAAATCTGTGTTAGTACAGTTGCTCCTTTCTTTTGGTTTATAATCAATGTACTTGCCC
The DNA here is from genome assembly GCF_036250125.1 of Pseudopipra pipra. Taxonomy (NCBI): domain Eukaryota; kingdom Metazoa; phylum Chordata; class Aves; order Passeriformes; family Pipridae; genus Pseudopipra; species Pseudopipra pipra. Next base: position 22,319,373 of record NC_087552.1, on the reverse strand, counting down.
TCTTCTTATTGTCATGGCAGTGATGTTTAAGGTAATATAAGGTTGGGAGCACATAAATATTATTCTGAGAAGTTGGTTGAGAGAGGAGGGTCTATTCAATAACTTCTATAATTTTATGGCTCTTGCTACAGTCACCTATTACTTTTCCTGGATTACATGGAAGACAACAAATGGAAGATGTCTTGTGAGTTCTATGAGTATTGTATCTAGGCATCTAGAGAGGAGATAAACTCCTTCTGGCTCATTATCACTTAAAGTCCATTGAAAAAATCTCCCTTTATCAAGGTGTACCTTTAACGCATCTTTAAAGTAAGATCATGAATCTTCGTGGTATAAATTGCACCAGCATCTCAAGTAAAATTAGATATATGAGCAAAGGCACTTTTTACTGTCTATGTGGTGATGTTCTTCTGATCTATAAACTTCATAAAAAATTATGTAAGGTCATAATGCCTGAAGTACAGACCAGAGCTCAGACTAAAAGTTGTAGGCTTATACTCTAAACAAGTTTCCACCATAGCTAATATGCAAACAACTTTGAAGAAGAATTAAAATTAACCCAGAAATATCTTAACAGTTTCTTTAATCAAGACACTCTCTTACTTGGTTAAATTTTGCTTGTAAAAAGCAATCAAAAATCCTTCTCATGAGAAGCAGTCCAGTTTGTGCTCCAGTGTCATTCAGAGTCCTTCTTAACTCAGTCATGATCTGGATATGAAAAATTTAAAACTCAAGGGATAGTTTATTACAAATAGAGTTGTTTGCAAATGCTCTGTGCAACAATACAAGGCCTCGGTGTGTTTTGAGCATATATTTTACTGGTTGATAATAGTCAGGGTTTAAAAATTTCAGTGGATACCCAAATATCAGTACGAGTGGCATTCCTTCTCAGTGCTACCTTTCCAGGTTTTCTCCAATATGCAAAAAAAAAAAAAAAAAAACCCAAAAAACAAAAACGCAATTGACCAATCAACTAAAAAATAATTGCATAATCCCATGTAGATCACCATCAAGAAGTCATGAGGAACTTTCAGTCTAACCTTTACTGTGATGAACACAAGATTTATCTTGTACACACTGATGACACAACTCAGGATATTTTTGGATATAGTTATATCTTAAACACTGCAATATTTACTGATTGCCTCCCTTTTTATTACCTTGGGCTTTATAAAAACCCAAGCCAATTAAAGGAACTAATTCAGTGAGTCTCAGTCACAGATAAAGTTTGGTTCATTTAAGTACAAATCAGATGCTTCAGTTTATGTTCACGCTAATAAAATTCAGATAAACTACCAAAGCTGTATCTAATATTGGACAGGATACAGTGTGAGCGGGAAAATAGAAATCCCAAATTGTCTAAGCTATATAAAAGCAAAAGGGGAAAAAGAAAAATTTTATCATCAGAAAACGCTACCAGCAGCAAAAGAAAACACATAAATATTCCCATCTAAACAGCATCCTTCCCTGTAGCCAGCCTGCAGAGGATGGCAATGCCATTCATTTTATAGTGCCCTAACATCATGTTTGAATTGTTTCTGTTCTACAGATATGGCAAATAAGTGTTAGAGACATTTATCATACTCTCAAACAAGATTTCCCTCCCTGTTAGACATGAACTGCATTTAACAATAAATGGGAATTTGGACAAGCCTGAGATGTTGGGTGAAAGAGCTGCCCTTGCTGCTAGATCTAAGAAATGCTCGAGAAGTTTCCCCACGACTGCCCCTTTGGGACTTGTGCCATAGCATAACTCGATATCAAGTGCTGACTCCACGAGAAGCACAACCCTACAAGTTGTGTGATTTCCTGTTAAAATAACTTCCTTAGTGATTGATTAAACACAGAGCAAAATCTGTCTGCTTTTACTTCTCTTTCTACAGCCTCACTTTATGTAGCACAAAAAAAAGCTTTATTGCTTTCTTCTTTCAGCAGAAGAACATAAAAGAATCTCCAAGCATGAGTTACCACCATGATGCAGACTAACTAAATTACATAAACATCATAACAAGAAGATAGTTTCCTGAGTTGAGACAACAATTATGTCAGCTTTAGCTATGGAAATTATAGTATGCATAATCTCATCCCTTTTATTTTTCAAAGGAAGTCAAACCACTGAAATTTATGTAATAGATTCAATTATTTTATTGAACAAGCTCCTATATTCATCTGTCTTGCTCGTAACAAAGTGACAACCATACTTTCCATTTCCGCTTTCAAAATTACAGTTACTGGAGGAATGAGTTGCAGTAGATGCAGCTATTATTGCCTCTTCAGCCCTCACTGTGGAGGAACTAAAAGCAAAAATCTGCTCACATACACAGTCAGCTTTATGCTCAGGTATGACTTTCTGAAGCAAGCAGGCACGGGCAGTACACAGAGGAAAAAAGAGACAATGCATATATTCAAAAGCTGTGCTATCATTTCACCGAGAGAACTGAAAGTATTTAATTTAAACAGAATATGAAATCATTCCAAATATTGTTTGGAAAATTAATACTGACAGGATAAAAGTGATCACATTTACTTAGCCCCATTTGCTGATATTTTTTTTTAAAACCACAGAGTAAAATGCAATTTAAAAATAAACTCTCTTTGAAATATGATTCTTGAAATGTTAAACATGACAGAGGCACATTAACCAGCAGCCTCAGTAGACTAGTCTGCATTTAAAGCCATTTAATTATATTAAAAAAAGATAACACAGTTTAGGATTGATATAAATACATCTCCAAACTGTTTGGACAATTCAACAGATATGTGGGTGTTACAAATATGCCCTCAGTTATCTACATAATTATACTTAAATTTCAACTTCTTTATTGCCATAGAATCAAAGGTGTAAGGAAATTTACAACCATATATGTTTACCACAGACTTTTCAACACTGATTATTTCTTTAAGGCTGGAATCATATGCAGATTTCAGCATAACTTTTTAAAGGAGAAGATGAGAGAATTCAGAATAATAACTGCAGATGGGATCTTGAAAATATATGCTGGAAAAGGGTAAACCAAAAGTCTAAATGTCAACAGAGAGGGATAAAATAAAAAGTACTCATAGTGTTCATCCTAAAACTACGTTTTAGTATATGGGATTGATGATGTTAAGTCCAGCTCCCTAATGTTTCTTCCTGGAAGGTTCACCATCTGTATGAACTTAACACAGAAAAAAGATTTTCTGTCTTTTTTGAAAAAGATCTTTTTCTTTCCCAATGTCCCTTCTTGTTTTAGACATCTTTCCACTGAGGATTGGTTGGATTGTATTTTAGTTATATAGAAAGCAGGAGAAAAGGCGGTTTCAGGGAGGATACTTAGTAGAAGAAACAGCCAGTATTGCATGCTTCTACTGAGTATTCTCCATGAACCTACTTCTTCTCCTGCTTTCCATACAGCTAAAATTCCTGTTTACTCCTTCATCAGTATAAACTGAGGTTATTGTAACTTCTCCCACCAGAGCCTTCTCTATTATCTCTGTTGCTCTGCCTGTTCAAATGAAATGTAATTGCGAACTTCAACTTCTCTGGAGTATAAGCAAGTCCAAACTTCAGCACCTATCTTTGGTTACTTTCCTTTAATCCATCTGGCCATTACTTGCTAAGTCCACTACAGATATTGCCTTCCTAACAACAGAAATTGCTTAATCTGGCCTATAATACTGCCTCATTTCTGTGTCCCCAGGCTCCTTACTACTTGGGATACTGCATCCACCGTTTCCGCCAAGCCAGCATCTTCTAGTTTTGGCCAGCTGCTTACACATTTGGCTGGATGATGGTAGCCAGAGAAGACAAATTAAGCTTTGTGTATTCTTCAAACAAGCCAAGAGAAAACTGAAATCTGCACAACAGCAGTACACACCACTTGACTAAATATTTCTGTCCTTAGAGTAAAAAGGTTTTTACAGTCACAAGAAAAACTTGTAACTCTTTGGGAAATACTGCTGAAATTGGTTTTCTACATAAAGCCTTATAAAGAACCATAACAACAGGCAAAGTTCAGCCCCTGTGGTAAGTAGCTGTCATTATTATTTTTTGCGTGTAGGAAAGATTTTTGTGTTAGCAGTTAAATATTCGTGTTACTGATGTCATTATTGTTTCTTGCTTGCTGCAATCAGATTAAAGGATTAAAGGAAGTTCTTATCTGATGTTGTCTTATTTTTTTTTAAGTAAGTTTCCACACAATTTGCCATAAACTAATAAATTAGCATCAAGAGAAAAAAAAAGGCATGCTTATTAGCCCCTACAAAATTGAGAAACGTATTTAAAAATCTTTTGTTGATCACCAGACCCTCATACACAGCAAGGCCAGAAATAATAAATCAAATTCTTTCATTTGACATAGGGATTGGAAGTTAGCATAGCAAATCTACCTCTTGGCAAGCATCCTCTTTTAGGTGCAACCAAAGTGTTCTGAAGTCAAAAGGGAGCAAGAAATGTGGAGAAAAAAATACATGGTGTAGGGGATGAACAGTGGGAAAATTAGGAAAAAGGTATCATGAAAGTGGGGTTGAAAGAGATGTGACAGTGAATTTAGGAAAGAACTGAGGTAAAGGAAGACACATATACTTTGGAGAGCAACTTATAGGAGACAGTACTGCAAAACAGCAAAGAAAAAATATACAGGGTATATATTGAAGAACAGTAGAACATGTGAAATCATGGCAATGGAAAACCTAGTAGCCAAAGCAACATCAGAAAGAAAGAATAAGAAAAAGAGTTGACATTCAGACAAGAAAAAATTAAGAAGAAATAGGGGCTGTTATACTGAAAACAAAAGACAATGAAACTATTGGAAACTGCCAGGAGGGGGGAAGAAGTAGCGTGGGAGAAAACGAGACACTGTAGAGACAATCTAGACTTTCACATTTAAATTGGTTCAATTACTTTTGAAAAGGAAAGTCATGGGCTTATTACTTTCAGCAAATGGAGGAAGAGTGGGGGAGAAGCTTTTCAGAGCAGGATAATTTTTAAATCTGAAGAACAGAAGATTCAATATTCTAGGAACAATTAGTATATTAATCATTTACTGCATCACACAAGAAGTAGAAACAGATAATCCTACTAAGTGAAGAATCCTATAAAACAACTGGGGAATCTAAGAATTTAATACAACACACTCAAAATCAATTCATCAGGCACAATGGCTGTTTGTTTATGTAAAATAATGTATCAAAAGCTTTATGAATTTTGGCTCAGGGGCTTGGAATATTTGATACTTGAAATTTTAATAGGTTTGAGAAAAGAAAACTCTCCAATGAATAGAGCTGTTTTATCTTACAGGCATCTCATAAACTGCTTAAATGGAATTTAAAATATATTAGCTATTAAAACTAAAACTGTTTTTAAAATGGACATATGATGAGTTTAGGGTTTAGTTTTCCCACAAGAATCTCAAATACCTCACAAAAGGATTGTATAAGATATATAATATGTCAGCTGCTTTTGTAGCTTTTACTAATCTATTTCTTAGCCATTAGAGAACTCTGCTCCTGAAGCATGCACTGCACCTTTACCATAATACCATCTCTGGGTGCCAAAGCATTTTTACTATGGGAGGAAGTGGTGATGCATGCAGAATTATTATATGGTTCAGTGAGCTGTGACACAAGGTACAATAGTAATACACTCAGGATCGAGCAGTGAATTTTAAGGTAAAGCCCAAATCTGAGGGCAGCTAAGAGCCTTATCACCACATCAAGGAGAGCTCTGAGTAGACGTGGGTGCACTGTTTGGAGGTCAGCCCCTGGCAATTGGAAGTGGTCAACCTGAAGTGATCCTCATCAAGTTTGACCTTTTGCTGCCAGGACGATGCATGCTTTGGGGATGGCTGGCCCACTGCTGCTGGAGTACAAAAAGAGACAACAGCCGCTCCTCCTGTCAAGATGAAGAGGTGACAAGATGCATCTGGCTGTGACAAAACTAAGAATTTTTATAGCAGCCTGAATGGTGCTGTGCTCCAGATTTGTGGCTAAAACAGCACTGATAACACACAAGTGTTTTGGCTATTGCTGAGCAGTGCTTGCAAAGCTTCGAGACTTTCTCTTTTTCCCACTCTGCCACCATGGTTAGCAGGCTGGACTGGGCAAGAAGTTGGGAGGGAATTCTCATGACCAAAACTGACAAAGGGAATCTCCATACTGTATTATGAAGTCATCAAAAAAAGTTCAAGAAAAGGTGGAGGAATTCAGGATGTTTGTAGGTATGATTGTTTTCCTAAACAACTCATTGTTAGGATCCACTTTCCAGGAAGTGACTGGACCATTGCCTGCAAATGGGAAGAAAGTAATAATTTCCTTATTTTGCTTTGCTTCCACACACAACTTTTGTTTTGTTTACTAAACCATCTTTTTCTTTATCTCTCAATCTTCTTGCCTCCTTTTTATTTACTCCCTGTCCTGTGGGAGCAGGGAGTAAATAGGCAGCTGGCTGGGTCCAACCTCCCTGAGGAACAATGGTTTGGTTTGTTTTCAGAGTTTTTCTCTCACAATATAGCTTGAAATTCAAATCAGGAACAACTTACTACTCCCCCCACAACCCCAATGAGAAATGCAGGAGCTTCTGTTATACCCAGATACTGCAGCACAAATACTGCAACAGGTTGATAATGATAATATAAAAACTCTTCCCCATTACAAAATTGTACATCACAAGGTGCATGATTGCACTTGGAAAAAAAGCTTTAGGACTTTGTAAATATGTTTAACTTTTCTGACCTATCAGTTTGACAGATATTTGACTACAAGAGCCAGAGGTAAAGAAAAAAAACATATTATTAGAACTTCTATTGGGTTGGCACAGTTCTGAAATATGATTCTGTGCTAGTCCAAGCTAAGGGCTCAGATTCCCCATAATCTATCTGGAATGCTAATTAATGCTGGAAACATATGAAGCCAGTTTAACATTTCTCCTGGGTGGACTTCCTCAGAGATAAGGATTACTACATCATCAGCCTCATATTTTGTATTGTATTTCTCGAAAATATGGCATCTTCTCAAAAATAAATATCAGCTCGCTGAGCTGCTGTGAACCAGTGCCATTTGCCTGCTGCTATTGTCCTAGGATAGGAAGATGATGAAACAGTGATTGGAACAACAGATCAACGTAGAAGATGAAACTCAGATGAAATCACCAGTTCTCATCTCCACAGTATGTGTGCATTGATCTTAAAACCTTAGATCTTTGATTTAAATCTGGAAAGCACTATAATTTCTAAATACAGCTGTCAGGAGACATCTGCCTGTCTTTGTTTTGAAGACAGTTGGTGTGGGAGACTAAATAACAAGAAAAAAATATAAAAGGAACAGAGCCCTCCAATATGATCGAGACTCAAATATTAATATTTTCAACTACAGGCTATTCTAATAAGCTATAATCAACACAGTCTTTATGAATCCTAGGAATGAAACAATGAGTAAAAGGGATAAGGAAGACCATAACACTATATATTTAGCATTAGTCTAAAGGAAGAGCTTAAATATGTAAATTATGCTGCTATTTTCGTTGGATCTTTTGTCATTGCTCCTTCAGTGAATGAGGACAGAAATGAGGAACTTCAAAAGAACAGATAATATCTGAAGAATGGACAAGCTGACAAAAGAGATTAGTGATGAGATGTGAGAGATCAGCCCAGACAGATAATCCTCAACATCTGTGTAAGAAATAAAAGAAAATGTGAAGGTTATGTATAGGATTACTTTTCCTGGCAAGAAGAGTCTGGAGGACAAGAGGGAAAAAAAAAGTTAACACTAAAGACACTTACCATAAAAAGGTAAGTATAAAAGTTAAACAGCAGTCACTGTTGCTTTATAAATTGGAAATCATAGGCTACATGAAGAGGGTTTATTACATGTGCGGTAAGAGTTCCATTCAAATATGGAAAATGCCATGAAGAAGAGGAGGAAAAATGAAATAAGAATGTCTACATCAGGATGCTGCTAATTTTCATTGTCCCTTAAAACTAGGCATCTCTCCAATTTACTAACTCTTGGCTGTATTTCATAGACATTTCCTGTTTTCATTTTTGCATGTTTTTCTCAATATGCTCTGGTGCTGACACTGACTTCTGGAATCAATTCCTTGGTACTATGTATAGGAGAATTTTCTACTTCTTAAGATTAGTATTTTAGGTTGTCTGCAGGCTTGTCCAGGCATCCTCAGTTAGGACATACATCTTTTATATACACTACGGTGTATACGTATACAGTTTACACTAAACACACAATTGTGTGAGCTAGAGGCCTATCAGAAACACATAGTTTCTGCTGTACAATGTGTTGGCTGCACAAAAGGTGATCATCAATTTCCTAACCTACATTCACATATCAGGGAAGTAATAGAACTTGCCCATTTTGCCACCACCACGTCACAGTCTCACATGCAGGATATATTAACTAGAGAGAAAGAGCCATGTCAAGTGAGCAAGACCCTTGGAAACCTTCCAATTCTGAACATGCTTAGCCCTTCAATTTGTATCAGTAATTTAAAGAAAGGTACGCAAATGAATTTGTGAGTCAATTCAGGAATTACTTTTTAGAAATTACGTGGGACTGTAATGCCTTTAACACTTTACCGAGAATAGCAAAAGTTTGATCTTAATGACTTACAGGAGCTATTTACATCTGGGAGCAGAGATTCTCATCAGTCCCAAGACAGAGCCCAATGACTGTTGCACAAGCCTTGCTCAAAACCCGTGTCATGTCATGTTACTAAACCATAAATTGTAATGCCTGCCTAACAGCTTTTTCTATAACTTACTGCATTAGTGATCTTAGCATGTGTGAAAGGTACTCATATACCTTGGTGAATGCTGCATTTTAAAATCCTGAATAGGTAATCAGTTTGATTATTTAGCATTACATCTCAGTAATACCCAAGTGCTTTGGAGTTTCTGGAAAAGTTTGCATGTGAAGAAACTTGTATGAGTGTTAGATGCAATGCATTAACTTGAAAATTTTCTTCTGGAAGAGTCTGTTCTGTAGTAACAATCAGATGCCACTGTATCATCCTATAGATATTATCTTTCACTTAATTGTTGTAAGAACAAGTTCACCAGACCATGAAAAACCCCTTTTGAGAAGCAGAAGTGATACAAATCAGTTTAGCACTAGTGATTGAGTAGAACTATACCAATTTACACCAGTTCAAAGCAATAATTTGTGCCTTTTGTTATCGCTGAAACTCATAACTGAAAAATAATTTTACACATATGCTTTAACCAACGAGGACCAGAATCATACTACATACAGCAGACAGAACTGACTGCTGCTTTACAAAGGGAAAGAGGAGGAAGAAAATCTAGAATTTAGAAACAGTTGTAAACCCTCTTTTGCTTCCATTCCAAAGGACTATTAAAATATTTAAAAAATGAATGTCTGAAATAAATACCATTGATCCACCTATAGCAAAAGCATTAAAATAAAATACAATGGCATCTAGAGTGCCCACCAATCATATTTTCAAGCAGTTACAAAGATTTACCTTTATGGATGGACAATCCCTGCCAGAATTCTTAGCACAGCAGGGTTAGAGAATAATACAGATGATTTGCTTCTTTTTTAAGCATTAAAACTTGTGCCTTGCCACACTGAGAACCCAAAACACACCTATAAAATGTATTATTGTTTCTCTAAAGGATCTTCTTTGTCTCAACAGGTAAGTACGTGGATAACATGGATTTAAATCCCTCTGACTGGTGTATCCCTTTTTCTTAGATTTCTGAAAACATAAAGATTGAACGTTACCCAGTATTACAGCACCAATTTGTTGGAGGTGTTATCTGTGACTGGAAGGGTTTGAAAATTTCATAATTATGGTTTCCAAACACATAAATAAAAGAACACAAAATGTCCGAAGTTTTTAGACAATCAGAAGCAAAGAGGATTCCTGTAGTCTGCTATATTGACATAGGTTCATACAGGTTTGCTATGTAATTGCCTATCTACGTGCTTTAATTCATAAATGAAAGGCTGTGTGTTTTCTACATGCTAATCATGAATCTCTTGATAAGTAAAATAATCAGAATATATAAAAATGTCTGTGAATAATGAAATTGACCGGAAAAAGGAAGTTAAGTTTGAAAATAATAGTTTTGCCTGAACCCCTCAGCAAATCATTTCTGTGCTTTTCATTTCTATCCAACTCTACTTTTTATTTAAATTGTTTTCTTGTGAGAACTTGAATATTATCTCACAAGGGTTTTTCACAATTCCAGTAGCTCTTTACTCCTATTCCTCCATAAACTTTCCTTTAAGAGTTATTATTAACCTCACTTTTTAATTTTTTTTTCCCCCAACGAATTCCCTCCATCCCTTACATAATCTTTTTGAGAACATTAGTGTTCCATGGTAAACATCATCAAAAAAGAACAAAAGGAAAATAATTAGAAATTCATTCTAGATACTCATTTTTGAGAGAGAAATACCATTGTATTATACTCTTATTTTATTTGGAAGAAAATAAGGATATCAGAGAGAGAGGATGAAAGCCTTTATACTTGTCAGTCTTGCTATACATGTGGAACTCTAGCAGTGTCATGACCTCAATTTCCCCACGATACTTCCATCAATAATACTAAGGATGTGGGCAGGGTTTTCAGCCTCTTCAGCTCTTTCTGTTAATTTGTCACTCTCCAAGTTCTGGAGCTAAGAAACTCCCAGGTTTTCTGCCTTCTATTCATATTTTATACAAAAAATCCCAAAGAAGTCAAAAAGCTGAATGAAGTTCAGCTGATTTTAATGTAAGGACAATGAAAGATAATTATCTAATTACAGCAAATTCAGTGGCATGTTCAGCAAAAGGTTTTAAATATATATCTGAAAGTAGAGACTTGTTGACCAAATACTAATTTCTGAAAATGTTCATCTGATGCAAATTACCCAGCATATGCATTTTCAATATTTGGAAAATACATTTACAATGAAGTAAAAATCTATTTTAAAACATGCATCAAAACTTCATCACCTTCTTTACAACTACATAAGCATATACCAACAGAGCATCCGATTTTACTTTGGTAATATCTCTGATATCTGTCATCTCCTATACTGAGGTACCACAGAGCTGTACATTTTTAATAATCTTTCTAGAATGTAACTTCAGATCTTCAAAGGTGTTTAGATACCCAATTTCCTTTGATTTAAATGATTACTTGACAGTTATACAATAAAACATGCTTGAGTATGAAAAAAAATTGTCATCTTTTCCTGGGAAATATTTAAATGTTTAAAATACACCTGCCATAACTACAACCAAGCAAAAAAACTGCTGTCATAGCTATATAGGAGGAAATTTTCAGCTGGTCAAGATGCTTTCTTTAATGAATTCAGTGGATTACTCAATTGGTCATTGATACCAGGGATCAATTTTGGGGTTAAAATGTCTTGGAGACTAGTTCAGGGAACATCTGGATAATCACTCCACTACCTGCCAGTCTTCCCTTCTCATCCGCCTTTACACAAGATGTCTTTCCCTTTCTCTCTTTCCCCAGTCACCTTTGTGTTACTCCTCTCCCCCTGGGTTATGCCCACACCAGGATGTGAAACTCCCCACTCCAGCTAGCAGTGTTAAGGGGTTATGAAATGTGCAGGGGTTAAGAAATTCCAGCAGCCACTCCCAATGCGTTTTTATTCAGCCCCCTGATTTTTGGAGACAAAATGAACTCATTGGATTACACTATGGTAAGTCATGTCAGTTGACTCAGTGCCTGAGGACACAGCGTCAGTGTCCTTTACATCTCTATCTATGTTGACACTATTTCTGCCTTCCCTGCTTCGTATTTCTCCCATTAATTCAGCTGTTACATATATGTGTCTTTCTAGGATAGGAAAGGGAAAGGAAAGGGTGAAGGTCTATGCTTGGGCTGCTGTATGACAGGCAGCACAGGTAAATTGAAAAAGAGTGGAAAGAGGAGGACTGAAAAGTACTAGAGGTGAGAGAAAAGGTCTTTCTGCTGACACTGGCAAAGAGATGACTAAGATTTCCTTGGAAAAGTCCCTCTGTTACCATACAGGACAGTGGCAGGTGCAAAGGGTTTGCCAAAGAAAACATACAGGTTTGGTTGATTGCTTGAAACATCCAAAACTTGTCTGCTCTGCCTTCAGCAACACAGTCAGTCTGCTGCTTCCTTAGTGCTATTGCTTATTTTGTCTGCTGTTTGGAACCAACCTTTCATAAATATGGACAACGATGTCAACAAAAATCTGAGGAATACAGGTAGGCTCAAATGGCAAATTCAGAAAAATTATTTCTTTTTTTTTTTTCCTTCCAGAAGCAAGTACTACTTATGAAATCACTTTGACTAGTCTCAGAAAGAAAGTGTCAACATCTGAATGATATAATGAACGAATATTAGATGAGAAAATTCAAAATGTACATTTGTCATATTGTCTTTCAGTTACATAAAAATTATGCCAATTGAATGTGAGCCTTTTAATGTATGATGAGTAGGGGAAAAACACTGTTTGAAAAGTTCCAAAATGCGCATTAGCACCAATTAGTCCTCTGTAATAGGATTAAAGAGCCACAGTTAAGGAGAATTTAAGCTTATTTCATAATGATTTATCCTTATACAGCATTCCTCTGAAGTGCAATTTCACCATCAACCTCTCAATTTCAGCCAAACCAACTCAAAGTAAATCTTTAGTAAACTAAAGTTCAGACTCTTTTTATGTGGCATATTATTTATATGCCTGAAAGAACGTACAAACTAATTGAAATTGTGCTATTGGAATCTGTGTAGGTGTGGAAACATAATGTTAGGAATGCACTTTCATAATGCAATGATGTATAGGTCCTGCTAGTTTCAATTAAACTTCAAGGAAAGTTTACAGAAGCTATTTTAATTGTATAAACCAGGACTAACACTTGTTCGTGGAGCAATATTCAGAAGTGGATCTAAGTAAGCCTAAGTAGGACCACATAAAGAATCTGAAAATTATCATTTATGTGGTTTTCCAGCCCTCAGTCATAAGTGAAATCAACTTGGGCTTCATATTCCCATGCACTTATTAATGATGCAGGTCATCTGATCCCATTGCCTAAGCTGGTATACAGGACAGAAAGCAGTACAGGGTGAACCACAGAAAAAACTCATGAAAACAATCCAGCTAGCAGAAATTGCTAAAACACACAGATAAAGCTAAAATGAGAAGAGCTGAGAATTACCTTCCACCATAATTTTAGGTTTTCTTATTTTATGGCTCAGGTGCATATAAATGAGTTTTTGAATAAGTGGAACTCATTGAAATATTTAGTCCAAGTCTTGAACTACTCTTGAACTATCTCAGTCTAAATTCAGCCTCAAAAGACTAGTGTATTATCAGAGTCTTCTATATAAAATACAGCAACTTTCAGAAAAACACCATCCTGGAATAATTTACTCAATGTTTATATGCTGTTTGGATTTTCCAGAAAAAGTTTGCAACAAGACGGAGGTACGAACCAAACATTCTCTTTTTAATCTGAACATACTCCCACAGCATTTATTTTAAGCAGATCTGATAAGTCATGTATTTAAAATATGCCCAAGCTACATAAATCTCTCTAAGACTTTGAGCAACAACATTATATCACAAGAACTGGGGTTTGGGTTTGGGTTTTTTTGAAGATTATGGGGAATAGCTACCTTGTTCTTCTACTTAATTATGGTAAAAGCATAAAAATACACCAATGGTTGAGGCAGCAATAAAAAAATCCCTTATATTTGGCTGTGCAACAGTTTTGAAAAAATTCCTGCTTGTTATATCGTAAGTAGCCACTGCATTTTCTGAAACAGAAAGTGCAATGCTTTCATATCTGGCTATATTCCAGTTTCAGTAATTGCATTCTACCTGCACAAATTGCATTGGCAGTTTTCATTAGGCATGATATTATTCTTTATTTCCAACCTTACATTGCTGCTATAGGGTATTAACACATAGTTTCAGTGCTTCAGCCAAGAAGCAGCCACATGCAGGAAGAAAAACCCCACATACTCGTAGTTTCTTTTTCATTCATCCATTCCCCGCTGTTCCCCAAACCACTGTTCTGTCTAAAATTAAGAAGCAGCTATGAAAACATTGCAGTAAGTTTCTAATTTTACACGCACCCCACCACCTTTTTTAAGGCTACAAGATAGCCTAAAAAAATTAATATTTTTTGATGGTTCTCAGACAATTGTGAGGTAGTTATAGTCTGTGTGCGTTTTGTTACTTTCTGGTTTTAATGTTTAGGTATTTGAGTAGCTTATGGTAAGCAGAATGAAAAATAAAAATGGTATTTCAACAGAATTTCATCCAAAACTAAATATTAAGAAAAAGAAATTGTCCCCTCTGTATAACATAAAACATAAGCCCAAGTCCTGATGCAGAACCAGAGAAAATCAACACCTGTGTTGATGGACTGAAAACAGTGGCAGTAAGGCCTCTCATATTCTAAAAGTTGGAAAACACTTTAAAGGTGTCTGAAATTATAGCCCTTTTAAATTAAAATCACAATTTCTGTCAGCAGAGACCTTGTATTCATAATTAGAGTTCCACTAACTAGTCAAAGAGCTGTTCTTTTAGCAACAGATTCCAATGTAGAATCTGTCCCAAGAGGGATCTTTCCGTTTATTTTGATATGCCTTTGCAGACTGATATTCATTTGCAAAGTTCTACATCAAGCCAGTTTATTTCCTTTCAGTTACAATACAGTTTCTTTTGCCCACAGTTTGAAAGTAAGCATTTATGAAACAATGTTTGTCAACTTTTTGAAGTCAATTAATTAAAAGAGTATGTAATTAGATATGAATTAGCATCTCTTTCAATATAATTGTTGAGAATAAAACTCTGAGGGGATTTGGTTCAGAAAAATAGTCTGTCATTATGTAGCAAAATTCAGATTTTGGTAAGAGTCAAGAAGGCAGTTTGGACTAAATTGTTGCAAAGAATGATTCCCTAGCTTGTTTTTTAGTACTTTGGGTTTGGGGTTTTTTTTCTTTCCTTTTAACTGTATAGCCTCAATGATGGAAGATGAAGTATGAAGGCAGTGTTATTAGCCCCATTTTGCAGCATCAGCAGCATAAATAAAACAGATAACTAAAAGATGGTGCTCAGTTGCACATTCTTCACTGCCTTTGTTCTGCCCGAAGTAGAAGTTAGATAACATATGGTATGTTCATCTTCATTTATCCAAATATCTTGTTGACATTCCATAAGTTAGACTCATGGAAGACATTTTTTATAATATCAGCCTTGATGAGTTAAAGACAGGAACAAATGTGTTCTCCCACGGCAGCACAGTTTTTCAGATCATCTACCACAATTCCATCATAAATAATATCCAGAAGAGGATCATTATTCTCTCTCCAAAATCATTAGACTAGAAGCTATACCCACAGTTACTGATCCTAGAAAAATATATCTTCACATATGAAACCAGTAATAGATTTGAGCAAGGAGGAGGGCACAGGAGTAGAGCTGCAAAGGACAGCTTATGCAGTGAAGTCAATAATTAAGACTTAGGCACTTTTTCTGGAAAAACAAACAAACAAAAGCACCCAAAATTGACTTCCATCTGGTCTTGGTTTTTTTTTTTTTCTTTTTTTTTAAGTCTTTTCAGCAACTTTATCAGATCAAACATAATGACTAAATATCCCTTGGAAGATATGATATTGATAAAAGAGCTCCATAATGACATGACATCAATAAGGTAACTCCCAGAGCTGAAATGAACAGCAAGTACATAACATGAATCCACACTGGCAAGGTTGTGGCTGCCCATTGTTTTGTTGGATAACTGAAGAATTTTTTTTTCTCTTAGTATTTTGAGGTTCTCTCATAGGTGCACTTTTCTTATTTACTACATTTGACAGTCAAGGCAGCCAAAGAAGCTGTAAATCCTCTCAGACAAATTTTTACCTCTGCCACTAACTCCTCAAGATTTCTACTAGACGGAGATGCCAGTGAAGAATGGTCATTACCATACCCAAGAAGCACAACTCTCCTTTCTGGAGACACCCCAAATATAACTCAAAGTGATGAACCTAGAGAACTTAATTGTATGACCTTACAAAGACTAGCTAAAATGTTTAAAGACTAGCAGAGAGATTGAGTATTACTGTGAAGGCTTGGTCCTCTTTTGCAAAACCAGAGCAACCATGGCATGTCGTTTTCTGGTCAAAACTAGAAATCAATTCTATTGATTACTTGAATTGGCTTAGTACAAGTGTATGATCAAAACTAAATCAAAAAAACAGGCGGAAAATACGCTTGCAAAGGAACACTATTTCACAGGTAGCAAGTCAGAGTTATGGTGGTATGAAAAGAAAGAGGATTAACAGCCTGAAGATCTTGATGACTTGGTTAGCAATCAGTTGCAGTACCATTTGATCTGCAAATCATTTTTAGCTCCCAGTTCCAAGGAGGCTTTCTTTGGGGTTTGCATCAAAGGTGATAATGAAAGAGGACAGCTCTCATATTCTAAAGGTTGGAAAACACTTTAAAGGTGTCTGAAGTTATAGCCCTTTTAAATTAAAATCACAATTTCTATCAGCAGAGATCTTGCATTCATAATTAGAGTTCCGCTAAGTAGTCAAAGAGCTGTTCTTTAGGAACAGATATACACTTTCTGTTTTTCTAAATCTTAAACCCAAATATAATGAAAAAACTGTACATTTAGACCCATGCTTTTCAAAGTTTTTACTGGAAAGAAAATAAAACTTTTTATCTTCTATTCATACAGCCAGTGCAAGTCTCCACAGCCTCTGCTTGACAGAGAAATCAGTATGACCAGGGTAACCAACCCACAATACAGCTGAAATGTCTGTTGTTATTAAATTCTAGTTTCTTCTTTTTTTTTTTTTTCTGATAAAACCTTTAAAGTGAGCAAAACTACAAATAAAAATCATCATCTTGCACAGGTGAATTCCCAAGGCTCAACTGCCTCCACTGCATTCAGAAAGGATGTGCATTTCCAACATTGCTCCAGTGGATGTCACTGGAACCTGAAATTTGTTTTATTGTGTTTAGTCTATTAAACAATTTAACTCCTAGTTTCCCTATGATATCCAAGCCATGATCTTGTGAGGTTATAGTAAATGACAGAACCATTCAAGTATTTTCAAGGGCAGTGTTTTGTGGTTGTTTAAATATTATGTCTGAGAATGATCACAGTCCATTGATTCCTTAAGTCAGGAATCACGGTTCTGAACAGAAAATGCTTTTACCATAGATACACATACTATTTCCAGGATTGTATGAATTCTTTGAAAGTAAAAAAATGAATGATGGTGACATATGGACTGCATAAAACAGGAACTGTTATTAACAGACAACATTTCTACATAAGTGAGATGAAGGAGCAACATGACAAAAAATAATGTTTAGGAAATGCTTCGACAGCAAAACTTGATGCAAAATCCCTCCCTATCAAAGAAATTTTAGGACACTGAGCACACAAATCAAATTTCACAATTAAAAAGTTACAATAAAACCCTCTTAATGTTCATATGAAATTTTAAAGCAAATACAAAATGTTTCTAGGAGATGTCTTTGTTTTCTTAGTATTCACTTCACATTCCTCACATAAATTAATGAATTTCACTGTCATTCCCTGAGATTGCCCAATTGTGTGAGATAGTAGGCAATATTAGGAACTCTCTCTTACTTCAGAACACAAAAAAATTGACCCTTTTTACAAATTGGGAATAACACACTTGCATCTTTCACTACAATTTCTCTCAATCTCATTTGCGTTTTATTTCATTTAAACCTCTAAGGCATACCATCTGCACTGCCAGCCTACACTCTAGATTTGATGTTTGTTGAGGTGAAGTTAAAAAATAAATCAAAGAGATATTCTAAACACTGAAATGTGATTAGCCTGATGCAAATACCTCTCTTCTTCTTCCAAGTCCTGATGTGATCTGACTCACTGCTCTTGAGGGTACTGGATTTGTAAAAAGTGAGTATTCAACCATTTCACTGTGCTTTTTTTTTGCCTCTTTTGGGTGCCTCTAGAAGGATTGGCCATTCTAAATCTGTAGTACTTTTGGTTTCTGGCCAAATACTAGCATACTCATTATCTCCCATGGCTTGCAATTAGAATATCTTTTTCCTCTTGGGGAAACTTAACCCTTGGCAATAGATGGAACTGGAGCACTTCCATGGCTTCCTGAAGGTAACTGACTGATCAGTCAACCCATGGCTTTATGAAATATCTGTAATCTTCAGAAGTTGTAAGCTTTATAAAGTTTTTTTCACCAACTCTTTCACTTATATTCAACAAAACAAAGCTACAGTAACCATAAGCAGAAGTCAAAATGAAAAGTTTCTCTGTCTCTGTCAGTTTAATCTTAATTAATAGTTTTGTTTTGAATTTATTAATGCAAACACATTTTCACTAGCTGACTGAAATGCTTTGCATCATTGTATAGTAATAATTTTAAAGATTACTAAAACAATTTTTTTCCATGTGACCATAGTAACGGTATGTAAGAAGAGTATGTTGATTTCAAAGCACATATGAATTCTTTGTGTACATTTAAGCTATTACTGTTTTCTGAGCTGTACTGGAGATATTGCAAGATTTTTTGAGACAACCTTCAGGCAACAGAAGAACTTTGGCCTGTTTAAGCCCATGTGTATCACTACATTTCTGTCCACTGCCTCTGTCAGTGTCCTAATAAGGAGACAATGGCCATCTGTTGGTGTAACAGCATCACCCAAGCGCTGCCCTACAACTGAGCAAGAGACATTGGGACTTGACTGCTGTACATGGATATAGGAGGAGATGCTCTTCATGGATACCATTTCTTACCAATTGAGAATATCAAACAGCACACACTAAAGTGTTCTGCTATCCCTCTTATCTAAATTAAAAAAGACATTATCTGGAAAACTGTCACAACAATGTTGCTCTCCCTAAATGCACAGAGCAAATCTCAACCCAGACAAGGGGTATCTCTTTATGTAGTCAAACACCACCTCTTTGTTTATGCAGCAGTAGGAAGCTGCTCACTCTTCTTATTTTTAAACTACCACATTGTATCTGACAGAAACTGAATTCCAATATATTCTGGCAAGAAAAAAATAATCAGAGGGATATAGAAGGGATAAATATACATAAAACGCACATTTTGTCTCACACCTGCCACCCTCAGATAAATAATATTTACTAACCATATTGATGCATATACATTTACTGTCTGCCACCATATAAGCTGAGAATCATGCAAGCAGCCATACAAACAATGACAGACTAAATTATTTTTCAACATAAAATAGTGAGAGCGCTTTATGCACTCGATATACTACAGATCAATTTAATTTCAAGAGTTCTATTAAGCATTGCTCTAATTGTACATCATTTAGAGTTGTTGATCTGTGAAGGGGGATAGTAGATGTCAAGTCATTGTGCTAGTAGCCATTCATTCAATTTATATTTTCAAAATAAAAATCATACACACCTCAAAAATCCTTACAAGCACAATAAAAGCGGCATCACAAAGCCATCTGTTTTAGGCCATGCAGAGCTCAGTAACAAAACAAATGTTGCATTTCGTTTTCAGATCCAGGCTTATTGATTATTTTATCTCCTGTGCTGCAGAGTATGCCAGAAGGTCCTGCTCTGGAGGCAAGTTGCAATGAAAAGAGACAAGAATTTTATTAGTGCTAGAAGACACATAGCTCTGCTTCAGGAAAAATTATACAGCTCTCCAATGGAAAAAAAATAATACAAATGAATGAGGCCTGACAAAAAGCAGAATAAAGCCTGCAGATGCCTTAAAATTGATATAGGATGAAAGGGATCTCACAGATAAGTGTAATGATGCCTAAGCCAATGACATTTCATTATTATCTCTCTGTAGTTGTCTAGGATAGCAGGTGAGTCCTTGATGCATTCTCTACCATGTCAATCACTGTTTTGCCAACCAAATTAGAGATGAATCACCCACAGGATCTGCAGAACAGTCTAGTGCAGCTACTTTTGAGACAACAGCTCCTTTTAACAAAGCAACACCTCCAGTAACATCATTACTGCCAGTTTTATTACCTGCTAACAGCACCTAGAGAATTCACTGCCTTTATACATCTACATTTTTTAACAGTTGCAAATGACACAAGGAAATGTTGAATACTCTGTGAGTGGGTGCTGTTTACAGCACTGTGATCTTTAAGAAGACATGGCAGAGTCAGTCCCTGCTTCACATATTTTCCGATAGAAGAAAATAATTTGTCTGGAGGTGCTTTGATCCACTGTTTTCCACTGACAGAAATATGTCTTCAACAGACATAGCTGGGTACTGCAAATGGACTAATGACCACTGAAACCCATCCAAGCATGCATCACCACTTGTGAAAGGGCAAAAATCAGTGTTGTCTCAGCTGGGAAAGAAAATGTATTTAAGTAAGAGAGTATATGTCCTTCATTCCCAAGTAAGAGTAAAGAAGGTTCCTGAATCCATCTGTTGTTCAAAGGTGATGGCTGGACATAAGGTCTAATTTTAGGAAACTTTGGTAAGTGACAAACACAGCTGTGCAACCCCAAATTTATCCATAAGTTAACATTTTCAAAATCTAGCTGTTTCCTTCTGGACCAATTTACTCAATGCTGACTCAGAACATTGGGTCTGTTTTTCACCTACTCTCTGCATAGAGTGATTTCATTTTTTACAAATTAATTTCTTCTCACTCCCCAAATTCTTAGATATCTTGGTGATTTAATTACTTACCTCTAGTAATAGCATATTAACATCAATC
Organism: Pseudopipra pipra; assembly: GCF_036250125.1. Taxonomy (NCBI): domain Eukaryota; kingdom Metazoa; phylum Chordata; class Aves; order Passeriformes; family Pipridae; genus Pseudopipra; species Pseudopipra pipra. The sequence goes on along the minus strand of NC_087552.1, from coordinate 22,298,658 downwards.
TGGTTCCCTGTCTCCCAGGGTTTTATACACCTTGATGACAGCCCCCTCATTCTAGACCCCCTAGAGATTCATAGATCAAATCTGGCTAATCTTTCATACCTAGCAGACTGTAAATTAGAGGTCTCTGTTGCAAACTCATCTCAGTAACATCCTTTTCATTATAAGGTCACTGGAAGTGCACAAATTGCTCCAAATGCAATTTTATGATTTCTTCAATTTGTTCCTAAATAATGTAAAATTGAATATAAGCATAATTGTTTAAAATTCTATATCAAGACTTGTCTCTTTTTTCTGCTTCTATGTAGTATTCTATGCAGACTGGGTTACCTACAAATATTATCTTAAAGTCTACATCTCTCTTCCTTTTCCTGTTATAGGATGTGTATTATTACTTTTGGGTCTTAGTTTCCTTGGCCCATAAACTTTCATGTCTCTAATGAATTAAAATAATCCAGTACTGCTTTGTGCACCAGTAGAAAGCAGTACTGGATTATTGTCATGGATTAGACACATAATGTATTTAAGGATACAACACAAATTCTGAGTTATCAGCATCAGAGAAAGTTTGGGTTTGCCAGTGGCACAATCTTTTTAACACCCTTCTCCAAGGTCATTTACATATGAGGTAAACACAATTGTTCCTAAAAATGAGTGATGTTGCCTGGAAATTCATGTAAAATTTACTGGCATTTGCCTATTAGAAGAAACAACAACCAAACCCCATATTTTAAAGCACTTGACATGTTTGTATTTGTATGGTTTGATTTCATTTTTTTGTAGCAGTCCATTTTTTATTACAGTAACAAACTTGAAATTTAGCTCATGAATACCACAAATATCATATGAAATAGTGCTATATTATAACAGCAGAGCTCTGTGCAGAGGCAAAAGAGGTTTTGCAGATAGCAGAACTGATTAGTAAAATTGTGATAAACTTTCTATAGAATCTTTTTATGATTGTTTAGATCTGACAGGAGGCATTTAATTCTGTATTAAATTCTACATAAGAGTTAAAATATTCAGGCAGATGTAAGAAGCATACTTTGACTTATAAGTGAAATGCCATTCATCAGCAATTATGCCCTTAATGAGTTCTGATTATTGTCAAAGCTTTCTAGCTTGTCAATGAAGGTATGCAAGAACTGATGTCTACAGGAAAACTTATGAATTCAAAAAACTCTCCAGAAAGCTATCAGTAAAATCTGCCTTGAGGATCTACCAATACTTTTTATGCACAGCTTCATGGGAATCTCCCAGTCTAGGGTCAGAGTAAATAATTCAAAGTGAATGCTACTATTTATCTTTTATGAAAATATTTGTAAACAGATCAGTTTCCCTGAATGTATTCATTACAACAGAGAACTGCAGTAAGCACAAACTCTTCTATTAATTTTAGTGGGCTCTGGATTAGATCCTATTTTAATTTCCTCTAAATGCATTTTAAGTAGTATTTTACTTGCTTAGAAACAAAAAGCTCATTTATAGAGCATTGAATATTTGCTGCTTGGTTTATTCGGGTATCACGTTGTTGCTCATGTCAACATGAATGACATGACACCATTCTTTCCCATTGGAGGAACACGATTCTAATCCTAATGAAAGTGAGCATGTAAAGGTAATGGGATATTTTAATCTCGAGAGAAAGGCTCGAGGATGAACTGGATTAGAGTGCTTCACAAAATTCCTACACCAAGTCAACGTTGCTTATCCCCAGAAAAAAACTATGTAAGTTATAGTTACATCACTATGCAACAGCATGCAATCTTTAAATTCAATTTCTCCTGCCCTTCATGGAGATTTGAAGAACAAAGAGGCAAAAATACAGAAGCAATGGTGAGACTATTTCCTTTCGGGGTGAACAGCATCAGAGCTCACACACAGAAATTTGGAGACCTCCTCCTTAAGCAACATCCCATGTGGAAAAAAGTATTAGATACTTACTGATTTTTTTCTTTACCACAAGCCTGTTTCTTACACAAATTATCAGTGTGCATGAAGTATCCACATTACAGTGAACAGAGGATTACTAATACCATGCTCATTTATAAACTTGAGGATGCTTTCGGGTTCCTGGCAAAATTTTTGGGTGTGCCTGCAGTATTCCAATGCCTGTACACTCTTTGGAGGAATGCATTTAGCATTCTAGTCTATGAGAACAGCTGCCTATGACAGCCTACTGGGAACATACACACAAGTATTCACCCACGGTCACAATGGATATACTGCAAAACTTTCTTCTCACTTACCTTAGTTCTGAATCAGAAAAATTCAGTGATCAAGTGCTTAACAACTCAGCAAAACAATTCTTCTCTCTATGCCCTCTTGAAAAATGTACAGAGACAGGAGTAAAGGTAGCATTAATTTATATAAACAAACAGAGTCTTGGTTATCCAAAACAAAGCTGCAAGCTGATCATATATCCACAAAGTAACATTTAAGATCATGTATTTTACTATCGAAATTCTGTTTCTTAAAGGTTAAAAAAACCTTCCTTTACTTTAGTTGTTAGAGCAATTTGCTTATCCTTTGTCATTCTCCTATAAGTGGAATTTGTCTCTAGATTTCAGAATTACCAACAGGTGTTGATATTGATTTTATCTTCTTTATGAGTGTGTCACATTTCATTTTGTAGCAGGACATTTTTTAATCCTTTCATCTAAAGTTCTTCTCCCCTTACCAACAATGAATTTGGATATACATATGACAGATAATCAATACTCTGCAAGCACTGGTCAATGCAAACTAAACTGCATAATGCTTCCTGAGTCACAATCCTGCAAATCTCAAAGCACCTGCAAAGAATCCAAATTCTTTATCTTAGTGGTTGCCTATAAAAGTCAGTTCATTTGAACTTTCCTGCAGATTTGAAGAAAAACTGTGCGGAGACTTTCAGGGAGCCGAAGCCTAATTGCACTGTACTCTCAGGACGCGATTGCTGAAGTGGAGTGTAGGAGTAGAGTAGCTTTTGTTAGTTTTATTTCCCAAATCACACCATCAGAGAAGCACAGCTAACATCCACTTGCATTTATAACTGCAGACTACATTTCATACTGGAAGCCAGTAACAGCAATAACAAGGGAAAGCATCACTAAATGGAGGTGGTTTGATTTTCCTCCAAAGCTGTGGTTCAGCCATATTCCATAGGTAGATGGACAAGATACAGACTGGTGCAGTGCTCTGCAGTTGGGTTGGCAGCAGCCAGCACTTCTTGAGTATATAGTTTAGTTTGTCTGGAATAACTGTACACAGATTTTTAGCACAAAACTATGAAGTGATTCAGAACTGTTCAGGAATCAAATGTGTACATATCCAGCATTTATGTCACAGGACCAAATCTGGGTAAATATACACAAGGGAACCATGGGGGGAAAGGGACAGAATGAATGAAGCCCCCTGGAGATTTTGCTCTTGCTCTAAGTATGAGAAATGAGCACATACTAAAAAGTGATAGTGGCAGAAGAAAACCGTGAGATAGGCAGGCAGCTCCTACAAATATGTTTCAAATTCAGCAACTCCTACTACATTTTGTGGATACTTTTTCAAATGTAGACTTACTGAAAAGTGTAAGAAATACCCTAGTGGCCCTACTCTTTTGATCTGTGATTGCTCTCCCCCATATGTAACTGCATATGTCAAGCCACCCCGTTTTTCTGACTGTTCCAGTAAGAAAATCTAAGTAGCAGCAGGTATCTGCAATCTGCCCATTCCCATTTCTCCTTCCCAGGCAACTCCACTCACTCACCAAGGAATACTGGACAGAGAGACTTCCCTACCCCTTCCTCATGATGTCTACTATGAACCTGTTGCCCACAGGTTTCCCTAATTCTCTGTGAACCTCCTACTCTTGTACTTTTGAACCTCCTACTCTGCATTTTCTGCTCTGGCAACAAAATCCGGAAGTTTAATACCACTGTTAAAGAAAATAAAGAAAAAAAAATACTTTCTCATCTACATTGTAAATGTGTTTCCCATAGTTTTGGCACAGGCAGCCTTGTTTTACTTCATGATTATGTTCATCTCAGTCATATGCTCAGCACAGCATTTTCTTCTTCAAATCAAGGAGACCCAGCATTTTTACTTTTCCTTCAATAGCTTATTTCTTATGGCAAGAAAATTGTTACTTGGCTTTTTCAGAACTATTAACAGCCTTGCCACATTCTCTCCATCTTGGTCCTGGCCCCAGAGTGTGTGTTTATCAGCAAAAGAGAAAATATTATGGTCTGAGACTCCTGATGGAAGAAGGTTTTTTTTTGCAGTCTGGTACAGCTCTGAAATATCAGATCTTTTTCTGATACTTTGGAAGGTAGGATGCGCAGCTTCACAAAGTAAATTAGAGTAATACTTTCTGCATTCATGAAATAAAGCATTTAAAAGTGAAATAAGCAGAATCACAGTTTCAAGAAATAATTATTATCCCTGGAGTAACTCCAAATCCTCGGGAGCTTTGTGCATTTCTCACGCATTCCAAAACAGGAAAAAAGGTGGATCTTAGTAATCCTGGTGAAGCTGAGGACTACAGAGAATAACTTGGTGAATTACATTATTAGTGTCAATGTTGATAAATACATTAAAATATTTTCACATTTTTGATGTCTCTGTAGATTTCCCTTTGGTATAATAGAGGGCTAAGCAGACACCGTATCTGTAGAAAACAAAGATTATGAAAGATACTTAAAGTTGATCAACATAACAACTGTGGGTCCTCTGGGACAAGTATCTATTATGGGGATAATACCTGAAATACATACACTTTAAGATTAATTTAGTACTTATAGAATATAAAACAAAACTTGATCTCAGAAGACCTTTTCAAGACCTCAGCACTACAACAGAAAGTATTTAATAAGTAAGAAATAAAAATAAATGTTAATTTTGAGAAGCTTTCAAAGCAAATAACTATGGGGACAGATCCAAAAAATAATTTAGGTGCTTACTCTGTCAAAATCAATGGATCCATTCAAATCTTGGCCTAAGTGTTATAATTTGGCAGTATCTCAAAAATATTTTATTTAATGTGAAATTACTGGTAGTATTTAATTGGTTGCTAATGTCACTGCAAACATTTCATGTAGTCAATTTACCAGTTTGTGAATTGAAACAAAGAAACACAAAAAAGGGTAATTTGGGAGAACTTTGTTTTGCAGGTTGTTAAAACTGGATACAAATTTCCTTAATTAAATCTATTAAATTATGAAGTTTTAATTGGTTATAGATAATCTTTCTTACAAATGTTGAAAGCACCCAAAACATATTACTCATATATGCATTCCTTAGCACAAACTTTATCCTAACTAATGACAACTCATGTAAGATTTTCTTTTCCCCTACTTTTCATTTCTAAAAAAGAATTGATATTCATTGCTCTTTCAAATTCAATATGATGACTTCTGAAAGTAACCTTACACAATACAACACAGAGGAGGTCATGCTGTTGTTTTTTTTCATTTCCATCCTCCACACAGACCCTTGGGCTTTACTTAATGAAACGTCCACTATCTCTCCCTGTGTTAGCCGAGGGTGATCTTGAATAAATTAATGACAGACACTTTCTGTAAGGAAATAAATAAAACTCCTGAAGGCTCCAGTACAAGATATAGTTGTATGCTTACCCCAGAAGAAATGGTTTGTTCCTTGCCAAGATTAAAATCCAAGAGTCCAGAAACAGAACAATTTTAAAACAGAGAAAAAAAACCCAAAATTACAAACTTCACAAACAAATCTTCAGCTCAGATTTTCCTCATAAGGACAGAAGTCTTTTTTACTTGTGCATTTTGCAAGCAATAAAAAGTTACTGGTTCTAAAAATAGCATTATTATTATTACAGACTTATATACATTCATCATGTCCATGAAGCAAACAGGACTATTGGTGACACAGCAGTTCTAAAACACCAATCCATATACTCTCTTGAGTAGACATAAAGGAATAGAAATAGGACTATGTTAAATTCCTTCACTAATTCCATTAATAATTTACAGAAATCTGACCTATTTATTAGACTGGAACATCACAGAAAAATGAAGTGTTGGACCATCAAAAAAGCAGAGGACCCATATCCAAATTGAAGACCATGAAGTTGCTATATTTTTATTTCATGTTTAACAGAAGCACACTGCTTTCTGCTCCCATTCCACCCCTCTACCACTGGGCTCAGCTGTGACCCAATTAAAGTTGAATATATGCTTTTTCAATACCCACAGGTTTGATGGCAGGTGCACATTCCAAAGTGCTAATATTCATGTTTTACGTATTTCTAATTCAGTTTAATTTCTATTTCTAATTTCAGTTTCTAATTCAGTTTCAAAATCATTTATAAATATACCATCTTTTCACTTTTGTTTGTTTGTTTTTTAAATGATTTTTTTTTTTTTTAGTAAAATTGGTAATGAAGAAAAGAAAACAGAAAAAATAGAAGAGAAAATAAAGATGAAAGAGGGACACTCTGGCCTTGATGATGTATATTTAGGAAGGAAAAGGCTGAGAGCAACAACTATGTCACTGCGGTCTCCTTTCCTGAGTCATCACTTCTTACTGAATACATTTGTATGGGATCATACCTCTGTTGTAGGGTGGGATTTTAATGCCTTATAGTCCATCACAATCTAAGTTGATTGAGGTACTACAAGAAGGTAGGATTTTACCCAGGAAGACAACCCCATATTATCTTTCATTTAGCTGGCACAAAGACAACAGCAAAGCCAGAGGTGTGGCCTTAACTGCATCACCGACCGGCCAGGTACTTTAGGCTAGAGACTACCAGAATCTGTGCTCTTCCACTGCTCTCTTGGCAGACTAAAAAAAGGACTATGTAGTCTCACATAGGGTAATCATACATTCATTTACTAGCTAGACAAATCCTCCAAACTCAAAAAAAACCCCAATTGCAAGAGAAATGGACATCTTTGCCTCAGCCATGCGCTGTCTTTCCAAATGCAAAATGAGCCATATGCACCCAGAACCAGTGACAAATGGATGATCCATTATCTAAAAAGCCTGTAGAGTCTGAAATTGTAAGACTGTGTATTGTAAAAAAGGGAAACACTTTTTATAAGTCGTATACATGACGGACATCCTTTCCTTTCTTGAGGATTTAACACTTGCATTTTTACAGTTCATGATAATCACTACATTCACCAGTTCTGGATAACCTTTCAGACCTCTGCCTCCAAACTGAGGCAAAGCCTCAATAATTATCCCTACAGACTAGATAGTCTAAAGCTACTTATAATAACAAAATAATAGCAAATGTCTGCTGTTCATATAAATCTATACTTTTGCAAGGTAATATGTAAGTCTGGGATTGGTATCCCAACTGTAGCAATATCCTGGTGTATCTGTACTATCTCTCTGGTCAGCATTCACCTTGCTGACAAAGTTTTGTTCAAGGTGAGTGGCACAGTACAGATGCCAGTGTTTCAGAGCTCAACAACATGTTTTGACTACAGGCCCTTGCTGTGCCGAACAGAAAGTCACTAGGTCATTTTCTAGCATTTAAGGTGTTTGTATAGATCAAAAGCTTGTTGACCAAATCAGTCCTGTGATATAAAAAAAACAAACAAAAAAATCCTCTAAGACTCAATAGTGGGAAACTGTGAGCTGCTGTTCTGTATGTAAACAAGATCCATGACATATAAAAAACTGTCCTGAAAGTAGAGGGGTAATGGAAATAAGCCAAGTGACACTTCAAACCTCTCATTTTTACCTCTATTTTGGTAGTCTCAAAGTATGAATTGAAAGTAAACTTGTGTGAAAAGTATATTTCAGGCAGCCCCTGATTTAATTGTAATGTTTAGACATACGGTAAAATGCAGCTCTAACTTAGAAGTGAGGTTCATATGTAAATAAAGCTTCAGTAATCTCCTACAGACTAGCTGACAAATAAAATAATGAAATTGAAATAGTATCAGTGTTAATACAAACAAACTTAGCAAGGGTGTATACAGTAAAATGTTTCAATGTAGTATCTTCACACATAAACTGAGATCAGTTCACCATTGTCTCAAAATAAACAGAAAGGAGGGCAGAAGGTGGAATTGTAAAGAAATAAAGGCATTTAGCACTGAATTGTTTCATGCAAAGCGGGAAACAGCTTCTTGCTGGAAGAAATACTTTTGTGAAACACAGATGCCATGCTGTTTGTCTAATGACAAAGCAGTTGAACCAGAAAGATGGATGGATTCTCACTGGCATTTCCTGCTGACCACGTTAAGTACCATAGCTGAGAGATTTTTAGACTTTCCTGGAATTACTTTCCATAAGACTTGATTGAATTAAATGTGCTCTATGCAAATGCCTGTACATAATGAAAACTTGAATCAGTAAAAAGGTTTTTCCTTGCACTCACTCAAACCACAATAAACATAGCTACATCACCTAAAATACAGAAACAGTGCTTGCACAAAGACTTCATGGTGGATAATAACCTTTCTGTGCTTTGTCAGAAGTTTCAGGCGCTTTTTGATTTCACCCTGAATTACAGAGGAAATGAGGTTGAGTTTCCACATTACTCACAGTGCAATCAATTATAATACTTTGTATTAAAGCAACTCTCTCTACAAATGCTCATCACTACCCTGCAACATGATGCAGACATGCTAATTTCATTAGTACATTTTGAAGCCTCAGTTACACATCTTGCAATGCAGTCCTCCAAATGAGCTACTGTCAGATTTGCCTAAAATTGTCAAGAGAACAATCAAAGGCAACTTAGCTATTATAAATCTTAAAGAGGATTGAAAGATACACTGGGACTACCGCACTGCTGAGGTCTTCACCCAGCCAGCAACCCCTCTTCTCCCCACAAACTACAAAAAAATCCAGTGTAGCTTAAATGGAAATAAGCTTCACTCACCACTTTGCAGCTAACTCAGCAGCTAAAGTAAAAATGCAGAAAATTATCTCAAAGGAATTTCAGAGAAGAAAGCATTTGATCGCTGTCATTGTTAGACTGTCAAGACTATTGTTCTCAGAATACTTTAGCCTCACTCAATTGTACCTTTCTGTGTTAGTTGTAAAGTTCAAATTATTTTCTTTTATAGCTGTACTAGCCTATGCAGCCCTTTGCAAAGCAATGGAGCTGTGTAGATGAACTTCACTGATTTACATCATTTCAGAATTTGACTCAAAAGATTTTATGTACCATGCTGAGATCGGATATGTAACATCTATACCAGAGCATCTAGGATTTGATTGCAATATAATGAAGAGTCATTTAAGTAATTACTTTTGCATAAATTACTCTATGCTGGTACATTCCAATCTATAATTGCAGCACATTACAAGCACCATGGTTACTAATCAAGGGGAGAAAGGAATTTGAGACCTGGAAAGAGCAAGAGAAATTAGGTAGAGCTAATGTATGGTTAGACTAAAGAACACATTATTTATCTTGACAAGTAGTATGCATATAAGCAGGAAGGTAAGAAAAAGGATCAAAAAGTGACATACCTACCTATCCCATTTCAGGTAACACATATTTCCATGTGTCACAGATTATATAAACAAAGTGACTAGATTAGATCAATATAATAAAGTCCCTCATCATGGTTTAAATAAAACGATAAATCAAGATGCAAACATCGCCATATTCTCCAATTCCATAAAAATCCAATGTCCTTAAATGAAATTGTTCCATTCATTAGAGAAAACCCTGTGTTACAGATGTAGCAGCCTCACGGCCTTCCTGTGTTTTAGGAAAGGAGTCTTTGGCCACAGCAAAGTCCTTATGCTGATTTCCAGTTTCAGAGGAAACCACTACAAAGGCCCCCTGGCAAATGCATGAGAGTAGCATGAAGTAGAGCGCTGGTAACCTGAGGGGAAGCCCACCCATTTTCCAGACAGAATGGGAACAATAGCAGTTGCTGACTTCTGAGGCATATTTGCAAGCTTTTTATGATCCTGGCCCAAATAGCGTGTTTTTCAGTCAAAGCAGTTTTGACTGGTACTCAATTTTTGTTAGGAATACTTGGCACAGCGGCTTTCTTATGAAACTAAATGTCTTGTGACAGTAAGCATAGCATGATGGAGGGGGCCTGGCAGAGACATCGAATGATCTTTGGCCCTCATATAGATGTGACATTTCCAGAAAAAGCATTTTATGAGATAAGCCACTAGGGAACAATCCTTCAATAGATGGCTACAGCTATGTTCTTCTGGCAAAGATAAGCTTATGAGAACATAAACACAGGTTAGGAGGATACCTTCTGCAAAGCAAAGTAGAAATGGAAAAATAGGATGGGAGAACCGTTAAAGGGGAGTTATATGTGGACTGAATGACTCCTGAGGTGTTACCACACTAAGAACTGCCCTTAGCACTTATCCTGGTAAAGTACCGGCACTACCCACCAAGCTCAGCTGTCCCACTATCCATATATCACCATTATCACAAATAATTATTGCATACAGACTCTATTAAAGGCAGAGTGGAATTTGATGTAAAAATAGGAAAATTAAGAACAAAAGGAGGCTAACACGATACACCGACATTTTCAAAACAGCACAACTCTAGATGGTTTTCTTCGACAAACTTCATTTGCAGTTCTGTCTCATATAAAAGTATACAAAGTTACAGAGTCTGTAACTTTGCAAACTATGAAAAATAACACATGGAACATCATATCATGACACTGATAACACCTTCAGCCACTACCAGAAAAAAATCATTACCATATATTCAGGAAGCCAGGTCAAAGTCTGAACCGCTTTCCTATAATGTGGAATGAAAAGAGATGCAAAGTTTCTGCATAAGGCATGGAGAGAGTAATTACTAATTAAAAGACATAATTAATGAATACAACACAGAGTGAGGAATACAGGAAAGGAGAGCTTTTTTTTCCCCCCTCTTCTCCTTACAGGTTGTGTTGGTGGGCTATGCTGTCAAGCAATCTCAAGTTAAAGCTAACAAAGTCTTCTGTGTGGGAATAGATTTATATACACATATCACACACATAGCTACATAAACACATATGCCCAAGACAAGCTAATCCCTTTAATGAATCCAGCCCACAACAGACTAATCATTACAAATTTTCTTTTTATTAGAAGTTATATTCAGTTGCAGAAACACAATGCAATCTCACTTGTAAAGTACGGCAAGCTTTAGCCCTTTTGAACCTGAAAATAAGGCCTATTTATTTTCTCTCTAACTTTCAAGTCTCTTTGGGCCCACATTTTAAATCTTCCTGATGTTAATTTCTGCAGCTTAATTATGCTACCATGATTCTTCACTCCCACTAGACATATAGTGCACAAACCTATTGAGGATATATCAATTCCTGGCAAGCCCTCTTGGCAAAGGAGTGATCCTTCCCTCTTCACAGAGCCATTTTGAATATTAAGACTATGCACAGAAACACTAATGGGATGTTATGGGATGGTTAGAATTTGCTAGAAGCCTCCTTTGAAGCCTGAGTCAGGTTTTGAGCTTGGCCTTTTCCTTGAGATAAGCAAAAGCACAACAGAAAGATGCAGAAGAAACAAGAGAAAATTACAAGGATGAAAAAATATTTTATCAGAGTAACACTCTAAACCTCTACCACTCTAAAACTATTCTGAACAGATGGGTAAAGGTGTATCAAGCCAAAGGTGTTGCTTTAGGTGAAAACTGCATTAGATGTAGAAGTTTCTGCTGCTCAGTAGTACTACAAGTTGCACAAAAACTGCCTTGCAATATACTTTTAATTCTGAACCCTGCTGGCTAATATTATGTGCATTGGGTCTGCAGAATTTTCAGGCTAGGATTAGACTAAATATTTGAACAATGTAACCCAGCTGATGTCATAACCTATATGAGATGAAGGAATTTTCATCCAGAAGGTAAATAAGTAAATGAGATAGTGACAAAAATGAAAGTTCATTAAGCAAGTAATGGTTCTCCAATCATTATTCCATCTTTTAAAATTATTTGTATAAAGACAGACTTCTTATATAAAGACAGACTTCTGAAAATAAAGAAATTAATTTAGACAGGCAGTCATGGAACCTTAGCTTTACCCTCTACTCTCAAAAATTAGTGATAAACAGTGTTAAGGTGAGGTTTGTTTTGGGGTTTTTTTGCAAGCTTCCCAGATGTATTCATTGTTACATGTATTTATATATATATAAAATCATGAGTAATCAGTTGCAACTAGCTTAAAAATAACCTAATCCTAGAAATCAGGCTGGTCATGATCAGTGAAAATCATCACTGAGATATATATATATATCTCCCAACAGCGCCGTCTATGATATAGAAAATTCCTGAGAAATACAGCATTGAATACTTAGATTGTGCTAGTTATCATGCAGAGAAGGTTGTCAGCAGTTGAACGGGAAAAAAACCAAATCAAGAATCCCAAATTTTACTAACAGAAAAACCCTTGCTTTCTTTCTTCTTCCAATGAAAAACACAGTCCAACACTAATAATATTGTTTCAGAAATATCAAATTCACTTATTTAACAGAGGCATTTAAGCAGTTAAATCAGTCATGGAAACTGTTAATTGACCAAAAGGATGTCTCATCTCTTTGTTTGTGCTGAATTATGGGATCTTCTGCAAACAAATAAAAATAAATTAGACATTATGTGGACTAGATATACTGCAGTTACAGGAAGAGCGGTATTTGCCCTATAAATTGCTGCAGCACTATTTCCTTCATTCCAATTAGCTAATCACTGGCTAAACAAGATGAAGTCCTGATAGTATGGCTAACTTACTAAGGCATTAAAAAACTTGTTATTGCTAAGATGTCAAAAGAAGGACAAAATTATTTTCAGTTGGCATTTGTCTTTCAGTGGTGGCAGAAAAAAAATGCTGAATTTTCTCTCAAAACCAATTTCAACTTCCAGATTATGCCACAACATATTGTTGCCTATACAGTATCTATTGTTTTCAATATCCACAATGAGCCACAAATGCTTTTTAGCTACAGATGTTAAGGGTATCTAAGATTTCATTTTAGAAGAGCACAGAAAACAAGCTAAGGTGTTTCACCTCTGTCTCCCTAGAGAACAACTAGGCTGCATGTCATCTCTGCTCATCTCAGTTGTGAGCAGATTTTAATACACTGTCCATATTACACCTAGGACACAGCTTCAGTGGCCATGCAAAATAAATGTCTGGGCTTTTCTGATTTATACTATATTTTTATATTATATTTATATGCTCTATTACTACTATAATAGTCTGGTCTGACCTACACAAGGATATATGAACTGCCAATGTTAGGTGAACAGAACAGATCAGGGAGCAGCAACATTCCCCCATCTTGTCTGCATTACTCACTTGGATTCAGCATGTGACTTCTTGAATAAATCACAATATCCAGCGTATGTGGTATATTATTTTTTCCAGCTCTTATTATTAACAATGATGGGTGTTTTATTTAAAATAAGCTCATGGAGTACTCAGAGAGAAAGCCATGAATTAGATTCAAAGTACTTGGTTTCTCACTAAAACAGAGATTTGAATTTTTATCAGAGAACAGGAAGATTCATCATCTAACTCTGAGAAGGAGGATTGAAGTTTTACTTACACACTGAGGCACACAGTCAGACCCCAGAGCTATCACATGGGTATTTTAAAATGCAACACTGCTAGAAATTGTATCATAATAAGTCAGTATAAAGTATATTCTTTAGAAATATCATGCTGGGAATAACTCAATTCCTCAGGTTCTCCAGTCCCAGCTGGTTGAAGATTACCACATAGTGAAAAGGCTTGCTGGAGATTTTGTTGGGGTGCTGCCAGTTTAAGTTCTGGTGCAACGAGAGGTGTTCTTCACTATGAGGAAATTGAGGACAAGAAGCAGCACCTGATGTGATCATCAGCTGCCAACCTATCTGCTCTGATTCCTCAGCAGCATGTGAGGTTTGAGCAAAGAGGAGAGTTTTATACAAAATGCAAGCTCTAGTCACTGGAAGGAGATGGGCTTGTCAAAAGAAGAAAAGCAGATGCAAAATACTGACTTATCTGTACAACTCCAACTAGAAAACACAGCTATATAGAAGTGGCATGGGAGCAAGAAAGGAAAGAGAAGGAAGAGAAAATGAAGAAAGGCAGTGCAAAAAGGGAAGAAGAGTGACAAAGATCACTGCAAGGGAGACCTTTTAAACATCTAGGACCCTCATATGACCTGTATGTTTGAAATCTACACATGGCTTTAGATCTAATAGACTGGAAACACGTGACTCATGACACTTCTTTCACCTCTGTGCATGGCGACATGGAGCAGATGAGTGCAAAGATCTGAGTGACTGGGCTTTGCACAGGCAACCAACCGCTGAAGATGCAAGAATACAAAGATGAGAACTTAAACAGCCACAGGAAAAGCAAACCAGATCACAATCAAAACATCATGTCTGAGGTATCTATCATGGTTTAATGTGCCAAAGTTGTAACAACTCTATTAATCAGTCTAATCGGATTCCAAACTAGAAATACTTCCTAAAAAAAATTTATAAATGTTAAGGCAAGTTTCTTGTTGAAAATTGTAAGGACTTAACACCAAAAAGAGAGAGTCTATGTTGCAAAGAGAGTATGAAAATATTTATGATTCCCAGTTGAAGATCATGTTTAATGAAGCCAGTAAAAATGCAAAACTGTTTCCCGACTTCAAACTCTCCAAGACATTTGAATAAACTTATGTCAAGAACAGCCTGCTTTCAACAATTACTAATACAATCCATTTCACTCCAGTCTTGGAAACGGGCGTTTCAGACTTTTATGGCCATATTTTCCAAGTCATATACACTTTATGCTACAAACACATCTGTTTGAAATTAACTCATGAACATGATTATTTAAAGTGTGCAATAAAGTCAAATGGTCTAGCTGGCCATATGCTAACAACAGAACTGTACACCTGCCCTCAACTTCACTATATCAAACTACAAAAGCCTGGGGAAGTTTGGCTTTTTTCTGGTTTTATTTTTTCCCCCTGCATTTGTACACCACTGACTTACAAAACATAACAAACTTTGGGTCTGAGATAAATGTTTTCTTACATGGTTTTTAGCACGTGGAGAATACTATTAGGCAGGGCTTGCTTTTCAAAGCAACTCTGACAAATAATTGCCAGCATGCACTTAAATGTGTGTCAATCACAACGAACC
Source organism: Pseudopipra pipra (assembly GCF_036250125.1). Classification (NCBI taxonomy): domain Eukaryota; kingdom Metazoa; phylum Chordata; class Aves; order Passeriformes; family Pipridae; genus Pseudopipra; species Pseudopipra pipra. The sequence goes on along the minus strand of NC_087552.1, from coordinate 22,283,567 downwards.
TTAAAGTCTGTAAAAATGTAGAAACCATTCATTGTGTAATTTTATGTGACACTACTCATGATTCACAGGGAAAAAATAAAACAAAAAACCAAAACAACCAATGCCAGAAAAGCTATATCTTGTAATGGTCTGCTACCCAGTTACAATTAATCAAATGCAACTATGTGTGCTATCAAATATTTATGTTGATGTTTCATGTCTCCATGCTGCTCTTAATTAATTTATCAGCAATATTCTTTAGAAATGCTGGTGCTATGCTCAAGAGCTTTGTTCACCTTTTACTACTGAACACCACATTCCTAAAAACATTAGGAAGCAAGTTTGATGTCTGACAAAATACATGAAACACACTTAAAAATTTTGAAATCCCAGTGTTACCTGTGAAGTGAGAGAATGAACTACAGAATCTTTGGGGATATTATTAAAAAATAAATAAATAAAATGACAGTATCACAGGAGGTACTTATCAATATTTACATTATATTTATCAATTGAATAAGAAATATTTTTTCCTTCAAAGTACAAATGGAATCTTATTATTTCACAAGCATAGAAGGCTACCAGGAATCATATCCAGATGTTTGGTATTTTAGATACTGCATGATATCATACTGAAACAGATTATGTAAATTGATTTTTTGGTATAAAATGAGATGCCCCTTGCCTGACTTTAAACATACTCTCACATTATCATTCAGAAATGAGATCCAGACAAAGCCCAGGACACACAATAATTAGAATGTAAACACACTGCTAGTGTATCTGCCGAACCTTCAACTACTGTTGGTTAAAACCAGAGTTCAAGTCCCTTAGGTAATGGTCCTTGGGGTTTTTTTTGTCCTTGAATTTGTCTAACGGCTTAGGATTTTTTTTTAAAACCTATATAAACTTTATACATCTAATCTACATAATTTGACAAGAAGATTCACAATGTAAATATTTCTTGTGTGAAGAAGTACCTAGGGTTTTTTGTGCAAGACATACTTGTGTGCAAGTTAAGTAAGTTTTTGGCTCTTATTTACAGCATTCTTAACATGCAACTAAGCCAAATAACAGTAGTTGAGATAATTTTGGTTAATTCTATTCTGGAGAACATATCACTATAAACTACAACTACTTAGAGACTATAGTTAATACCTGGAGCTGAATTGTGTGATAACAGCAAATTTTCTTTTTAAAACTAAGACCGAGGAGGATCTTTTGTTTGAAATGATAGCTAATGTATGTGAAAGATAAATCATAATATTTAGCTTACATCAAAATAAATCTAGAAGAAACAGTAGATTGTAATTATCATTGACATTCTGGGGGGACCTGATCCTTTCATGTTACAAAAAGCCACATATCTACAAAGCTGATGTCTTGTATAGCTACACACTCTCAGGTGTTATGCTGTAATGAGGACAGACTTATTTAATATTCATTACTCTTCTTGTTGTTTGCTCAGTAGAGAGGGTATTTGAACTCTAAAGTGTTCAAATGGACTTTACAGACTAATTTCCCCTGGGTAGTCTTTTTATTGAAATTCCTATAAATTGATACCAAATCAAGGGAATAAAAGGGGATGGGAAGAAATAAACAGTTGCAAAGCTTGCTAATGTTCATGAACAGAAGAGTATTTTCTTTTCTGAGAGCACTGAAATTTCAGACATCAGAAGATTATTTGAATTTTAGCCCTAAATTAATTTTATCAGATGGTGTTTTCTTCTTACATTTGCACAGGTGAGAAAAAGACCAACTTTTAAATTACCAGTTTCCTTAACAGAAACAAAATGCACATTTACGAATGAGTTACTCTGTTACAAAACATGAAAAATTTGGAAACAGAAGGCGGTCCTGGCCTTGTACTGACCTCACAGATACAGAAGATTTCTGACAAAAGATCATCTACTGAATGAAGTGAAGTAGTGCAACAGGTTGCCTCTGGCAGTGACCAGTAGCTCATGATTTATAACAAAGTATATAAAACCATAATGCATTTAGCCATACACACACTGGTGTGCAGACAGGAAGGTTGGTTGTTCTTTTCTTTAAAATTGGTTCTTGCATCAATCGGCTCATATTCTCTAACATATGATTTGTTTATTCTTACTTTCACATAAGCAACAACACAAATATCTTGGATGTGGTGGCCTGGAACCCATTTAGAAGACAAATTCTTCACTAATACAAGAACAACACAACACAGAAAAATTAAAATTGTAATCAACTGCAAAGGCAACAAACCAACAGAGCAATATACCACCTTGAACAGATAATAGAGTAATACTTTGAAAGGCTTTCATGGTTATCTTAGTCTGATGGTCTTATGATTGTTCTTATCTTTCAAATTTTTCTTCTATTGTTCCATAATCCATCATTACCTTTGAAAAACAATTTCTCAGCATTTATAATGCTCCTGCAAGCAGAAATGCTTTTCTTTGTTGCCTAAGATTAATTTTTTTACCCTACCAAGATAATCAGTTAGACAGAAGTCAAAGTTCTCTAAACAATCATGGTGAGCCAACAGGAAAAGGCAAAATTGAAGGCAGGGCTGAGGCCACCTCATCAATGTGTTTAGTAGGCAGAAGTTCAAAGTACTATATAGAAGAGACTCATCTAACTAAATGATTAAATTTCTAACTGTTATTATTAATGTTGAAACTCCTGAAATGACTTGTAGACAGTTTTTATCCCTAGATTTCCAAATGATGTAATGGATAATGTCGGAGCACACTTAACAGCACCTCCATAGTTGATTACATACAGCTCTTTACCATCCATTACCGCTCAAATCTTGCAGTAAAAACCAACAAAAACATACAAATAAAACCCAACAAGAAATTAAGCAAAAAAGCCAACTGCCTAGGGTTGTAGCCTTTGAGGGAAAAGCTGAGGCACGTCTATCTTACTTTAACACTGTCTTTTTTTATGGAGTGAGACACCACACTTCCCCTTGCTCCTTTGCCTTCTCCCATTGTCTGGTTGGGCTACATGTTCCTGCAATGTATTTGTGTGATGTCTGCCTGGAGAAATGATATCCCAGTATTCTCCAGAGCTCTGCTACCTTCCTTTGACCCTTTACTTGTTCATCATGCTTTGCTAGTGATTCCAAAACTTGGCTGTGATTTATAACAGCAAAATAGCAAGTCTGGGAACTGAGCTTTGATATGAATTAAAAAAAGTTATTTATCAAGCTTCACTAGCCTGAGAAAACCCACGAGAGCTAGCTCTTGTGTAATACTTGCCCTACAATCAGAACACAGAGTCAGATCTATAGTGATGTTGTCAACTCACACTATTTCTTTAGAGGACTATTGATAAAATTTTTCATTTTCACAGAAGGACTATGAATATTTTTGTTTGGTTTTTTTTTCAACTTCTATTGCCGTGGTGAAGTTGAGAAAGTAGTTCTGATCCCAGGCTGTAATCTTTAATAAAAATCCTGCAGAAATGGATTTCAGAGTTGTGTGAGACATTACACAGAGGTTAAAGGGGTTTAGTAATTTAAACTAGTCATTCACCTACATGATATTACAAATATGTTTGCTCTCCACAAATTTCGACTGAGATTTGTGCATAAAATGCATAAAATACACTGGTAGATGTCTTTTTACTTATCAATATCTCTATTGCTCATTCCACTTTCATGTAAGCATTTCTCAAAACTGCCCCAATGACTGAGCCATCAGTGTCTCACTTTTCAAAGGAGACTTCAAAAGAAGTTCTCAAAACATCATAACAGAATTTTGTCCCAAAACACCACTAAATTTAAATCTGAGCTGGTTATTGACCATCTTTCAGTCTGGTCTTAGACAATTAGAAACATATGTGTTCACCTGCCCTACATGCTTAGTCATGGACTAGAAAGCCATGATCTGACATGCTTACAGAATGGTCAGTAGTGCACAAGACTGACTCTGAAAGCCTTACAGATGAGCATGCAATAATACTATTAAGCCCTTGCTAAGAAGAGCAGCTTAGCCACACCTCTTTCATGGCACAGTTTCCAGCTCCTGAGGTATCTCAGAGAATAGCCCACATTAGCTAGCAGTAAGGTCAGAAAGCACCAGCCTGAGGAGTGACCCAGTCGACAGTGTCTACACTTCCCATGTTTCAGGCAGGGGTTAACTCGGAGCTGTGCTGGGCCTGGGGACTGTGTGCCCTGTAATCAAAGGGCTAGATCTGCCAGCTGAAAGTTGCTTGAAAGAAATTGAGTCAAGTTCATTCAAAATTTACTTCTCTAGGAGGTGGATGGGGATGATCAGAAGATGGGATTCAAAAGCTAAATCCCCATCCAAATGGAAAACTCAACAGTGTCTGGCTCCCAATTTCCTCCACTGCTCAACACAACCATGCCCATGTCCTTTAAAAAACAAACAAAAAACCCCTTAAGTTTTCCGCATTCTGCAGTAGATTTACAATTCACATTGATTTTGAAGGATAACCAATTACCAAACAAGTCAAGTCCATCTACACAAGCTGTAGTTGATGTAGTATGGATCCTCTTAAGATTATGGTGGATGGTCAAAAATGTTGAAACTCACATATAACTAATTATTTGAAGCTGGCAGGACTACTGAAAACATGCAAAATGAATCACTTCCTTGTCTGTAGGACCAAGGAAAAGGTTTAGACTTTTCAGTAAAGTTTTTTATATTTGATCCAAGTTCAACACAATGGCCACAAATCCACAAATACCTCAACAGTATGAAGTCCTCTGGTGAGAAAAGTTGCGCTTCTGGAAAGCAATCATGAAACAGGGCTATGGGAACTATGACCCATAAATTAGATGTCACTGACTTTATCCAGTAGAAATCCTTCAACATAGGAGTGTATCACTGCTGGAGCAATTACTTTTCAATGCTTTGTTGGGGATGTTTTGGTCCTTTTAAGTAATTTTTTAACCCAGCAGAGTCACATTAACTCTGAGTGCTGGTTCTGTTGGAGCTTGTCCAATTGTAAGCTGAAATTCCCTGACCTCTGAGGCACAGAGAAGACCTGATAACATAATCTGCACTGATCACTTTTCCTAATTCAGCCCGTTTGGTTTTTTTCCCCTTCATTTTCTAAAAAACGACCACAGTGTGTGTAACAGACAATTTCAGACTCTATAAATTAACCTGGCTTGACCTCCAAAAGAGAAAAATGTTTTAAAGGGAGAAGGAGTAATTATTTAGCTTTTTGTCTATGCTGCCTGTCAATTTGCATAGTATTATCTGTAATGTTTTGCAAACCTCTTTTTTTGGAGGTCATCTTATCTTGTTAAATCTGTCACAGGGCTGCCTCCATATCAGACTTAGGCAACACATTTGCATGACACAAGTCCCCAGCAATGGTGATAAATGTGTTTGTTTCTGGCAGTCCGACCACGCATATGCTTATTATGTACGTATGCGTGCATTTACATTATTTAATCAGCTTCAGAAAGGAAAAAGAGGTCTCAGGCACCCAAGATATAGTTGGCTTTTGTATGTACTTACAGTCTGCTTGTGATAGTTGTAAGCAAGCATTATTTGCTAGCTGATCCAGAAAGATCATGAACTTCTTAGGGATCCGACACCTTTAGTATTGTCGCTGTTTATTTACAGAGACCTATCCATGCAGATGGAATACCAATAGTATCTTTACCCTGCCTAAAACGCTCCAACTGGAAAGTAAAACACAGTAAGTGACATCAAGTTCAGGGGAAGACAAATGTTGATAGCTGCACTTTTTGTACTAGAAATTTCCTTTGGCTAACAAAATACATGAAACTAGTAAGAGGATTGTGCACAACTCAGCTGCTTTTATAAAGTGTGAAAGATTGAATTAATTTTCACTTTAGGAATCTAGTCCACTGGCTACCAGGACCACAAGGAATTGAGAGGAAAGTCTACAGGCAGAGGTCAATCCTGCAAACCCACACAGACTGGAAAAAGAAGTTTCAGGCACATCCAGGATTAAACAAGGCAATTTAAAAAACCCAAACAAAACAACGAACAAAAAATACCCTCACGAACAAAACAGCTGTTATTCACAATTTGGCAATTAAAAGGTAAATTGCAAGCAAGTCATTTATTCTCCTGCGTATGAGAAAAAGGAGCATGTGTATCTCGGCATTTCATAAAACCCAAAGCTAGTATCAAATAACCTGTTTTAAGAACAGCATAAGTCCATAAACTGTATCAGTTATCCTAAACATTTGCATACTCAGAAGATACCTCTGAGTCACAAGTTGCAGCTTGAAGAATGACTTGACTCTGAAGGCAGTAATAAGTTACCAAACTCTGTAGATTATTTTTAATCATTTTCCTTTTCAAATCAAGACCTGCCATCAAGTAAGAACTTATGGAAATTTAAAGGAAAACAAAATTAAGACCTCAGGTTTCCATGTTACCATATTGGAAAACCTGTTAATAGCAGAAGTTACAACAATGATTAACACAAAACACTACCTACGAAAATCTTCCCTGAAAATATTACTTTCCCTTATAAGTAGCAGCATGAATATTTACATAATTTATACTTAATTGGAGCAAAACTGTTAATTTCAACGGATTTCCACATATTTTCACAGTCGACACATCTAACACATTTAACAGTTGATTCAAATCTACTTTTTCAATCTGCATAATAGGTTTCAATAGGATAAAAATCACAGCTAATCATTAATTTTTATGAAACAAAATGACTTTCACTCTATTTCTAACATAAAGTTATTTTAAGTAATGTGGTAATATAATAAAAAAAGAATTTTGACCCTTATTGTAAAAGTAAATGTTTAGTTTTCAATAACAATTTGACAGGAATCTTACAAACATAATAGACTTTTAAAAAGAAGTTCCTCAGATAGTATCTGGCACAAATTGCCAGAAAGAGAAGGTGATCACAAGCACACTACTCCTGGTGAGCTGATGTGCCAAAGGTTGTAATGGAATCCGATTCCCTGCTCTCTCATTATCCAAGTACAACATTAATTTGTGTTGCAAGATTAGCATACTGTAGACCAAGACAGAGGCATGTTCTGGTTATTTTCATACAGATAATATACTGTAATAAGTACAGACTGGAAATCAATCTTTTTTTCACTTATAGAGGCCACTGTATTTCTACTTGTACAGCACAAGGAGATGTATTTTCAAAAGGGAACTGGGAGATACAGATCATCCACAAATTCTGTTAAATGTTAAGATACGACATCCCTCTGAGCACTTTGAAAATTGCCCACATCGAGTGTTTCTACCTCTAAAATGAGAAGTTAAAATTACAGTTTCCAGTATGGCTATCAACCTTTTTCCCTTGATTATGACTACAAATGTCTAAAATTTCTAGATGCATTCTCTTAAGTGAAAAAATAAATATTCATTGGTCTGAATATACTGGTAAAGGGAAACATATAGCACCTATCATTTGTTAAGAAAAATATTTATTTATATATATATACTTATCACATGTTGGACTATGCAGCATATTGTTTATCACTGCTATTTCTGTTAAAAAATAATCCAACATATTCAGTACTAAGTCATAAATTCCAAGCCTTCCTTAACCTTACAGATGGTTATTATGCTAATATTGACACAGATTGTCGCTTAACAGTACTTTCTATCTTCGCAATATTTTAGAAATTAAACATCACAAGAGAAGAAACTCTTGAACCAGAGTCTGTACCTCTTATCCTCATTAAGGTTCAAAGTGACAGAGGAAATGAATGGGTAAATTTGCCAAAAAATTCAAGTCTTAGTATTGTTTAGGAGAGAACAACTTCTGTTTGCTATGAGTAAACTTTTGTGTCCAGTTTCATTACAAAAAGGCTGTTGCACTTTCCTCTCAAAAGAAGGTAAGCAAAGAAGTCTTAACAGTAATGACAATGTAATGATACTAAGCGGACATTTTTTTAAAAAAGAATACCAACTAGGAAAAAGAATATAAGTACTTACCATTCATTTAATGAACTCTTTTGGAAAGAGCTATTTAAGCAAAATTAGTGGGGTTTTTACACAGTAACATTGAAGCAATCACGTAATTTTGCACGAATATAAAAACAAATTGGAGTACTGCCATAGCTCCAGAAAGACTACTGTTTGTCTCATGGAGGGTCTTCTGTCTTGCAAAGTGTCATCAACTTACTATTCAAATTAATTAACCCTCCAGGCAAGAAATTCACCTCAAAGGAGAGAATGAGGGGTGGAAGGGGGGAAGATAGTTGTGATGGGGGGAAACAGTTTTTCCCCCTGCAGTTATAAAATGGTAAAGCTCCAGGGGGTAGTGACCCTGGAAGTTTGGAAGTTTTATCCAATGAACGCTTCTGCGAAATGTAAACATACCACAAGCAAACAGAAGAGAAGCTTAGTTGTAGTTTAGTTGTAGAAGTGGTAGCCATGTTCTGACACCACTAGGAAGAGGTTCGGAGCCCCTTAGAGCCTCTGGGGCCCCCCAGCCCCTGGCAGCGGGGGGCTGCGGAGACTTGGAACAGCGTAATGCTGGGCTAGGTACCTGTGGCTCAAAGCTAAAAAAGTCTTCTCCCCCGTGAGTGAGCAGAGACAGAGCAGTGGCAGAAGCAGCATCCAGAAACGGTGGCAGGGAGCCAGAAAAGATAAGACCAAGCAGCAACAAAGGCATGCAGCACCGCAGAGAGAACTCCTGGAAGGGGAGAGAGGACAAGAACGAGAGCCAGGAGCAGAGGGAGCAGAGTTGAGCTCTACACAGAGTTTTGGGGGTAAGAACTGAACCAGACCCCCCAAAACTCCTTTGAGACACCTCTTAAGTTGGGGTAGTGGACTCCTACTGGATGGAAGTCCTAAAATACAACATGCAGCACCTGAGAGAGAGGAACTGAGAAGCTCAAAGACGTCCTGAAGCTGGACCGGGACAGAGAAGGAATGTGGGGGGGTTGACTTTGCCCCTCCTCGCTGCTGCTGACAAGCCTAGCAGCCTGAGACAGAGCACAGGAGCTCTGGTAGAACTCTTGAGGCAAAGGCTTGCAACTGAATGCTGCCCAAGATGTTCTGACTCAGGGGTGAACCCCCCTGGGGAAGGGACTGTCACGAAGATGCTCTTGCATTTCGTGATATGCCTGTGGTGAAGCGAGTTTTGTCCCTGCTGGCAGTCCACAGGTGAGGCCTTTGCTTGGAGTCAAAGGAGAGCCAAGGGGGGTGAAAGGAGACCCCCTTGTGTCTTGAAGACCCATGTTTGGAGACGACAGGCCAAGGGGCTTGGAGACCCCCTTGTGTGTATTGAGAAGAGATTCAGCTACAATCCAGTTACAGCTGCTGCATAGAGACAGAGAGACCTGCTGCCTTAGAGACATTGCTGCTCTGAAGAAGGGATCTTTCCTTCTTCCCTCCTGAACTTTTATTTGGAGGGGAGAAGAGATCTGATCCATTGTAAATACTTATGTCATGGTAGAGATAGTTGAGATGGTGTGTATAATGTATTATAATATTTATGTGTACAGTCATTGTAATATATATTCTCTTTCCCGCATTCTGAGTCTCGTGTTTTGTCTGGAAAAAAATCATCCCACATTAGGTTGAGATGTGGGAGGGAGCTTAGACTAGGGAATTAGACTTTTTGGAGCTCTCAAACCATGACAATAGTACACATGATTAAAGAGGCATGCCATACTTTATTTGAAATATCCCTATACCTTTAAATAAGATCCAATTGACAAACAACTTGATCCAAAACTTTGATCACATACAAAGATAATTTTTTGATCTGATCTGCTCAGGAACACTTGCAGGACAATTATCTTTGGACTTATACCTTGGAGCAATTTAGGACATTGATTAAAGAGAGAAAAAAAGTCTTCAGTGTTAAGTCTTGTCTATGGAAAACTGGACTGTAAACTAACATAGCTGTGAGCAAGACAGAACTTTGCACCCAGACACGCTTCTTTTCCTCCCACAAAGAAGTTAGGTGAGGTTGAAGAATGTGTAACGGAGATGGAAAAACACTGAGCTGTAGGAGAGATGGAGCTGGTAACATTTTTTGGTAACATTATCATTCTCTCAGACATTTAGTTATTCCTAAAATTCTGCTTATATCTGAATTAACCTACTCCAGTAAATAAACTTGATAACAATCCTATAATAATAAAAAAGCCTAAAAGGTAGAAAAAAATCCCTCAAGTCTTCCATTTGTCAGACTATTACAGAACTGATTCCTAGAGTAGGCTTATGAGCCACAAGCAGAGAAGGGACAGACTATATTTTTTAAAAATTTTGCTTATGTTACAGGTTAAAATATACAGCATCTCAATTTCAAGGTCCCCAAGGAGACAAGGAAAAAACATGTTCCACTTTCAATCACACAGATATAAAAGTACTGGAAAATGTAAACTCCAAGAAAACTTCAAGGAGGTAATCTTTGGATGATGATGTGAAAATCATTTTGACAGAGATCTCAGTTTCCTAACCTGCTACACTGGGAGTGACATAAGTTGACAAAGTATGTTCCTTTGTGATTTTGAGAACATTGCAACTTCATAAAGAGGTCAGGAAGCACTAGAGAAATCACAGACTTTGTTATTGATCAGGTTGGTGAAGATGCTACCAAAATTAAACTGGAACTGTGAAAGATTTATGCCCAATTTCCAATAACTATTTGTCTACTACAGAGTAGTTCCATGGGATTCAACCTACATTGGCTCAGACAGACAAAGTTACTTAGTCATTCCAGAAATATACCACAGTCCATACATAAATCTGTAAGAGGATCATATAAAATAAGTGAATAATTGAATGAAGAGTCAATTTTTTACCAGATGACTTCACAATGACAAAACTAGGTACTGTAAGAAAGGAGCAAGAAAAGCAAGAACCCCTACACACATTTAAATATTACAAGAAGAAACCCAAACCTTACTTCAAATTACTCTGAGATTAAAGAAAAAGTTTAATTAACTTCACAAATATTTGTGCTGATTCAGGCTAGCTGCGATCCTTCAGGGGAGAACAGGCTGATGAATGTATTACTAACCTCCGGGCTCATGTGTGCTTAGTGAAGAGCAAAAGGTTGCATTTTCAGAAGGGCACAGCCGTGGCAGGGAGAAGGGAAAGTCTTAGCAAAGACACGTGCTGGTAGTTGTCTTAGTGTGACAGAGAAAGGATTTCAGAGATGGGAAATGCCCATACTGAACTCCATGGAGCTGGACACTATCTCTCTTTCTCTATTTTATGTATTCAATATATCTACGGTTGGATGAGAAATTAATGGTCTTTTCCTACCTAAATGATTTTATGATTCTAAACATACTGTTCAGCATGAAGTACATATATCTCACTATACAAAGGTGCCTCTGAACACAAGCCACTTTTGAGTGCTTGTGACAATTCACTTCTGGATTCTGGGAAAATGCCCTGATGCTGTAGGCTCGCATATAACAATATTCGTTTACATGTACCATGTGTATATTATTTTTTACTATGCATATAAGTCCTATTACCCTAAGAGAATACATAATTCTGTACTCCTTAGCATATTCTGTTTCCCTCTGAAGCTCAAATATGGGGGCAGGGGGTGTGGGGTACGGCACAGAGGGAAATCTAGTCTTGGTTATTTCCATCACTGTAAAAAAAAAATCAGCAGCAGGATACTTTGCAAAACAAACTGTCCCTGTAAAATTCCTGCCTACTGCAAATTCAATTGGAGGCCTAAGCTTTGAATAAGCTTCTCAATTTCTAAGATGCTTCTTTGGAAAGCTGCCGCATATCAGTTTTCAAACCTGCGTGAGACATACAAACTGTTTATTTTTATTTTTCATGTCAAGATTATTGAATTATTCAAATCTGAAAATACATACCAGCAAGATACTCTTGCTTCTTCACTGTGCTGTTTAATCATTTACCAAAGACATTTGATGCTGGAAGTTGTTGATGCTACCAATTAGATGGTGCTTCCATGTCTTAATTCTACCCTCCCAGAAAGCTCTCCAAGAGTCTAACTGCCTACATCCTTTCCAAAGACTTTTGGAACCCTCTCCCATTGCTAAGACACTCTAAAATGTTAAACATATGTAAGTGGTCCAGGTCCTTCTTTAATATTTCTCCCACAACTTATCAGTTTTGTGCAGCATAGGCCAGGAAAAAACAGTGTCCCAGAGCTCTGTGTGGGTTTCTCCTCTTCTTGTCCCATAATCTCAAATTTCCTCAAGTATCAGGATCCCTTATTTACTATTGTTACTTGATGCTCTGGGCTACTCAACATCATTCTTTTATCATAGCATTCTTAATTATTTCCTTTCTATATAAAAATATGTTTTTTAAATTTATATTTAAATATGAAAAGTTGAACGCTAGTAATGATAAACTAAAAGTAGCAGTGGCTTTCACTAGTTCAATCTTGTTCTGTATCTAGAGTCAATTTTATGGGTGGTGGAATGTGCTATTTCCCCGAATGAATGGCAGATCTCCAGGATGAGCCCCTGTTCGTTTTTTGGCTAAATTAATCTTTATATGCCTTCATATGCAAAGATAACTATAATGCACTGAAGATGACTTCCAATTCACAAAAACACAGATGTCTGACTTTGTATCAGACAGGGACGAAATCATCTCCAAGGGGAAATGCATATTTCCACAGCATAACACATTCAAGGCTCTTCAGCATTCAAGTAAAACCGACATTTGCTTCAGCAAAGTGCTGCAAATTCCGGGGAGCATGTCTTTTTGGCAGACCCCTATGATGAAATACAGAGCTTTACAGGATGACACTTGGATATCATTGGTGTGTAAGAGCACCCGCTGGGCAATTCTCGTTAAGATCTTTGTCTACTTTATATCAGTAGCTGATATAACAAATTTTATATGGCGTATGTGCAATACAGAGTTGCAGCTCGCTGAACATTCAGCTTGTAGCAAGTGTAGCATGTCAATAATCCATGTTACTCTGAGTGGAGCATCAACGGATTAAAACATTCCCCAATTACGCCATGCAGCACAATAGACTATAACAGCTGTGAAGGAGCCATTGTGTCACTAGTAAGTGTTTTGTCATGGTCTGTCAGAGAATACTAAGGAAAATTCAAGTCTGTAGATTGCTGGTAAGATAAAATGAAACAGCTCATTCAAATATATATAAAATCTCCTTGTCAGAGATTTACATGCAAAATTCCCCTTATGGGAATTAGCTCTATGAATCCCATACACACTTATGACAGCAGGATAGACCCTTGAGACAGTATAGCAACAAAATATTTGGAAATTTGTTATTGAAAGAACATTGAGAACTTACTAGTAGGTAGGCTTGTTGTTTTTCATGGGTTCTTTTCTTTGAATGAAATAGCAAGCTGTTTTTAATCCTTTTGTGATCAAACACCCAAAAGGCACTGCTATTTATCTTGCAACACTTCAACCAAATAACTTCCTCCTCCCTGCCCTCCCAAGACCTCCTTTGAAAAGCATCTATACTCCTAAACCTCTCATGCTCCTTCCAAGTATAAAAGAGAACATTAGTAAACAGGTATATACAAAGGTTTTTAACAAGTTAATTCTCAGGTCTTCCAGCAATGAGAGTATTTCCTGACACAGAAAACAGGACTGGCGGAGTCACCCTACAACAGCAAAACACACTCATGACATCAGTGCAAGCAATACTATCAGCATCAGGTTTATAGGAAGTCCAGGGTGACTGTGCACGTTGTAGCTTGTAGCCTTTAACTATTCCTGCAAAAGGAAGATATTGAGAGCTAGGGCATGTGAAAAATACCAAAGCAGAACCCAAAGTCGTTCCTGCAACACCTGTAAACTCTCTAAGGTTACCACTGCAATGGGACACAACAACACCTGTTACAGGTAAATATCATTCCAGGGAAGAATTCGGCAATATTTAGATTTATCTTTTTGTCTTGTCTTTGTTGTTTCAGATACAAGAAAACCAGCTGTAAACAAGTCTTTTATATGAGAAAATACTGGGTTAGTTCTTGAAGACCTTGTTCATACTGCCTCCCTTTCAATTTGTTCCTTAATATACTAATCTACTATGTTGTTTCATATCATCACAAGACTCCAATAAGACTTAAAAAAACATATGACATCTCTAATGTAATTTTTCCTCTCCTTTAAACAGATGGTCCCACATTACAGCCCACTCTGTTTAGATTCACACAAAACCTAAATAAATCTTGGGCATCATACTCACTTCAAATAGCACCCAGTCTTAAGACAAACTGAGCTAAGGTAAGATATCTTTAGTGTGCTGCTGTATATGAGATACAGCATGGCAGGGAATTTTTACCAAGTCTGTAACTCACACTGGGTTGGAACTAACACTGGGTGTTTTGCTTTGGGCACCCATTACTACAGGCTTGTGTTTCCTTTCAAAAAAGTTTGTTGCTAAGTCTTCCCATTAAATTTTATGCAAACCAAACACAAATATGTCACCTCATTTCAACTTGTACATTTTTGATTCATGAGAACAATGGAAAAAAGAAAGTTAGTTGCCACGAGCAGTCTGACAACGTCAGACTGTCAGAAAACACATTAAATTGGAAGTTTGTATAGTTTCTGGCCTCACATAACAAAGCAGAGAACAGCTTTGGCCGCAGGGCCATTCTAATACAGAAAGATGTGTTTTAATAATGGATGCAAAGTATTTTATCAGCACAGCAAGGAGGGATGAGGGTGGGAAGATGATGAATGACTTAAAATTCTGCAGGGGGTTTCTACTGATGTAGTTGTTTAGAAAGACGCCATGCTCTGTCACACTGCTTTCCCTTTCTCCAGGCTATAATGAATTGAGTGCAGCTAGGGAATCATAACCTCATGCAAGAGCACGGCATGGTCTTATCTATCTTTAAGATCTAGTGCTTTACTATCTTCAGTCATGTGGCATCAGCTCAGAAGATTAATTTCTTCAAAAGAACCAAGTCAGAGTCTAGACCCTTTGCCTGCAAGAAATGCTGTTTAGATTAGCAATCACAACACGACCTTTTCACTACATTCAGAGACAGAGTCTATTAGTATATACCAGATTTGTTTCAGATTCTTTACATGCATTGCAAAACACCAGGACCTTTTCGTTAACTACCTCGATACTAAATATTCAAGGGACTAATTACCTATAATTACTGCTCTTGAACAAGATCAACTACACCCACCTTATATGCTTTTGTTCAAAGACTTCCTTCTTTCGATTTAACAACTAAGGTGTACTTGTCTCTTTTGCAGTTTATTTCATGGCAGTGTTCTACCTAGTGCCTAACCTAGATATTGACCCTTAATATCAGCATTAAAAGCAGTTGAACTTATATGTATGTACATATTCTATTTAAGACCAATTCACATCGCTGTCAGTGATCCGAGAAATGCACATTCACGTTTCACTTTCTTTATTACCCAACTAAACTAACAAAATAAAAGCCAAAACTTCTAAAAGAAATGCCTACAAGTTGGATGTGAAAATTTGAACCTCATTATTCTTTTATATGTAGCCTGCACTTATGGAATATGGGGATGCTTACACCATTTTAGAATCAACACTTTTGTATTTACTGTACAACAAAAGTCACAAGGGTTTGGATTGTTTTTCCCCCTTTTTTCCTCTGAGAGCAGCTAAAGAAATACACAAACCAGAATGCTGTGTTTCAACAACACGTATTTCTGTTTTATATCGCAGGCAGTAAAAGGGTGGACTTTAACCCTGATTTCAAAAGAACCATTGTACATTTTTTCCAGCTTACTTTTTGCTCATCATTTCTTAAGAAAAGAGTACTTCACTAGTTTTTAGTAAGGCTATTCCATAGATGTTCCAAGGATAGAACTGAAAAGACCCAAGAGAAATTAACTTCGGAACATGTAACCAAAGAAACAGTTTCACATATAGCACCTTGGAGCATGTCACTTTTAAATGACGCATGCAACATTCCTAATAAATAACAAACTGCAAATGCTGAGGCTAAAGCATACAGGTATTAGATAAAACATGAAATCAGAGTGGAAAAAAGGAGTAGTTGGTCTTTAGCAGGGAGTAAACCACAGGAACACCAAGTGTTGCTTGCATACAACATGTATCAGGTGTCAGGGACTTCACAGAGCACACGCTGAATGCTAATACTGCTGTCATTATATGGTGTCCATTCAGCTGCAAGTTGAGGCAAAATAGCAGAACCTGAGTCACAAACCACAACCCTCATTGAAAATGACACATAAAAGATCAAGGAGGTCACAATCATAGAAGAAAGTTTAACAATATTTGAGACAGAATGATATAAAATTAAACTGGATTTTGACTTCAAGACCTGGAAACTACAGTAAAAGCTGCATTACAAGCAGGTTAGAGGCAGAGAAGAGCTGTAACACAGCCTGAGCCAGCAATGCTGCTTGCACAAATGAGCGTAGTTCCCAGTCTTTCACTCCAGCTGGGAATCTGACTCCTGGCCTTTCTGAAGGCAGGAGATTCAGCCCATTATGTCCTTTGTACATTTATCTTGCAGAAAGTGCATGAACAACACAGAATCTCTAGTAGCAGGTTATGCTTTTGAGGGTCTAAACAGCTACATGGCCAGCCATGTATTCTCTGACTGAATACATTGTGTTTAACTGGATTTGAATACAGTGGAGGAGGCAGCATCATTTCTATTGAACTGTTAAAGGGCGCTTATCGCAATTTTTAGGAAAATACATGCTTATATTAGATTTCAGAGAGTAAAAGGATGTGTTCACAAAGGGCACATTTATTAAAGGAGACCTAATTGCATACTTGACCTTATGTACATGCTGTTTTAATGGCAAATAAAAATATGCCAAGCATTTTATATTTTTCAGAACAAGGGTCAAACACAACAGAAAAATCAAACTCTAAACACAGAGAAACCTTTTCTTTTTTCCTTGTTTCTTCATGGCTAAAACAACCTCTGGATGCCCTCAGATTAAAATATCTGCATACTAATAAATAAAATATTTTACAGAAGAGGAGCCCTGCTCTCTGCAGTCCCAGTTGTCCCACCCACCACTCTGCATATATATTGCATTCTCATGCATCTCAGTGGCAAAACAACTGTCCTTAGAACTAGTGGGCAATATTTGGTAAAAACTATGTTATAGTTAAACTGTTTGCACCTTCCTATCTCCATGTTGTTGAATTTCCTATGAAACCTTGCCTTTCCTACCAGTGCATGGCAAAGCAACATGCCACACTGAAGGAAATCATTTCCAGTTAACCACTATGCCTCTCAGTTACTGCTAAAATCACAGGGGCTACAAGAACCTAAATTGTCCTTCAAGGCTTTGGAAGGAGAGAATACATGATTATGTATTGAAAAATCCTTTTTGAGGATAAAAAGAAACAAAACAAAGCAACACCTACATTCACTCAAGAACAGAAAACTGAATTGGGAGAAAAATCACAACATTGATCTCTCCTCTGTTTGAACCTGATCATCATAATCATGTACCAGGGAGCCAACTCATCAGTCTCAGAGTCACTCTGCTGGTCTTAGAAGTCCTCAATAAACTAGTCCTCAGGGAAATGAAGGGGATAAAACTCGGCCCACAGTCATGTCCATCTCCATTCAAAAACAAGTGAAAAGGGTGGGTATTTAAGAGGAAACCTACCTGTACCAGGTACCAGAATTTTCCTCCCACTGTAAGAGGGGAGGATATGAACTGCTTATTTATGGATTAGATACTGTGTGATTCTTGTTCTGTGAGCAAAAATCATGTCAGTAACCAAACAGAAGTGAAAACAAAAATTATGTGGACAAAGAACCTCTGAAGCATCAGCAACTGTAATCCAAGACGAAACTGGCAACGTGTCTTCCTGGTTTAACAATCAGCAGTTCCTTGGGAAGAAGAAACTTGTTACATTGGTGCACAGTAGCTCCTGACAACCTGGGTTAAAAAAGCCTGCATATAATCCAAAGCAGACACTCACAGAAGATGGGGAACTGGCACATGCATATCTGGATATTCAATCCAACAAAGAAGTCATTAGGATTGTTCCAATTTCTTACCACATGCTAAAGATTTATACCAAACCTGGGACTTAATCCCAGAAGATATTTGACTTACTGAAGAATTTGGAAAAGAAGAAACATAAAAGCTACCAAAACAATAAACACATTTTTTTGCTGTATTCCCTCTATTTGCACTCTCTGCTTGTGCATGGGTTGTACGTGGGTCTCAACAGTAAGAGCTCTGTGTGAATGTGTGATTGTAAACTCTCCTGAGACTGGCAGACACTGAGCAGGTGTGTGCTTTGCATGCCTCCTCCTCTGTTAACACAGAAAAACCTAGAGGCAAAGTGACATATTTGCCACAGTCAGACATTAGAATTATAAAATAAGTAGGCATTTGAATACTAGCAAAATAACTAAAGATCCCACCTGTTTTTCCAAGTGAATATTAACTATGTTTCTTCCTGTGAGAATGCCAATGTACTAAAAATAATACTTTCTTGCCTCTTGCAACACTGGCAGCAGATATACAGACTGAAATTCCAGTATGTGACAGAAATTGTATTTTTGTATTCTCAGAGGTGTGAAAGTATGGAAAACAGTAAGAATCACAAGGTAATATAACATACCGATAATATTTGAGCCTAAAATAGTGTTTCGTATTGTGAAAATAATGCACAAACGTTACTTAATTCTAGGAGCATTTTAAGAAACAACTACATATTTTTCTTTAGAAAGAGAATTGTGCTTTTGAAGTCAGACAAAGACACCCAGACTTCAACTTATGTCTTTTTAAATCTCTCAGTCAGTTGTGTATTAACCAATACCATACATTTATTCTATCTTGTATTTTGAGACTTCACAGGGAAGGAAAGATTTACTTGCTTTTATCAGCCAGTCAGTTGGGCTTGATTTTTTTTAAAGGATTATCTGTAATTTGCATTTATTCTTTCATATTTTATCAGCAGTGTTAGTCAACTCTTCTATCCTGTCTACTTGCCCTTCAAAGTTTACTATGAATGAATGAGCAGCTCATTTATTTAAAAAATAAACAAACAAACAATGGACGATTCCCAAAATGGGGAGGCAAGGAAAGTCTATGTTAATGATCCATGCATTATTTTTCACTTTATGAAACCAGGCCAAACTATGCATTAAGATCCAATGAAAGCTGAAGGTGAAAAACAGACGAGGCAGTTTAAAATATTGTAAGGTTTCTACCACTGTGAAAGGACACAAGAAGAATACGGAACAGCAAAAGGAGATTAAGAAAGAAATTACTTAAGGAAAGAATAATTAAAAGGTTGATATGTGCCAAGGCTGGAATTGCAGCTTATCTGAACAGTCTTAAGCTCCTATAAGTAAGCAACCAGGCAAACAAACAAAATCTACTTCTGTTGATTTCCTAATCACCTAACTGAAAGAAATCTGTTCACTCTCTGAAAGTTCACTTAATAGTGGAATGGGTACTTTGTAGTTTTTAGGTGTATTTTAAAAAATCCTGGAGGTATAGGAGTAACTCTGAACATGGATGGAACACAGAGTGTAATATGATCTGAATGGAGGATGACTGTAAGCAACTAGTTTCAGACACTGCAGGGATGGATGACTGAAGTTGGACATTTCTCAGAATCTTAGGGGTCTCCAAAAAGATAATCAGCAACAGGAGGAAAACTTCATTTCTCCCTCCTTCATCTCCATTAATGCTTCATTCAAAATAAAACTCAAAGGTAAACCAACACTTCAGCCTGCTAAAAAATGCTATGATTTCAAACTGAGCTCATTAACTGAATCCTCTGAGGGCAACTAAACAGAACCTGTAACCATGTGGATAAGCTACCTGAGTTGATGTCTAATTTAATAGCCAGTGTAGCCCTCCTTCCAGGGGTCAGGCTGAACTGTGGATCTGATTTTGAGGAATTGCAGCATTTCATAGTCAAGAAAGTGGAAGCAATACTGGGAGCAACTGAAATCCCCACTCCAGAGGGGAAAAAAAAAAAGCTTCCAGGTTGACATGTTACCATTTATGAAATACTTAGCTACACTATATCTGCACTTTCTAATGAAATTCAAGTACTAAAAAAGAAAAGTACTGTCAATTTATCCCTCCACTAAGTGTTGCTTCATAAGGTTTTTTTATTCTCTAAATGTTTTCCACTTACTTAGTTCCAGACTCTGCTGCTAATACCTACATTTTGAATTTTGTCTCACAGTAGGGTGCATCAGCATCAACAGAAACAGGACAACTAAACTGTCCTTATAATGAATGCTTTGCAGTATTGCATTTTAAAAGCTTGTCTGTTCTCTTACCAAATTTCAAAGTACACTCTAAAGGAGTTATAATTTTATTGTGGTTTTCTCCCATGAAAAAAAATTGTTTTTTACACTAAAAAAAAACCCTTTCCATACACTTTCTGTACCTATTCATAGAAAGCTTTCAAAAGAAACCTTTTTCTCAGTGACAGTTACAGAAATCAGTATATAACACATGATTTTTTAAGATCATAAACATAACTAGGAATGTCTTTTTTTTCCCCAGTGGTAAACTTTTATTTAAGTCTAGCTCAGAGAATTCTAGGAATATTTTAATTAAAGCCTACTCTGTGTTACAAGATGTCTTACATGTAAATTCAAGGATAACTGCTGAAAGTAGGAAAATATGCTGTAGAATATCTTTGATGCTTAAACAGTCAATAAGGGTACAAGTCTCTTTAAGCTATTTAATTGTAAATTGCAAAAACTGCTTAATATCATTGCTATATATAGTAAGTTGTTTCATGCATAAATATGTCAAGGTCATTTGGTGCCATTCCTAAGAAGCCATTTCAGTATGAATGTTATTAATTGGAGGATTAATCAGTCATACAGCAATGCTTAAGCAACTTCTTCACAAACATTGCAAATTCCAGGGTCACCTCTCCAAATATTTAAAAAGGACGATGACTTCTTTCTCCAATTTATAAATCTCACAAGGACACTAAGGCTAGTCCCACCCATCCATTTATGAGGAATTTCTTCCTCTA
Organism: Pseudopipra pipra; assembly: GCF_036250125.1. Lineage (NCBI taxonomy): Eukaryota > Metazoa > Chordata > Aves > Passeriformes > Pipridae > Pseudopipra > Pseudopipra pipra. The sequence continues at coordinate 22,262,687 of NC_087552.1, read as the reverse complement.
CAGAGGAAACAACATCATAATTTTCAAGCAACAAATAAAACAGTGTCTCTTACTAACACTGTCTGTTCTCAATGTTATTTTTTGCCTGTTACTTATCAGAAGCCCTTACTATGATTTCATAAATTGAGTACATTCTCCAATATCCACTACAGCTTATCCATGACAAACTAAAAAGAATCAACTGTGGAAAAGCAAGTGTGGAAAAGCAATTTAAACAGTATATCATTTCCAGGTGAATAGTCTCTATAAATTTTTAAAATAAACAAAATTATAACTAATTACGGACAATAAAAAAACAAATAGTAACTAAAGTAACGAAAGATGCATTACTGATAAATTTAAGAAATCACTGAAACTTGACCTACCCTTTATGTTTTGCTAGTATTTAATGATTTTTAGGAAAAAACACAAACAAACAAATGAGCAAAGCCCAAAAAAACCCCAAAGTCAAACCCAGGTGCATAATGTGAACAGAAGTCCCTAGAAAAAGAATGAGAACCTTAGGACTTAAAAACTATTTTATTCCCACTTCTACCAGAAATAATTCAACTTTCTATTCCTTTCTAAAGGCCACTAAGATTGGAAGAATAAAACCAGCACAGATGTTAATCACTGGTGTTAACTTCCAAATCCTATGTACTGAGTTAACACACTCCAAAAGATAAAATGTAATCCAAAAGAAATTACTGCTCTGGTTACTGACTAGGGTTTGTGTACATCTCTTTTTAAAGACTGATAAAATTTTTCAGCTTTCACTTTACATTGGGACAGCTGATAATACTCTGGGAAGGGAATAGCTTTTGGGCCAGAGATAATGAAAAAAAAATGGAAGCAGTTTTTAAGCTGTTGATACTGCATTTTTAGAAACTAATAAGAGAAATTTTACCAGATTTTATAATTATTTTTTCCTAACCACAGTCACTGAAGACTAAAACTATTTAGAGTGAAATGAATAAGCTTTGAATTAACACTAAAATGAGAAATTAGGATGTAATTGAGGTAAAATCTGAAAAGATATGTATTTTAAATTTTTGAAATTCATCAAAAGCCTATTTTCTTTCCCAATTTCTACGTACGCAAAATAGAGATGAACAAAATAATTTTAGGTCAAATAACAAGAAGAGGTGCTCTACATTTTAAAGCACAGAAAAAATCAGCACATATTAGAAATTAGTTATTCAATGATTGTCTATTCTATTGCTATTTTAAACACCATTCATTGAAACACCATTAATCTGTTTGGTTTTTTTACTCTCAGTAGAACGACCTTCTCAAGCTAAAAAGCTTGATTCAACTGTTTAGAGATTGCAATGAAGCCCATACAAGTTCATATTGTTCCATTATGCCATTAGGCCTAAGGTTGGTTCCTTTGAAAATACTAAATCACAGGCTTTCAGCTCACTGAGAATTGAGTCATTAGGTAATATGCACTGTTCATGAACACTGGCAGCATCCACCTATATGGAATACAAAACCCCTTAAGAAATTAAATAGGTGTAATAATAACAGTCATACTTTCACACAGAATTTTATAGACACACCTGTATTTGAAACTGTTACTTCCCATCCATTTTTCTTCCACTGTTTATTTTTTCCTGTAACACCACAACACACCTTCAATACACACATATTTACAGAGGCTTTATCTTCCAAAACAGTCTATTTCTGCTCCCCTCTCTTCCACCCTGTATCTATCACAAATGAAAATCCATGACTCTTCTCTAGGTGGCTTTAAATAACCTCCCCCTTTCCCTTCATGCAGCTGAGGAGAAGCTAAAAGGTAAGAAAACAAAGCATCAATTCCTACCATCAGATACAGCTGGTAAGTCAGTCTTTTCATGTTAAGGCTCTACATAAAATGGGGCAACTTGCCTAAGCTTATGCTGTGACATTTTCTAGGCAGGAAGATCTAGTACATGTGTAAACTAATGATTACCTAGATATGACAAGTGCTCCAGAAACTGTCTTTGGTTTTAAGATTGCAACTGTTTTTCAAAATCCACTCCTGAGTTCGATGTAGTAATTCATGTGCTATATTAGAGAGAAACTTCACCACGCACAGTTTTACCTAAAAGAGAACTGATATTGGCAGGATAAGTCTGCTCTTTTTGGACTGCTTTAATACATGACATCATGACATAAAGTGCCTTTTCACTCAGAGATGGGTTTGTTTGGGTTTTTTCCCCCTGCCCATTTCACATCTACTTTTTATCATACTTGATGAGCCACAGCAAGACAGACAACTTAGATAAATTGGATCATAGCCAGTAAAACCCATCTCACAGCTGCTCTCTACCTCTGCAACAGAAACATCCTTCATCATAAGATCTGTTAAAATAAGCTGTCAATAAAAATTCCCTGCATTTATCTGGGAAAGAGTTGCTGGTAGAAAAGGCCAGTGCAATAAAACTAGAGATAGCCATTGCATCAGCCAGCATTCAGTGAAGAAACAGAATCAAATCACTCCTTTACATTTAATTAGGATTAGGTAGAAGAAAATACAAGGCCAAATATTCACTGTTTGTAAATCACCTGAGCTCCACTAACCTTTACACCTACTGACATCCACTAAAAATACAAGTGTCTTTCTCTGGAAATGAAATGCTATATGCACTGATCTGGAAGAGAGAGGAAGGTGTTTATACAGTTATTAACATCCTGTACATCCAATGTTTTCCTTGCAGTGCAGTGCCATGTACACTAGCCTACCCTGAGCAGATTAGCAACTTCTAAACTGAAAATGCCAGCCCCCAGTCCTTCATGTGGTATCTAGCTTAACTGCAGGCAAGAAGCTGTACTACCTGAGCTATGCTACTGCTGGGTAGGCAACAGCACACTATTTCTCTATGCACTGCACAGATAAAGGAATAACCTTAACAGTTAGTCTTGTTGCAAAACCGCTAATAAAGTAATTTTACATGTGATGGAAATAAGGCAGTGAGACAGTAATTAAATGGTCCAGCCACGGGCAGAGCCAAAAGTAGAAAAGAGATTTTCAATTCCCAATCTGTTGCTGTCACTTCTAGACCATATTTTCATCTTCTTAATTGTCCACTATTGATCCCTGTATAGAGCTCCTTTCAAACTCCATATATCTTAAGCAGAAAAGACACCACCAGCTGATCTTTATTGGCATGAAGGCACTCCATTGTCTTGGACTGATCTACTAAGAACAAAACAAGGTTCAAAACAATCCAGCCCAAGGCATTACAGCTGAGGAAAGAGTGATTCATCTTCTATTCTTCCAAGGTTTCACAATACTACTTTTTGCTTACAGAAAATTACTAATCAGAATTTCTAGAATTGCATCACAACTGCTTAGACGAGAGCTAGGAAGATGCAAATAAAATACACTCAAAGTGCTAGTTACAAAAAGAGATTCTTTCAGAACTTCAAAGCACCTCGTTGTCCTACATAAGCTTATGAAGTCTCAAGATTCAAGTAACTTACCCCCTCCACAGAAGTCCTGTTCAAATTGGGTGGACATAGGAGATCTGGTTCTTTAAAATAAGTGCACAGAGCTGCATCTCTCTGTTTAAAATTAAGTATCAGTGAAGTCCTCAAAATCAAATTTAAAGAATACTGAAGTGTGTACATGCCTCACAGGCTCCTTATCAAGGGATGACAATCATTCAGATGCCACAGAGGATTAGTTTTATTAGTACCCAGCTTCATACCATACCTCTCCAAGAGCCTGGACAAGAGGGGACACTGCATTAGCTAAGAATGTCTGCTGCCCCTCACTGAAGACTGTGGAACCTAGCGAAACATGAGTGCTTTTTATCAGTTAGGTTGTTTGTAGAAGAAAGTTTTCACTTCTCAAATTAGCTGCTAACTGAAGGCACATGATAGTCACATGATAGTCTGAAAACAGATTTTAATGTTTGAGGTTTGACTGCAAAGATGTCATGGATTACATTGGTCAGTGTTATTTCCCACTGCCAATGGTTAAGTGGGCTCGCACAGAATATTAAACTCAGGTTCTCCACTTTTCATTGGAGTGAGTTGAAGCTGTGGCTCCCACTGTAACCATCTGGCTATTTCATAGGCTTGAGTAAGGTGCTTGGTGCTCCTGATTTCTCCCACTGACAGTGTCCTTAAAAAAATGGACCCGAATATTTTAAAGCAAAAGGACTGCAAGTCAGCCAATAATCTTCCTTTCTTTTTAAAGTGACCATGGATTTGGCCTCTGCATTTGTCTTTGGGCATCGTGTTCACTTAGAGATGAAACACGGCAACCCACTCACAGTGCACAACCTCCGCATATTTCTTTCTGAAGAGCTTCAGTATAACTTGTTTTTATTTACCATGAATTCCTTTTTCTAATCATTGATCTGAATCCTTCCCTCTATACATAATCCTTACTCAAAGAGACAAAGTTCCAGTGCTTTCTTATTGTGCATTTTATTCTTGCACTGTAAATCAATGTATTTTGCTTTAAGGCATTTTCCTTCACATTCTTTTAACGAGAAATGAGTTGACTGTTCATCAGTAGCTGTGGGATACAGCAAAGAGAGAGCAAAATGAACTGCAGGGCTATGCACTGCTTCCTTTGGGAATGAGGGAACTAATCCAATAAAAGACTTGCACATCTTTTATCTAACTTTCCAAAGACTGGATCACAGAGCAAAAACAACATTCAGGGTACTCTATCCTGGAAATGGGCAGATTTCATTATTCCACTGACACTACAAACTGAGCAAGAAATGGCCTGAAGTCTTCAGACTGATCATACAACTGCCAAAATTTCACCAACAGAAGTACATTGAAAATGGTGTCAATCCCTGCCATACTGCAGCTTCCATCACGTGAAGCACTCTGAAATTAGATAGTCTACCAGTCACAGCAAAGCTGTGTTAAGGCACCTACCTATTCCCTCTTTGCCCAACACTATGTAATGTTCATTCTTTTAGTTTCACAGTGAAACACAGCAAAGAGTGGAACAGGCAGCAGTGATGCTCTCCCTACTCTTCTTGCATGAGCAATAGCCAAGTGTTGGGAATTCACAGTGAGGAAAGGATAGCTCTTGGATCATATCTTTAGCTAGAGGTATGGTTAACTGTGTACCTACCAAGGGAAAAACGACCCATGCAGCCCACTGAATAAGGAGCTAGGAGGTGCAGCACAGTAAATCAAAGTTTGCAAAGTAGAGGAAGTAGTGCAACTTCATAATTGAGAACTCACATGAAAGAAGTTATCCTGATCCCTTTTCCCTGGACTGCCCAGATGCATCATCCAACAACTAACAAGTTGAAAAGTGTAGATCTGGCAAGCCTAAAGCAAAGCCAGAAAAGGAGTCAGGCCCCCAGGTGCTAAAAATCAAGCACTGGTCAGTATATCAGTGCTCATTTCCCAGGAATAACATTCTGTCCTACAATACCTCTAAAGCCCTTCAAGCCTCTTCTCCACTCATCTGAGTGAGATCAATTCAGTTCCATGCTTACTTTCCAGAAGCCTCTTAATAATGACATAACTCGATGTCCATTTTTTGCCAGTAAAAATTTGATGGAATTTTTAAATAAATTTTAGAAATAGCTTGCTGGAAAATAATGTTATGCCTTTGAACTCTACATCATTTACACCAAATTCCTTTCATTATGTATATGCTTTCTACTTTGTAATTGAAACAACTTTAAAAGTAGTCTGCTGGCTTTTATACTCAAGCCTTCTAAATTATTTTCTTTCATGAGAAATAACAGCCTTTCATTTATATAGCATTGTCATATGTGAATTTTCATGTTAAAGAGGAATAATTTTGCACAAATGCACAGGTATTTTTGGCCACAGAACCAATACACAAAGTCATTAAGTTTTCATACTGAAATTTGGTGTGTACCAAAAATGCTGATGAAGATATTATGAGTTCTTATACTGCTAAAAAGAGATTAGGAAGTTTTACTTTAGGCAGAGAGAACACTCAGTAGTCTCTTGAACTATCCAGCTTCAGCTGATTCTTTGACTGCTGTACCCCTGTGAACAGTATTTCCAGCATTACATTTCCTTATGTTTCCACCATTACATTTGCCTTATGGTTGAAATTTCGTTGAAGTTATGATTACACATAAATACGTGTGTGTCTGTGTTTATTACTAGAAATAGTAGAAGGTAGCATGAGCCACCTTCTGTATTAGCTGCAGAAAAATAAATTTTGTTCCTCATGCTGATACCTTCAGGGACTCATAAAAACAGTATCTCTTGCTGATCACAGGCAAACATATAATAAAGAGAATGCATAATTGTGGGTGTCCATGCCACAATTTTATCTTATATATAAAGATGAAAAAACGATGATCCATAAATATAAAAAACCAAAGCAAACAAACAAAAATATTAAGACTGTAGTAAATGCTACTTTGGAAATAAAAAGGGTACAAGAAACATTACAGAAGTATCACCTTTACTCTAACATAGGTAATCTAGTAGAACCTATTATTGCAACAAGAGAAGTTTTTTATTTGACTACGTAATTTTACACCAGAAAGGCTCACGAACATATCAGTTTCACTGGACTTTTTTTCACTGAAGATTTTTTTTCCAGCTCAGAGAAAAGAACAAGTAATGCAGTACTACTAGGGTTTGAAGAGTTTCTGAGTTATTCTCTTAAATTCCTGTATGCCTTATTAAAGTCAATAAATTAATGGACATTACAGGCTAGGTAATCGTACTCTACTGACTTCCACCTACTGTAGCTAGCTAGCCTAAGCTTCCTACAGGGCACTATATTTATTGGACCTCTATGACAATGTCCTTTCCAATTTTTCACCTGTACTACTTCTTTGAAAAAAAAATTTAAAAATCAACTTTTTTTGGCTTTATTTTTGGCCTACCTCTACTGGATCTGGCTGGGATGGAGTTCATTTTATTCATAGCAGCACCTATGGTGCTGTCAAAGTTCTGTGACTAGAACAAGGCTGTAACATGCTAATGTTTTAATTCTTGTTGAACAGTGCTTGCACAGCATCAAGGCTTTCTCTGCTTCTCACTCTGGTCTCTCAGTGAACAGAATCAGTGTTGTGCAAGAGGTTGAGATGGGGCACAACCAGGCATACGGTCCAAATCAACCAAAGAGATATCCCATGCCCTATAACATTATGCTCAGCAAAAGAGGCAAGTTACCCATCTTTTTCTTGAGAACTGGCTGGGCATTGGTCTCCTCAAGGGAGGCAGTCAGTGACTGATTGCTTTTGCATCACTCATATTTTGTTTTCTTTCTCTTTTCTTCTACTTCTTCACTTATTACATATTCTTTATCTCAACTCACACTTGATTTTACTCTTCCTTTTCTCTTTCCCCCATCCCCCTGCAAGGGTGGGGGATGAGGGGAGGGCAGGCTAAGGGCAGCGGGCAAGCAGCTCTGTGGTGCTTAGCTGCCTACTGGGATTAACCCTCAACACCACCGTAGTTGAAACGAAAAAATTGTTTCCCGCTCATGTCTGCTGCCTGAAACTTCAGTCAGAAGAGAGTGAAGGATTTGCCTGTTCAAAACTGTCACAGCATGTGAGAGAGAAGAAGAATAAAATGGTGAGTGGTATTCTCAGTACCACCAAGAGTAGCAGACTTAGATATGCAATGAATAACTGACTACTGCTGCTGCACATTTTGAAATGACATCTATTTCTGTGTGAAGACACAAAGACACAGGAAATTTCCCTATTTTGTCTAGTGGCTTATGTCACCACCAAGTTAAGAAATCATCATCATTGTATCTTTTGAATTTACCTGTCTTTACCCCTACACTCTTACTTTTCCTTATGTTTTCCTCTTCTAAGTAGAAAAATATATCCTGTATTTTTCTTGAGATGATGTTTATGCTTTGTACTTCCATACTTACCTCTCTATTTCCTTAAAAACTTCCACCAAATAAAACAACAACAAAACAAAAAACCAACAACAAAAATAAACTCTGGTGATATTTATTTTATCACTAAATATATTTCTCTTATTCCTTCAACCTTTCTTTGTATCTCACTTTTGAAGTTAGAGATAAAGGCATCATTAGACTAGTTGCCACAAATTCAATGCAATGATTCAAAATACGGGTCAGATGCCCAAAGTGATACACAAAAAATATTGGTAATTCAGTATTTCAAAAGGACAGTTTCCCAGAGGATTCCTAAGTATTTTAAAGAGCTCTGAAGGAAAACTTCCAGAAACTCTAACCTCTTTAGATTGGTTTATTAGATGACATCCCAAAATTTCTGATGACTTTCAAACAGCTCCATAATACTATATTGATGGGAAAAATCACAGAGAGGTAGGCAGATTAAAAAATGGCCCTGTATATTAGACAGTGATTTATACTTACAGATCCTTGAATCTTTTCACATACTGTGAATCTTTTCACTTCACTGTGCCTTATCTTCACACATGTTGTAACATTATATATAGGTAGTGAGGCGCCACACGTCTGCGTTCAAGAACATTCAACGTGAAAATACTCTTTGCTATCATTTCAGTATTAAGAAGATTCAGTATTTTTGATCTCCTAAAATGAGACCAGAAGTTGGTGTGAACTGGCTGTGGTACTTCAGGGACTTTTGTAACCTGAGAGCAAAGTGTTTCAGCCCATTCAAATTTCAGAGCTTCACATGAAACAACAGCAGTGTATCCCACTGCTCTCTCCCCAGTGCTGAAACAGCCTTCAAAAGCAACACAGTTTTTTTGGTAAGAATTCTCAGGGATTACATCAATAGTTTATATCTTAGCCTCTTCTAATCATCTTGTAATGTTCGACAGGGATGGAAATTTTCTACTTGTACATTGTAAAAACTCGCACTCAAATTACAAGCAGTAGAGCCTACTAGCAATAAACTATATTAAATACCTTCTGCTTAGGCATAATGAATTATACTTTCAGAGACAGACAATGCAAAGGGCTTCCTGTAATTGTTTCACTGATAAAAAAGGTTCCACTCATAAAATGGATAAGACTAAACTGAGAAGGAGGTAGCTTAAAGATTCAAGTAAAGAATTCTTTCCAAGGGAGATTCACCACCAATAAACCATTACTATTATCTGTTATTTGTGACTTGCAAAACAGTGATTTTACCAACAGATCAGTTTACTGATCTGAAACTAAACCTTCTTCACTCTTGAAGTCAGAAACGCATTTTTAAATGAACTGTACCTTATGTGTGTTTCTCTAAAAACCTCTTTCAAAACAAAGGAGGGAAAGATTTGACTGGATAAATGATTCTGTTACCCAAGAACAAACACAACACAAAGCTATTATATTATCTTGCCTACACAGCACAGTATAACATTTTCCTTCTATACAATAGCATACTCTGCATTTACAGAACAGAGATATTATATGTTATGACAGAACTGTTTTATCCTGTTCAAAAAATGACATGCATCAATGGGAAAATATCAGAAGAGCACAGGGAGAAGATTTTTTATTATTACAGACATAGTAGTCTATCGTAAATTAGCGAGGCCATTATAAGCCAGAACACCAATATGTGCTCCCTGACAGGAGCCCATTTCAGAAGCTAGTGACATTTTGATTAATGCTATATAATAGCACTACATTTTACATGCTATATATCTTTAGAAAAGGATTATGCCTTGGACAAGATTTCACCTTAGTTCTTGCCAGATGACATTAAGAAGCTGGGATATACCTCAGTTAAACGTTTGATTATGGTTTCTAATTGCTGCTCAAATAAAGACAAAGAACAAAAAGTGTAATAACTGCTTTTTGGAATAAAGGGTTTCTTATTTTTATACCATGTCAATAAATGCACAAAAAACATTCAGTGAGCTAGAGGCATTAATAAGAGATAATATGTTTTCAGAAGTTAAAACAATCCAGTTGATTGCATTAAGCACGGCTTGGATTTGCAAATTTTCTTAGATGTTTTTTGCTGGGAACTGTGTCATAGGTGATCGGTTTCTGTAATGGCTTCATTGTTTCATACAAAAGCAAGTCAAAGCCTTATTAGAAAAGCTGCAGCAGGGATCTGAGATGTAACACTACTGAGTCACAAATACACCGTGTGTTTTGTAATGCTTGCATTAAATTTGGGATTACTAATCTGTTTCTAAATGTGGCTGAGTTTGAGCTGCAGAGATAGTCGTTAAAAACAGGTAGAAAACAAGACATAGATGCTATGTTTTAAATAATATAGAAAGAAATATTTAAAAAGAGATTTCATATTTACCTGACACACCTCAGGGAAGGAGTTCCTATACATTCAATCCCACATTAGGAATAACTGACAAGGAATAAGAAACAATGTGCCCAATGCCACATAAAAATTGTAACTTAACGAAAGGAGGCAGATGTAGAACTTCATAATTCATCTGCCTTCAACTTCCTAAATCAGGTCCTTGATCATGCAACAACACTTGCACCAATCTCATCCTCACAGCTGCCCTTCCCACCTCTCTGTCTGAATGCTAGAAAGGCAAGATAAAAAACCAACTAAACAAGTGTTTTCATTATATGGGTAATCTGCTAAAGTCCAGGAGGAAAATCTAATTTATTTTCAGTAAAAAAGAAGAAAACATTATATGTTTTAAAATAATACAGCTTTCACATGCCTGTTGCCAGCAGCCAGGGTAAGGCACTCTGAAGAAGGTGAGACACTTCTGTGGGTTTTTGATTCCAGTGAAGCCAGCGAGACAGGTTAGTGCACCAGCAGTGAAACTCAGCAGGCCTGCACAATTTTTTATTTGGCTTCTTTACTTTTAAGTCAACTTGGTTGATCAGTTTTGAGAGAAAAGATGCTTTTATAAAGTGTGTTTTGTTCAATTGGCAGATACAGTTGTATTTGAGACACACAGATTGTGGGCTATGTTCAGAGATTGTAAACAGGATATGTCAGGGTCTGTAAACCTTGAAAATTTGTGTGTCAGTAAGAACTTCCTGAAAAGTGAGAAATAACAATCAACTCTCCTTCAAGACCAATTCCCAGCCATACGATGTGGATGGCTGTGAACATCTCACCCAGTACGCACCATTTCCCTTACCAAGGACCATAGGAAAAAATATAAACAAAGAAATTAATTTCAACTGGTAAGCAAAGTACTGTCTTAGGAAGGCTGAATTTAGACATATGATGGCATGCACACTCACAGTGCTCCTTTTAACTGTGGTTTTGTTTGAAATACATTTGTTATTGTTTTTTGGGACTTTACAGTGGCTCAAGACTTCAATTTCTTTACAGCTTTCCCCAATGATATTGCCCTCAGGCTCACAATGGTGTTCTCCCTCCTTACAACTTCTGCAGTTAGACCAAATTGCTTATGCTGGGTCAGCCCAAGCCTGTGTATTTTATTGTCTCCTGGGTGAATAGTGTCAGACAAGGAGAGATTAATGTATTATCACACAGCTTTTGATTTAAAATTAGCTTACCTATTGAATCTCTTTCAACTGGCCTTTTGAAAAGGATAATATATGCAAACCACTGAGCAAAGATGTCTCCTCTGGCATTGATTGAAATAAAAGAACAGTTTTGCTCGAAGAGGATTCCCTTACTGACCTTTCTTTCACTCAAGACTTTCACCTGCAAATTTTGGTAACCTGAAGCAAACCTCTAACCTATAGTCATTAACCTCGTGAACCAAAGAAGGGTGCAACTTGGCAAGAGAAATACCTATTTTACACTTTCCTTCCACCAGTAAATCCCTCATTTTGTTTAATTTTCCAATCACTGTTCATTTATGCCTTACAAGCTAATCTCTCCACTCACAAAAGAAATAATTAAAAGATTGCATTCATATACAATTAATGTTCAAATTGATTGTGAGTGGAAGTCAGTTTTTGCTTTGACTTAATTATGTAAATGAACACCAGAAAGAGTCAGAAAGGTGAAGACCACAGGGTTTGATATAGGAGCATGTTGGCTTAACCCAGCTGAGTTTCTTTCTGCTTTGATGCACCCATACAGAGAATTGATAATTATTTGACAATGAAAAGTCTGTATTAATCCCATTACAGCCCATACTACATGACTATGTAGACAAGAATACTATATACTAGGAATGAACACTATACAAACAACTCAAACCATATAAAATTATTGTATCACACCAGAAAGGACTGGTAATTAAATTTGCATAGAATCACGTTAAAATCTTACTGATATCGTATGCCCATGACAATATACCTGCTTTTACAAAAATAAAAGGAAAAGCTCTATGTTGTATCCTCTACTTTTGCTGTACAGCTATGTTGATAATTTTGGTGATGAATGTTTCCTACTGGCAAGTGATTTAGGGCCAAAATTAACACTAGGCATGATAAAAATATTAAATGAAAATAGGATTTTTAGAATGCCCTTAAAAAATAAGAAGGGCAAAGAGTGGAGAAGTATGAGCTACAGCATATTTAAGATCTTACTGAAACTTTCTTCAGACTCTAGCTAATGTTCAAGAGCAAGTACATTTACTACTCCCTCAGTTGCCAGCATTATTGTAGCTGTTTCTCATTGAAGCTACAGAAATCAGAAAGTGCATCATTAGGGGATATCAGCAGGAAATCTCTTTCCCACAGTGAAACTCTTCTATTTCCTTTGATAGACTGAGATTCTGAAAAAAGAAAGCTTGCCATTGCTGACTCTTCAAATGCACAGCAGAAGTGAAGGCGTTTTGCTCAAAAAGCAAAGCCCCACAACATTTTTTTTCCAAGTACTTGAGGATGGACTGAATGCTTACAATACAGCTGTGAAAGATTCATGCTTGCTTCAGTCATGGTGAGCTTGCAGGATTCAAAGGCCCTTGGGCCTTAAAAGACCATCAAAAATACTGGTTAGGAAAGGATTTTGTTACTTGGAAAACAGAGCTCCCAGATTCACAAGTTGCTCAAAGTAAGATAGCATAAAAATCTACCCCCACTTCGCAGTATCTGCCATGTTTTTTCAGTAGATAAAACTGTTTTTGCTTCAAGCAGATATACTACTAACAAGTTTGAAGTTTGAGATGTTTTATCACATGGTGTGAAGTAGGCTGTAGCATTTTTAATGGAACAGCTGATTTTAGAGGGTACACAGTATTTCCTTTTTATCACAGCCTGTAAGTGATAGGAAGCTCATCTTTAGTTTTAAAACCTGTTTTACTGTGATATTTTTCAATTATTTTTTTTAAATCTTTCATTTCCAGCATTTTTATAATTATGTGTTTCAAGATGAATATGAATTACCATATGGTTTAAAATGCAGCAATTTTGCATGAGGCACACCTGGTTAAGTTCGGATAATGGCATTTTTGTCTGCATCATATTCAGTGTTTAACTTGTAATCAAAAACTAGTACGTATCCCACAAAATTCTTGATGAGCTGTAAATGAACCTCCATCAATCCACAACCCTAAAGTAAAATCCACTTTCTTGCTCCAACAGTTTTACATGTGCCACCCTATGTGAGGGTAGTAAACTGGTGATACGCCCTATAAGGGTCAAGTTCTTCATGCTAACTATCTTTGAGGCTCAGCATCTGACTTTAGGAACCAAAAACCTAGTACTTGCATGCAAAAGTGTCTGTGATACTGTTTTCTCAGTTTGAACCCACAGTTTTTATGGACATACAAATTTCCTCATCAAGAATGTCTAAAGACCTATGTACAGCAGATCCGCTCAGATTTTAGCTCTCTTGGTAAGTCTTACACACCAGGTTATAAGAAATCTTCTGCCCAGATGCTTATATGCCAAGGCATCTAAAAGTGCCTAAAACTGTTACAAAAATCATACCACATTACAAGACACTTTGTTACTGCACTTCCATATTTGCCATCCTGAACAGCACGGTGCTATTACTGCATAGGGCCAGTTAGAATTCATAAATTATATGCCACTGCGCTTACTTCCTGTGAGTAGCTCAGCACGCACCTGACACAAGCTCACAACACCCAATTAAGTGCAAAGTAGAGTACCAGAAACACAGTGGAAAAAAAGACATCTTTGCAATAATAACTTATTGGTAGCAGGATCTTGGTCTAAAAAGTCTGCAAAAGTCTAAACTGGTCCCTCAGTGCACTTTTTTCTTGACATGGAACAAGTGCCTGAGAAACACTGCAAAATTCAAGGAGACAGAGAGAAAGAGGTGACCTGACACAGGAAGAAAAGGAAGAACCCAGAGCCCACGCCATTCATCCCACCTCTATGGAGGGCAAAGCAATGAGAAACCTGCTGGCCTCTTCCTAGGGATAAGGCTTTATCTATTGGGCTACAGTCATGCACTTTCACAGCATGAATGCCTTAACTGGAAGGCATGCTACTCACGTTTCTCAAAAATTATTAAATGAAGTAGATACACTAGTCTGCAGCAAAAAACTGTGTTGTTCCTAAGGATCTAAGCACAGATGAAAGAGTAAAACTTGATTTAAAATTTTTCATTATGCCGGAATAACCCCTATGTATCCCAAGATCCCTTTATAAGTGAATATATAATCAAGAATTTACCAACAAAATTTTATCAGGTCATCTATTTCCCTACAAACTATTTTCTTCAAGCTGAAAGAATAAAAGTAAAACTAAACACAAGAAGCCTTAACCTGTTTATCTGTACAACAACTGGATAGTCTCTGCCAAATTTGTGTGCTTACCTTTGAAATGAAAAATAGAAAGGGGGAAACATGAAATATTAGAGGAAGTCTCAGTGCATTTATGCTGTCTATACTCTAAGTGAAGCAGCACCTAAATTCCTAGCCATATGCCAACCCACTCAAGTAACAGTTTCACCAATATCATTCTCATGAGAAACGTTTTGCGGGACTGGAGGTGCTCCAGTGCAAATACCTAAGTAAAGATGAAGAAGATCTATCTCTACAGGGAAAGCTCCTCTTCATAAAGGAAAAAGTTAGAGAGCTAAATTTTAATGCTATTTTCATATTTAAATTACTATCAAAAAAAGAATACTTTGTATTTTTATAACACCTAATTTATAGGAATTTCAAAACATTCTGCACACATGAATAAATTCCACTTCTTACCTCCCATGAAGTGTGAGAAAATTACCCCCATGTTAACAGGTAGAAGCTTAAATTTTTGAGATTAAGCTATTTACTATGGATTACAAAAAAAGAATAAGGAGGAGACACAACAAATGCTATAACCCTCTCAGCTTCTCTTCTCCCTACTATTCAACACTCAACACTATGCTTCCCAGAGAAATTTAAAAATATAACTATATTTAAAAAAAAATAAAATTAAACTTTATATTTGCTCTCAACATTGAAAGAAATATCCCTCTGACATAAAAGTGAATGCACAGCTTTAGTGAAAAGGAAAGGATAAGTCAGCATGTTCTCAAGGTCTTCTCCCAGCTGCATAGTTCATTTGTCTTCAAAATATTCTTCCAGCATAACTGATTCCAAATCATCCCATCTGATAAACAACAAACTGTTCTATTTCTTTTCACTGGGAACACTGAAGCACAAATGTCACACAAGCTTATGCAAAGGTACCTGAGGGCTCACTGCGAAACACGGAATTAGCTAGAGATGAACAAATATATTTATTTGTTTTGAAGGTATAAGTGAAAAATAGTTAAAGCAGTTTTATGTGTGTGTCTATCTGGGTTTCTTTTTTTTATCTATTGCTGTAGTGGGGGAAAAAGGCAAAAAATGAAAAAATAAATATTCCTCCTTACATGAAATTAAATGACACTACATTTCAGATACTAGAATTGCTAATAAATTTGACTTTTTTCAACACAAAAAATTAATAACAGATTGTATGTTATTGGGTTTTTTTAAATTGAAAACAATTTTGTAAAAAACATTGTATTTTAAAACATTTCTGCTACCTTGACTCTAGTTTGAAGTCTGTCCAAACTAAACTTAAAGATCCAACTTTCAGACACCACCTCCAGTGACTATACTTATCAAGGAGGTAAGAGGGCCACTGAGTAAATAGCCTCCTATCATAGCTCAAAAGCCACCTGTACTTACTCCATAATTCCCTTCTGAGGGCTATAGCCTCTGGTGTTCAAATCAACTGACCCTGCCATGTGCTTCGAAAACCTTTACCTGTGTTTTTCTGACATGATTTCTGTATCAGGGAATCAAGTAGCTAAGAAAAAAACCTTAATGAATCATGCCTGTTACATACAGCTGTGAAAAGAGAACTGGCTCCAGGGTTGCAGATGTTATGGTGTGGGCTAAAGCTGATCTGGAAATCACACACATGCACACACACACACATACACACATTCTAGTTAAATACTTTCCATTTCTTCTGACAATAGTAAATACATGGATAGCCAAAAGGAACAAAGATAATCCAAAGAGATCACACCCTTATCATATCAATTTTCTGTTGGAAGAAATTGCAGGAGGTATAGATTTCCAAGACTGGATCAAAAAAGGCAGAAATACGACTGAGATGTGCAACAACCATATAAGCCAGAAAAGTCAAGTTGTTAGTTACAAAACTGGTAAGATCAAATGGAAGGATTTTTTAGCTATGGAAGTCAGCCTAATCACAGGATTTCAGGAATGCTCCTCAAAATATTTTACTGGCCATTTCCTTTATAACCAAGCTGGGGTATATAGTCTGTGTGGCCCTTTATAACTTTGGTTAATATGCTTCAAAAATTTCAGCTGGATTCCACCTGAGTTTATGTGCAAAAATAATACTAACATGAAAGCTCTCTTCTGAAGAAGCACAATAATTGTGAACCTCTTTAAGAAGGCCATACCAGGGCCAAAGGGTCAAGTTTCAACTGCATTAATCAAACACCAAGGAAGCAAGAGACATTGGTGAATTTTGCTCCTAAATCTATCATCATATACACACATTACTTTCTCAGAAGTAGATAAACGAGTAGGTTTCAGTGTGTCAGAGGTAATATTCAGGTTGTCATGAGTGGTTGTGGATTGAGCTCAGAAATGAGATACTATTGATCGAGAAATTTTAAAATATCAAAACCTTAGAGAGAATATATATAGTGAATTATTTCCATGCATCTAAAATAGCATCTCTGTTTGTTGTAAAACAACAATTTTGCTTGATATTTACTCAGGACATAATTATCCTCATTTACTATATGAGCCTGGGCAGATGAAACAAAAAAGCACAGTTCTACCAATTCTAGTACCAAAGCTTGTTTTCCACTAATTTGGAGTATTGCATTTTCTCATACAATGTATTGCTCTGCATCCACCACTACCCCGTATCTGTTCCAGCCCAGGAACAAAAAGTAGACAGAATCTATCCTTGGGGAAGGCATTCCTACTTGGGATACAGAGCTGATGAAACCATCCTGCACTACACAAGCTTCCTAGTAGTAGTAGGATTTGGGACTTTGTAGGGGGGAGAGGCTGTTTGAGGGACTTAGGTCAGCCACTGGCCGTGATCCATTGTGGTGCAAGAATCCCACAGCCCACCTGAGCTGTGCACCCATCAGTGCAAAGGCTCCACATATCAAGGTGTGAAACACTACCCGAAACCCCTTGTCGGTGCTCATTCTGGGATCTATTCCCTCTTCCTACAAGAGAGATGTTAATCCTGGAAGAGAATTCAGGACAATATTTCTTAAGGAAAGTCAGAACATTTGCCCACACATTTTTCTAAAAGGTGACTGCACAGGACCTTAAACCCCAACGTCATCATCACCAACCAGCTGCTGGACACAGTGTTTCAAGCGGCGTTGACACATGGGAAACAGACTTTGTTTTTTTGAGAAACTGCTTTTTCTACAGAGGCTGATACTTTAGTTCAGGCCTAAAAGCTATTTATCTTCAAGCTAACACAGCAAATCCCAAACAGCAAAGAAAATTCAACAAGTGGAAAGGGAGTAGCATGGGTACACAAAGACCCCAGTCCCACAGAACCCACCGGTTTCACAAGGCTTTAAAGAATTTCTTATTTTCACTGTTGTCTTAACAACAGACAAACTCAACTATCACCCATCTAATGTGTTTCCCTCTTATTTATCATCTGTAAGCCAGACTGTCCTTTGAGGTCCAAGGTAAATGAAAACACACTTACTGCCCAGTTTGTATCAGTGCTAAAGCTCTATAGTTTCACTGGAACAATATAATAATATTGTTAATTTCCTAGTGGTTTGGGATTTGTGCTTTTCTTTAAACCTCGATTGGAAACTATGTGTTTGAAAACCTTAGTTATTTCACCCTTCATAGGAATAATTCTGGGAAGTTCTATAGCCACTATGGTACAGCATTAATGATTTATCAGTCTTTTTCCTTTCTATTTTTTACCCCCTTAATGAAAAGAAAAAATATGCATTTAAGTGTTCTCTGATTCAGGATCTACTTTACTAATGCAAGACAAAGTGTAGCTCAAAAAAAACCCCAAAACATGATACATGTAGGTTTGCAGTTTTTGAATGGTCTGTACTTCAAGATACATAGTGTAGAATACACTTCCTGTGTATCAAGTTACAGTACCTGAATTTCTCAAAACACAGCAGGGGTGCTTGTTTCTTGTCTGCTTAAATACATTTCAGATCATTCTAAGTATTTAATAACAAGATACAATGGGCAAAAGCAGAAAAAGCTGTATAAATATTTTAATAGAGTACCATTTTTATTCACTTCACTTTTGAAACTGCTTTTTTTAGCAGGTGGGAGGCCTTAACTTCCCTCATTTTAAGGGTAAATTATAATTAAACCTGTCATTTACATATGAGAGTAAACCAAGGATATTTTGGTAGGGAAGATACAGTTCTGACAGCTAGGTGTTCCTTGAAACACTTCACTTGTTTTCACTTTCATAACCTACAGCCTACAAAACAGATACATGAGAAAAAAAATGCCATCACTATAATTAGTGAGAAAGGGTTTCATTCTTCATGAATCTTAGCCCTATTCTGCACGAGATGACATCAAGTGCCTCAAGAACTGCATCATGCCAGCAGTCCTCAGCAAACTGATGTCACGTGTGTGTTGATACCACTCACCACTATTCTGGAAGGCATCAGCACCCTTAAGGAGTGGGATCTTGATGCAAATAGGAAGATGATTTTCTGCGTAGCAGTGGCAGGGGTGGAGAAGAACAGCAACATTACTATTGCATTCCGCTCTCCTTATGGTTTATGCAAAGAGGAATGGCATTTTCTTTGCAAAATATAAACAGTCAGTCAATTTCAGGAAAAGTAATTAAGCCTCATCTAGCTGCCAGTCGTGTTTGTTTCTGGACAAATATTTCAAATCAGTTGTGTTTTGTAAATGGGTAATGATGGTTTGGGGGGGGGGGGGGATGCTTTTCTTCATCTAATCCCCCCAGAATTTCTATATAAAATGAGCTACAGAACTCTGCAACAAGCTTTCTAACGAATGCTTCCAATACGTCGAGGGAAAAAAAAAGCCAAACCAAACCTGCTACATCTCATGAATTCAGATATGAAGACTTCCTAGAAAAGGCTTTCATTTCAGATTCATGAGATGCTTTATGAAACAAAGGCTTTCAAAATTTCTTTTGCATGATCCCAGTTTGTAAGACGAAGCTATAGGAATGAGCAAAAGGGCTGCTGAATAGGTTAAGAGAATAGCTAAGAACATCCTTTGCTCACCATCCTGACTTGTCATAATATGTCATTGCTTTAGGAGAAAGAAGACAAAACAAATCATGTCTGGTTGCATTGTTGATATGATTTTAACCTCAGGATAAACATCTGGACCAACTCTCAGCATCATTACGATTTGCTGTCTCTATTATCCCAGAATCCACAGTTCTGGAGTAAGACCACAGTAATGCTTAACCACTGGGTGTTGACAAAACAAAAAGGCTGTCTCTTTCCCAAAAAACTACAGATATTTGAACAAAAGGACAGAAAATATAAAAAAGCCCCAAACAATAAAAAACCTCAATGGCATAATACAAATGAGAATGGTATAGCGGCACTCCTTCTATTGTCTCCTTTTAAATAATCATTTGCATCCTTTCATGTCTCTTCCTAGTACACAGAAAGGCACTTCTAGTTGAGGAGGGTCTTTAGGAAGCCTTCTGAAATAGCATAAATTTTACTGTAACTTCTACCACACAGAAAGAGCCTATTAACCACATCTGTAGGCAAAACCCCTTGAGAAACACCTGAATCCTGAAAGAATGAATGTCCCTGACAAACCAGGAATGTACCCATTACCTCTCCCAGCAGGCGAAACCAAGACACAAACCTAAAGCAGACACTCGAATGCCAGAAATTTTCCTCACTCTCTAAATGTTCATTAAACAAACCTTTGCTAAATTTTTCAAATCAAAAGCTGAACAGCCTGCCTGAAGTGTTTCTTCTGCTGAGCGTAATTACTGAGCACATTTACAATGTGTTATAACTGTGACTTCAGCACATTATCACCATTAGGTTTAAAATGTAATCTAATGTTATAGTAGAATTTGCTCTTATATTTTATCTATGTGATTATCACAAAAACTAAAGAGAAACTGTAACTAAAAACTATGCAACTCCTTTAACATAATTTGAAACTGACCACTAACACAGAGGAGCCCCCTGGCATAACAGAGGCTTCAGCATTAGACTCAGACTAAAGAGTGGAGGGGCAGAAAGTCTGTGCCAGCCTCTACATTAGCCACATGGATAGCTATTTGCCTTCCTACATTCAGGGAGAAGGAATTTCTCAAAAGCATCCATGATTTTTACAATAAGTCCTATTTTGAAATAATTGCTCCATTGTAACAGCAGAGATTTATCTTTACCGATACAAGGTATATTATACTAGCTCTTCCTCTTATGAAAGAGATTCTTGATTTGTTTTGGGAGTTGGGAGGTAGGAGTGGTTTTTTTAAAGGTTTTTCTGAGCCTTAAAAAATATTCATTTTTCCACCTTTTCAAGCTAGAAGACAATGAGATCATATTTTGTGTTTTAGAAGTCCATAAGCCTTCCTTTGGAAAATCATTAAGTTTATGCACAAGCATTGAACAGTACCAGTTGACAAGTTTATTGTCAAAAAACTTGTTTTCCCCCTAGCAGGTCCAGCATAAGACTGCATGTACAAGGCAGTCATTAAGTGAACCGGAATTCAACTGAATTACAAGGAAACTTGTGAATCCAAGTACTGGTATAAATTCTTATCATTATTATAAAATTTCTGCATCACTGACTTCCTGAACTATTTAAAAAAAGAAAAAAATTTACTTCTTCCCTGTCCCTCATTTCACCTACACACAGGACAAGCATCTTTTCTCTGGCACAAGAAGGGGTATGCCAAATTATTTGAACTGGCAACTCAGTTTTAACAAGTTTTCTTGTGAAATTGGGATCACAGGACCAGACACTTCATCTTAAAGAATGATGATATGTCATCATCAACACAACTTAGAGTGAAGGAAAGCATTCAAATGACTATTCTGTTTAGATGTATGCATTTCTCATGATATTTAAAATGAAGACCAATTGATTTCAGAACTTTCACAAAATTTGCAATTGGGATATAATGAGAAGCAAAGAGAAATACTGATCTTTGAGATCTAGGAAGGTAAGATCCACACCAGTGAAAGATTTGTGAGTCTCTGAGTTGTGGTTAGCACTTCACAGGAAGTCTAGCACCAAACAAGCTTCCCCAGTTAACTAAGAGGGACCCTGCAGGGAAACGTTCCTATTTGCTGCCTCTGTCCTGGATAGAAATCAGCTCACCCATGCCACTACATCATACATCACAATCTCATTTCAAACCACATTATTTCTCCAGCTCACAAAAAAGTCTAAAAGGGAAAACAGGAGAACATGAACTAAGTAATATTGACAGGTTCAAATTAATAGACTAAAGTTTTATGAGGATTGTAAATCAGAGTCATTCATACTTTGAAGGCATCTGACAAATATTTCAGACCTCCAAAAAGAACACTTGAAGAGATTAATCAGCTGAAACATCGTTGTGAGTCCTGAATACAAACTGATCATTATATACAGTGGCAGGGGGTATCTTCCTCTATGTCTGTAAACACACACTTCCACTGATATTAACGGAGAGAAGAACAGTCTAATTAGTGTTGTATATTTATCTATTTATCTTTTTAGTCTTGGGATTTCTTGAATAAATTTAATTAAACTGTGCCTGTGCTTTCATGCTTTGAGAACTTGCCATGGGTGGGTTGAAATGTGCATACTTGATAGTCTGTTCCATTTGCTTAGCAGTCTTGGAGGGAGGAGGGGAAAAAAAAAAAAACCTGTGAAAGAAAGCATGTCCGCTGAGTCACTTTGACTAAAACCTGCATTTCTGCTTCACTCAAAATTTACATAAAATCATTAAACTTGCTCATCTGATTATAAAAGGACAAAAACTGATTTTAATTCCAATAATCTGGTCACTTCACATTAGCACTATATATAGAGGACACGATGACACCATTTTTTCCCTTTCTTTGGTGTTTTGCAATGTAAAGTAGGTTATGTACCTCTGCATAGGTCTGTAATATATCAGTACTAGCTAACAAGCTGAAAGCCTACTATGACCTTGACAAGCAGGTAAGAATATACAACACAGTTTTTAATTCAATGTTATCTAATTGCTGACTCTTTTTTCTGGAACAGTCATTATTTCTCTGTTTGTCACATTTTTTTCACTGTGAATTCCAAAGTGGGTAATCTCATGACTGAAGTGCTTATTTGGGCCTAAAAACTGAGGATAAAATCTAGGTCCTGCTATAGTTGAAGTGAGTTTTGTCACTGACTTCAAAAGTGTTATAATTTCACCTTGGGAAATTTAAATTCCTTGCCTGGTGAATGGTGTGTATGTTTTCCATGAATACCCAATTCTGTCAGCTCTGAAATACTAAGTATAAGGGGATGCTGCAGCAAAAGTACAGCAGAAAAACAGTATCTAGTTTTGACAGAAACAGATCTGCATAGAGGACTTGAATGAAAGGCCAAATATGAGGAGTATAAGGAATAAAAAGGGGAGAAAATAGAAAGGTTGTAACATCAGCAATTTACTTGACTATCAGCTTCACATATGCCTTGTAAGTGCACTGCATGTGAAGACCGATACCACTTCATGAGCTGGTGAATTCTGCTACAAAAGTCTATAAATTTGGTGTTTGGTTAAGATTCCTTTCATCAGTGAAAGCCACAGGGAACCCAGAAAAACAGTTTTAATTACTACCACATTTCTGATCATCTATAATTTCAGGTAAATAGTATTGCAATATTTTGAAACTTTACCTCACATAATATTTTTCAGTTTGCTGGAAATGTTCATATAGAAAAGGCTCTGAAAAAGAAATCCCTAAGTAAGAAACAGAACCATACTTTTATCCAAAAGTCAGAAGTACTCAACCCAGATATGCAACACCAAAGTTTAAGCTATTCTTTCGCTTTATAGTATTTGGACCAAAGTCTTCCATCAATTTAGGTTTGATTGCAGTAAAAACTAACTAATATTCTTATAGTCATGCTCATTAACCTGCAGACTATAGATTCATGTAGAAGAGGCAATACAAGAGTGGAAAGCAAGCTAACCGCACATTCATCAACACAAATCACTTACATTTAGTGAGTTACTTAGTTTTCCCTAATTTCACTTATGTCAACCAGCTCAGCAATCTTAGCAGAAGGTCAACCAAATTCTATATGCAAGGATCATGTATGATAGACAAAGGTGCTTATTTCCTTCTTCTGTCCTCAAATTCAGCTGAACTATTATATTTACACATCCCAATGGCAAGACCTTTTGTGAGACAACACACGTTTCTGCCCATACAGATAACTAAAGACCTAGAGCACACTATATGCAAACACAGAATAAAATTGTGCAACAAATCATTGCACTGCATTCTTGCAGATGTAAATTATAACCACCTCTTCTTTCACCTTGTTGAGAGGAGCAAGGACACCCCCCTGGAGCCTGCTCCTTTGCAGAAGTACAGACAATCCTGATCTCCAGGCACAGTGATCACACAGCTTTCTCTGGATATGCTCTTATCAGACTCAGACATTTCTCACATATCTGTGCAACTTAGATAAAACTATCCCACAAGAACTGTTTTCCCTGTGGAAAGGTGCTGCACCCAATATCCATTCATCTCTGCATTGCTATAATTAATGCTAAGCTCCAAATTGGATTAGCCACGTAAGGCAGCTCCATACACAAGTTAATAGGATCTCTCTGCTAAGAACGCTCTTACCAATATGCAATTACTGTAACCAGGTATTAATCTAATGGTGTTAATCTGTCAGATTCTAAAATTTAAAGCACACTGCTGTAACATTTTAATAAAATTAAAAAGTAATTTCTCCCCTTTACTAAAATATGTGTACTAAGTTTTTTTAATATATACATATATATATATATCACAGCAATGGCTATGTGGAAAACAAACAAAAAAGCCAAATCAGCTAGGACTTGGGACTTCCATTGCTACATTAGTCAAACAGTGATGCTGACAATTTTGTTTGGGGTTTTTTTTGCCTATTAGGTAGACCAATGCATCCAACCCACTACATTGAACATAAGTTTCTACCAATTCTTCTAAATTCCTTTAAAACCAACTACTAGAAATAATAGTGATTACTATCATAATCCATTGTGGAATACCAAAGAGAACCCCTGTTCATTATTTAAAACTTTTCTCTCCTAGTCTCTTTTATCCAAATGACAAATACAGTCTGCCAAAGAAGAAATGGCAAATTACTAAAATAGAATTAACAACAAGTATAAAATAGACCACAACTTGTATCAGACATATGTACTGTATAAGAAACGAACTAACCAAATACTTATGATTTCTGTTTGTTCGTTCACTTTTAGCATAACAAGTCATGAGCTTGCTAAGCACTTACACCATCTTGGGTACAGGGAGCTAGTACATCAAGACACAGTTAGCTGAGCACAAAAGAAAAAACAACGATCCATTAAAATTTGCATTCTGGATAGCACAATTATCTCTTAAAAAAAACATTATCTTCTGAATATCCCTCCCAAGGTAAAAAATAAAAAAAAACAACAAAAGGTAACAAGAGATCATTTGTGATGGATTTCACATTTCCGAATGAATGCTGTTTCTGTGTTTGTTTCCAACTGTACTCCCTCAGCTCAGCTCTGAGTAGGAATGAAACTAGATGCACTCTGCCAGGGACAGCAGTTGTGGGCTCATCTCATAACTCCTGTGGGCTCCACACTCAGGACCTTTTGGAGAGATCCACTGCAACATTGTGGGTACTTATCAGACTCGGGGGGATAGCCAGGACCCCGCTGCCTCTGGGGCAGTGGTGCTGCTGCTGCTGGCTGGTGCTGGAGAGTCAGATGCAGAGAAATTGGTCACAGCTGTAAGTAAGCCAGATCACAGTGCAAGGTTTACACACGCTAGTATGGGTAAGGCATTCAGCTTGTTCTGAAACAGAAAGAGCTTTTAACTAAGCATAGAATCAAAACACTGATCTTCTCAAGAGCCTGAGAGATAAAGGAGAAACCAGTTAGGGGTAGAACAGTGGATGTCACCTTAGCTATGTCGTCATGAGTTTTCTGTTAACATTAAGCATGAGAAAGAGGCATATTACAAAACAAAAACTGGACTACAATTACCAAAGCATAAAACAATAGTGTGAAGCTGATGTAAAAGCCAGAAATTTGAGGCACAAAATCAGATGCAAACAGAAAGAGATATCAAGGGGAAAAAGAAATCACAATAAGCATAAGGAACTAATTTAAGTAACATCAACTTCAAATGTGTAAGACAGAGAAAGAAAAGAGCATGATAGGGGTTATGTAGAAAAGTTTCGAGTCCATCTCATGCAGCTAAGATAAAGACACCTTTGCCAGGCATTTAAAGAACTCTCAAAAGCACTCTATAAGAGAAACAGGGAAACAGTAGAAAACAAAAAAAATATCTTTAAAAGCCAGCAGCATGAAGGAGCACAATTGTGTGGCAAATGTATGAGTCCACATAGATTCAGAAGTTTTTGAGGTACATTCTCAGCGTGGTGGGGCACAACTAATACTTCCTGGCTGCCAATTACTTAGTTAATATGGTTTTAGTGTTTCTTGACCTGAGCTGTTGTATTCACTTCAGCACTTACTTTTCTAGTATGGACTTACTGACTGAGAACTCTTCTCAAGCTGGAAGCAGAAACCTGTATTCCAGTGCATAGCACCTATGTCCTACAACTCTTTAAATAGACTCTACTCATAGAGTCTACATTTTATTTGCCCTATGAAAAATAAATAATTTGATAAAGACTTCAAAATTAATAATATAGTAATATAGTAATAAACATAATATTAAGCAGCTTAAGTGCTAATAAAATGTTAGATAATGTTATATGCTACTGAATTTCAGAAGAAGTAGTCCTAACTTTCTATTCCATGGCTAAGATTTAAAAATTGTAAATAAAACATTATCATGTCACTAGAAGTCTGAGGTACAAATTATCAGTCCACTAATTTCTCCTTGTACAACACAAGCTATAAAAAAGCACAATTGTAAGACTACTACTTGTTAGTCCACCTTTTCTGACACCTCACATAAACCTGGTTTACAGTAACAAGAAAAACCCTTAAACTGACAAAACTCCAGATCACTCACTTGTCCACTAATAACGCTCAAGTAAATCCTCCTGAGAGCTTCTACATGCCTGTCTTCATGTGCTATAGCTCACACTGCTTGTATAATAATATAAAAAAAAGTGCTGTTATATATTTTTAAAGGCCCAATAAACAAATTCTTCCATCTCTCAATACATCCCAGAGGTCTTTGTTTCATTTTATACTTCCTTGGCTAACATAGCAGGTTGAAAGTGCACTACGTTTAAAAAATATAACTACACAAACTTACATAAAATATAAGTCCATAAACTTATGTTCTAAATAATCTAGTGAATTTTAATTAAATATAACTACTATTTACTCAGGATCAAGAAAACAAAGACCTTCTTTCTTTGATTACACTTTGAAAAGAAACATAACAGAAGAGGTACCACAAGGGGATTGCCACATTTGTCCATCAAACATAGATCTGACATAGAAAAGAGAATTTATAAAATTTCCTCTCCTACACATCAGCCTTTACTGAACAGTTTTTACCCTTCTTTCTATCACTTAATAATTGGAGAGCTTATATCTTCTTTTAGACCATTGTTACAAAGCAGGGCCACTGAGATACCCACATTTAACATATCCACTCACACACGTTTATAAAACATCAATCGTTGTAGGATGAATGAATAAACTGTAATGCCAGCAGAAGTTCTCTGAGCTTGAGATGACTTGCTGTCTGCAACAGAAGAGGTCAATGGTTCAGAAATCTTTTCCTAACCCTTCTACAATCCCAAAGCACCCTGCATAAGAAGAGAGTGGCAATCTGCTACACTTGTCAGTGTTTGAAGGTTTCATTTTATCTTTTGTTCCTTATCCAGGCTAAAAGGCAAGCAATGGAAAGAGAGATGACTATATGTCTAATGATTTTCCAACCTAAAAATCTAGGCTTACAAGTGCTGTGTAAAGTTATCCTTTCTAAATAAATCTGCATTTTTTCCCCATCTAGAATTCAATTTCAATTTTTCTTATGTCTATTGACGTAAGAAGTTACACAAATCTTGACAAAATTAATACATCAACTTTGGCTGTATTGGGAAAGTATTATAGCGATAATGGGTTAGACTATTGTACACGTCCTCCCAGCTGCAGCACCCTGGAAATATTCTGTACCTCACCTGCTGTTATACCAATGAATCACACTTGTAATCTGTTGGAACTTAATATCTCCAATCTATGTAAATATTAAACATGATATATTCACTTGCTAGAGCCACCAAACAAGGTAGCAGTGTAGGTTTGCCTTTTATCTTTTTCCCCGCTTGGTAAAGGAGCAGATTTGAAAAGTAGCCCATGGAAGTATGAAACACAAGACTACAAAAACCTATTAGCTTCACCAAAAGAACTTTCTATTGTGTGGTAAAGAACAGCTGGGAACAGATTTCTATTACATATGCAACTTAAATTGGCCAGGTTTCTCTCTATGATTATGGTACAGATAACACGACCTGCAGACTGGGGCCACTAAGAGAAGACGTTTTCACTCTGATTTGATCCCCAGAACCTCCTCAGCTAACAGGAAGATTCATACACCACAGTATCAGACAGGCAAGTTATTTATGTAACACTGTCATGCTTCAGAACTTTAAGTGTTCCTCCCTGGACATACCAGGATATATGCAGGTACATAAGGGCACCTATTCCCAATGTCACATTATTTTTAGGCCTCTCCTGGTGGCCATAATACCCAAGGAAACCTTAACCAAGAGCCCATTTACTGCTGGGTTCCTAAGAGGTACATCATCAGATGCTGGGAAGCGCCCCCAGTACCAAGCCCTTGCAGGACTTCTCTGCCTGATCAGTTAAAAGCCCCTTTCCTTCTTGTACATCACAAATATACCACATGAAGAGCACTTCTCTTCTGACCTACTTTTTAACCAGTCTACAAAGCGAAAGAGGCCTGTTTGTATCCTTCTCCCTCATATCCTTCCAAACATGCAGACAAAAATAACATCTCCTAAAAGCATAGGACACCTTGCAATGCCTTGGCCCATGTGAGCCTGTGTCAGGGCGAGCACTCTTTTCTAACACAAGTCTCCCTTGATGGACTTCCTGAGAGGTCCCCTCCTCACGCATACACCTTCTCCAGTCTTTCTGCACTCACCACATTGGTAGCTCAGGGCCACAAAGAAGGTGCTGGAGGAGGAATGGGAATATAGGAGCACAGCTACAAGCCTGCCCACATATTCATCACAGGGTCTGTGTACAGCCTTACCTATATGCTGCCCAAAGCAGAGATGCGCAGAATTCTGGAGATACAGTCACTCAGAGACATGCAAATGTAAAATACCAGCTGTTCAGCTGCCAGGCAAGAAGCACTTGGAAAGCTGGGGGTATTTGAAGCCCATGATGTTTTGCAGTTTCTGCTTTAACATGTGGCAAGACAAATCCTGCTTGCAGCTCCTAAACTTAGGCCTTTTATAGTCCCAGCTGCCATGCTAAGTCTATGTTGGAAGCTCCTGCAATTGCAAAGTCCCATTGGGGGCCACCACACTTGCACATAGGGCAGTAAATCCAGAAAACATTTTATAAACCACAGAAACACTTCCTTGTCAGGTATAAAAAATATCTTTTTAAGTGCAAGCAAGCAATACTGGCCTTGCAAAGGGACTAACTGACCTTGAAAGAAATTCTACAATCAGCAGCACTGCATGGATTTACCCATCCACTGAGAGAACAAACAAAAAAACAAAGACAAAAGAGAACATTTATAAAATGTTTAGGCCCTTTGCAATGACACTGGTATATTTTACTCAGAGCACAGTCCAATCATATAAATGAAATTATTTTCTACCTTTCTTAATGTGGTCAGTATTATTCTACAAGAGAAAACTTAGTTAGAGAAAGAGATCCCTCAAGATCTTTCCAGATGTACTTCTATACTAGAGATTATTTCCATGGAAGCACAGATAATTCAGGAAAAGAATGTAAGTACAAACCATGTCTGTCTTGACCCTTATAGAAAGTTGAAAAACAGAGTATTTTTCAGTAAGACTGATAGTCTGAAAGACCATCTAACAATGCCAAAAAAACCCCTTAAGTTACTAGGCTGCCCTCCTTGTCTTTTTCAGTCCTGGCATCCAAATTACAAGCTGTTGCACATTACATTCCAAAATATGAGCCTTGCTCTCGGAACATGTTTGTTATGAGATTATTTATCCCTGCTCAGATGTGTGTGTGGCATCATGACAAGCCATGATCAAACATGTGAACTCAGATTCAGCAGTTCAGAGTATTTGGGACAGTCTGTGAGCAAGCAGAGTTGTGGCAGAACAGGAAATGATGGCTGATTTCCCAGTCCTGACTACTGGTAGATAGATACCCATGCCGTTACGTCCCAGTTTACACGCTGAAAGATCTCAACCTCCAGCTACCACTCCAGAAGGGCATGGCAATCTTTTAGGACCTATGTTATTGCCCCCTTTTGTACCCTAGACAGTCCAAGATATTCTCTGAAGCATTTCCAATCTGGGATGTAGCTCTCCACCTCTTATTTCCAGATTAAAGTCCACTCTAAGCCAAAACAAGGAAGGAGCACACAATAAGGAGACACTACTTTTTCTGCAGTCTCATCCCGCAATACAGTGAAAAGAGATAACAAGGTCAGCACAAATTCTTGCTCTTAATATGCAAATTTTCTGAAAGAAAAAAGATTTTAAAAGGCTGTCACTCCTTAAGCAGGTCATCAGTATGTTTTTAAATCTTTTTTAAACTATATGCCATCCTGAAGACACAATCACTTATGTGAAGTCTGGGGCAGGGAACAACCCTTGTATAGTCACTGCCTCTTAACTTTATTCTGCAGTCCTCTTCCAGGATGCCTCACCTAGATTCAACTCATTCATAATATAAGGTGATCAAAAAATGGATTCACTGACATGCTGCTCCTACCTACTCCCTAAGGGAGTGGGTTCCTTAATAGAGACTGTTGACATGGGCCTTCCCTCTACATTCAGGGTGAAAAAAAAGGTGAACCCTTGTAGCTCACTGTGGATTCCTTATGGCTACCTTACAGCTCTAGAGAAGAGCTGGTGAAAGCACCATGGCAGCTGCCGGTCCACAGACAGACTGAGGCACACTATCCTGAGAAAGAGCCTTTCCTCTGTCCACTTGACATTTCTAAGGCTGTCTAAGGACCTGGTTAAGGGAAGCTTGCCATTCTGCAGATATGCAAGATGTTTGACCAGTTTTTTACAGACATACTTATATTCCTGAAGTATGCTGTGCTTCCTTTCCTTCTCTCTTCTCGTCTCAAATATATGCTTTTTCCACATTTTAGATTGCAGCCTCTTTGTCAACGCCCTTGTGGATCTCTGCAAGAGGATTACCTCCATGAACAGTTGTTATTACTTCAGAATAGACTTCCTTGACGTTTCATGTGGCTTTATGGATATCTCTGTTAAAACTGCTTTGCATGTATACACTATATTGAAAGGAAGGCATAGACCTCCCTGAGCTTTGGCCAGAGCAACTCTCCAAAGCAGCATGCCGTGCATGGATACATCCCAGCAGCAGTGGGAGATGGATGGTGTGGACCATGCCATATGTCCCTTAGAGAGATGTGTTGGCAGAATTGGGTCATTCCAAGTGGGTCCCTGTGAGGTGCGAGTCAGCCAAACTGCCTTCACACACCTTAGAGGGTGGGTGCTCCTGAGGTTTCACCCACACATGTCAGATGGGGCACCCTACTGGCATTACTAGGCACTAGTCAGGGAAAGGAATCCCTAGGGAAGCCTATCAGTATG
Organism: Pseudopipra pipra; assembly: GCF_036250125.1. Taxonomy (NCBI): domain Eukaryota; kingdom Metazoa; phylum Chordata; class Aves; order Passeriformes; family Pipridae; genus Pseudopipra; species Pseudopipra pipra. The sequence goes on along the minus strand of NC_087552.1, from coordinate 22,231,490 downwards.
TACCAACATGCCCACAAACACCTGAAGTTATAATAGACACACTTTCAAGACTTGTGGATGGTAATGACTGATACGAATCCATAGATGCTTTTATAGTGTTCCCTAAAACAATAACTGCCCAGCAGAAAGAGTCAAAGGGCTGTTTCTTTGGCATTTTCCCAAGACGTTGATTATGAGCATGGGATGAACTCTCATGTCCAATAATGAACAGAGGTTCACCAGCTACACGTTATTTTTTTAAATGGTTCTTTACTATCCAAAGATGTTAGTCAATAAATATTCTAAGCTGACAGTGTAATAGTTAACTGGAAAATGAGAATTTTTCATGCTCCTATATGCCATTAAAAATTTCAGTTAGCCTATATACCTTTAAAAGAAAATAAAGAAAATTCAGTGTATACTGTGTATCTACAGATGGCAAATGTGTAACTCTTATTTTTCAATACCATAAGCACTGAACTTCAATCAGTTTTCCAGTGACTTGCTGTCTAACACTTCTGGGATAAATTATGAAAGTTGTCTTCTGTAACAAGATAGTAGTGCTCATACAAAAGGGTGTGCAATGGAAACTACAGAAGAAACTGATCTACCCAAGCACTGCGTGTATTTATTCAGATTGATTTATTAGTTTTAATTAATCTAAGCTCAAAAACATCCTGAGCACTCACAACATATTTGAAATGACTTTCGTTACAAAATAAAACATTATTTCAGGTCAGTTTCTCTTGAGATTTGTCAAAATAGTTTTATGGCCTCATCAAGACTCTTAGCTTCACTCAAAATTAAGTTAAAAAGAAATATCTGAACGCAGGTATGTTGTACAAGTCATATCAAAATTTCAGGAAATTCTCATACTGAAATTTGTCAAAGATATTAAATTTAACATATCTTTTCTTGCAAAAGTACCACAGGGTTTAAAATGGTCTGCTCAGTTCTTTAGCTTGACTTCTGCCTGTAAACACAACAGCAAAATAGCACAACACTTTAAAGCCTTATTACAGTATAAAATAAACAGGAAAAGAACACCTCACATTATTTCTAACAGTGCCTATGTCAATACCAGAAGTCACAGCTAAACCTTGTTAAGCTTATGAAATCCCATAGAAGCACTACACTGATTAGTAGTAGTAAATACAGTTATTCTGTATACCAAAATACCCAGAAGTACTTTGATTTACCTAAATTAATTCAGGTTCGATAACATCAAAGCTTCAGGTCATTTAGATGGTTATACATGGTTTCTGTCTAAGGTTTTAAGCAGTATTAAAGATTTAATATACAAGCTGCGGTTCTTTTGCCTTTTTTACTCTCCCATACCAGCTCCCTGGTCACTGTAGGTCACCAGCAATTCAATGTCCATGTATCGACACAAGATTTATTTAATTAATTAAACTACAGACTTTTTAACATAAGAAAAAACTCCCACCATTAACTGCAAACGAGTGAATCAATACTATTTTTTCCCCAGAGAGCTTTTTACTATTACTCTACTTGTCTACCACTTGACATGGCGATTACCCTCAGGAATTATGAGACAAAAAGGTAAATCACTTCAGTTCAATAGACAATTCGCATTACATGGAACAATAATTTGTACTTCAGCACATATGAAATCTCTTACCTCTAGGCTTTTCCTCCCCCATTTTCCAGTTAAACACAAGATACGGACTATGAAAATGTGAGTCAAAACTGTGCTTTTAGGATCAAATATTTACAGTCCAGCTATAAAATTTACAATATGGAGAACTTCCCTGTAAGGTATTTAATATTATTGATCCCAGTGATGTCTTTAAGCAGTATTCTCTGTCCCTTCCTATGTTCTCTGTTGCAGTTGGAAGTTGATGGTATCATTCTCAGCTTCAACTCCTCTTTTAAATGCAAAGAGATACTATCAGGTGTGTTAAGCAGATGTTGCTTAATATGATGTGCAGCTGTCATCAAACATTAGCTTCAAGCATACAGAAAAAAATGCATTTACTCATTCTGCAGAATAGCACTAAATAAGTTAAACAGGGATAATTTCAGGTATCCTGATGCCACAGGCAGGTGAAAAGGAGAAGAAAGGGGTGGAGCAGAGCAGAGAAAGGCAGAGAACAGCAGAGAAAAGGGCATAAAATAAGGGAAAGGGAACTGGGTGTCTGGACTATAGTTATGGTTTTGTAACACGGGGGAGAGCAGGGCAGAGAAGGTTGAAGAAAGTGAAGAAGGACAGAGAAGGGCAGAAAAGGGCTAAGAGTGGTGTGTAGAGATGGGTAGGCAGAGACCAAGGAGGCAAAAGGGGCGGAAAGGGGTCAGTGAAGAGCAGGAAAGGTCAAAGAATGTAAAAAATGAGCAGAACAGAGAAGAGCAGGGTAGAGTACTACAAGGAAGAGGAAAGAAGGGGAAAAAAATGGACAACGAAGGGTGATAAACGAAGGCAGAAAAGAAAGGCAGGGAAGAAGAGTGGAGACTGGCAGAGGCAAAAGAAGGGCAGAGAAAATAACAGAAGGTTCGAGAAGATCAGAATTCAAAAAACTTCAAAGAAGGTCAAAGAAGGTTGAAGAAGCTCACTTTCCCATATTGGCACTACTCAGGCACGTACTAAGGAAATTCATCCTGTGATTGAACAGAGTTGCTTAAGGATTCATGATCAGCACAGTGAACCTCACTTTCCTCAATAATATACATGTGTATATGGATTTTTCAATCTGAATGGGAAACATAGGAGTTTTGCTCTCCTCTTTTCCTTCCCCACTCCTTTTTGATCTGGGAACAGAAAATTCCAATCTACTCTGCCCTGTCACAGCAAACAATTTCCAAACCATCTGCCATCTAATAAAACAACTCATCTAGACAAATCCTAACTCAGGCAACAAATCTGATATTGTACTTGAAGTCACCATAAGTATTAACAACCTGCCATATATATAAAATAAAATATTTCACAATCAAAAGGCCTACACTAAACCAATATTAAGGATGTAATGCCAAGTACTCAAATCCTAGGCAAAGCACCTGTCTTCAGTTCTCTCTACACTATCAGTTTTTAATTTCATAAAGGCACTTTTTATTCCCCTCCTGTGGGATGAGTGCTTCATTCAGTGTGTAGTGTGAGGCCATCCGACACAAATGAAACAGGGCTGAGCAGTGAAAGTCGCTGCCATGCCTCATTTGTTTCAATGCTGCAAGGAGTTAATAAATGGAGCTGGAGACAGACGGAAGAGAAATGAGCGTTTGATAGTGAAGACAATTGAATGTTACTCTGGAGAACTGTATTCCAACACCACCTCTACCATCGAGTCCACTGTGATGCTGGGCAAACATTTCACAGATGGCTACTAATTGGCTGTCTTTCTCATTTCCTCCATGCTCAGTGGGCAACACCTGAGGCCAGATTTACAGAAGAACTAAGCATTCAAACTGCAACTGTACTTGACAGAAGAGGCTTTCTGAATGGGAACACTACCATAGAAACTTGATGCTTCTGAAAATTCAGATAATGCTTCTTCCACCAAACGTTTCCTTGACAGTTTTTGTCATAATATCTTGAAGAGTCAATAGAGAGTAAAATAGAGATAAGGCAACAACTTTCTTTTGGGTATGGTTAAGATAAATTCATTAAAGTTTATACACCACTTCAAGACCATAGCCATCAATTACAAAATTCCCACTACAACACCGATGATGACGATGTAGAGTATTTAATGAGAAGCTGCAATGAAGTGCATTTAATATAACATTCAGCTTATACATTGGGAAGGACTAAAAGTATAAATACATGCACCAAACAACTGACAATTTCCTCACTATGTAAGACTTCTGAGAAAATAGCACATGACCCCACAGAAAAATCTGTTTTACAATAGAACTATATACAAAAGGGTAATGGATTACTGATAGAAGGCAATTTTAATGTTGGTATCTCCTATCTTTGTAATATTTGATTTTTGCAATACTAACATTCTTATTTTCTGACACAATTTCTACTTACATGAGTGCACATACATTATAGAAAGATTTCTGTCAAATTTCATAAGTTTGAAATAGTTGCCTTGACAACTAAATTTAAGCAGATCCACTGGCTGCTATCTTGGCCCTTTCTTTCTGAAGCTGTTTTGAAATTTAGCTTTTCAATACTTCTCAATATCCTTTTGCTCTGAAAATGAAAATATACCACAGAGTGCAGCAATAAGTCTCCAACGAGATTATAGGCAATTTCTGTCCATTGTTGTTATACATGCCATAAATCAGGCTGTCTGACAATAAAAGTCACACTGGTTTCCTTTTCTCACTTAATCCGTTTTAAGAATTATTTCTGCAATTAGCCATAACCCGAATTCATGCTCAGGAAAAAGGTATGGGACTTTTATCTCTATTTTTCAAACTTTGTGACTGAATTCTGGGGTTTTTTGTCTTTACAGTTTGTGCATGCTGTCTTTCTACACCAGCGATCAATAATTTCAAGACGAATGTTTCACAGTAGGGCTTATCCTGATCCTGTTGATGCACTAGTGGCTATACCTTGACCTTCCCCTTTTCCTTTTATAATCAAATCAAAAATTGGAGCCACCTCAAGGCTGCTCTAAATTGTGCTCAAGCGCAGTAAAGGAAACAAAGCCCTGCCGGACTCTGAGATTTACTCTAGATGAATTTTTTTCCCTCTCCCTGCTCCCCATCATGTCATCTGACACTACTTTCATATTGCAGGCTGCAAAGAGGAGTGAAATAAGACAGCTCTCCTGGCATGATGCCACCAAGGGATTTTCTTCCCTCCAGCACAGTCCCTGGGCAGTAAGCTGTGCCAGCTGCCCTGCTGCTCTGATCTGCAGGAACAGTGCAAACCAGAGTGGAAGAAGACAGAAGATCTAGGCCATGATATCTTTTCAAAGAAAATAATTATTCCCATTCTGCGTTTTGTACTCAGGATGTTTCAGATTAAAGCTTTTTTAAAATGGTAGCTCTCAGGTTGAGGAAAATAAAGATAGTTTTATATTCTCTTGTCTTTGCCTACAGTAGGCTAAAGTTCAGGGACTTAGAGCCCTCAAGTCAGTGGGCAAGTGTAAGTGGATAACAAACACAGATTTGCAAGACTTGTTTAAGCACTTGTCAATGTACCACCAGCAGCAAGAAATACCATGAACAGTTCCCTCATCTAAGGTAGTTTTTGAATGCTTCTGTAAAGAACTTTTCTCCCGTAGAAAGAGAATCACGGTTATTTACATACTGTTTATGTCAAAATAATTACATTTGCAGGCTATTTCAAATGGTATCAGGAAACTTCTATTAAAAACTCAACAATCTAAATTTCCACTGATAATGGTATTCACCAAGTGACAGTTTCAGAAGCACTGTATGAAGAACTGTCAGTTTTCATTTCAGTTTTGCATTAGAAGGATGCATTTGGAATGATAAACTGTAAATTACAGCAAACTAGAACAAAATTTCATAAATATTAGTTGCATTAACCAAAGCATAATTCTGACATACTGAATACAAGACAATAAATCAAACTCAGCTCCAATTAAGATCATCTACTAACCAAAGAGCTGCCATTTTCAGAAATGGGGATTACTTTTGAAGTTTTGAATTAGAATTCAAAATGAAGTTTTAGCATGTGGTGTGTCATGAGGAAAAGGAAATCCTTGTGGCTTGGATACACTGTGAAAGGGAAGCCCACATGGCTAAGAAACACTGAGCAATGCTATTAAGATAAAGTTTATGCATATTTAAACTTCAATTCAAATCAATTCCATGTGATTTCATATCTGTGGCTTGAAGTATTTCTCATTATGCCCTTCTGCCTTTTGACAAACTTGTGCTTAACTGAAGTTATGCACTAAGTGAGAATTTGATAGACTGCCATACTGTCCGTGGAGGTCCATATTTGTCAGTGGCAATGCTGGAGAAAAAAGCCATCAAGCAGACATATGTATTTCATTCTGAAAGGCGAAACTTCAGTAAGAGGCAAACAATACTACATGGGATTATGAGTTTGCCTTTGATATCTGCCTAACTCCCTACACAACTAGAGACCAAAAGCCATATAGAAGAAAGCTGCCTTTAGACATAGCCCTTTTTTTAAACTAAAGGGCAGGATCTGTACATTTGGATTCATTTCCCATCCAAAGTGAATAATAAAAATGCAAAAAATAAAAATCCAGGACTGTACTTAAGTATCAGTTATTTTAAGATGATTATCTCCAAAGGAAAATAGAATGATAGATGTACTGGCAACAAGTCTTCCCCAGACTTCCACACACTTTTAGTGAAAGTGACAGCAGATCACCAGCTTCACGATTCCATCTGCACCATTCTAGATTCTTTTATAAACTTCTTAGAGAGAGAAACAAACGGAAGTGCTGTGCTCATCTACCAAACCTACTAGCCTGTGCCACAGGTTTCCATAATACAGTGCCTGATCTCCTTTATTTACCACTGGAGTTTTGTACTGGAGTTTGTTGGTTTTTTTCTTTTAATTATAAATATACTTAATTTTAGCTTATTGCTCATGTTTGTAACAACAGACTTTGATCCACGTCATGTATGTTTATGTTTCACCAATGAGAACAGGGCAAAACTATCTCAGCCATTACACCACATACATTACCTTTAATGTAGCAGTGTTGCTACAGCTATAACTCCTCTAGCGCTAGCTTGTCTTCATTTACCTAGAATTCAAAATTTTATTCTGAACCCATATTTTAAAATAAGACCCTGAACTTTCCTCATAGCTTTCCACATCTAGAAATGTAGTGCTGTATCATCTTTAAGTATTTCTGCCTGGCTACATGAAGGATTTATCTAAATTCCTTCTGGCTGTTAAAATCTTGGAGTAACAACTTCCCATGATATTATTTCCTTTTATGATGAGCTTCCATCCTACAAAGATAAATGGGGCATACAAGAAATTGAGGCCAGACATGCACGCAATCAAATGATAATTGTCTTTGCATGTACTACAGTTCTCATTGAGTCACAGTTCTTTCCCAGATGAAAACTGCCCTTCTCAGGACAGAGGTTATTTCTGAGGCTTCACACCATGCTAACACGCTCTTACCACTTTTCTTCTCTTGCTCCAGTCACTGGAAAAGGGAGCTGTTAGGCAAAACAAGCCCAGACAAGGAGAGAATATGAGCATATGAAGAGACTTTGCATCCAGCTATGCCCCCTCGATTGCTCAGCACTTCATATTATTTCTCCCTAATATGTTTTGCTTTCTGACCAGAAGACTAGAAGTCTACAGTTCAACCTTGAAGTTTTTTGTTAGAGTAAAACAGAACCTAACACTTAAAAAAATAAAGTCACACACAAGAACAAATTACTTCAGGTTCAGAAGGATGCTGCGGTGTTATATACTTTAAATGCAATATGACGCCAAACCAGCCTATCTTCATAGTGCTAGATACTACTTAGACATATTTTAATGTAACCCTTCTGGATCAACTTTCATTATGTTTATTCACCAAAACATTACTTCCAGCCAGTGAATTTTCACTACAAAATACCACTTTCCAATATGCTCTCTACACCAAACAATAAACTATTAACTAAGCACTAATCAGCACAAGCTAAAAAGAAGGTAACGAAAAAATATGCTGTATGTGGTGTCTTAGCATTGCCATTTTTGAGTCTTCACACACTTCTGGACAGGAGTATTGACCTGCTGGAAGGTAGGAAGGCTCTGCAGAGGGATCTGGACAGGCGGGATTGATGGACCAAGGCAAATTGTATGAAGCTTAAAAAGGTCAAGAGCCAGGTCCTGCACCTGGGTAAAAACAACCCCATGCAGTGCTACAGGCTTGGGGACAGAGTGCCTGGAAAGTTGCCTGGGGGAAAAGGACCTGGGCTTGCTGGTCAAACAGCCAGCTGAACATGAGCCAGCCGTGTGCCCAGGTGGCCAAGAAGGCCAATGGCATCCTGGTTTGTATTAGTAATAGTGTGGCCAGCAGGACCAAGTCTGTGGTTGTCCCTCTGTACTCAGCATTGGTAAGGCTCCACCTTGAATCCTGTGTTCAGTTTTGGGCCCCACATGACAAGAAATACATTGAGGTTCTGGAGCTCATCCAGAGAAGGGCAAGGGACCTCTGGAAGGGTCTGGAGCACAAGTCCTTTCAGGAGAAGCCAAGGAAGCCCTGAGAAAAATAAGATTAGGGGGGACATTATTGCTGGCTACAGCTACCTGAAAGAAGGTTGTAAAGAAGTGAGTTTCAGTCTCTTCTCCCAGGTAACAAGGAAGAAGATGAGAATATGGCCTCAAGTTCCACCAGGGGAGATTTAAATTGGTTGCCAAGAAAAAATTTCTTCACCAAAAGGGTAATCAAGAATTGGAACGGGGGCAGCCCAGGGAAATGGTGGAGTCACCATTCCTGGAGGTATTTAAAAGACATGTAAATGTGATCCTTGTGGACATGGTTTAGTGGTGGACTTGGCAATGCTGGGTTAAAGGTTGGACTCTATGATCTAAAAGGTCTTTTCCAAGGTAAATTATTACATGATTTTAACCATAAACCTACGTGCTCTCCTCTCTAGGTTCCCATATTTGCTACACAGAAAGTACACAACACTTGAATATAAGCTCTGTCGACAAGATTTCACCACGCTAGAATTAACAGAATTTCCAGAGCAGATAGAAACAATAAAGCTTGACAACATTTTTTATTTATTTTGAGTTTGCATCCTCAGGAAGTGAGGCGTAACAATATTTATGTCGATATTTCGTATTCCATGTTTGTTCAGACTCAAGAAATCAGGTTTCCCTGGCAACCTCTATTGTTTTGCCTCCACAAGTTGCTTTAGTCTACCATCACCTTGGCACCTGTGACACAGTGCAGCCAGTACGGCTGGGACAGAGCCGCTACCTGCAACAGCCGCTGACCTTCCGCAAGCTGTAGAGCCCATCACCAAAGGACCGAGGCTCTGAAGTCTGACCTGGTCTCCTTGGTGGAAGCCCGATTAATTTTCACAGATCTTTCCCACAGCTTCAGGTTGTCAAACCACACAGCATCAGCCTGGGTTAAATTGCCTCCAAAGAGACAGCAGCTACAGACCAGGTCTCTGATACAGCTGGCAGTCCGCTTAAATGAACTGATATTCAAGAGCTGAAGGGAGGGAATTAGAGAAAGTGACAGACAGACACAGGGTGAAGTCTTTGCTTCCAGAGGGATTGCCATAATGTGTCTGAGCAGGTGGCAACAATGAGAAGAAAAACCTATAAGAAGAATATGAACTTCATTTCTACCTCAAGTTGTTAATAGTAGCTGAGGCACACACCCTTTCACAGCTGAACTGGCATTTGAATTGATCAGTATTGACAGCTTGTTTACTTGGAAGATATCAAGAACTAGAAGTGCTCACCAAGTAGCTTAAGCTTCTTCTTTTCAATACAGTGAGGGGGAGGCTAGCTCCTTACACTCTGCTGCTGTAAGAGGAAAAGAAAACCTTTTACTTTCTGGTTTTGCATTGAATTTAGAAAATTTGACTTGCTAATCTTTTATATGTTGGCATTCTTTCATCTTCTTGAGAGATAAATATTTTTAATCAGGCAATTCCCTTCAGGACAACAATGATTCAAATTATACTGATGAATGATATCAATCAGTTATTAGGCATGAAAATGTGTATGTCAAACTCTAACAATGTTTATACTAACAAAAGTGCAAAGCTCTTTTCCCCTTCTTAAGAAAACCCAAACCTCTAATAGTTTTTTATACACTCAAGAGGGCTTTTTTTCTTCAAATGGTAGGATAAATCCAGCAGCTAACTAGTGAGTCCTGTTTGCAGTAGGACATTATTAAATGTTCTAATTAATCAAATTAATGGGAGATACCATGCTGCATCCCTGCAGATACATAGAAGATGTTTTCAAAGGCTGCTTTTTAAAATGGAAAATTAATATTAAATAGCACTGCTGACTTTAAAAGCCCTAGACATGATTGTCTTTTCTTCCTCATTATTTTGCCAGATATCTATCTTGACTCGGACAGCATCTGACTTTTAAGGATTTTAAATGATCAGGAGATCAGGGCTTCTCCAATGGGAGTTCAAGCAAAGAGCTCTACCTCTCTCTGTCCTTCATCCTAGGAGCTCATCACTCAGCTTCTTCATGCAGTAAGGGAATGATTGGGCCACACCATGACATTTTCATTGGCAAACACTATGCCATGCAAATCAGTGTCCCAGGGCATCTTAGCTATATGTGGCTATTTTATAAACTAGCTAGGAATTTGTAGTAGGGGGCTGCAGAAAATGGTGTAATGAGGAAACAGTGACTCCAGGCAGAATGGGAGGGTATAATCAAAGGCCTTACTTGTAGAGACCCATATACCAGCAGAAGAATCATTATATAGCCCGAGCATATGCCTTGTTTGCCTTTAGCTTGCTCCTGTGGAGACACATAGGGGCAGCTCTCAGCAGATTTCAGTGACTACTGAACAAACTCAGCTGATGAATTTGTAATGGAGGAACCCGTATATAGTTCTGACCTAGTCCATGTGTGATCTAGGATTGTGCACAACACAATCTATATACCTTGTCTTACCTTTAGATTAAGCAGCATATCTATATGCAACATTCCTCTAAGCGGCAGCAGTAAAGATGAATATGTTTGTTTACTTTTAAGAAAATCCAATGAAACGTCCAAAGACCACAATGCTGACAAACCTCATGATGGACAGGATCTACACAGCATAATCAACAGGATTCTTTTAATGTTGAGATAGTCAAGGTTCCAAGCATTATAAGGGATGTAAGCTTACTCTCACATTTCCCACTAGTTCTCTTAGTATCAGAAAGGACACAAGATTGCTTTCACCTTTTATACTTCCATTCTTTATGCAATAAAACTCAATCAGCCTCAAGTCTCTTTGCCTTACTTACTGATATCCCAGAAGAACCTGCACAGCCTTTGAGAACAAAAGAATTCATGATGTGGATCAGGTTATCCATATGTTTCTGTCAGCTTATTTCCTTAAGTTAGGAGTTAAAAAAAACCCAGAACCACAAGTCTCATTAACCAAACCATTTGTTCTGGATAATTCAAAGATCTGTAGTACAGAGCTGGAAAAAATACACTGCAAAATCAAGTACCAGACTTGTTTGTTTCAGTTGTGCTCAACATAGTCTGCTTTATTCATAGCAACAACATTAGAAGTCTGACCTAAGAAGTCACTTGCACTTCACCTGCTGTTTACAGAAGACTTGGCCCTCCCCACCTCCACAGTCACAAGTAAGAGTGAAATGCTCCATGAAAACCACTTTGACCACTGCCATTATTTTAAGCTCCCTCTCAAGAGAAAAAAAATCTGAATGTTAGATCTCCAGCATTCAAAAAAAGGAAGACATCTTAATTGGTGTTCACAATAGGATCTCAGTAGATAATGAAAACAGCAGGAATCTACAAAAGAAATGACATTCTGAAAATAAGTCAGGAAGTACATTCAATATCCAAACAACTCCCTACACGAGGATGATAGAGGACAAATAATGCTTATCTAGATTAATTTACAGTAAAATTTATTCATTTCATAACCAGAAAATTCTTATCAGTACTAAGCAGTATAAACACCTAAAGCACCGGAAGATGCAGCTGCAAATTATGGCATAATGTCTTCTTTACAGCTGATTTCTTTGTCATTATGGAACTAAGCATATTATTTAGCTGCTGGATGCAGGAGTCATTTTTACAAAACAATATTTATTTTATGTGGAATACATCTGGTGCTGAAGATAAAAATGCAATATACGAAATATACATATGAAGATATTTTGCTTAAGTTAACACAGTCATTTGAAACATCTTACCTTCATTAAAAAAACAAAAAAACCCAAAACAAAGCAGCCCAACCAAACAAGAACTTCCAAGTTCAATTCTCTGTGCAAAAGAGATGTTTGTTAAGAGGGTTTTCCACAAACCACGAATTAGAAAGTGTTGTTCAAAGGAATGTATTTGGCACAGAAAAGCAGTAAAGATGACTACCCAAATTTCTTACTTGGAAACATTTTAACCTAGAAGTACCAATCCTGTGCATAAAGTTCATTTCCCAGAAGTGGGTAAATGCCTAATCCAAATTGATTCTGGCCAATATTTCATGCTTTAATCAACAAATATATGTGGCAGAGAGCTATCTTGGGAAATTAAAAAAAAAAAAAAAGCAAAACATAACAAAACATGGGTCCTGATCCAATGCCATGAAGGATACTCATTAATGCAGCAACAGATGGTTAATCTGTAGACTTAAAATATGTCAACTTCATTTAATTAAAAGTCAACATTATTATAATATTACCATCATGAAATCAGGTTCTGACAACATGCTAAATTTTATTGCTGTTTTACTTTTAAACAGAAACTTTTTGATGAGGAACAACACATTCACCACTTCTGTGAACATTCACATGTCTCAATAAACACAGAGCAACTTTTCCTGTGGGCTCCCTCCTGCAGTGGCTTTGCCACACAGAGCAGGATGTTGATACCTCTGCTCCTGCATTCAGCAACATTTCAGGCTGCAGCAGGTTCTGGAGCCAACATAGCTATGGTACTACTGCTATACAAGCTTGCCAGTTTTGTGTCAGATTGAAGAGCTCAGTCATCACCCTGTAATTTGCAGTGTAAATACACAGCAGTGTGTCTAACTGTAAGTGAGGTGTAACTTGCTGTAGGGGTATCAGTAGCTGGCTGAAGTTATTTGTAAGGAACTCAACACAAGGATGCACCTGACATCAGGTAATATTCATTCTTTAGCATCACATGCCACCAAAGTAAACTGGCACTGAGGCAGAAGGGGTAACTACTAGAGTTGGCTGTTAGCACCAGATAGAGTAGTCGTTACAAAACACCACACCACCAAAGTTATCCTGATCTCAAGTCCATTATATGACTTAGTTTTGCCTGAAGCTTCTCAAATATTTCATTAAGGAACCTCAATTCAAACCCTAACGTTTCTGGATTTAAAATCCCAGATGGTAGGGACTGTACCTTTGGGAGACATCAGCCGGAGCTGCACTGCACTGCTGCTCTGCAGGAGTTTTTTCTCAAAAACCTCTTCTCCTAGCAGAGAAGACTCCAGATTTTAATGGGAGAAGAGCACAAACTGCAGGACCCAACAAAGAGCAAGCACTTGACATCCACCGGTACCAGAAAAGAAAGAAATCACATCCTGATGGGCAAGCCCTGGTGACAACTTGTTTGAAAACCCTGCTATGAAAGTGCCAGGGAAACAGATGGGCAAACTCCCATCTGGTTATGGACTACTTCTATGCTCTGGGGTTTGGTGCAGACCCAGTTCTGTTAATAATATGAAATACTATCTTACTGGCTTGGATTAATTTGTCCCAACAATAAGAAAATAAATACAATACTTTTACCTGGAGGAAAAAAAAGTTAAAAAAAAAAAGACTAACAAAAAAGCACCAAAGAACTATCATAACTATAATAAACATTATACTGAAGTATAATGCCCCATATGTCACTGACCTACAACATAAAGTGTAAGCAACTGCAGCACCAGGGCATACTGGCTCAGAGGTCAGAGTATGAGAGCTTTTCTTGTTCCAAGAAAACACCTATAGGCAGTCTTTTAAAACCATTACAAGTGTGTGGACTGCAGAGAGATCGTGAAAAAAAAACCAGACTGGTGTTTTGCTGTATGTTCCCAGATGTCAAACAGGGAGCTAAATTCCTGACAGTAGCATCTGCATAATTACCCAGCAGCCATCTAACCCTTCACTAGCCCCTTTGGACAGTTTCACAGCTGCTGCAGTTCTGAGCAGCGGGGTTGGACCAGGGGTCAGAGAGGAGGACAGAGACAATCACACAGATGCCCTGGTTGGAAACAAGCATGTTTGTAGCTTTGTTTTGTAGCTCCTAAGCACACCTCTTATCTGAATGCAGTGTCTGAATTCAATAAACAGAGCAGGCAAACACATGGGGACAAATTCATCACTGGTCTAGTAGGAAGGTGTAGAATGACGATGAATAATACAGTATTTACTTACATGTGCCTCAAGGTATTAAAGAATGCTAAGCAGAACTTGGTAAGTGCTAGCAAAACTTGGTAGATCCTACCTTCTTATTTACATACTAATAACTCTGCCTTTACCTCCAGAGTTTTGGAACTTACTCCTTTGATTCACAGAATGGTGACAGACACGTTTTTAGAAATATCAATATAAAAAAATGCACTAAATTCTTTGCAGCTGAAAGCATAAATGGGCTGCAGCATTGTCTTAGCAGTTTGTAGTGCTTCTTATTTTAATTAGAAACTAGATCAACCACTCCAGATGCCTATCCCAAATCTGGATGCCACAAGAATTAAATATATAGATGGTAAAAGGGCAGGCACCAGCAGATGCTGTTATTACAAACCAAGCAGGAAGGCAGAAGCCTCAGAGAGCTGATGCATTCCTGACTCCTATTTCCCATATGTAACTTGGTCAAGTTTGCTGTTAACAGGTGTAGAAATATGGCTATGCAAAAGAAGCAACCTCTTAGGTAACCACATTATAATCCACTTGAATCTGCAGAACAGTGTAGAGATTTCTGCTGTTGTCAGTGGACACAAAAACATCAGTGGAAACCCAATGTACAGATCTATAGACAAAATATAGGTCTAAACCAAAACCGATTTTAACAACCCCATCCTGCAGTCCCAGAACTCCTATAAAAGAGTGGAATTCAATTGGGTTGAACTGTGAGAGAAACATACTTTCTGATAGAAAAATATGCAGTGGACCATAATCTCTCTACTGTAGGTTGTGTGCTAAATAGCAGAGAATTTCAGTAAAAGAAATGCCTTGCTAGGTATAGACAGGTGTTCCACCTCACCTTTTCCTGATAGTCTAAGTAGTAAACCTTAGTGAACACTAATTAGAAGTAATACTTCTGTTTGCCCAAATAAAGTATTTGTGGACATAAAACTTTCTTCTTTTTTGTAACTGAATTTTGAACACTGATTTACTTCAGTGTAAGAAATTATCAGCAATTTTAATAGTTTTTTTTTTGTCAATGTAATGAAAAAAAATCATTTTCATATAGACAGCAGGTGTTTATACCAAAACCTTACTGAGATCAACTACCTTAGTAACTCATGTCTGTTGGAGATACATGATGTTTAAAGACTTTCTCAAAGCCAAGAATAAGACCCCAAGGACATGTCCAGCATAGAGACATTTTACAGAAGCAAAACATTTCAGTTCCCAGAGCACCTCGGGATACATCCCAAGTATGTCACTAAGTCAAAAAAAGAAGAGAGTAATCACAGGAAAACATGAAACGCTTACAACATGATCTAAAGGTCACTGGGATCAAAGGAGACACTCATAATAAGTTTAGCAAAGTTTCTCACTTGACCACAGTCACTCAGAAAAGGAAATCAGGAAGAGGTTCAAAGAACTAACAATAAATACATACAAATAGTTGAAATATTCAGTACAGCATAGTGGTAAAGTGGTAATACACTATCATTCTCATAGTATGTTTTATTAAAGTGAGAATGAGCGAGTATTAAACTCTCTCAATTCCAATAAATTCTAAGGATGACAAAAAGAGATCATATTCAAAGATAAAACATATGCTGATTACCTGATATTTTTAGATATCACAAACTTCACTTTCTAGTTCAAGTCACTTATTTTAATCCTAACTAAAAATAGCAGACTTGCCAATTGCTCTGCTAGCCTGACAAGTAGTCTAGACATGGTTAGATAATAGCATTCACCTTAGACAGTCCCCTCTGAGGTATTAAACATTTGTTAATGGTTTAATAAATTCCAGTCAAATAGTGCTTTATGACAGTCATGTCAGTTAATAAATTCCAAGATGTTTATAACTACAAAGACCAGCTTTGTCCTCAGACACCTGAATTAGCATATATTATGAGCATACAGATGTTATTGACATATGGAATAGAAAAACAATTGATTGAAACATATTGCAAAATTCTCTTCATGCTTCCACAAACACAGGCAAGTAACAGTTACATTTGCTATGACAGATACTCTAACGAGCAAATAAACATCATGATATTTTCTGCCCTTCCAACAAACTTCAGTTTTGCAAAAACATTTTAAATTTTCCCATTATTCAGCATTATGCAATCCTCACGTGTGAACAGCTTTGATGAGAGGCAATTCTCAGTAGCATTTAGACACAAGTCCACCACACGTTCCTCTTCATCTTGGAGTATTTTCTGAAACAGTCCCTCTTTTCCTCAAAATCCATATATCCTTAGTTTTCAAGAATACTTACTTTCTCAAACTAACACAGTATCTCTGAATAACACAACTCATTTTACAAGACAAAGTACATTTTCTTACAAGTACACCAATCCACACAGTAAAGAAATTTTTCACGTTACTGAAAAATATTTAAAGAATATATGCTATTTCCAGGATATGTATTTATCTAAGCCTTGTCCTTCAGCTTTCTCATAATATTTCAAACCATCATTGCCTGGCAATCTATTTACCAACAAGGAAGGAAATAATGCCTCTATGTGACTCAGCAGCATGCTAACACAACCATATCTAAATATATGCTGCCCCTAAACCTGCAAAAAAGCATCTGTATTGGCTGATAAGAAATCTATACAATTGTTAGGTCACAGATCATTCTACCTCAATGTTTCAGTTTGTGGCAGTAAACCCTGACAAGCTTTAGCGATAACAAATGCTCTCCTGCTCCTACGATAAAAGGTTTAATATTGCCAAACACATTTATTCAGCCTTCTTTACTCCCCAACACAAAGCGTGAAAAACAGCAGACTGTACAGTATGGCTACTATCAATGAGCATATGGGCCTCCATTTAAGAAGGATAAATTGATTCCCTGCTGATTGCTTGGAGAAATATAATTGGTGTCCAGCTTCTGTAGCTACTGCAGAACATCTGGGTTTCCCCTACCTCTCTTTTTTATCAACACGAGAAGGACAAAAACTCCCTTCTGTTCAATGAGTCTGCAGAAAGGAGAACATTGCTGCTGTTCTTGGACAGGAAGATTATTGATTCTAACCTGATAAAAGTTTTGATTAGGATGGTTCCCATCTATTCCAGAACAGCAAGGTAGGGAAATTAATCCACTGGCAGTTAAACCAAGAAAAGAAATGTCATAAGTGATTTCCGATACAATATTTTTCAACTTTTGTACCTGGACATTAATCAAGAGATCTAATCACAGCACTTTCTGTTTAGAAGGTCAAAGTCAACGAACTAGTACAGTACTTGGGACGGGCAGGAGTTGGCTTTCAATGTGATAAAAGTTCACTTGTCTAAGACAGACAGGGCAGAGATGTTTTACCCTTTTCATAAAAGCTCTTTCAAAATATCTGCAAATGCTTCAGGATCCAAAATACCAACTTACTAACTGGTTCACGAATTAAAGGCTCATAGCTGAAAAGAGATAGTCAGTTCCACAGGTATTACATTTCTCAGACTATCACTGTACAGTTAATGATTATTACTTCTCCTTTTTGACATTTCATTAATTCTTTGTCCAAGAGTAACAGCATGAATCAAAGCATCTGAGGAGTCACATCACCTTGCTGGAAGTCTGTAACATGGTAACTCGGTATGGAGAGAAATAACATGCAGTTTCATGAAGCCTGGCACATGTGGCCACGCTCAGGTCCTACAAACTTCAGTCGTATCAATGCCAGGAGAAAAGGCTGGCCTATGGTTTGGTGTAAAGCTGGCCACAGCTTCTAAAAGCCAAGAATTGTATCCAAAATAATTAATTGCAAATAGTCAGGAAAGAAGCTCCATACACCCGAAATAATGAGTCTATCACCCTTGGGAGCACTCAAAGACAGTTCTACACTTCTGAATTTTTCCAAGCAAACCATCAGACAACACAAGTAGAGAATTCCTACCTTTTGGATGCTAGTATGAACCAAAAGACTGACCCTATGGGTCATGACCCCATTTGACAGATAAAGACTATCTTCATTGGAGAGCTGCTAGCTTAGGCATGCATAGTAAGTGTACAGAAGCAGGAATGCTGCAAGCCTGGAGATACACATCATCAGGGTGGAATAATTCAGGGCAAGCTGCTTCAACCATAATACGAAGAAAACACTGATGTGCCTCCCCCTGCTGAGATCAAGGCTGCTTAGAGCCCTATCCAGACACTATACCAACAAAGCAGGTTTTGACCTCACTGTGAAGGGCAAGTAATGCTGTGAAGATAATACCTTCCTCCTTCCCCGGAAATTTTCTTTGTGGAAGCAAAAAGACAGTTTTCCCCTTTATGCAGTGTCCTACTGCATGGTACCCCGAGGTCAGCATGCCAGACATGCTCTGGATATAAATGGCCTGATTTTTCTTGCCACTTCTCCCTCCTCCCCCTGTCGTGCTTCAGAAGTTCAGTAATAATAACAACACTAAAACAGAGAGTAAAATATCTTCTAGAAGACGGTTTAGACACATTTTAAATACTTATGGCTAGAGAAGCTGAGGGTAGACCTTATTGCTTTTTGCAACTACCTGAACAGAGACTGTAGTGAGGTGGGGTTGGTCTCTTCTCCCATGTAACAAGCAATAGGATGACAGGAAATGGCCTCAAGTTGCCCCAGAGAAGGCTTAGTTGGATATCAGGAAAAATTTCTTCACTGGAAAGGGTTATCAAGCATTGGAACAGGTTGCCCAGAGAAGTGGTCGAGTCACCATCCCTGGAGGTATTTAAAAGACGTGTAGATGTGGCACATAGTTTAGCAGTGGGCTTGGCAGTGCTGGGTTAATTGTCAATGATCTAAGGGGTCTTTTCCAGCCTAAATGATTATGAGACTACCATCTCAAATTCATCTCTGCAGCTCCCAGGTTCCCTCCTTTCCATCAGCGTCATCCTGTGTTTCTCCATACCACTACCTCTGCTCCATAATGAATCCTACAGGGCCAGGTATTCCCTTCCCTTCAGGGTTCCGTGCTTCTGCTCCTACTTTGGCCAGATGCTACTCTCCCCTCAGATCTCCATCTCTCTTATCCTTCACCTTCTCCACTTTCTATCACTCCTTGCTCTTCTTCAGAACTGCCTCAGCACCACCCTTCTCAAAGCACTCAGTAACAACTACATTGACAAAACATAAGCAATTAATAATAATTAATAATGTATCTAGGTTTGCAATATCTCTCAGGTGTTAGCTGACGCCTAACCGGATCTTTTCCCTCAGCAACTCCCTCACTATAAAACACAAAATTTACTTGCATGTATCTTTGTTCTTGCTTCCAAGTTAGCTACATGCAAATGTAAATTCATAGATGCTGGTGCAGGTTTCTGAATTTTGAGATTCTTTTTTTCCTGGAACATATCTCTCTGGATGAACAAACCCTCAAGACAAACCCCTTCAGAATAACTAGCAGTTACTTCCTATGGCATTTGGTTAAGGTAAGTTAAGCAGTTTTAGTTGTTCTATTGCAACTCTGTCTTGTTTGCCGTTTAATGGCTTTAGTTTTGGGGTTTTTTTGCATGGCTTTTCTTTTCCTCCAGTATTACTCAGCTCAAGAATTTTAAGAGAGAAAACAAAATTGACAATTCCTAAATGTCCCTGTTACCAAATGAGAGAGAGTTTTACTGTCACAAACACAGAACCAAGACTCTCCAGATCTTCAGGAAAAGGAGCAACTCCACTTTGGTATGTGTTTTGAGGATGATCATGGGAAATCTATGCAACAAAGCTGTAACGGAGACATTTTCTCAGGTACATAACTAATGATTGGACACAGATACTGAATGAACAGCAGTTTTCCAGATCTTATGCATCTAAGTTACCAGATGTCATGCACCGGAGTTACCAGCCAGAACTAGCAAATGCATGCTTAACTGAGAACACACACATTTAATGTCTTTCCCACAAAGAGCACAAAACATTTTCCTTATCTTAAAGCAATCACTGTTGCTCATAAATAGGACTGAGAATGCATACAAGCATAGGTGTAACCATGCAGAGTTACAGATCTTATTTAGGCACTATGAGACTGATCTCAAATTCCTGGTGAATGCTTTTTCAGCGCAGAAAAACTGTAAAGGGTCAGAGATCCTTGCATTATCAGATAACTCTTCCAGTTCAATACATAAATGTACTAATCATCCATCACCTCTAAGCTGAAGATGTTGAGCACTTCTGGGAGGAGAGCGAAGTGGAGAAGTCTCCTGTAAACTTAGTAATGAAAGTAATGAGGGCAAATGCCTCCAAATCCACCTGGAGGAAGAGATACTTAAAAATGTATATTTTCTTATATTCTGAAATGGCTTTTAGTTCTCCCATGTATTACCTCTGAAGGTAGAAATTCAATACTAAAGAGATGGCATCAACATATCCTGTACTTCCCTGAAGTTTAGCAATCTAACAAACAAATACAACTAATGCAGAAAACAGTTAAGAACTGGACAAATCACTGACAACATAAATTGTAAGTTATTTGGTTCTCATGTATTACTCCTTAGGTAAAACCCCCATGAATATATAATGTAGGTGATACTTTTGGGGCTTTTCTACATAGGATAACTTTCTATATAAATAGGTAAAGACATTAGTGTGTACCAGACTATTCCCTTATAACTGCTTTTTTCTTCTAAGGATTCTTACTGGAATTGGAAAGCATCTCTACAATGAAGTAAACAACTAAGAATGTCTACAATGAGCACAACCACAGGCTAACTAGTGGAACTACAAATTTACCTCCAATTTGTTTGGCTGTAGTCATCCTTCTCCAGCTAGAGAGAAAAGGAAAAAAAAACCAAAATTTGTCCAAATGCCATCACAAACCAGGAAAAGCTACCACACTTCTATTTAAAAAAAAAAAAATCTCACAGGGATGAATATATGGAAACTGAGTTGTTTTCATCATATTCTCAGACCATGGAGAATTTCAGGGATGATACTTCTGAAAGCCATAGTTGATATTTAGCAGGAATTCCACGTGATTTTGGAATAAACTGATGAATATTTTCATGATTACTGTCAGTCAGAAGTATTTCTGTAAGTAGAGACAATATTTTCTGCTAATACAGTTATCGGATGAAGATGGAGGAGAGGTAGTTGAAAACAGGAGACGAACCAAGGCTATACTGAAAGCACAAAGACTCTTACTCTAAACACATTGGGTACCGCATTTTGCAACTTAACCACCTAGAGAGGAACTGAACAGCAATTCAATCAGTTTTATTTTCTCATCAACTTCTTAGTTTACTTCCAAAATACATCTAGTCACGTGCAAACAACAAGCTAAACACTTTACTAAACAATGCCAAGTTCTTAAAGGCATTATCAGAGAAGTACATCCCTTTGGATGCTTTTTTAAGAAAAACACATGTATCAATAGAATGCTTTTTGATTTGTACCACAGTACCCAATTCTGGCATGTTGCCCTTGTTGCCACTGGCAGTGTGAAGGACTTTTACTCTATCTAGAGATCTAATGCACAGTGCAACAAGAAAGCAAGGACAACACACCAAAGATTTCCTAACATCTAAGAACTCTTGATGAAAGACAGGTTTTCTTTACTGTGTCCATGCCTTTGTGCTCAATTCCAAGACCTCCACTTATGTCTAAGAAGGAAAAAAAAAAAATTACCAGAGACAAGATTCCCTCTCCCTGAGGTAATTTCTGGAAGTGATTTTATTTAATTCATTGCATTAACTGAGCAATAGATCCCATTTTTAATAAAGTGCAGAGTCATTCTTGTTAAATCAAGAACTATTTCCTATACCAAGACTATTATCTGCAGTGCCTCTGGTTGGTGTCAGACATCTTTAAACAATATTTATCAAACCAAATGGTTGAGTGAAGCTTCAGTTTTTGTTCTCAATTTGTTCTTTTTCTGCCAGTTCGGTAACAAAAAAAACCAACCAACCAACCAACCAACCAAACAACCAATCAACCCAGATTTTCTCTTTTTTCTTTTGCAGCATCAAACATTTCCATAAGATGTATTATGAAACATACCTGGAGTCTTTACAATAACTCTGAGCTGTTTTATGTCTCTAAATCAAACTAAGGAAACTCATTAGAGCTTTTCAAAGACTGTGAGAACAGTTCTTCAAAGAAGCATCAGTAAATTCTAAATATACATATGCTTACTTCAAAAATTCTCAGTTGAACAGGAAATGGATCTTCAGAAATACTTCAGGATCTAAGCAATGTCAAGAAAAGACAAGAAACAAGAAAAAGCAGAGAGGAGCTTTTTCTAAGAACTGATGGGGAATCAGATGGAGCAATGCAAAATGTTCAGAATGAGGCCAAATGCCCAGGGAGGAGAGAGCTGCTCTTCCAGAGGTGAGATAAAGGCTAAAATTACCTGGTAGGACTTGGGCATCCTAAGTCCAGATGGTTAGTTTTCTCTGCACTGTAATGATGTAGAGGTGACAGAGGCCTCCTATGATAGATTTGCTACTCTCCTATCAAGTTCAGTAGCACCTACCTGTACAGTCCTGATATGGAATTGCAGTGCTACATTGGTGTCACACAATTAAACTATCCCTAAACAGACAACCTAAGGCATTAGGGTTTGAGGGTCTTGGAGGTTTATGTGCTGTTGTTTTTACTTGTAGGATTTTTTTTGTACATGGTTTTACTTAATCATTCTCAATATTACAATGCCTCCTCAGCCTATTTTCAATTAAACTAATATTAGCTCTGTGACATTCCCTCTTTACAGCAGCATGTGCACTGCAACAGGATCCATTCACAACCTCTGGCTCTTTCCAGGCTTAGATTTTCAAACCACTACTCATTTTAGTGTTCCTCATAAAGCAAATCCTGAAGTGAAACTGTGTTTCCCAATAGAGGTAAGTCATGTTAGAACAACTTAATGATAGCCATTCCCCTAAATTAAAAAAAAAAAAAAAAAAAAAAAGAAAAGAGGGGGGGGAAATGTCTCTTCACAACTGCAGTAAATACAGATGTTACATAGAATCATAGCCTCACAATGCTGTCAGACAGCTTTCTTACCATCCTCAAGAAGACAATGTCAGGGCCCATTAATGGGCCTATAGGGGCGAAGCCCCTGTAATAGGTCACATATGAACTCTTCCTTCACTGACAGTGGGTCGATGTTTGCATAAGCTTGGGTTTTTGTTCCCAAGGCCTGGGGCCCAACAGTGCTGGTAAAGCCACAGGTGAAGAAAGTGTTGAAAACCTTTGCCTCTTCAGTGTTGTTGATGACTAATTCACCTCTCCGGTTTAACATCAGGCCAATATTTCCTTTCTTTTTTTTGCTTTTGTTTACATAACTGAAGAACCCTTTATCGTGGTTTTTGATACCTCTAGCCAATTTGAACTGAGCTTTTGCTTTTCTAACTGCATCTCTGCATGCCTTGGTAATGCTCTTGTAGTTTTCAACAGGTATTTTTCTGCTTTTTCATCTCTGGAACACTTCTCTTTGTTTTGAGTAGAGTCAGAAGGTCACAGTTAAGCTAAGGAAGTATCTTTCTCCTCCTACTTCCCTTACCTTTAAAGGGGATGAAATGTTTTTGTGCTTCTAGGGGAGTGTTCTTGAAAAACTCCCAGCACTCACTAGTCCCTTTATCTCCATGGAAGCTTCCCATGGAATCCCTCCCAACTGAGCTCTGAGCAAGCTGAGTTTCCTCTTCTAAAAATCTAAAACCTTTGTCTTAGCACTAGCCTTCAGAGTGCTCAGCAGCATCCTAAACTCCACAGTATTGTGATCACTGCAGCCAAGTCTATAATTAAATGAAATATTACTAAGCAGGTTTTCTTGGTTTATGAGTAATGAGTCCAGCAGTGCCTCATTCCTGGTTGGCACATCTAACATTTGTGTGAGCAAGCAGTCCTCTATGCATTCCAGAAACTTGATGGATGATGTGTGAGCTGCTGCACCGTTCTTCGAACAAATGTCTGTGTAGGTGAAGTCACCCATAAGAACCAGATTATGTTGATCCAAAGCTGGTTTAAGTGACATAAATATTGCTTTGCTGTCTTTATCATCTTGGTTTGAAAGTCAGTAGCAGATGCCTACTGTAAGATTCCCCTATGAGACAACTCCTCTGATCCTGACCCAGAGGCATTCTATAGTGCTGGAATTAGCATAGTTCACTTCCATACACTGAAGATTATCCTTAAGAAAGAGCACAATGACTCTTTTTCCCTGCCTGTTTTTGCAAAACAGCTTATAGCCATCCACTATGATCCTCCAGTCATGTCAGTTGTCCCCCTATGTTTCATTTATTCCTACGATATCATAACTTTCAGACTGGATATGAAGCTGCTTTTTGTTCCCCAGGCTGTGTGCATTGGTACACATAAACTTGGGGTGTTTGGTCTTCTGTTTCTCAACCTGGGAAGCAGCTAAGGAACATTTGTCAGTGCTCTGGTTAGCCTGGCTTATTCCCCAGTTGGTTAACTTTGGACCACATCCCCCAACTTATTGAGGGAAAGAACCCTTATTACACAGCCACATTACAAGTAGCTGCCTGCAAACACAAAAGTGACCAAACAGCCTAGCTGACACTTCACTGAGGGGGATCAGTTTCCAGGACTTTGATCATATTCTGATGGGAAGTAAAATACTTGCACAACAAGCTGTTCCAACTTACACATGTGAAAGTAGTGAAAGTAGTCAAATTTCATCTTACAGCAAGAAGAAAGATACAAAAGACCCAACTGTAATGCTGCTTTTAATACCCAGGAAAGTGGAGGAGTTTCCAAATTTCCATGTATGCAAATCAGAAAATTACATCAAAACTGAGGCTGACTTTGAGCTGACAATTAACTGTCAATTGTTTCCTATTATTATTTCATCCCATCCTTTGCAAATAGCTCAATAAATCATATTATCCTGCTGTATAAAAAATACACCTGCCATGAATTTTCACATCCCATATATTGGAAATTGAATGTCTTCTCATACAAGAAAGAAGGTGTATGCGTGAGTACAGCTGCAAGTACTTAATCTCAATTAACTTTACACAATTCATAGTTTATATGATTTTCTTCCTCCCATACTCATTATAACCGATTCCTTTCCCTTCAACTTTATTTTGCCACATTTTTCATCCAACACCTCTAT
This sequence comes from Pseudopipra pipra, assembly GCF_036250125.1. Lineage (NCBI taxonomy): Eukaryota > Metazoa > Chordata > Aves > Passeriformes > Pipridae > Pseudopipra > Pseudopipra pipra. Next base: position 22,206,494 of record NC_087552.1, on the reverse strand, counting down.
CTATCCCTCTTGGGACTACAGCATATACTGAAATACAGTCTGGGCTCTGCAGCACTGTATTCTGAGTCACACAAAGCCTTTGTATCTTTAAAACACTGAGGGTGGAGGAGCATGTACCAGAGAATATGAAATCTCAGGGATGTATAAACAAGTACAGATGATTTACTGCCAAAGATTTACTGACCTACTAGAAGGCACTCTAAATAGAAGTGATAGCTATATAGATGGAGAACTGGTGGTCCTCCACATCTGGCCCAGCTGTCAAGTTCACCACACATGCACACAGCTTCTGTTAAAAAGCAATTCAAATTCATGAGCCTAGAGTTCAAATCCATCTTGTACTTACCTGAATGAAGCTTTCTCCTTTTTGTGACCTCCAGCGATTGGGAATAAACCAACAGTTTCAAAGATGGGACATTGTCCAAACCCAAAGGAAGTCAAAGAGGATCCTTCCAGGCCCAGTGCAGGTACTATCTGTGATGTCCAGAAGTAGCAAGCATGGTGTAAATACTAACAGCATAGGCTCCAAAGTTAACAGCAGTTTTGATACCCATTTCAGAAGTGTGTGATAAAATCCCACAGATGCTATTGCAATCCAAAAAATTCAAGAACAGCATAGCCTCTTGAGTTGTTATTATTACTATTATTAATGATTGATCACCCAAAATACATTGTAGTGAATAGAAAATCACTTGAGCAGCTTTTCATGCACATGTATTTATGTATTTAAAATTTCTACAGATCTACCAGTGTCAAATCATATTATGCTATACTGCAAACTCAGGAAATTCCAATACTGGCACAGGCGATGCAGTTAAATATTCCAGTAAAAATCTGTTGTTGATCATGAGTACAGGGCTACTGAAGCTTTTTTAAGCTTTTAACATGAAATACAGGCTCAGCTACTATGTAGTTAAAAATAACGGTTGTGTTTCTAGCTACAGCCAATGTATTAATGCAACTATTTTACACATACACAAAAAGCAGACACAAACTGATGTTTTTGCTTAGGTAAGTTACTCTAGTAATTCCACTTCTTGATTATGGCCAGCTAGGAAACACTAAATTCAGTCCAAACTCTGCTGTTAATGATCACTCAATGGCTATGGTACTTCCCATGATGCTTTCAGCAATTAGGTGCCTGGTCTCAAATAGCAACATGTAAAAATAACAGTATCAGGGCCCTGCTCAGATTCTGCCTGGAAACTTTTACTCTTAAAAGATTTCCCATTAGTGAAAGATTTGGCCAAGCAGGAAGATGACGCACTACTGGCCACCCGCACAAGAGCCCGAAAAAGAAAGATGATTGCATGCTAGGTGCAAAAGAAGACATAAATCTGAACTCATCTGAGTTAGCCAATTGCCAAAAAGTAAATAGCAGGTCCTTTGTTCAGCCTTAGCAGGCCCTAACAGAGGCAGAGACATCTGTGTTACAAGCACATGGTCCTGTAATACACAAGAGACCAGCGAGACTATTCTTTCCTGATGGACAAGGACTAATCATACACCCCTCCACAGCATCAGGAAAACAAAGAAGCTGCCCGGAGCAGGTGTTCCTCTGCTACATCACCTAGCAGGTGAGCTTTAGTTCTTAGCGTCTACAATTAGCAGACTCAGAAAGCTCTTGACACCTGACTAAGAAAACACATTACAGATACCAGATTGCCAGACCATGACCTTGGAAAGGACGGGAAGAACACTTCAAATTCAGCTGCATGCATCTCCTTCTTCCCCTCTTCATATTTCCCTTCCATGCCACACACCCTCACCCTCCTGCCCCAAAGGATTTTTTTCAATATCTTCATCATCTTGGGCGATCACCTTATATCCATGTACTAAATGCAATTAATGTAGTATGCTCAATTAAATTTATGTCAATCATATTGTCAAAATAAAACTACAACCTTAACACCTGTGTCTGTATCATCTTCCTCTGTGTATCTAAGCTAATAAATCCATGGTCATTTCAACCAGGAAGTCTCTCTCTATGTTTTCCTTAAATTAACATTGAGAATCTCAACTTCTCACATACACTTAATTTTGCCTTGTAAAACCCTCTCGGAAATGTTCAAGGGAATCTCCCATCGCCTGCTTGCATACTGAAAGGAATTCTGCAGCAAGTTAATTACCTAGGAGGCCCTCTATCACACTACCCTAACCAGACAGATATACGCATAAACACACCAACACGCACACACATACATCAGCTACTGGGAAAATCATTTAAACTGCTTCATCTTTTAAAATGACTTAATTTCTTTTGGTGAAGGAAACTGTATGAATCGCTGCTGTAAGCCCATTGACAGAATGCTTAGCTGACACTTGCTCAATTGAATAAAATAGAGACCAATAGAAGTTGAAAGTAGAATAATAAAGAACATAATTGTCTGAAGTCCTTTTTTCTTAGTCCTCCTAAATCAGAGCAGCACAAAGGTTTCTGTTGCTCCAATTTGTCTACCAAACTATCAGATCCATCTGAGACCATTTTAAGCTGTGCATTGTTATGCTCCACAGACAAATGAAGAGTTGGTAGCTGGAAACAAACAGCCATAAATCTTTATATTAAGTTCCTAGAGTCATTTCATTTTAAGTTGTTTATCAGTTCTAGCATGAGGACTCAATTATCTACTAAGCATTTTCCTATTCCTTATAGGCATACTGTGCTCAGGACTCTCTTTGAAGCTTCCCAGACGAATGTTATGTGGAAGATGCAAGCAAGAAAGCAGGAAAAAAATATATGGACCTGAGTCTGCCCAAAGACTTCTAAATGCTCATGTTCTGAAATATGAAGCAGAAAGCTTAGAGATATATATTGCTTCTGGCAGTATTGCTTCATTAAAAATAAGTCACAAAAGTGAAACAGGATCAATGATTTCTTACTGAAAAACAGGCCTTAAACATTAACTTGTCAGACCCTCTACTGAAAACCTCACCTTTAAAATTTCTGCACTGTACATAAACAAAGCTTGGCTTCTGTCTGAAGTGTAAAACTAGGTAGGGCTACATGAAAGTCCAACCCTCCCAGCAGGAGTTTTTTTGGGTGTTTTTTGTTGTTCATCCTTAGGTCTATCAGTTTGCTTACTTATTGTCTTCACTCAATATATTTCCACTTCATTGGATTCCTACCACAACTTTTAACTCAAGGAAAAGCCCTTCATCTTTGCACATGGTATTTCTCTTTGTCCATTGTTCTATTTAGTTTTATATATTCAACTGAAACCCCTTCAACAAGTTGCATTTTTTGGCTCCAGAGTACAACAGATTTGTATTCAGTCACTGAGTTAATTCTAATAACACAAGAATAAATTCTGCTTTAAACGTGCCCTACCCCTGCAATGAACACAGCACTAGCCTAAAATTACAGAAGTCGAAGAAGCTTTGACAAAGGACTTAGAAAGAATACCAGTGCCCTGCAGCATTTATCACATTTGTTCAGTACCTTTCTCTCCATCTGCAGCTCTGCCACAATCACCTACCACTAGTTTTATGATCACATCTATTCAAAATCTTTATCATAAGTTTTTCTTTCCTCATCTTGGTCTTAGTCCCATTCTGATAAGACTTTCATATTCTTTTATGGCAAAGTGTTATTGTTTCATCATGATTCTGTTACAAAACTGTTAAAGGAACTCAAAAATTCTACTTCTAATTCAAAACCAAACCAAAACACAAAAACTTCTCCTCTTGAAGCTTTTGTATTTTCCCTGAATGCCCAGTGATATTTCCATATTTTGTTCATTCTACTCTGTTTTTGTTTTCAGTTCTAAAAAAGGAGATACCATGCGTAGTTGCCTAGTTTCTACCTGAATTTTTCTTTTTCTGAGCTGCACCACGCAGTGATACTTTAACAAAAATTTTGAATTTATACACCAAAAAAAAAATATTTCTCCTTTACTCCTTTAGAACAAATCTGACCATCTGCCCATTTCAAATAATACCATTCTTCATAGCAGTAAAATTAATAGGGTAAAATAATTTAAGCATTTTAAAATAACAATGAGGCCCAGAGCATTCACTTTTGTTGCTCACCGAGTATTTTTACCATGCTGTAAATAAAACATTGGTTTCCATATAAATTGACATTCGTCTTTAAGAAAATGTAATTATCTCCCTCTTTTGACTGGATTATTCTTCTCGATAAATTTAATAATTTAAAATGTCATACACATTTTAGCAATGATGTCTTGAAAAGGTTTATTACTGCATAAGGTTTCATTTCAACGAGGACATTCATTAGAGACAGAAAGAAACAAAGGAAAAGGAGTTAGGTTAAAAAGGACATGAAAGAATCTATTATCCAAAAAACATGAGGGCGGATTGAACTCACTTATACTAGGCATATAAATTTCAAAGTAGAAAATGTGATGTCCAGTGATACATATTTTATAAGTATCTTCTTAAATAAGGTGAATTTTCAGCCAAAAAAACCCTGAAATCAAAATGCAAAACAAAATGAAATGAGAGAAAGGAAATAAACCAAATAGGAAAACAATTAATCTCCTGAGGATCTGCTGAAACCATGGATTTAAGACTTCATATTGAAGGTCAGAATAAAAATCAGGTTGGATTAACAGATGTTAAAACAAATAATTTGAACTGAGAAACTATAAAAGAAATACAGTCTGAAATAACAAAATACATCTCCCATAAACTTCATGCACATTTTTTGGGAAATACCAATTAATTTTATCCTATCTGGAATTGGTCTTGAAACAATAGCAAAAGAAATTGTAGACAACACAAAATACTTTGAGAATAATCAGTAATGGCATGCTTCATCCTTGAAACTGTATCCTTAACATAATTGAGAAGCAAGTGAATAAGAAATGAGAATGCAATCAGATTTCAGTCTTGATTCACATTTTTACATTTTAGGTTGTCCTACCTGTACATTACCAAGGAAGGAAAGATAAGGAAGCACGTGATACAATGTGCTGACAAAGGGGTTTAGATTTTTGGTTTTGTTCAGGTTTTGAGGGTTTTTTAGGGTTTTATTTTCTCTTTAATTACCTAGAACCCTTGCTGGAGTTGCCTTGGTGGATTGGGTGGGTTAAAGAGCGTGTCGCCAACCCTCTCCTGTGTCAGTTCATTCTGGCATGTGCAAAGAGACTGTACCAGCAGTACATAGACAGCTTAAAATTATAAAGCTATTATATATTCATGACTGCACATGCAAGACAGCAAGTTTAAGACTTGCTGGGCTACTCACTACCCTGATAAAAGAATCAAAGAATTTTTGCCAGCCAGGCAGACCCAGGCTTAGAGGAGAGGGGTCAGTCTCTGGAGCTCCGTGGAGCAGATACCCTCTGCGACCAAGATGCCACCCCTCCATCACCTCTGCTGGCACCAAGGACCGGGTTGGCTCACAGCTATATCTGCTGACCTCCAACCATCTTCTCCATTTTTTAAGTTTATTTCCTTAATACTTTTCCACATTAACTCTTCTCCTCCCAGATTCCTTGAGGTATTAACAGTCCTTGTCTCTACAATTCTGACTCTGCCTTTAATTTTATCCCTTTTACTTATTATTTTTCTTACAGGCTCTCTCAGAGCTTTTTCTCATAAATCCACAATTTTATCAGAAGTCTGAGGCCCAGTTATGTATCTGGGATGTGTTGGAGCAAGACTTTGGATCCCTGGAAGACATAAGCAGAACTGGGTAGTTCAGAAGGCAGTCACGGGCAGAGGGGGTTACAGTGTACAGAGAAATCAATACCAGGAGTAAAATGTTTTGCTGCAAATGTCTAGATCCAGCCCAAGGCAGAAATAAAAATACCTCAGGTGTTGCACTGTGGGAAAAAAAAAAAAAACCAACAAACCAACAAAACAAAATTACACTAAACAAGCAAACACACAACACAAAACAAACAAAAACTCCATCCAACAGTTAAAATAGTTAAACACTGCTTATGCTCATGTTTGGAGATCACGCTTGATCTTCAAACTTCAGCATTTATTAAGTTATGAAACTTTCTTGCTAAAGTAACTTGCCACAAAGGACTGATATTCTCCTCCCCAGTACTTGACGACTTCTGCCCTTCAACTATTTCAGTATAATATCAAAACTTACAATGTTGTTTGTAACCTTGCCCTGATTGTTTATCACTGAAAAAGTAACCTCAGAAATATTTTCTAGTACTTACTTAACCCAGATGTTAGTGAAAGAGTTAAATACAAGGACCATAGAAGAGCATTTTTCTTCCTTCCTTATGACACCATCCTCTGTTAAAAATTGGTTAAATCTTTAGAGCATCTGGTTGGATTTGTTTGAAATCATATTTCTTTTCTCTTGTGATTTAATCTTTACTTTAATCTTTAGCATTCCATTGCCCTTTGTCCTGTAAACCCACTTATCACTGCAAACCAAAGCTCTTTGGGTGCCCTCACATGCTGTGCCATAAATACCATTTCTTAATAGGTACACAGGATACTTTGGTTCTTCTTATTTAGACAGAAAAAGTCTAATTCTATGCTTTAATATATTTAATATGCTTTAATATTTCATGTAGAAGTACCTCATTTCTATATTTTCTGGGATGAAAGGGTGAACAATCTAAAGACTGAAATGCAGAAAACAAATATATATCATCTGGATAAATAAAAAATTACATTTTCTTCTTAAAGAAGCACATCCTAGTTCTTTATTGGCTTCTTGCAATTTTTTTTTCAGAAAGCAGGAAGAACCTTTTTCACCATGAGATCAGCTTCTAAGTTTCTTAACTGTACGCACAGATCCTCTGATGCAAAGTTAAACCAGTTTACCCACTTAAACATACACAACTTGAGATGTGTAATCTCTTCAACGGCAATTAAGAAACTATGTAAATATAACATGAGTCAAAAAAATTTGGCTTTCCAGACAGAAATTATCTTCTCTTTATTTTCAACTTGAACTTCAGAGCTTAAAAACCTTTAGTAATGAGAAATATTTTTTTTCTATAAGACTAATTGAAAGATTAAAAAGTTGCATTGACAAAAGTGACAGAAACACTTCAAGATTCAGAATAGCAACACACCTTTTTAAAAGCTACCCTGTCTGTGAATTTTATTACATAACTGATGAGATTGCTGCTATGTTCAACACGTGCTCAAGAGTTTTCCTAAATCTTGGCAGTAATTTATTTATTTTAACCTCTGTCATATTACTTGTTCAATAGCAGAGGGATTTCATTTTTTTATCATATTAGCAGCCCTTTCAGAACAAACATTTAAAAAATATATGTAATTATTTCCCAAAATGCCTGTAATTTTGTTCTGATTCTCTTTGGGACCACTGCATGAGTGAATTAAAATTATATATCACAGCTATACTTGCAAACCTACAATTAGTATTTCAATTTTTAAAATAGTCTAGAGAGGTTTTTCATAACTCAGATTTATTATCATTGCTACAGAAGGATGGAAATTTCCAGCTTCACTGACCATTATTCTGTAACAAATATCCCCAAATGACCCATCAAAGTAACCTTCCAAACCATTTTGGGGTCACAGTTTCTCAGAGAGTAGGGCTATATGGATCTTATTTCTGTATAGTTTATGAACACAAAGGAGAAGAGAGTATATGGTCTCATTTTTTGTTGCTCTTGAAATTCAGAAACACTGAAGTTTAACTTAATGTTGTTAAGTTCTCACCTAAAACCTCCCAAGCAGCAAAACTGACCAGTCAACCTCACTGGCAGCACCTCAGTGCTTCCCTTGCTATTGCTATTACCCCATATGGTTTGAGAAAGGAAAGTCAGCCTTTGTGCCTTATAGTAGGACAGAATATAATATATTTTAAAACTGGGCTTATTTAGGTAAATAAATTCTTTTGTTTGAGGGTCAGAGCACTAAAACACTGTTGGCAAGTAACACTTGTTTAGCTGTTCTTCCATCAAAAAAGTTCTATAATAGGAAGAATTCAGTTGCTGGAAAGGATAATAATGATTTCTAAATTGCAACAATATGAAAACAACTGCAAGAAAAGTTTTCACAATTACCATTTTACAGATGCAGCTGATAACTTTCAAGTTTGAGACCATAATACAACACTCATACCACAAAGGAGCTGAAATTTCCCTTACAAGTGATGAGTACCAAAATGTATTTTGACAAACTCTTATAATTCCTGATCCATTATGTGTCTAGTAGATGATCCAATTGAACAGACAATAATTCACCTGTGTTACTGTAAGCAGACTCTGGTATCTTGTTACACATTTAACCCCACACTGGGTTAAAATCATATGTTTGCATATTGTACCTCAGTCACTTTTAAAGAACAAAAAACAGGTCAATTTGTGAAGAAAATCTGTTTCTGTCTTTAGCCTAATGCCATGATTCACAACCATTCACAAAGATAGGAAAAGCTATTATCACACAATTTGGAGGTTTAGTAGTTTTTTAAACATAACTTTTTCAAAGTTATGTTAGGGGGTTTTCCCCATTGACTCCTAACATTTCCAAAAGACACCATTTCCTATTTGGAGCAGCAGAAGAAATAGAAGAAGTAGCAGAAGACAGAAAATGTTTCTTTTTTTCCCATTAACAGGCCTGTCTCAATTAACACTGATCACTCCACTTCTATAGATTCCTGAGGCTCACACAGCTGGAAATATCAATAAACGTTGAGAACACAGAGATAGACCAATGAAGAGAATTCAAATTTGTGAAGCTGAGTATCACCCATGCCCATCTCCTGCCTCATCTCCAGGGAAGGCTTAGGGGACTCTGAAACAAGATCAGCAACAGTAAACACGCAATCAGTTACTGCCCTATGGCAGCCAAAAATAAATCAAGGAAAACAAAATCTAGTTCCCTAAAGGCCAGGTTCACAAAGAAATATAGAGATGTAAACAGGATTTCTATATTTCTCAAGTCAAGTTAAAGAATCAGTAGAATCTAAGCTCCACTACCAGGAGGAGATGCAGAGAACATCAGGTTCAGAAAGTCCGTAACCTTCTGCCAGAGTCAGTACTTGAACTGCTTTCTACACAAAAAAACCATTAGAATGGCACTCTTCTCCCTTAAAATATCTAATAACAGTTGGAAGAGGACTCATACCACATATGATACACAAAGATTCAGTTTCCTCCTCAAGCTTTCAGTCTTCTCCCATCAATCTCAGGAATACATCACTATGAACTTTTTAAATTACTCACTCTCCAAAACAGAACTGCAGATTCCATAGGCCATTTGAAGTGTCCGTGGTCATCCAGACTTTGTCGCTGTCTTATGGTATCTGTAAGTATGCTGGGGTGCCCATTGATACAGATTAATTTGTGATGGTAGTGTCTGTTTTAGCTTTTCTAATGAGACCTCTTCCTTTTCAAAGACATTTTTCTTCTGAGATTAAGTAGCTGACATACTAGACTTTCACAGCAGTTACTTATTGGGGAGCAGGACTTTAAGGATTTTTTTTTCCTGTTTTCTACTGATAACATAACTGAAAACAAAATAACTTTCCTTTTTAATTTTAAAATTAAACTCAAATTGTTTCTCCTTTATTTCTGTGATGATGTCAACATGTTTCATTTTCACATGCTTACATTTAGTTTATATGACAAAGCCCTTAACACTGTTAATTTTATCTCATTATGTAAAAGCCAATGCTATTCACATGGTTCCACTTCTGAAACTTTCAGTACAGCATTTTAATGACACATTCATAATTTTATGAGTGTCATAGTTGGCAGCAAATCATACAAATGACAAGAAAATATGAGGCATTCTTGTCTGTCTTTCAGCTCAGTTTTTACCATAGCATTACCAGCTCTGGGAAATAGACCTACCTCTTACTTTAGTTCTTAAAACTGCATCTCATATTTTGTCTTTTCAGAAAAAAAAAAAAAAGCCAATAATTCAGGCAGAAGTTCTCTTAATAGCAAGCACATGCCCTGTTTCTACAGATTTTTTTTTTAAAAAAACAACCAAACCAGCTGTAAGTGCACCCTGTAAATGCAGATTCTCAAGATGAAAGTTCAGACACACCAGTAGAGTCAATAGGCTTTGGAATTTAATCAATGATGTCTTCCATGAGTGGCAAACTGAATAATTGCAGGTGCCCTCCTGTAGTCAAAAACATCATTTGCAGATTCATTTCAGCCTTCACTGGAATAACATAGCAAGTAAATCTCCATCAAGTCACTCAGCAACCCTTTCCAACTTTTTTTAGCCCTTGCAGCTCCAGGTGAAAGAAATAATTTAACAACAAAGCACTCCATCTGACTGGGAAATCATTGCCTCATTGATTTTTTTATCACTTCATAATATCACACCAATATTTCTTAAAGAAAATTTACTAAGCCTTGGAAGAGCCCAGAGTGCACTGGGCTCAGCCAGGTGTGGAATTCTATTGACATCTTGTGTGTTTCAGGTTCAGATTAGGGAGACTTATTTTTCTAAATAAGATAACCCCTCACAGAAAGTAATTATGATCTCATTTTGTGAGTCTCACATCATACACAAGTCATTCTATTTTGTGATCCCCATATCCTTTATACTTTAATCTTTGCCCAGCAAAATTTCCACTGTAACAGGTTTCCCAGGCTTTTCAAGCCTGAACTAGCAGCTTATACAGGTATGGAAAAAAAATGTCAGCTTTACTTTGGAAACTGAACCGCACATCCTCTTACAACTTTACTTTTCCTCTCTTCAGTCAGTCCAACTCAATACTAATTCATACAGTATCCTGTCTCTATGGGACTTTGTTTTCAAAAGTCACAAAACTACTGAAGGCCTCAAAATTACTTAGCCATTTGTCATAGTAGTGCCTAGTAGATCTCCCAATGGAAATCTTGAGCAGGAAGCCACTGAGCAGAGGAGGAATTCAGGCTAAATAGGATTGAAATCTATTGTAATCAACTTCAAGAGTGCAAATTCTCTTGCTCTCTAGTTATCAGAAATGAAATGACACCATTTTTTAAATCATTAGAAGGTATTCAGCCACGGCTGTCTAACAGACTACTTCCAAGCAAAATGGTAACTTGTTACTGCCCTATACTGTCAAAGACACTTCCAAAAGTCTGCTTTCCAGGAAGCCTGAGTGACTCTCATTCCTCTCAGCTCCTTTAACAGATTTGTTAAGAGCTCATTCCTTTTATTACTCTGTTCTTAATTAAGAGGGTCTGTGCTATTGAAACAAGTTAGTGTGGGAAGTTTGGATTTACAGCTAAACTACCTCCCTGCTGGAAAACATTATATTCTGGGTAACTAATTGCCTCCAGTTCTGCTACTAGGAATTTATTTCTTTTACCTCTGATAAAGAAAAGAAATCCAAAAGAAAATACCACATGAAAAAAGTATCATGAAAACATACTACAGAAGGACCCAAAATTCCACTGAGAAACACTAATAAAAATCCGCAGTGAATTTCAAAATTGTTTCAGTTACTTAAAACTATAGACAAACATATGTATATGTCTGTCTATCCAAAGTTATTAATACTCCTCATCTAGAACCTGTATGTTAGCTAACAAAGCTGAAGCATTTGTATACAACTAAATTAATTTAAAATACACAAACACATAGAACAGTTTGCTCAGGAATATGCACTTTTGAGAAAGCAGAGAGAAGTTTTTAATTATTCAGAAACAATAAAAGTTATATTAAAAACTTGACTGTATCAATTTAAGGAATGCATTCTGACAACAATGATTAATTTTCAGATTGCTCCCAGTAAGCCAAACAAATTACATTTTGGACATTTACCAGAACAGTTTCTACAAAAGATTACTGTCCCTTTAGAATAACTCATTCATAATTGTCATTATCATCCCACTAATACAAAATTGCCAGTCTCTTGACTATTCTCCTCTTAATGCTTCAAGGGTTCCCTGAAAATCCAACATTATAATCCGTTTGCTTGAAATGGGTTTTTCTGCTTAAGGTTTGTCCAAAAGATTGTGAAAATAAGATCAGAAAAATGCTATCTAAGCTCTCTAATAAAATCATACTTCCATGTTTCTCATGACAGCCTACAGAAGCACTGTATTAGATTTTAACCTATCGAGTATCCAGTAAGGTTACCAAAGTAAACAACCACTATCGTCATGTGTTAATTTGCAACTACTCTTCCTTTCTTGTAAAATTAATGAGAGATAAAGGCTCAGTGGCCCTCCTCTCTCACCTTACCTTGATAGAAAGCAATTTTCTTCACGTTTCTGGATCTGATAAACATCTAATAATGAAAACACTCATTTGTTCTGAGCTGGTTTTTTAACTGGGAAGGAGTACATACAACCAGCCCAATTAGAATAAAAAAGATTGTGTTAAAATCTCAATACAAGTGCAACATTAATAATAAGCACATACTGACAACACGTAGAGTAGCAGTTCCCATGGCAACCATACGTCTCACTGCACATCTAATAAAGTAGGGCCTTTCCTCACATCAGTGCCAAAAGTGTAGATAACTTGCCAACCCCTTGTGTAGTATGTATTTATATGGGTGTATTTGTATCCTCTAACATATTAGTATGAATCTTACTAACTACAACTGATGCCATAGTTATTCTCTCCCCCACGATCACTGAAAAAAGCCACTATGGAAAATTGTTTATCACGTTATACACCATTTCTCAAATATTTTGACATGCTTGTCATGACTGTGTGACCTTCAAACATCAGATACTCTTTAAACATCCCCTGATGCTAGTTAAAAGGGTCAGAGTCAAGATTTCACAGTAGCTGCTAATGCTGCATGCAGTGTCCTCTTTGCAAATGCAGCTTCATGGTTCATACTCTATTTATGTTCCTAAGAACCTCCCTGCTTTCTCTTGTCAATTTATTTTCCCTTTGACACAACAGTATTTCAATTTAATCAAAAAACCTATGTCTCTCAAGTCTCTCCCCATTCACTCTGGTAGCCCAGACCTCGCTCTTGGGATGAGAACTTTTCAGGTTTGCCACTCTATCCTCATTTCACTGATAAATTTTTGCTTTCTCTATAGCTGTCACCCCTCCCCAATGCCCTTTCCAGTCTGCTATGTGCACATGTCCTCTTGAGCAATATATAAAACAGTTTGAGGACTAGAAAGAACTCTTTGAACATGTGTAAAAGTCTACAGTACCCTTACTGACCCAGTCCACAGTCAGCCACACAGACTTGACTAGTACGTTCTGGATGACCAGCAAATCCCAAGCATTGCAGAACTTCAGTCGAGATGTTCACTCAAAACTGCACGCTTTCATCACATTTATTATAACCTCTCCTGTCTACAAGCCCAAACTAGAATTTAGGAGTAATGTACTTTAGACCCATCAAGAACTGAAAATGTGAGATCATCAGAAAATAAACAGCTCCAAAACCAGCAGAACACTTTCCTCCATAAGTATAAAGCTGAACAAGTCGATTCCCATGGGAAAGACCTCAAAACTCATTCCAGCCACTGGCCTGAAAACAAGCAGCAATAACACTAACACTTTGGATAAACACATGCTGTGGATCTTCACAGTTCTGAACACTCATTAATGTGTTCTCAAAAAGCATTAAGATACAGAAGTATGACTAACCTTCGATGAGATTAGGAAACAAGTATGTATGAATTTTTGACTTTTCAAACTTAGAATTGCAGCCTTCAGTCAACTGAGATGGAAGAAGTCTTTTAGGAGACATTGGAAGACAGATTTATATAAAAACCAGTGCAAATCATCACTACTAACAACAGTACTCTTAAGAAGTTGAAAATGACAATTTATAAACCATACCACATCATACAAAAAAGGGAACAAAATGACACGGAGTGAGTTCAACTCAAAGAATTTAGAGAATGAATTGTGGAAGTTATCCACACAAAATACACATGATGACAAAAATCTTACTGGGTTTCTGAAATGAATAAAAAAGGAAGCGATTCCAAACAAGGAAGGATAACAGAATTAGGAAAGTAAATTTTGAGAAAAACAAAGATAAGTTTTTCCATCTACTACTAAAGAGCTTCATGTATGGCACATAAAAGATAACATAAATATAATGCAGTTGTGCTTATAATTTAGCTGTATTTCTAGTATAGCAGAATATGTACACTAGGAATATATTGAGAGATATTACCAAAATGTATATACTGCATAAAACAACACTTGAAACCAGATTTTTACCCTCATTATATTTACTTTCCTTTTTGTAATCCATTCTCCTGATTTCTTTTTTTTTAATTTCATTAATTTCTTTCTTACCTTTCTTCTCTGTGTAATTTTCCCCATTTTCTGCTAATTTTTTCTATTCTGTTATCTTATTTGTTTAATTTCTTACACATTAACCAGGTAAAAACACTTGGAAAAGAAATAATGATACAAGATGTTCTTGTAGTGAATGTCATAGGAGGATTACAAAGCTGTTCTTTAAATTTAATTAAACTAAACAACTTTCCTCTGTCTGCTGCAAAAGATTACAGTAGAGAGTTTCAAGATGGAAAATCTGAAACCTAGAGAAGATAGGGTCTGTTCATGGTTCCTGAAAAACACCTCAAATTTGATGTGTTAATTTGGGCTGTCGATGCCTCAGAATTTCCAGTATTCTTGTAGCCTAACAGGTATAGAAAAGGCAGCCATGCCAGACTACTCTACAAACCAAATGCCAGAACTAATTCTGAGTTAGAGGGTCCCAGTTCAATACCAGAATTGACAAACTACGTAGGATACACATCATATATTAAGGGTAATGTTCTCTAAGAAGAAGACTTGTAAGAGCATCATGCCCTGAGGACTGCCAGTCAGGTACAGGTACAGGAGGGAGAGCTTAATATGGAAAGTTCTGCTGCTTATTTCACACTTAGTCATACCTGCACAGTCACAGTGACCTGAACAACAGCTTGGCTGGCACGTTACAGTCTAGAAAGCTGAGAACTTATCATTACAGATACAATTAGAAGTGGAAATAAGATTTGTAGACATTCAAATACGTTTGATCCAAACACTTGATCTGGGAATTTCTCCATATTCTCCACACCTATTTTAGTTTATTTTATATTAATTCAGCTAAAAAAAACCCTCTAACTGCAGCAACACAGCATGTACTTTTTGGATTAACTGAGGGATGTATTTTCAAACAGGAAAGTGGAGATCTATTGAATCTATAGAAACTGGTGAAGAGCTTTCTACACTATGGAACAAACAATTACTTACCTCTTTGAATATTCTAATAGTCCTCTGTAAATGTGGAAAACAATTTTGACTCATCTAGGAAATACAAAGAATTCACATAAGAACCACAACTGAACCCATGGTTGATTTCAAAATTAAAAACTGGTATGTCTTCTTTCCCTGACCTTTGTATTCTATTGCCATGTCTTATAGCATCTTGATTAATGTCATTCATAAATGAAGGAAGGAACCATGTCTATAAGCAAGAGTCATATCTTGTAAGGGCAGTATGTTTGACTTTCAAGCAAAAGCAAAACAGAGCTTTGCTTTTTCTCTCTAATTAGCCCATTGATTTTCCAGAAAATATCATTCATCTAGTTCCATCCTGTCCATGTCCTCTTAGCCAGAATTGTAATTAAAAAGCCAGTTCCCTCAGGTACTGGTAAAATTAAATGGAATTTGGGATCTCACAACACAGGACATTTTCCAAAGCTAGTAGATAACAAAGAGATGTTAATGTTGATGCTCTGAACTTTATGGATCGAATTAATTCCTAAGGTAGCTGTGTGGAAGTCATGGTAATTTTCCCCAAGAGCAGACTTACAGAAAATACAGGACTGCCTTAGTGTTTATTATTTCCTGAATTGCAAGCCAATGGCTGACATACTGCAGGTTTAAAATTCTGAAACTTTTGAAATGGGTATTTGTCGCTCTGAAAGAAGAAAACACCATTTATTGCTCCAATAAATATGTCATTATTATGGCCTCTATCAAGAATCTAATTAATATAATCAGCTATAACAATGTACAATCTGAAATACATTTTCTTAGCCTTTATTATGATGCTTAAAATTTCTTAACAGAAGTGAGAAAAGACAGGAGCACGGACAAAAAATTAGCATTAATACTATTAAATTTAAGGGATATGGGGGGGGGACATGACTGTCTAAATTCACATATTAAGTTTTTGATTACCTTGAAAGTAATATGGTACCTGAAGCAAAAGGCCAAGTTATAGTTAATGTAACTCATGTTCACTATTGACTGTCAAATTTGTAAGGTTCATGTTTCCTGGAATCCAATTGATATTTCATTGCAATGCTTTCTTCTTTGATGTTAAATATTAATGCATTTAGTCTCCCAAAGTTTGCAGTCAAGGGCAGAAACCCTTAGTGATATCTCATAATAAGCTGCAACATATGCTAAGAGGAAAATAAGAGCATTTAGTAGATTTCTATCGCCTATAATCTGGGTCCCTTACATGCTTACCCTATCTGATATAGGGTTGTCTGACATGGAGCAGAAAAAGTGAACACCATGTTACAAAAACTACTGCACCAGTGATGCACGTGACAGCTTTATAATATTTTTTGGCATTTTTCTTCATTCCTTTCTTAATGCAGCCTAATGTTTTTTACAGTTCCTGAACACTAAGCAGACATTTTTACTGCAGTGTTGATAATGATGCCTAACTTCTGGAGAATCCAGGAGGTCCCTGACTAGATAGCTTTGATCAGACCTTCTAAATGCATCAGAGCTTTTTAATTATTATTTTTGAGCTATTTAAAGTATATCAGCAAAACAATTTTCAGATATTGTAGCTCTTTCCACAAATATTCAAGATACAGCCTGAATAAAAAGACTGTTTCAAGAGATTTTCAGAGCTGCTTAAAATTTCATTTTCAGCTCTCAGAAGTTGAATAAGTACACAATCATTCATTTATGATTTGATAAAAGTGTTTCAACTAAATATCATTCCAACATCTTTATGTGTAGATTTCAGTGTAGTGTCTACCACGTCTCACTCTGACTGCTCACTGTATTACAGCTCACTGATGCCTCTCCTTACAGCTCATTTTTAGTAAAATTATGTGTACTGCAATTAGATGCCCAAGTTCATATGTCCACATCCTTTCTGGTGCTCTGCTTTCCATTTCCTGTGATTCCTTCTTTCCATCGGTACGAGCTGCTTGCTCATCTAGAGACTGAAAATATTTAGTGCCACATCCTTTCCAGTTTGCACCAAGATTTCTGAGTGTATTTTGGCAATGTCATCACAGGATCTGTTACATTTGTGCCAAACATGAACTATATGCACATTACGCAGCATTTCACAGGTAATACGTTAGAAAGCAGTAAAATTGGTAATTTATGTCATTCTTAAAAGGAGTTAAAAGTATAGTTTTAGGTGCTACATCTGCTATAAATGAGAAAAGCAACACTACAGGCACCGGCTAACAGTTTTTTATGATATACAACAAACTATGAAATCCAAAGAAATACGTGTACAGAATCTCTCTCAGCATTTACACTAGTTTTACTAAGATAATATTTTTCCTTAGTTCTCTAATTTAGGAGAAGTCCCTGTTTTAAAAGAAAAGGTTTAAATATGGTAAAAACTGCCTGAATAATTGACAGGCATCCTTTGACTGTGTCCAGGGGCAGCAGGAGCATCTGGAAAAGTGGAAGTCAAAGAGCATTGGTTACATTAGAGGATTTTTAAACTAAACTGACTTACAAAACTAAGTGGATTTTAATTTCAGATTGCTATAAAGAAAGGCAGCAAAGTCTTTCAGAACTGTGCAATTCATGTCACTTTCTCTCTGCCTGACGTACATTAATTGGGTATTAGCCAAGGGAAGAGTACACAACACTTTAACCTAGTGTCAGTAATAGCCAAAGCAGGGTTCCTATGCTTTGCCAGTGAAAGTTGCTGCTAAGAAAAAACTGCAAAGAACACTAATAACCTATGAACATACTTATTTTCTCTTACATGTATCACAACCCTTAATGTACCTACCATAGGACAGAGAAAAACTGTTGCAGGGTAAAAGGGCAGAGAGGAAAGTACAGGTCCAAGGAAACAATGCAAAAGTAAAATACTGGTCTCAGTGGTGTTAATTTAATGCTTTTCTGCCTCTAATAGGATCGATTCATTTCACTGTAGTAAGTTTGCAAGACTGAAAGAGTTACGAATTCATCCCTTCCTAGCTTCTCAGTATGTAATATACACATGTATATTTTTCATTTCAGTGATTTTCAATCACAACATTTTGCTCTTTGTCTTATTTTTTTGAAATCTGATATATAATACATAGCTTGCAGCTAAATATTTTTCTATAATATGATTTGCTAACAGTCTTTTCAACAGAGCTTTTCCATTGCTTCTGCTCAAGGAAGAATATTTTGCCTCAAAAATCTTTTTTTTGGTCTGCTATTGGAATGGTCACCATAGAAAAGAAATCTGAAAATGAAGAGACTTCCAAAACAAAGAATATTAAGAAATACAGTTGAATATTTAGATATTATATGACAAGACACATCTTAATGTCATATTTACATAATCTGTCTGTAGATAAAGGTAGTAAAAGTCATCTTTTATCTGAACTTTTTATTGACCTTCAAGCAGTGATGTAAAAACAGTAAAAACTTCATGGCATTATTAAAATGAAGGTGAGCTGAATGCATAAAACCTTGTGATAATCAGTTACTGCAAAAAAACATTCAGTATCAGGCTTCTGGCTAATATTTACCTAAACTTTTTCCCCTATCTCAGTATATTTAGATTACTGATGGCTGAATGCCCTTCTGAAGAGGACCCTACTTCTTGCTTGGCCTTAAAGCTCTTTAAGAATTGAGGTAAATATTTATTCTTGGAGTAATTCTATGAATAAGTATGATTTGAACTATTTACTTGTGACACCAGTAAACTTCACTGCAGCCTAAGAGTATTTTATCACTGGATATCTTCAAAAAAGGTTGAACCTAGGAAAGTGATACACCCTGATGGTAAAACCTTTGACTGTCAGCATTCTGCACCACTCTTAAAGGTACATGTTGGTCTGTAGGCTGCATGACCGTATATTTGTGAGCATAAATCTAATCTATTCCAAGAAAAAAGTAAATCTCCCTAACAAATTCTTCACCAAGAACAGACTAAAGCTATGGGAAAGACAAATCTGTCTGCCAAATGGAATAAAATTTTTCTAGCGCAAACTTCATTTTATTTATATAAAGTCTATAAATCTTGTCCTACAGGGAAATCCAACAAGGATTAGACTATTACTCTCTTGAAAAAGTAATGTCATAAATGTACAAGAATGGAAGAAGCATCAGCTTGGAGACACTATCAGTACCACTCTCAGAGCAAGGAATTATTTTACCATAATAAAATAGCACTGGATAAACAACAACGTCAGTGGATTATTATTTTGGGTAGGCAGAACACTGAGAGACTGAGGATTAATTAATATGAGCTAAATTAGTGCACCATGTACAGGTTTTTGTTAAACATTGCTTATGTCAAATCTCTCCTCTTAAAAAGAACAAAACTCACAAAAAACAAATTGTTTTTGTGCTTATAGCAGTAGATTGAGAAGAGAAGGCAATCTTATCCTTCTTAGTCTTATCACACTTTTGCCAGTAAAACATCTGCTAAATTTGCAGCATAAAAGAAGTCCATCGATAATGTTTTGTTGAACTCCTTAAGTTAGTAAGCTTATTGTTTATAAATTGTCTAAAATAGTATAAGTCACTAACTGATCACCAGTGAGCACTCAGTCTGCAAAATTACTGTGACTCTTTCTTATCATACATATTGCTGCACTGACAATATCTGGGCCGGTCAATATTGAAAGCATATTCTAGTATTACCATTACCACCTCATTCAGAAAAAACAGGAGGATGTTCTCCACTCATGATGGTGATAACACCTAACATAGCCTCTTGAGCTGCTTTTGCATTTTTATATGATGTACCATAAAAATCCCTGATCACCTGGGACGGCACCCCTGCAAAGTGACCCTTAGGTCATACCCCTTAGGTTTTCTGTGAAAGGCAACCTGTGTGCAACAGCAGCAGAAATGGAGGGTTTGTGCACATAGCGGAATCAGGACACTGCTGGATGCACAGCTGGACTCAGATCAGTGGGAAATAATTTGTGAAATGCTCTGAAATACACAGTGCAAATGTCTTCCAACTTCTCTTTCTCTCGAGTAAATATCCCAGAAACATATAATTGCTTAACAACAAAAATCATCTGATAACTATATTACATTCCAAACCCATTTATAAGTACTTGTGAAGACTCTGCAGATATGTGAGATTGACTGGGAAGATAAGGCAAAAAAAGTATAAAAATAAGTGAAGTAATTTTGATATCCCATTATAGCTACATTTTATGGGTATTATAGATACACACATTAATGGAACTGTGTTCTTTCTTTAGGTTAACAATATCCTCTCTCTTAGCTAAACTGTTAGGCATTTGGACTGTACAACAATACATTCTTGTACAGTAAAATATTCCAATACTAATGCAGTATCCCTGTTTGTTTTCTGATATCTATGGAGGAAAAATAAACTCCCAGAAGAGAACAAAAACAGTAACTCATTTCACCAAGGTCATAATCTACAAGGGTTTTAAATATAAACCTGCTCTGAGGTCTGCAGCACTAAGCACAATGGCTATCTGGCCTTGAATTAAACAGCTTATACATCCAGCAATTGAGCTGATAAACCAGACATGATTACAAAAAAAAAAGAGGGCTAACTAGCTTCTAGCTCTAATATAATACAAAAAGCATGAGAGAAAAAAAAGTATAATTTCTATTGTTTTTAATGAACCTGTAGCAAAAGTTGAAAATGTAAAATTTGGTGTGATTGCATATGTGAGATGGAGAGACCAGTTCAGATAACTGAGGAACACCACAGACCACAAATTAATTATTTTTTCTGAAATTTAAGAAGTTCAGCTTAGACATTTTTTCCCCTTGACTGATTTTCCCAAGAGAATTGAAATTTGAAGAGAGAAAATGATAAACATGATCGAAGAATTCAGCATTGACACTTATTTGATCTGGTGCTGAGAATAGGCTGCTTTTGAAGGGGCTGTGTAATTTCCCATATAAAAGGATAGAGAATGAGCAAAATGAGAAGCATACAGTTCTTAATATGTTTTTCCTTCCAGAGTATGAGAGGATTCAGCCCTTGTAGACACTTATAAATACCCTGTTTAAAATGAAAATACTAAACAACACTGATCACCACCAACCTAGCAATACCAAGAAAGAAGTGAAAAAGCAGCTCAAAGTGCACAGGGGAGATAGAAAACTCAGGCTGAAAGGGTCACTGAGAACCAGACTGTAGGTTATGAACTAATCTTTGAAGATTCAAATGCACCCTCTAACTCAGGCAAATAGATTATCATTATCTACTCTAGATATTTGTTTCTTATTGAGAAGCTCCATTCCTTGCAGCATATATTTTAATCTTTTCCAGAAACGTATCTTCATGCTTCCATTGGTTTCAAAGAGAGCTACTGTACATTATGCACGACTTATATAGGAAAACTCCATAACTAAATGTTCATTGCTACCACTTGTATGGGTTGCTGCTAACAATATAGAAATTTTCTTTTGTTTATTTTTCTTAGGTCTCAGATTAGCTTGCCACATTCCAATCGAACAACCACATGTGGACCTCAGCCATGGAAAAGGGGGAAAAAGCCCCAGTATTACTGACTATATTACGATCTGTTAAGAATATCAAAGTGCATAAGTTTCTTAAGGTGAACTTCTGATAAAAGCTGACAGAGGTCACTTTCTGTTTGGATTGTGAAATGATGTTACTTTAGCAGTGACCTTGCAAACGCACTTTACTAACAACGTATGCTGGGAAAGAGAATATGCTTGACTAGTTTTTCTTCTTTGATTTCTATCATGTTCGTTTTAAACTTGAGGAGGCCATGTGCTTTAGCATACATTGTTTCTATTTTCCCACTGCCATTCTCCTAAATATCACTACTTTTGGCAGTACCAGGCTCCTCCCATTTCCTTCAAAGTCAGAGGTGCTGTTTGCTGTATGAGAAAGCAGTAAACACAACTTCTCAGCATTCGCGCAGTTGAAGTGCTGACTGCTGTGAGATGCCAGGTAAATCACTCAGGCTCCTCCCTGTCTCATGCTCTCCACCCACACAATGGCAATAATTCTCTGTACCTGGTTCAAGTGCCACAGAGATTAAGTAGGATTTATTGGGAATGGCCTTTTTGTTCCAAGGACAAAATTAGCTCTGCATCTTAAACTGACATTTTGGTTGATTAGGGGGCTTTGTCGCACTGCTGTGAGCTGCTATTAAGTATGTGCTTTAATACAATTCTAATGTGAAGTGTACCAAATTTGCTGTCATTTCATCAGTAAGAAGCATGCAACAGCTTCAGTCACTGCAATCCTCTAGCTTCAAAGAGCAATTTGGCAGTCCATGGGAAAGAAGGGACAATATTCTTGCGTGTGTATGAAACAGCTGCCTTTTTGATGTTTCCCCGAGGGAATGAATGGAGCACATGAGTTCTTGAACGTACACATGCTCCACTGACCCAACCAACAGCAGAGATTTTTTTATTTCTAAATTTAACTTTTGCTTTAAATGTTAATTCAATGTTTTTCTACTGCATGTAAGAACAGTTTCATTTTTTACAGAACCTTAAGTATGGATACCTATTTCCTTAGAATAAGACCATTTAAAAATGGCTCTGCCAAAGAACAGTATTGACCCAAAAAACACATAAGACCAGCAGATATAGGGGGAAAAAAACCCACAGAAGCAGAAAAACTAAGGAATAAACAACAGATAAACAGCACCACAAAAAGTGCATCATAAAGGCTTTCTTTCCTAAACAAGGAGAGATAAAAATAGGCTAAAAAGAAAAATTTTTCAAAAGAAATGTATAGCATTTGGGCTTTTTTTAAATGTGTAAGTAAAATTCAGGTGTACTCTGCTGATTGGTGATACTAATTCAGAACACACAGGAAACAAATGGCTTGTATCCAAAATAAAATGAAATATAAGTGTTACCTCTTGGCAAAAAAATCACAATGTAGTCTAGAAAAAAAACATGCTAATTCACTCTGAGAATGGTATGCCAAATTAAAATAGTTACTTTCTGGTATCGTTATGATGAGACAGGAATCTAATGTCTCCATAACATTATAGAACAGTGATAAGCTTTATTGGCAAAGCTTCCACTATGTTTACTGTAAAATTGTCAGTTTGTTCTTTTCTGGAGATAGCAAGACAGTTTGTGTATGATTCAAAGACACACAACCTTTGACTGATAACTTATTGTATTAGTTTTGGTGAGTTTTTCTTTAAGGAACAGACAGTGTTCTGATGCTATCGAGCTTTTCTCTCCCCCCTGCAAGACAATCAAAATACTTTTCACTATGGAAACAAAACTGATAAAGTCAAAACACACTTTTAAATTACATTATCCAGTTCCAGATACAATAAAGGGGGAGAAAGGTGATAAATACATCATAATTCACAACAACATCGTTCAAATTTAAATTGCCTAAATTAATCTGCTGAAATGTATACTAGCTTATACATGGTCCTTTAAGCCATGGTATGACTTTAAAAAGCAGTTATAAGAAAAGAGAGCTTTGAGGTAAGTTTTGTGTGGAGTAATTAATTATCTATAATTTCACTTTCTTTGCATGACTGGCTCTATAAAGTTTGGCTAATGCAGTTATAGCTATATTTCTCAAATTAGTTCTTAATTTCCAAACGGACCACCCACCACTTTGTTACTATGATTTAGTACAGCTAATAAATAAGATGACAAGCTACTCGGAGCAGGAGTCACCTTATTATTTGTGTAAAACCTGGGCACAATAATAACAATAAAAAAAGAAAAAAAAAATTATCTATTCATCTCGGTCTGTTCAGATGAGCCAGTAAGAACTGTGGTCTTGTGCAGACTTTTATTTTCAAAGCTTCAAATATTCCCAAGGTTCAATGTATATTAAGAAATTAAACTGGAGCTGTTTGATTGTGGATGAAATGAGGTTCGGTTATTAATCATGCTACAAAAAATAGACAGTGTGCGAATTCCTGGTCAGATAACTAGTCTGAGGCTTTGGAGTAGAATAGAGCAATGATGAACAGTTGTGTAGAATTGTAGCTGCAACTTTAAGTGACTTTTAGTGCTTACTGATAACCAGAATTGCCACCCAAATTACACATTACCACTGAGCAGTTCAATATGCCTACGATCTGCTTGACAGTTATTTCAACACGTCTACAAATTATTACGTGAATTCAGATATTTTTAATTCTAAACAGTGAAATAAATTTTGTGATATGAAAATCTTACAGCCATAATACTACTAGGTGGCTCTCAAGCACTTTTCCTTTCTCAATCTCAAAATATATTAAAAATAAGTCTAAGTTTTGAAACGTCATCATTATTCTTTTTAGTAGCTTTCAGCAGTAGGGCGACATCCAGTCAAAAACTAGGAGTCAGCATTGGTTTATATAAGGAGGACAGCTATATATGGAATATGTCTGAAAATAGCCAATCACCATAAAAAAACCACCATCAGAAAGGCACCTACAGATACACATACAGGATGGGGATCCAAGGAGATCCTGGTGTTCCTCTTTCCAGCTTTCATCAACTTAAAGAATCCACAGTAATGTAAGGACAGTGTAAAACATCAGCAGTTGATGTAAATAACTGAAACAAAGAATCAATTAGATTGGAAAAGACCTCTGAAATCATCCAGTCAGATTATCCATTGCCCATTAAGTAGCTATGCAGGCAATGTATAGAGAGCATCTCCACTAGGGGAGAAAATGTCTTCCTGCACTCCACTCAAACTCTGCCAGACTCTGCACAAAAGGGCCCCACCTTGCCTCAAGTCAGGCTGGGTCTCCTTGTGCCTGGATCACTTCAGACAAAAGGTAATGGAGTGAATCTTTCTTGCTGCATTCAATATATAAAAGGAAACCTCCTCTATGCAGGTATTTCTAAAAGTTTTGCAGTAAACTCAAGCTATAACTTGGAACCACTAAAAAGCACCTGTAAAGGCAGACTTACAGATCTGTTTACTTCATAGGTTTTGATGCTGAGTGCTCTAAAACCATGCCATAAAACTGAGCTCACCTCACCATTATATCCCCCACAACTTCTAATGTAAAAACTAGAAGGCAGCGAAGAATACTTGGCCTTCTTAGCAGGAGTTTTGCCAACGTCCACCACTTATATCCAACACAGTTTTCCTCCCCTAACATAATGGTGTTACAGTCTTGCCCTCCTCCAGATCCATTATACTTGAATATTGTTAATGGTTACTTGGGCTACAAGCAATTTTTCTGAGTACTTTCAATGACTAATAGTTAAAGTGACATAAGAATCACAGAATCACAGAATATGCTGAGTTGCAAGAGCCCCACAAGGATCATCGAGTCCAACACCTAACCCTGCCCAGGACCATCCCCAAGATAAGCATTGTCCAAATGCTTCTTGAACTCTTGGTGCTGTGACCACTTCTCTGGGGAGCCTGTTCCATTGCCCAATCACTCTCTGGGTGAAGAATCCTTTTCTAATACTCCCCACATATTAGCCATTCAATTTTAAAGTTGTCAGGTACGATGTGAGATATCACAACTCATGTATTTAGATGACAGCTAAGCAAACAGAAGATTAACATGATGTGCCAGTGTTTAAAGCAACAAGACAAAGAGGACACAAAAAATTTTACATTTTTTCAAAAATAAAAACATGAAAAGGACATACGTTAATATCTCTGTGTACAGTTTACAAGAACACGTGATTTGACTAAGGGGTTTTTTTAAAAGAGTGAGAAAAGATGCAAGTTTCAGTGGGAGGTGGAGTTCCCCAACAACTGAAAGTCAAGCCTTTAATTTTCAAATTATCAGCATTTTTTTTTGAAAAAATTAGTTATGTTTTAAAATCTAGAATTTTTTTTCAAACACAGTCATCATGTTTAAATTTTCAACTCCCTTTTCCAGTCCTCTTCTCTCATCAATTATATTTTCTTCTATTTTCCTACTTTACAGAGAAGACTACTTTGAGGCCACTTATGCACCTGGACTGCAAGGAACTGCTCAGAGTCCTACTGTAAGGAGGTTCAAATGAATAGTCATTTTAATCTGTGGATGTAAAATAGGCCAGTGCTGTTTAAAGTGACAAATTTAGGCCTCGATTCTGCAGAAGAATTACGCAGATGCCTAACTTGACACACGAGTAGTCCCTTTGCTTGAATTTATTGTAAGGCTAAGAAGACTTTTCAGTGGCTTAGGGTTTCAAATTCCATTTCCAAATTTGTCTTACGCACTTTATTAAAAGACTTTATAGTTTTGAAAACAGAACTTAGTCTTGGTTGTCATTTCAGTGCTTATATTTTATGCTAACTGAAAATATATTGTACAGTACCTTCAATTCATTTTTCATGTCTACAAATGTAAAGGAATGAATTCTTAATACAACAGCTCTTTGGAAAGAGACTGCCTGCTGCAATAAATAACACCTAAAATCAGTGACAGTTGTATGTTGTTTAAAATGAGTGCTGCTTTTTTGTCATCTCTGTCTATAATTTTCAGGCTTTGGCCATTCACTTGGGAAAAACTTGGGGGTTGTCTTACAGACAAGGCTGTGTTCTCAGGTTCACAATTAATAAGACAATTAAATTAAACACACTGTAAAAGTCCCAAAATTTAATATTCAAGAAGTGGGTGAATTAAAGTAGGTAGGGAAAAATAGATATATGTATGTTGTTAAGCTCTTATAAACATCATATTGTCAAAGATCTAGGATATCTCAGGCATTTCTGGGCCCAGTAAAGCAAAAAAGGCTTAACAATTATATGTACTTGAATGCAATTTCAATTCTCTGTGGCACTTTTACTGTGGATTATATGTTTAGAGATTAAATACATAAGGCAGTGCAAAAATTTAGAAACACTCATAATGATTTCTGCCAAAGGTCCATTTACTCAGTGTGCTGACTGTGATGTGCAAAGATGCAAGTACTGGAAAACTGATACCTCCCCTCAGCACATCCCATTGCTTTTGAAAATCAAAGATTTAGAGGTCTCAAGAGCAAACATCATGTAAGTAATCTACACCTGGAGAGTTTAAAAATTTCACGTGATAGACAGAGGACAAAGAGTCAGATTCTGCAGCATTTATGTGAATATTTCTTTACCTCAATGAGTTTTGTGATGCCCACAGAAATTCTGGAAATTGAATTTCCTGAAATCAATGCCATTAAATTATCTAAAAACCTGATAAACCTCCAGAAACTTGATAAACCTGAAATACCGACTTCCAGACTGTACATGCATTTTGGCACTCCTCATTATAGAAAGCTTATACCACAAAGAGATTATACTATTTTGTTACACGCAAGATGAGCAATGACACCTCATTCTCACAAAAAAAAAAAAAAAATAAAATAAAAAAAAAAAAATAAAAATTAAGTTTAAAATTTATATCAAAACCAATAATGCTGCCATAGTGAATTAATTCACTGGAAATTCTTTTCAACTTCCAGTTGTCTTTTTGCTGCATTATGAAGGTCGAGGCATCTTCGTTGATGCAGCAAACCATACTGTAAAAATGACAATGTGAAGGCTAAAACGTACCAAACATTTGCCATGCCAACATGTCCCTAATGAAAATCCCTTCCACTTCATGAACTGGACAAACTGTATGCTTCATTAAGTCACAGACAGCACACTCATTAAAGATCAATGGCATCTTCCAAATGCATTTTGTTTTGCTTTAGTCCTAACATATGGTCATAATAATGCATCTAACAGTAAGCTTGAGCACTGATTTTTAATGAAAAATAATGTTCAGACTGGCCCACATAATTTGCTTTTATGTTTCTGACCTTGTTCTGAAATGAATCCCCATCGTTCCAAAACATTCTCATTCCAGGTTCTCAGTTCTCTTGCCAAGAAAGGCAGATGTCATGTTTGTAACTTACAACATCCCTATTTAAATCGTACTCCTTCATATAATGCTGGTGTATGTTTTGCCTTCCTAGATACACACCAACTTCTAAAGAAGAAAAAAAAGAGATCCAAAGCATTACCTGTCTACTAAAGCCAGTGATAACAAGGCACATATTCCTCACAGAGGCACGCCAGGCTTCTGTCTAGTGTGAGAAATGTTGTCATTTGAGGGACATACTACATCAGCCTATTTTACCATCTGTGTAGGAGCTCCATGAGCCCAGAAATTATCACAGTGAAGAGTGATCAAAGGTTTGGCAACTATACTGACATATTTCATTTTTGAATGGAAAAAAAAGTCTCACCACATTCACTACTAAAGCACTGCAAAGAACAAACTCATACATTGGGGTTTTCCTCCAGGTATAATGGCCTGAAAGGACAAATTCTCAGCTTACACTTTCACTTCTGTTTTCATCACCTTTGCTAATTATATATACAGGCAATGTCAATCCTTTCTCCTCCCATTTTCTTCTCTGGTATCCACTTGAAGATGAATGCTAATATGCATACAATCAAAGTAAGAGTAATACAGCTGTGAGACATTGAGTACACTGTTTTAAGTTGCATTTGGAGTCTGCACACAATATTGTAATTCATGGATGAGTTGGAACAGACACTTGTTTAAGTTTCTCCAGGCTTTATCCAAGTTCTAGGCTTATAATCATATTTCTCTTGGGGTAGAATCACACACATTTTTGTTTTTTTCACACTGGATTAAACCACCTTTTCAGTTATCTAGCTTTTAATCAGTCTTTAGGTATTACTTAACCTTCTATTGAATAATTATTAGAATTTAAACAATTGCCTTCCTTTGTGAAGGTGCTGGCTTCTAGAAGAAAAAATTAACAAGGGTATGTTTTTATTCCACATTAGATTAGTTGAATATTACTCTATCCTGAAGTACTCACTGAGTCCATAAATGCTTGCTCTCTCGAGCCTTAACCGTAACTTTGGCTTTAACTAAAGTTCTCCAGTCCATATCTACACCACAGCGTGCATACATTCCTTTAGGCTTTGCTCAATAAATTTACCTCCTAGATTTTTAATTTCTCAGTCTCCAATCCTGATTCAAAAATATTTTTGCTCCTTCACTACAATTAGGATCCAGTACTTTGGTAAGTCCTACAGCAAAGAGGGTGCTTTGGTCACTGATTTCTCATACTCCAATAATAAGCATAATTCTCTATTTAACTGGAGTTCATTGGCCATACTTCTGCATCAAAATAAAGTTGCGCAATCTGCTTTCATATTCATATTCATCTTATGTGACCTTCATGTAACTATTTTAAAACTTTTCTTTCTGTAACCCTGATGCAAGTTTAACAGAATGGCAGCAAACCAAAATAACACCAAAAGTAAGAGCTGTATTTTCTGTCATTTGTGTTATTCCCTGAGACACTTCAAAAATCTGCAATAAACTGAGTTTTCAATCCTCTGTTCCCAAAATCTAACCTGACTTCTAGTATTAACTAGTCAACACAACTAGCAACAAGTAGTCCTGTAGGTCTTCCTTTTACATTCTTGACAGTATCATTCAGTTCTTACTTTCCAAACCACTTACATGAACTGGAAATTTGAAACAGAGCAATGCCTCCTACTTTTCTTACACAGCAAAAGCAGAAGTCATTGTTCCTCCTTATACCAGTACTTGTTCAAAATCTGGGGCACTGGCACAGGACAATAAGAAATAGAATGCTTATATCCTGATTTCTGGAATCTTCCTCCTAACTGGAACCTAATCCTAGTTTTTATCATAGTTGAAGGCATCTTAATTTTACAGAAGCACACACTGAAACTACTGTTGCACCAGTAGTGTTCCACCTGGTATCAAATCTAATTTTAGCTCCGTAAGCCAAAAGAAAACTAATAAACAGAGGTCTTTAGCACAGTTTTCTCAAACCAGCCCTAACCTTTATTTTAGTTATAGTCTAATGATGCATGTGAACATGAGAACCAAAGCATCCTTCAGATGCTAACCACCTCCTTTAATCCTAGTAAGTTTGCAAGACCCTTCAATAGACCTGTCCAGTATCTGAATTCCCAAATTCAGTTTCTAATCCCAGGTTTAAGCATCATATAATGATCCACCAATACAAGTATTAAAAATACTCAGCAGTCCTTTGCAGAAGAGCATAATCTCTGTTCTGTTGATTTTTTAAATATATCAATGACAGGTCCAAAGAGTAAAAAGAGAAGTTACTCCGTCTTCCTTCATTCAAAGAGATTTCTAAGAGTCCTTTCATAACACAATGACACTAAGAAGAGCATCATAAGAAAAGAAGAAAATGAGGATTAAACCTGCTCCAAATTTCCAGTGTTTTAACTAGCTAAACAGCTTTTCTTTTGTTACTGATTTTTTTTCTACAAGGTACATGCCTGTATTTAACATTTTATTACATGTCATTAACATTGAAAACTGGAACTGAAGTTTCTATCAAAGTCAAATGAATTAACACTAATTCAAGGAAGAGGAATTTTCAATTAAATTCCAATACTTCATTTTTACAGTTTGATTTCAAGCTTACATGTCTCAATAGTACAAAACAGACAGGATATATCAATCACTTTATGCTTTTATGATGAATTAATATTTGAGTAGAAAAATCCTTCAGCAGTATAAGTCCAAACTCAGATTGTCTGGATTGTCTGGAGTTCACATATGGGAAGTGGCTCAGATATTTTGCTCAATTTTAAGTTCTGTTTGAAAAACTTTGTTTCTTCTACCTAACTATGTCTTAGAAAGCTGCCACTTTTCATGTACAGGTGTCTTTTTAGCAGTGTCGTCATCATTTGCAAAGCAGTTCAGAACTGGGGGGGCAGAGAGGCACTATGCATATTTAAGTTGTTATTATCACATTTTGTAAAATTTATTCTTGACAAGGGCTCTTCTATGGTTTTAATATCTTATTTTTCTATTTTCTCTCAATTTGTACTCACTTCCCTAATCCTTCAGCTGTCTAAAGGGTTTTCTAAGCGGTTGCAGCCACTGAGTATTGTGACATTCCTTTACATTTTCCTACAGCTTATGCTCAGCTTCATTCACTTTGTTGCTCTTACAATTTTGTTAGCCTTATTTAAAGATGCACTTGTTTTAGACCTTAGAGTGATCTACCTGCTGAGATAACAGTTATTATTACCTGTAAGGGGAAAATGTATTTTGAAAGAAATGGAAAACACATGTTAGTGGAGAAGCTTTTATATCAGCAATTAAATAACATCTCAATTAAAGTGGCAGATTTGCAACTAAACTGAAAGGTTTCTTAAAATTGACACTTTTGAGAGCATCAACACAGCACAATTACTTAACTTGCTGTAAAGGAATGTAATTCCTGTAGGAATGAACAATACTGTAGCAGCCAAAAGTCCATTCACTTCATTATTTTAGTAGAGCTCAAAAGGAACATTTTCCCCTCATATTCTCTTTCATACTCATTTAACAAAGACACACTTTGTAAATGTAAATGTGTTTCTTTTATTAACTGTTGAGTGAGATCTTGGTGAAGCCAACCATGAAGCCAATTCTTCAGTTCAACAGGAGGAAACACAACTTATAAAAAAGCAAAGATGACTATTGCTGAAACATCCTCATTCTGAGACAGAAGTTTTTAAGGAGAGTGTTTTCGATCAGTTTAAAAAGAAACAAGTATTAGCACATACAACTGCCCTGACAGCAGCTGGCTGTCAGTGAGATTACTGGTACACACAAGATACCCAGCACTGGTTGCATACAAATGGTACCAACATACCTAAATCCAAGGCAATTTTTCAGTCATAATTACTGAAACTATTTGTGCACTTCAGGTTAAGCACACATTTAATCGCTGTTGCTATACTAGACTCATAATTTGTGAACTGCTCTGTACCCACCTAGGATTAAAGATACACCCTAATTGCAAAATATACTAATACCAGTGGTAAAAAATATTCTTGCATTATTCACATATTGCATAAATAGTATATGTATAATTTCACTGCAATCAATGGAAATCACATATTTCCATATCACATACTAAATGCTGAGGTTGATTACCCTTATATTTAATTTCTAGTAATCAGCATGAGCCAAGTGGGGCTTTAATATTACATGGAAATTTACATCAAATTTTCTTTTCCTTTTATTTTTTCCTCTTTTTTTTTGTCTTAAGAGAAAAAAACAAATGCAGATAGGGTCAGAAATAGGTGTTCATGCATAACACACACAATAACTGCTTAGAAAATGGCAGTATGTGTTTTAAAACCACTTAAATGTTGCTATTTAAAAATATTTCAACAGAAAGCTTTGTCTTTCCTTTTGGAGATGTCTCTTGAGCAAAGGTAAAATCACTTAGTAACCTTTTTAACTCCATTTATTTCTAAAGGTCAATAGAAATAGTTTTTTATCTTTCCCAGAGTTCAAAAAACTAAAAGAAACTTCGCATTTTTTTTATATTGGAGAAAATTACAGAATAAAATCATATCATCACCTGGTAAGTATGTTACCTCAGTACAGATTTTTTATTTTATACTAACAGTCCTAACACTGCATGTAAATTTTATTGCACAGATATATTATTCAAAATGAAAAACAGAGTGAAATTAAAATATTTTTCTAGCATATTAGCAAAATATTTCTGACCTTTCAAATGAAATTTTCTGAAAGAAAATTTCAAGAGGCATGACAGTGCCAAATTCTCAAAATACTATCAAACAACTGACAACTCTCACTTAACCGAGGTGACACCTAGAAGCAACTAGCTAGAATATAGAGTAATTCAACACTGACTTTTCATATTTAGCAATCTGTTTGATCAGGGTTGGGAGTTTTTTCTGTTTATTTGGCTTTTCTTGGGGAGAATGGGAAATTGCACTAGCTGTGTAGGCAGGAGAATTAAAGCAGTGTTCTATACAACCTTCTAATTCTACAGGAAAATAAAGAAGCTGGGTTTATTCTTTGCACTTTCTTTTCAAAATGAAGTGCTAGCTATTATGCCATACTCAGTGAAAAATATTAGCATCTCTCTTAATACATCCAGATCTTCCTTTTCATTGAACTGATTCCCATTTATTGCAATAGTACAACAGAAACAAAAAATCAGGTCCTGGTTGGAACTTTTTTAATTTATTGTTTTTGTGCAAGCTTAAAATCTGCACACATATTAAAAAAAAAAAAAAAAAAAAAAAAAAAAGAGGTTAAATCAACTGAATTTAATCAATTCTGAGGTCACAGTTATTAAACATCAATTATGAAACGTCAATAGTTTAAGAAGCTAGAGGGTACTTGTGGATTAGAAGCACAGAGCTGGAAGGCCAATCAAAAATAACAAGATTGTAGGATGGATTTCAAATCAAGCAAGCTTACATGGCATATGAGATCATACAATCTGTTTCAGGTTTATGAGGCAACATGAAAAACAAGTCAATGGGTAATCTGTGGAGAAAGCAAACTGAAGTCATTGGTATCGTGTCTACTGTTGACAGTGTAAAATGCATTTAACATAGGGGAAGAAGATAAGCTTCACCACTTAAGACAGAGAGGGTAAGGATAAACTGAAGCCTGTGGAAGGAACTCAAAGGAAAAATATGATATGTTCGCACCATGAGAACCTGACAACCTAATACAAAGATCATGAAAAATGGTATACATTCATATTTTTCTACTGAAGCCAAAAAGACCATTTACTTTCTTCTCTCACTGACTTGCAGAAAATACGTTAAAGACATATGAGATAAGGATTATCTAATTATCTCTTTGAAATTGAACTATCATGAAATTCTGAATTTAGATCCAGAGCTCTGGATTAATTCTAACTTTCAAATTATTACTTCTTGAAACACTCTTCTCATTTAATAATAGCAATTGATGAATAAAAAAAATAATAAAAAAGAGAATGTTATTAGGGAATACTATTCTAAGTTATGTCAGAAATTGTTTTAGGCTAACTGAACATTTCAAATATTCAAATTAAAGTAGCAAATGAGGAAAAAAATTAGGCAGCTTTTCTTTGGGATTTCTCATTTTTAATCAAGACTCCAAAACTAACTTTATACAAAATAGTTCATACCATTCTGATTTAGATGAAAAAGGGTAAAAGAAAAAGGGGGGAACTCATAAATCCACAAACATTTTCTTCAAGAGGCAACTTGGAAGGAAAAGGCAGAAATAGCAGATAGAACATGACAAAAATCAGAAACACCTTTTGAAAAAAAAATAAAATACTTGCTTCATGAAGCAACATGATACTCAAATTCATCTATTTTGACATTTTCACTTGTCAGACCACTACAGTTCATCATAGCTTTCACAGTCTGTCATGTGAATTTTGAAGGGGATTTCCAAGACCTAAAAGTCTGCAGAAGACATTTCAGAAGAGAAATGTTTTCTATAAGGAAACACCTTTTCATAGCAAATAAAGAGCAAAGTATTGCAAAATATATCCCAATCTTTATCTTTCTGTACCACTTAGGGTGGGGAAGGAGGTCGAGGAATCCGGGATGAAGGACCTGGGAAAGAGAGAGGAGGTATTTTTTTAATTTTTGGTTTTGTTTGTTACTCACCAGACCTATTTTAATTGACAATAAATTAAATTAATTTTTGCAAAGGTGAGTATATTTTCTCATGACAGTAACTCATAAGACTCCTCTTTATGTCAACCTTTCCATCTTATTTTCTCCAGCTGTTCCATCAAGAAAGGGGAGTGACAGGGTGGCTGGGTGGGCATCTGGACAACTCACCAGTTACAGAGGCTCTAATAACAGGTATAAGAAGAGTGCAGTCAGCAACAAAATATTCAGGATGTACCTTAATATGTAATCCTAAAGCTAAATATCACAGGAAAGTGATGATGAGAGAAAAGATGCCTACATTTTTAATGCCTTCTCCACCCAAGTTTCCTGGAATCTGAAGTGACTCAATGTCAGAAGGCATCATATCAGAACATGTGGTTGGTGCTGAAGGATTGGACGATGCTAATTTCTGTTTAGCATTAATAGTTCCACAGGTAAGGAGATGTCAGGTCAGGTTTGCAGGCCTACATGTTACCTACATGAGAGCACCTTGTTCTGAGAGTTCCTATGTGAAATTTCCATTTCTGTGTTGCTTAGAAAGACACTGATTTCCTTATGGTGCTTCAGTGTCTACTGCCACAAAGCACAACGGGAAAAGCATAAGACAGGACCAATATGTATTCTAAGTTAGGTTATTATT
The DNA here is from genome assembly GCF_036250125.1 of Pseudopipra pipra. Classification (NCBI taxonomy): domain Eukaryota; kingdom Metazoa; phylum Chordata; class Aves; order Passeriformes; family Pipridae; genus Pseudopipra; species Pseudopipra pipra. Next base: position 22,171,425 of record NC_087552.1, on the reverse strand, counting down.
CAGAGGTCTAAAATTATATTCACAAATGCAGAACAGTTGTACTCTTTTAATGACACATCTTACTAAAAAGTAATAATATCAAAACAGATTTATGATCATGTGAGATAATTAATTAGGAAGGCTAGATCTTTTTATAGTCTCTTTTACATTTATCAATGTTAAAATGATTGCATAACATGCATTGGATTTTAAAATACCAAGCACAAATGCAAATCAACTCTTTGATCAGCGTATCACTACGTTGTATTGCCATAAAAGCTGTTGTCTTATAATATGCCTTTTGCTCCTTTTGTTAGTGCTAGAGAATTACCTTCCTGAAAGAGACTGAACTGAATTAGCACTCAGCCAGTGAAGTCTGAAACTTACTCTCATGAAGAGAGAACAGCATTTTAGAGTTCAGGTGCACTGAATATGCCTGAAATGAGAATTCTCTCTTGATTTTCTGCTCCTCCCTATGCTGTAGACAAGATTCTAACCAAGCATTTGCAGATTTCTTTCTGAAAAATAGAGAAGAAAACAAGTATGGGAAGGAAGTGGTTTTGCTTGGGTAGATCACCAAGAGAAAACCCAGGCACTTTTGCTTTTACAATGGATATTGCATTCATCACCTCAGAAGTTAAGCATTCAATTCTTACTCTCACTGGAAGAAGACAGAAAAATTGAGCATTTTGAATCATGTTCTGTTCAGTGGAAATGATGCACATCAAGAAGAAACACAAGGCTTTCTTCTCAAGTATAGAAAAAAAGAGTCCTTTTACTGTTACGATCAACTCAGTCTCAACAGAAACAGTGACAATTCCACTTAGTCTGATTTCTGTCTGAATAGTTTGTTGATTTTGAAGACAAATGCAAAAGAAAAGCAGTAATTAAGATTTAGAAGTGTTCTTTGTTTCTTTATCCAGTTGGATATCTTGAGTTTATTTAAATCTCTAAGAATATTAACAAAGGCAATGACTAATACACAAGAAATAAAGAGCTACAAGTAAGATCTAGAAGTGTACAGTCAAAATTCTATACTCAGAATTACCTCAGATATGAATCTGAGAAATAAGGGTCTGAAATGACTAAAAAATAAGTGAGACCAGAATTCATCCAGTTGCTTTGAAAATTAATTCATGGATATAAACTTTATTAGTAGTTCCACACAACTCTAGATTTCCTTCCCTTATGTTATTTATTCTTACCTATTTTCTTCTCTAAAAATACATTTCACAACTGGGTATAACCAATAGAAAATTCAGCTTGTAGTACTGATACTGAATACTGACATAAAATACTCATTATTACACTCTATAATCACAACACTTTTTATGGTGAGTTAGTGTCTAAAACTCAATTTTTATTTTGAAATTTTTCATCCAAATTCCAGCAAGAATATGAATCACAAACAGAAGAAACAGCTAGTAGAAAGTAGGTTACAATGGTTCTTAACATAAAAAATGTGTCAGATGTTGAGTGAAACTTGTCCAAAGTTTTCATATAATTCTGAGATATTGAAACTTTCATAGAAAGCAGAGGTGTAGAAAGGACAGTAGTCAAACTCTTCAATACTGTTCAGAAGGAATATAATTCTTTCATTTTGCATGGGGAAAGTAAGGGGGATGGCATCTAGAGAAGAAATGCTTCCTCATGGTTATTCAGATTTGTTATTTGAGATAACTGGGCTTGTGACCAAATGCCTTTTGAGTCCAGTAACAAAACCATAAACTCAGTAGGAGACCAGAGACAGGAAGATCATGAATGCCTTGTCCAGATTATATAGGAAAAGTAGGCCAGAATTCCCACTGAATGTAACTGAATAATTCCCTCCATGCATGTAACTGGAGGACCCTGGTGGGAATGCAGCAGATATAGTCTGTTCCAAACAAGTGACAAATACAGTTTGAATAACTGTTGTTAACATCATGAGCTCTGTTCAAGAAACCTCCAGAAATTTAGCACACAATTGTCAACAATAGTCTGCTGAGTTAGACATTTTCCTGTTTTCTATGATATAGCGCCACTGTAACAGTCTCCTTGGCATATTCTTACTGCTTTAAACATTACAAGCAAAGGGGAAAAAAAAATTAAATACAATGTACTGGTTTCCCAGTCAAATCCTATTACCTGGAAACATAAATTTATATTTTGAGCATGTTTTTTTCTTTCTTATCTCCATTTTCTCATTTTGCAGCACTAAAAGTAGCTTCAGGGTGCTTTAATATTTAATTCCATTGAGAACCCTTCAATGCTTACATCTAGTTTTGTAAACTTAATAAAAAAAATTAAACAGAAATATTGCAAATACCATTACTACTGCTTCAACATAGAGAAAGATCAAAAGAGAGAACACATGCATACATACCTCATCCAATATAGTTTTTGATGCTGAGTTACCAAAAATAATACTGCCTCTTACGGTATTTTAGCAATTTATTTTATATTAAACTTTGACACAAGACAACATATCTGTACAGCTGAGAATCAGGTCACACCAACAGAGCAATTGGGATGCATCTAATACATTATATATATATTTTTAATTTTTTTATAAGAGATTTTGAAGAACCCAAGAACATTCTTTAGTCCAGGGGAATTCCATTGAATGTTTTACCAGATTTGAAATGAGAGTTTATCCTCCATTGTCAGTGCTCTGAATAAGGTTACACCAAGAAATCTCCAATGAACATAAATTTCTTAAGTGTGAGGATCATGAGTAGCCAAGAGTGTTTGGAATTGTTTAGCTGGAAAAGTTGCTGGGAATAACTTTACTTTAAATCGTGAATTTTGTGCCTGATTACTGATCTCAGTTAATAAAAAAAATGAACTTATTCTGTGGTTATTCTGAAATGGCAGCAATAAAAAATGACTGAATGCACTTTTTAAGGGAAAGTTGCATATATTTTATACACCAATTATGTCAAAATATTTAACTGCAGAATTGTTTTACCTTCTTCAAAACAAATTTAGACTACACATTAGCTTCCCTACAAGTCTATTTTATTTTTTTGAACGTATCACACCTCTGTGACATTAGTTTTAAAACAGCAACTCCGTAAGGTTGAACTTTTTTCAACAAGTTTTATGGGGTTGAATCCCTCAGTTCACCATCACTTCCTTTTTTTTCCTTTGCCTTTCAGACTTAGTCAAGCTATTCACACTTCCCTTTAGAAAAGTAGGCAGAAAATTTTAAAAAAAAAATTACAGGAGAAAAAAAGATATTTACGTTGTTGTGTCTGAAGTTAAGAGGAAGGCCAGTGTTTTGTTCGTTGTTTTGGCCTTAAAGGTAATATATTTAGTCCTTCCCCTCCCTAATCAAAGTAAAGACTAGCAAATTGTAATAATACTCCAAGAATTACATCAGTAACTAGGGTTGTTTTATACTGGCAGCATTAGAAGGGAGCTTGCTATTCAAGCCTGGTTCTAAGAAACTGTACTCAGATTAAGATTTTTTCCCTTGAGCTGGAAGTAGGAGTGTATACTTTTTCAAACATATTCAGGAAATTTTTTTTAGGAAAAAGATTGTTTTTCAAGACTTGATTATAGTAAAAAATGCCTATTGAATTTGTAGATATCAGTTTAGTTTGGTAAAGTCTTTTCACAGCATATAAGCAAACCTTTATTTGGTGCCTATACTGATTTTTTTTCTGAATTTTAAAATATTTCACTCTTGGGTTTTGTCTTCTAAGTTTTAAGAACATATTAAATCAATTTTCCTGTGATTGAGGGTGCAATCATCAGCTAAGAAAATTAGTTAACAAAAATATTCAGCAGCCTGCAGGCAAAATATTTTGAATAAAACAAAAATAAAGTTTGATAATATACAGACAAGCACTATACACGGTTCTCTATGAGCCTTCTCCAGCACATTCAGAGAAAAGAATGGCTGAAAGGATGTTAGAAATGCTAAGAAAACTTTATGCTCAAATTTCTCTAACTTCTAATAAATTCAATTTATTTCAACAAATTGCTGTCTTGCAATGCAATACAACCACACTGAGGACAATGCTAATGCTCATCAGAAAACTGTTTTCCTTTAAATCAGAGCAAAGACATATAAAGCCTAGCAAAGATACACATGGCATAGAAAAAGCTTCTAAACTTAGATAGATGTCAAGAAAGGCACACCTAAGAAAGAACTAACAATTGAAACAGAATCAATTTCATGTTTTCATCACAGACCTTAAATTTCTCCCTGATTTAACAATCTAAAGGTTGTACACACTGTAACTGATACAAAATAACGCTTGCCTTTAATGCCAAATCTTGTAAGATTTTGAAGTTTAAAATATGGTTCGTTTTTCAAATGTGAATGTCAAAGCAAACCTGAGTGGGTTTGAAAGAATCAATTCAATAAATGAATACAACTTCAACATTAACCTTAAGGATGAAATTTCAGCAACGTTTGTAAGAGTGAATACAATTTTATTAACTGGTATAATTTATGTATTTGTTCTTTTTCTCACTTCATAGCAAAGCAATAGTAAGGGCTAAAGCAGTATGTCCATACAAGTATTTGGAAGCAGAAAAGTTATCTTGCAATGGAGCTTATGTATCTCAAGCTTTTTCTTTCAAGTCATATCTGTATTTTTTCCTCATTAAATATGACAGCACAGCAAAGCTTTGAACATAAAAATTGTCGTAACTAGAACTGCCCACACTACAGATAACTTCAGGAACAGACAGGTGTTTGGAAATATGGTTATGAGATACTTCTGTCTCTCTGGGAGACTTAAGCCTACTTTAAAAGTCTTACCTACACGTTACTATGAAAACAATCAGCTTTTTTGACTCCCAAGTATTTTACAGAAAGGAAAAAATTGTATCAGTGAAAACAACCTGGAGTCATTTATCCTGTAAATCACAGAGTTTATCAAGAAGTAAATGAACAATGAAAGAAAAAGAAAAAGGAAGAAAAGGGGCAAAAATTATGTATTTTTTTTGAGATCTATGTTTGCTTAAGTGTAAAAAAACACCAGAAACCTTTGAAATCACATGATATTACTGGGAACTCCACAAGCACAGACTTCAAGAGCAGGGGCTGAGCTAGCACAGGAAGGTCTAACTATGCAAGCCACAGGAATATGGAAGCTACAGAAAACAAATGATCAGCGCATACAGAAGATCTCCTGGGTGGCACTTTGACACTGGAAAAACCAAAAGCAGAGCAGCATGATGCTGTTTCTGTAGCTGAGCTTTTGCCTGTGCAACATCACTGTGCTGAACTGCACTGAGCGCAGGCCAAAGTGATTTAAATGCCAAACTGCTGAGCTTTCAACCCCATTTGCAGTGCCCCTGGGGACCACAGCTCCTAACTGAGCTGCACCTGGGGAAAACACTCTCTTCCGTCAGCACTCCCTGACTAAATAATAAGGAAAAGGGATCTGCCTTCTTTGAGCACAGAGTGAGTTGGCTGCTCCTCTGAGATGTATCTTAAAAGAATCTTTGCAGTCTTGACATTTCATTCTGGGATTCCTACAGCATCCCTTCTGTCTGAAAACATCCCCCTCCCATAAAAGAAGACAGAAATATAGAAAAGATATTAACAAAAATGATAAGAACGTAGAATATTTCCTCCATTCACCATTTCTCTAAGTGTGACTCTTCCTCTTATCCTCTTTGTACCTAAGACAGCTTTCCATGAATTTTCTTAGATGACCTTCCTATTCCAAGACTTGAAGATGGTAATTGATTGAGAGGAGATAATGGGATGAGGACTGGTATTTCAGCTTCCTTAGGAATCTCATATTCTTATTTCCAGAAATAAGATAGCCAGTAGATGACCTCCTAAATACATACTCAGCAGTAAAAATAATAGGACTGACTTTCAAGTATAGAGTGACTTAACCCATGTGCTGTGGAATGTTCAACTCTTCAGTGTCATTCTATTTACTTATTTTTTCTTTTAAAATCTCAGTTAACACTGCGCTTACCATCATTCCTCACAAATACCCACAGGATGAAGACCACAATCATCCTTGTTTATTGGCCAGACTTCAACAGGTCCACCAGGTTTCCAGATTCTCATTTACACATGGAGTCCACATGGTAGGAGAAGGAAAAGTTGTGACCAGGTCCCACATTTCTTTCATGGATACAGGCAGGTAGAAGAGGCTTGGAGCTGAATTTTGTCTTGTAATGAGGAACAAACACATCTAAAGACTAGAAAGCTCTCTTGGGTTCAAAATTACAGGCACAGTCAGAGAAAGAAAGGATACACTTCAAAGCTAATTGAAGTAATTAGTGGTACTTTGAAGACAATAAACTGTATTTAGCAAGATTTAAAAAATGATTAATGAAGTGGTCAACACATTGACTTCCCAGGTTGTTTGGTGTTTGTTTACTAAACAGGATGTGACCATTTGCCATGGAAAATTAAATTTTCCAGAATAGCACACTTTAATTGAAAATTTATTTTTCTATTTAGCATCATCTACTGCATCTACTGTTTATTGCATGCTTTCAGTAATAAATTCCTAATTGCAGCAATTCTAATACAAGTGATACAAATTTTAGATAGAATGAGACAAATTAATATAGCTTCACTGCTGAGTGCACCAGTGTTAAGTGTCATTCCTGGTATCTACTTCTGTGAGCTAAAAATACGCATCACACTGAAACATACATTGTATTTTTTCATTTTTTAATAGAATCCATGCATAGACTGGGGACAAAAAGATGAAGAATAAGAAACCACTGTTCAAAAAGCTGTATTGAATGTCTTCAGCTAGTCTGTAAATCTTTTGTAAATATTCTCTTACAGACAAAGAATTTGAACTGGCTGATGTAATGGATTAATTTGCTTCAGCAACCACATGGTTCCAGACACAATCCATCTAAAACATAATTAAAATACATTTGGTAGATTTGAGGCTAAGCTTTTTGAGAACAACAGATTACATTAGAAAGATTTTAATGAGGCCAAGGCTGATTACATCCTTGCTTCCTCTTTTGGATAGGGACTGGGGAATCCTCTGAATGAAGCTAACATACCATTTACCAACTAGAAGTATATGGAAAATAGGAAGAAAAGGACTAAAATAATCATGGGGTCTTTTGAGTTTTTAGTACCATAAAATGAACATGTTTAGCTTGTATTGACTTCACTAGAAGAAAAGCAAGTGGCTGTTATGTATCACTATCACCAGAGCACTATTATCTATGTATTATTCCTGTAACACTTCCACAAAATACTGCCATTTTCATATTATGTCAGGCATGTTTTAGTATGCATCATCCTCCACAGACTAACTAAATGCTAAGTACTCGGTGAAATAAAAAGTGTTTGGGTAGAAATGTGCCACACTTCTGAAGTAATTTACATGAATTAGAATTCACATTAGCAATGTTAAATACTCTCTGATACCTCTAGATGAAAAGCATTGAGTCTTCTGTGGGAGGACAGGATGCTTTTATAATTATCAAAACTAATTGAGGAAGACAGAGGTAAGGTCCTCCTCAAAACACAAATGTTGTGGGTTCAATTCCCAGCCTTGTAAAATATTTTCTATTTCTTTCACTTTAGGCAAATTAGACAAAATTTCTCTAATGTCTTTGGCAGATCTGGGAATGTAGCAATACTCAATATTTATTTTGTGTCTGCAAACTGGAGATAATTTTTTTATTTCCTAATATGCTATATAGATGCATTCATTAACATTTGGGATACATCCCACGCTAAGGTGGCAGAGATCATATTACTAATCTCAGTGTTAATGATCTAACACTTATAAATTTCAAAACAATCACCTGAATAAATGTCCAGACATTCAAAAGGATTTATCACCTTAGGGTTCCTGTTACAGACATCTTGCCAGCCCCTCCGTTCACCCACCACTAGAAACAAAGGCCATTGGTTTTGGCCTCAAACTATGAAGTCAGAAGGCTATGTTCTTTTTTTAAGATCCTTTCCTGAGCCATCTACATTTCCCAGAGAGGAAAGGTGAAATAGACTATCTGGAATAGAAGATTTCCTCCTGTCATCTTCCTTTAAAACCCACAGGAAAAATGCAGACAGTCACAAGCAGTGAGCCAGGACTTCACAAATTCTGAGGTGTTTTAACAATATCATCAGTTTACCAGGCTCACTGGCTCACTGTAACAGTTTGATTCCCTATTAGGATAACTTCATAGCAAGATTAACATTGCCCAGTGTTCACCTGACCATTTAAACTTCCCCACTGTCACTTCGCACAATCCCTCGAAACCTGCAGCTACTGCAGCCTCTTCAGTATATGATTATAGATTTCTAAGATACTACATAATTACTACTTAGCATCCAGTGTTGCACCTAGTTACTATTTTATTTCAAAATTTTATTGCAAAAATACCTTTCATAAATCACTTAGGTAAACTGTCTAATGTTATGTACAAAAAGTGTAATACTGTGCTCCACCTTAAACATTTACTCCATAATTCTGTTGCAAATCACCACAATGATATTGGCATAATACTTTGCATTTTAAAACTGAAGCAATCTTTACAACAATAAGATATAGATGAACATGCAGACAATAGCTCTTATGGCTGATTGAAAGATTAAATGTTTATTGTTGTGGTTAAAAAAAAAAGCTAAAGAAGTTTACTGAGCTTATCTGCAAGCAGATCATAACCAAGGGAATGTATTTCTCAATATTAATTTATTAGATGCCTAAAATTAGGCATAACCAGACACACACATGCTGCAGAAGAATAAATAAGCTTACACATTGACCCCAATTAGAACTGGAAACTCTTTAGGAGTATCTTTCAGGTTAAACCTAAAATATCTCAAAATACTGTGAATTTTTTGCAATATTTCTCAAGAAATAAGATTAATAAGGTTGAATAAATTGTAAAATATCCCAACAGATTACAAGAGTTATGAATTGCAAAGGTCTTCAAATACGAAGATATATTCTAACAACCATACACACACCTAACGCCAGTTGTAAAAAATTTGAGCCAGAGCGCATGATGTGCATGCAAAGTCTGTGTCGGTGAACCCAGAATCACTCAGCATAAAACTAAAGACAAGGAAGCAAATTCAGAGCGACCCACACATGACACAATCACACAGAAAAACAGACTGTTTTTCAGATAGGCACACGCTTGCCTGGTGTGCACTGACAGCTGACCAAAGGAGCAAGACTGCAGTTAGCAATGCCTGAGCCCGAGGAAATAACCTGTTCAAACACTCCGGGCATTCCAGCTCAGGTTCAGGGCTGTGCTTACCACATTCACATAGCCTGGGGGTAGCTCAGAGCACAGGCTGTGGGAACTCCTGTCTCTGTGCAAAGCTGTGGTAGCACAGATATGAATAAAGAGGTGTTGCAGAAAGAACTGAGCAAAACAAGAGAGCAACACACAGGTCAGATCGTGAAAGAAGGAAGGCCAAAAGAATCAATTACTAGCACTCCATCAGCAAACCATTATGCACATCCTTTGTTTTTCTGCCATGATCACCCAAAATTTCTTTATTCAACAGATTACGTCCTTAAGATCTGCCTTATTTTTAGGCATGCCATGCTATACAGAATTAACTCAATTTTTAAAAAATGCAAGAGCAACTAATATGATGGGAATTTTCCTATTAAACATTAAAGCTTTCCTTTACTATAAATAATTTATATTTTAAAATGTTGCCTAATATTTTTAGTACTGAAATTCCACAGCCACAAAGACTTAAAGTTATATTGTAAATGTAGAGGATCCTTTCAATTCAAGTTGCTCAGAGAAATTCCGTCTATCCTCTTTCATTTAATTGGTGATTCAAATACTAAAGTCACTTATTTTCCTTTTGGGGAATCTCATGTGCAAAGGGTTTCTAACAATGCAGAAGTGTTTAAAATAAAATAATAACAGGAAGGTTATTTTTTACTGGAATTAACATATCTTTGAGGAAAGCTAAGCAACTCAAATGAGTATGATTTAAGGGCTCAAGTCAGTACATAAAGAATAATTCTCAAAATTTTTTATTTTATTAATTCAGAAGATGTATTCTCCAGTTTTCACTTCATTAGGCTATTTACATTTCATAATTCCTTTCATCTTTATATTTTAATTAAATAACATTCAAATTTGCTTGATTCCTAATAGCTCTTTATGAATGGGAGGATTCAGGCTCTTGCAAGATGAAACATGCAAAACTTGTCCTATGGTTCCACTGATCCAACGTGTCATTGTATGAAACAAATCAAACCACACTAGCCCTTAATTTCAGTCTTTCTTAGCACCATGAGCATTTGATACTGCATCAGCTCAAGAATCTTCATTCTCAACATGGCAAAAGGGTATGACACTTTTCTGAATGTGCAAGATGTGCAACATTAAAATAAAGCAATATATAACATATAGAGCAATATGAAAAGTGAAATATTGGAGAAAATATGGCAAGTATGCATAGTCCAGTGACATTAAAAAAGTCACACTCACTTCTACTTCATTTTCATTACCTATTTTCCCCTTTGATTTTTCTCTGCATATGTATACTGAGACATATATATTTAAATCTCTTTGTTTCCAAACTCTCTATCAGTTTCAACTATGTACTTCTAGTTCAGTGAGGCACTCAAGAAATAGAAAACATTTTTTATTTGAAAAATTTGCAAAGATCTTTTGTTTCAAATACAAAAATTTAAATACAAAATTGCTTAATGGGCGATTGACAGCTTTGCTGACATCCCAGAGAACACAAATCAGCAGTTGCCTCTCTACATTTCACCTCAGTGACACTTTCACATGTGACACATTCTCCTGAGCAATTTATGCCAAGCCTACACAAAGAAAAATAAATCTAAAAAATTGCTGAGATTACTTCAAAGGCTGCTAAGTACTATTGCCTGTATTTTCAGTAGCAGTTTGGCTCAAAGGAAGTGATGTATCATTCAGGACCTCTCACTATGGCCATCAGTACTCCCAGAGTTATTTAGCCAGATCCAAATGATGGCTGTTTGTTCTTTCTTTAAATAGTATTACTAACAAGGTAAATACACAGTGCAAGTTAAAAAGGGGCTAAAATGGAGCACCCATCCATTAGCAAATCTGATCTCTACAAAAGGAATAGCTCCTAGTTTTCTTTCAAGAAATTGAATATAATGTTTCAAGTCTATTTCCTTTAAAAGTAGAGAATTACATTTTGCAACTTCTGTTGATAATAGAATAAGACAGATAAAGGAGAGCTATAAGGAACTGCTCACATAATTAAAGTTTTTCATAAATAATCCCTGTTTGCTATGCAGCTGAATTCTCCTACAAAGTCTGAAAGGGAATTATATGCCTTCTACTGAGCACTGTGGGAGGTTTAAGAAAGCTACACAGGGTGTTATTCTTCATTCAACTTCAGAGGTGTTATGAATTGTTTGTATAGAACCCTATTATATATATATATAAAAGAGGTTATATATCTAATTTATCATATTGGTTTTTTGTTCCTTAGAATTATTTGATGGAAAAATCTTAGTATTTGAGACTATTACTCTTTATATGGACTTATTTTGACACAAGCAGTTTTTCAGTGAAAATCCTCTTTGCTGATAAATGAGGCTTAGCAGTTTGAGATGACGAGCGAAGCCCCACTATTCTTGTGCTGTAAGAGTCTCCACTGCTCAGCATGAAAAGGTTATGGAAGTTCCCAAGCATTCATGAAGATATTTTCTTGAATAAAATAAAAAGAGCAAAGCCATACTGCTAAGCAGAAATGCCAATCATCCACGCTCACCTGGAATATATCCCAAGCCAAGGTCCTGAGCAGTCAATTTAGGCTGCACTTGAAGCTACATCTTCAAGAGAGGACAGCATCCTAGCTGCTGTGTTGCTGCAGGGATGGATTTTTCCCTCTGCCTGGCATTATCACAAATAATGAAACATTAAATAATGTCACTCACCTACAGCACAGGACTGCAAGGCTCAAACTATCTAATGAGTAGTTAATTAGTAATACAACGTGGCACACTTACAAATGAGAGGATTTCAAAGAAGACAAACAGGAATGTGGCATATTCAATATGAAGGTTTGAATCAGGAAGGATGGGCATTTGCATCCTGGCTTTCTGGCACTTTCGCACCTTTACTTTGATGAGAAGTCTTAACACTGCCGAAACTGGCTGGAGTGTTCCTACAGAAAACTTTGTTTTGGCAAACCTGCCTGACTTTAGAAGGAGAAGCAACATTTTTGTTTTTTTTTTCCTTAACTTATTTCAAACATTGTTGGTAATTTGAACTGCAAGAGTTCGATAGTTTCCAAGATGATAAAAAGGAGATACACACTTCAGATTGACACAAACAACTATCAGTTCACTTAAAAAACTTAAACAGAAAACTAACTGAATCTGAGAAGAATCTCAAATGAACATAAAGCAAGTTTGCTGCCCAAATAACAAAAAAACCATAAAGCAGGTCTAGCCTGAAGACCAGAGATATCACATCTTCCTGGAGAACGCAAAAGATTTGAGAAGTATATAAGTAAGCAGAGGGGGTGCTCCTGAACAGCAGCTTGATCAGCAGTTGACAGCTAGTTCTCACGAGTATCAACATGGTATCTAATGGAAAGTAAGATATAAAGACTAAAGAGAACACATACATGGTGCCAATAAAAGGTTTTCTATTTAAGGTTTTGGAAACAACATCAAATCTAGTACACAGAAGGCCACTGATATGCCTCTTGTGCCAATGGCACGAGACAGGTAATTTCTGTAATTTTTTTTTCACTTTTTTTTTTTTAAAGACTATGTGGGAATTGCACATTCTCATAAAATAAATACAGCTTCGTTTATTTCCTCCCCACTTTGCACCCCATTCTTCATGGAAATTCTTACCACATAGACTTTTAATGGTAACTGAGAGGGAAAAAAAAATCAGAATTCACAACTATCTCTTTTTCTGATAAACGCCCAGCTTATCTTAGAAAATATTATTTGTCCTCCTGTCTGATACACATTTGTTTCCCTGTGCAGAGAGAAGATCTATCTTGGAATTGTACAATGCATATAACCAATTCCTCATGAAGTGATTTTTAATCGAAGGGGAAAAGCCACATTTACAGCATTCAACTGTTTTTGTAAGGAGACTCTGCTTCTTTTCATTGCATAATCTCTGTGCACACATTTAAGCTCTTTATGATATGAAATGAATACGTTGTGTCACTTTAAAAATCTATCACTGGGAAATGGGTAATGTAAAAACACAACAGGCAAGCAGCGTGCTGTAATGGAATAAGCAATACCCAGAGAATGCACTATTCTGAATTCCCCAGCATTTTACTAGCATCAGTTCACAAGAGCTTATCTCTTGCCCTGCATTAATCAAGGCCTCTGAGATTGACTATGTAGAGCATACTGATAACAACAACAATAATAAAAAAGGTTTGGTGCTCGGTCCCATGTTTGGTGTTGTACTTTTCTGACAAGTATGACACTCTCTATTTCCCATGATGATTGGGGTTAAATAACCAATAATAGATGCAACTTCCAATGCACTGCTAGAACTGTTCAACCATAAAATAAACACTGCTTAGCACGTTTTAAATAAATACTAAAGAATTAGAGAGCACATGGTAGAAACATTAATCTCATAATCCTCCTAGTGTGTCTGCTGTTTATGTGAACACAGACAGGTGGTTCAGGCTGGGGATGATGGCTGCCATCAGCTCCAGCCTTGAAATACAGTCAGGTCCTAACTTGAAAAAACAATGAATAATCACATTCTGCCTGAAGCTGTTGGATCTGGCCTGGTTGTTCAGAATAGGCTGTGAACGGATGAAGGTGAGATGTGCGTAAGACCAGCCTGAATACATAACAAATAAAAGACGCAGCTAGAACCCCTTATAAAGAGAATAAGCATCTTCCTGCTTTCTGTGCGGACAGGTGTCAAATGCACAACTGATGCTATATCGAGATTTCAGCCTATAAGACATTGACACAGTACAATTTCATTAATAGCTATTTTTTACAAACCACAAGTGCTGCTGTTTTGCACCTCTTTCTGTAGAGCATAAGCAGCTCCTTGGTGTGACATACCAAAACCACGTGTCCCTAAAACTCGACATGCAGTAGTCAAGTTGACAAGCAAATCAAAATCAAAATGTCATAAACCAAATGTATGTTTTGATCTTTATTTTGAACATGATGTTCATGACAAACTAATTTTCTTTCATTTAAAATAATGGCAAACTGTGAATGCAACATAAATCAGATTTGTATTGAAATTAAATATCAAGACTTCTGAGGTCTTCTCTGACCCATTAGCTATAGTTTATTAAAATACTGGATGTGCTGTGCACAAATGTATACAGGACAAAAAGGTACAGCTGATTTTGGGTTTTTTTTTTTTGCTTGACACTAGCAGAGTGTACCGCAGATCAGAAAATGCAATCTCTAAAATGATTTAGGTCTGGGTGATTTTATGTCATTAACATATTATAACCAGAGCTCAGAGGCTATCTTTGAACTGGAAGCATTATTTCCAACTAAATAGAAAGTGACATCCCTTAGTTTCAAAGAGAAATTAATTCCTTCCATAAGGAATCTAATTCCACTTCTACCTGTCAACTCCACAGTATTTGGTTTCTTTTATTTTTTCAGTCAAGATTTCTACAGTAGGACTAGTAGATTTTTTTTATTATTATTTATTTAACGAATCCCCAAATTAGATGCTAGCACACTGTGGAAAGATTGTTGCATGGGCTAGCTCATTTTGACAGCTGGTTTCTGCTAGCTACAGCAAATAATGATGGTAGGAGAGTAACTAGGGTGAATCAGAGCAGAACTGGTCCAACACGGAAAGTCCTAGTCACTGTCAAATCCAGAAGGAAATACAAAATTAAACCATTAGATATTTTATTTTTATTTAAGAGAGAAATTTTTTCCTTACTCTTACACAACTGCACTTATACTATTCATAACCATAGCTTCATTTAATTTATAAATTTCCAATTTCATGATTAATTTCTCTAATCCCTCTCTATTCTGTTTGTTTGTTGTTTTGTTTTTTTTAATCTAATGGCAGAACAACAAACAGGAGTGGGATGAAGGGAAAGAAACAGAGGACAACTTATTTAGGGTTCTCTTTCAAACTGAGTTCTAGGATGTGGATAAGAAAGGAGCAAAGAAAGCATTGATAGTGGGGGGAATGCAGTGGAAACTAAGAAGTCAGTGTAAGCTTTTAAGCTATGAAGTCTACAATCTTTTCTCTACTGAATCTAGCACTGCTTTCTCTTTCCATCAATACTGTTCTTTCAAATCCGCACTGTCTCTCCTTCAACATGATTTTGCTCAAACCTTCCACTGTCTGGAAAATTTGGGTCAAGCTTTCAAATGCATTTTTTAAAAATCATGCAGCTTTCTCCATATCCCTTGCCAACTCTCCAAAAGCACAGGAAAAAGCCAAAAATTATGAATCTCTATGTCATTTTGCAGAGGTATTGAGCCCCTTTTCAGATACAAAGAAAATTAATATTATGGCATTAACAGCATCATTTTACAGCAATTTTAAATTTTTTCCTTCTTTTTTTCTTTTCGTCCTTACTGTTATTTCATCCCTAATGAAATAACATAGTTCTATGTGGGGAATAATTATGATTTTTCAATTAACTTTCCAGAGTTAACGAGATAAGGTTTGAATATGATTCTCATAACAAACAGATTGATTTATTGTTAACATACCAGAACACCAAAACATGAGCCAAGTCTTACGGACTCGGGAATATTCTGTGTTTAACATTAGTTTATTTTGATAAAACTAACTACTGCAGCCTGTGTCATAGGATCAAACAGTGCATGAGCCCAGCAATGGGTGAACTTGGTCATAACAAGTACATTGAAGTCAGTATCTTGCATACAGGAAAAAGTAAATTACGTTCCCCAAGAGTTTCTCTGTGCTCACCTGCTTTGAGATTCATTAAGTGATTCTAAGACTGTTTACTTTTTACAAAGCCTCCCATGTAAATACAGCACTGCCTAGGACAAACAGTGGCTAAAGAGAAGGGGAAGGAGGAACCATGCTAGGGGCACTCCCAACACTGAGCATCTGAGAAGTGCATCTCAAAGGTGAAGGCTGTTTGTGACTGAAGCATTTAATTGCAAAGATCAACAGCACAGTTTCTGCATTTTTTTTTCTGAAAGGATACTTTGTGTCAAGAAGTGCCCAAAAAATTCAACTAAACCTTCCTATGCATCATACAACTAAATGAAATATGCCATAGTCTCTCCCAGTTCTCTTTGACAAAAGTGACTGACTTTTCCAGAAATACTTGGAATAGTATTTTGACAGGCAAAAAGTGCTGAAATCTTACTGATGCAAAAAATCAGTAAATACAGGAGTGCATCTTTGCTTCTTGTTCAGAATCTGTGATTCTCAGTACTGCTTTGAACGAAATCCTCATTTCTGCAATCTGAAACCATTTGGAAAGCCTGGGTTTTACTTGTCTCCTATTTCTTACATGCATCCCGAGGGACTCTGAAATAGTCTGAACCAAAGCCTCTGCTTCAAATTTAACTACTAAACACTGTAACACTTCAAAGTAAATTTCAAAGAGAGTGAGCTTCAGGCATGTACACGTGAGCTCTCACTAACTAATACAGAGCTCAGAATATTTCGGAAATGACAAGACATATCTTCTGTCTGATTTAAGATTCAGTTTTACTGTTGTAATAACAAAACAAGGACTTAAAGAAGTATTTCAGGAAGATGGAAGGAAGATGCAAAAAGTGGATGTGAGTGATGTGGCAGCACTAGGTCTCACAATCCCAGTTGATCTAGTGAAGCCCAAACCGCTGCTCAGCCCCAATATTAAGGGAAAAAAGAGAAAACTCCACCAGTTTCAAGGCCACCAGCCTCTACATTGAACAAGGTGAGCACAGTTTTGCTCTCAATATACAGAGATCCCTCACCCATCAGCTGAAGCATGGCTATGGACATGTTGCATTAAAGAACAGATGCCAGCAATTAGCACAAACAAGTCCTATTTAATTAAAGTAATTTTTAATACTATTATCATTATCACTATAATGGAAGGAATGAATGGGGATGAAAATGCTTAATAGTTTAGAAAACATATTGAAATAAATAGTTTTCCCATTTCTTTGCCAACCATATTTCAAATTGAAATATTATATACTGGAATGCTCTTCACAGCATGTGTGGAAGAGAAGGTTAAGTAATATACAGGGGCATAATTACAAATCCATACCTGTTTACTACAATGATAACAGTAGGATTTTCATACTGTCTACTGCTACCACTAAGCCTGAAGTAGAAATGTGACTTCATACTACCAAAAAAAAAATACTGTAAGCAAAAGTAACAGAATCATTTTAATAATTTGAAGCTGTCTATTTCACTGTTACAGGAAACATAAGGATAAATAACTAAAATAAAATACAATACAATAAATAAAATACAATAATTTGTTCTATGAATAGATCAAGATAAGATTTACTTCCCCCCTTTTTTTTTTAATAAAGTGAGAAAGCTGGAGTGAAAAGGCAGTGTCACAGTCTTGTGTGTTAGGACTTCACCACAAAGATCACAAAGGAATACCTCCTCTAGAAATAGGTTCAGATCTTCAGCAAGACATGTTGTATGCCTTCCTGCCCTGTGTACCTCTGAAACATCAAGCATTAGCCCTTGGTGCAAGTGGGATCATGTCTTGAACAGGCCAGTTGCTTTACCTTGTAGAGCAAGTCACATAGCTTCTCCAGTGGAGAAGAGCAAAAAGAGCATTTAAAAAGAATAAACTCCAAACAACAAAAATACAACCAAAACCACAAGCAAACCAAACCAAAAAAAGCCCTAAGCAACAACCAAAAACCAACCACAAACATGAACTAAAAAGCAGCTGCCTGAAAAGTGACATTACACTTGCTAGGTTGTAAATACCTCTGTTAGTTCTATTTCCAAGAAGAAATGAAAGCAGCAATGATGCAGGAAATTATTGGAACTTGGAAAAGTGAAAGGGTAAGAAAAATTGGCACTGCAAAACAGAAAGACTCAGGGAGGTAAAAAAGTAGTCTTGGAATTTAGGTCATAGATGATGTTCACCACTAAACCCTCCAAGACAGAGAACTGTATCATCAGTGCCTGGTTCCTAAGGCTTCAGGATACCAAGGAGAAGTCTCACTTGGAAAGGTTGAAAGTAAAAAGCTGAAGAAGCTCAACTGGGTTGATATCTAGATTTGGAAGACAAATTTAAGTTGCCTGAATTATAGCCTGTTTACTTCTATTCTGAGTGGATATTAGTACAAGTAAAATATTTTATCATTATTAGTCTGAACAGTGAGCTTTACACAAATATTTCTTGAGTGTACAATCAAACAAATTTTCAACAGACACTTGATTTTCTTAAGTTATATTTGATACAAAACTCTAAGTTTGATACAGATTTTCTTAGATCAAGACAATTATGTGGAGCTTCCTTTATAATAATTTCTAAGCTTTGCAATTTTTTTTCCTTTACTTTCAGAATTCACTTCCTTGGGCTCACCTCAAATTTTAGAAATCTATCCAACATATTGAGGTTTTTTCAATTCTGCCTTTTTTACAGAAAAGGTGCAGCCTGTAGATGTGTATTTCAATACAGCAAATAAACCATAATCTTAGTAGACACAGATAATAAAATTTCAAAGCAATGGTGGTGTGTGACAATGGGAAAAGACAGAGGAAAATTTTCACTTCCTCATAAGTAACAAACTTTTTAGGCTAAGCTCTTCTATTAAAGTAGCCTTTACATAACTACTAACTTGCAAACTGGTCATTTCCAATATACATAGTTCCAGCATTTTTAATCCTCTTGTACTAGCTGAGAGCCTTTCCCGAGTCCATATCAGACTGCAAACACAGGAAAAAAAAGGACAGTGTCTGCCCTAAAGACCTGCCAGTCCAAATACAAGGCATAAGACAACTAGTGGAGAGGAGCCAGGTAGTCAGCGTGTCAGGCACACCAGTCGCCTGACTGCTGTCAAGCTTCTCCTAGAGACAAAGGATGTATCAAGGATACATATAAGTTGGTGGATGGTTCTGTGTGTCAATGCAAGTGCTTCCCAAGCTAAAATGAGGAAGCATACCAGCATATTACCGTGGGGGACAAAACCCTTACCTTGCTGTCTGTCTGAAACAGGACACAATGGTGTTATGTCACACAAACAATGCACAAGGCTGGGAAAGGCCTTCAGCATCATTGACAGAAAAAATAAATACATTATTCTGATGCGACAGAGAAAGGGAGGGCCATGAGGGAGGTTAGGTGAGAGCAGGCAAAATGTTCCAAGTCACAGGCTAAGAAAAATATTTGGGCAGTAGATGTGAGTAGATGGGGATTAGAAAATATGTCATCTGCCAATACCAGAAAATAGAATATTGGGATGTGAAATGTTAGGACTTTTAGATTTGCACATGACTAGCAAAAGCTGTATGTTAGAGCTCTCATGTAAAAATAAAATCACATAAGAAGGAAGCAGATGCTGGGACATAAAAGGTAATCAAAACTGAGATGAGATCAAGGTTATAGGCCAAAAAATAGTAAAGAGATGATACTGCCCATAGCGACTAGGAGGGCTGTAGCCTGCACTAATGGAAAGGAGATAAAGAGCTCTGCTTTAGTCCCTTTGAAATGACAACCAATGGCAGGTGAAAATTAAACATTTCCTGAAGACAACATCACTGTTAGAAAGGATACGAAGAAACAACCAACACTGCTACCAATGTGTTAATTGTTTCTTACAAAAATACCTTTCAAAGACGGAAGCTGTAATAGAAGCTGCTGATACCTCAACTACTAGCTGGACCATTAATGACAAAGGAGGGTAAGCTTTCTCTTGCAATTTTTTTTATGGGGACCAAAGGTGTGCAAAGCAGTTCATGCCCACACCTGCTTTAACTTAGATACACTTCCTTCATGTTTTCAAAACACCACAATATCTCCAAGCTCCTTCTCCACCTGAAGGAGGCAGGGTGCAGCATCCTTATCATGCTTTCAAAAGAGTCAAGGACATCAACTACTTCTGTGTGATATGAAGTTAGTCTCAGGGATTCTGACTACAGTATCCAAAAGCACTGCCCCACCCTGATCCTCAGGAAAAGATGGCATTAATTCTGTGAATCCAAGCAAACTTGAGAACACCATAAATGTAATTTAGCAAATAATGGTTGTAAATACCATAAAAACAAAGAGACCTGAGGCAGTTAGATAACAGATTTTAAAAGCTGAATAAATTAAACAAATGGCAGCCCCACAGACTGTTTTTCTTAGACTTTAGACTTCATCTCTACAAAACACTAAACAAAACAAAACAGAAAAAAAGAAGAGAAGGAGAAGAGGAGACACTTCCTGTTATGCCTTTCAGTTCAGTCAAGCAAAGGTTATCTTAATCAAACTCTCCTTTTGGGAAATATGTGAGGATTACACTGTGTGTAACAATGGATTGAAAAGGGGGAGGGATAAGATGGAAAAATGATAGACAGGTTGGATTAATGCATTCACAAGGGGAAGAGAGCAAGTGCCTAACTACAGTTCTGACTCCAGATAATGCTTAATTTCCCTTGATGTGAGTTTAAAAGAAACCTCTCTTCACAAGCCATATGAAATCAAATGTTCATACAGATTCTACCAAAAGTGCTTGTAAAGCCTAGTTAAAAAAAAAAAAAAAAAACAACCAAAAAACATTAAGAGCTTGGGAATTAAACATTAATTTTCAAACACCAAAAGAACAAAACATCATGCTTTTAAACCCACACAATTTTGTGCATCTCTAAACACACACCCACACTGTTCTGTACATACAGGAAATTCTCATTAAATTAAATTCGAGCCCATTTGTGGAGCTTGCAAAGGTACCCCAAACAAAGCGAAAGGTATTTTGGAAAGTTCATGAACAATTGAGGAACAACAGAATAAGTTGTCTTAAGTGTTGCCAAAGTGCAATAATGTTAATTTTGAAACCGTAAGAGATATTTTAACCAATATGTTTCCAACTAACTACAGCACAAGCCACACTGCCATCCTGAAACTAGATGTTGGTGTTTCTGTCTATACATAAGTACAAGATGGCATTCTAAACACATGAATCTAGGCATTTGTCTTATCATCACAGGTAATTACGATACACTTGCTACAACACTTCTGCTTTATCTTCCCACACAAAGAGAAAGGATCCTTCTCTTTTTCATCATTGCAAGACATTTTCAAAGGTACCTTTTCACAGCATGGGGCTAAAGCAGTTACTTTCACAATGTGCTCAATTCTTTGGAAACAATTTGAAAATCACAAGTGGGTTTTGAAAAAAAAATCTTTAATAAAATATTTCATCAGAATATGAATAGGAAGAAAGGCTCTGCATTTCAAATATTCCTTAAGCAGGGAGAGATTTAAGGTCAACCACAAGCACCACTTAAGAGTCTAGGCTTTTATTTCCTTCATGTGTATTTTTTTGCCAGCAATTACTGTTTCTTCATTATCATTTCAAGCATGGCCCAGTATTCTTCCCCTTCTTATGACTTATTTGCTCCTTCTTAACTTAACAAGGACATTTGATAAGAAAAGCAATGCAATTGCATTTAGTCAGACTGACCAAAAATCTTTGCAGTTACATTTGACCATTGGACCGCCCACCCTCTCCCACATACTCAAAAACCACACAACCTGCACCAACACACCTGGCGATGTACAGAAGAAAATTCACATTGTCTCAGTGCCAGGCAGTATGTGTGAATATTTACAGGTTTTTATTTCAACACAGTTACTTTGTTAAAGCCATTCTGATTTTCAGTATCAGACCAGTTACCTGTATCTTCCAAGATTTATTTGCTCTAATGTCTGGCAGGATATTGTACTGAGAAAAGATACTTAGGAGCCACTCAATGAATAGGAGAGAGTTTAGATGCAAGATAACCAAATAATAGGACAACTGTAAGGCAGATCACTAACATTCCCAAGTGAGACTCACTTAGTACCATCAGTTCAAATAAGCAGAAATAATAAAAATAGATAATAGATAATAATAGAAATTATTATCATTACTGGCATTTAATACCTGTGAAAGAATAAACCTTGCTTTAGATGGAAAGTGTAACAAATGGATTAATTATCTGTTTTGAAAATGAAGGTATACAGTCTTTGATTGCAATGAAATCTTTAAGGGTCCCAAATTACTTGAGAGTAAAGTCGCTAAAGCTCCCTACTACTGAACCTTTCTGGACTAAGATGTAAGTCTTTGGGACTAAGCAGATATACCTGAAAACATTAAGAGCCTAAGGCATAAATCACAGATATTTGGAAAAGAACTGACCAAAGACAGCAGCAAGAGGCCCAAGACTGAAATCTTAAACCCAAACTAAAATTCCGAAAGGGTCATTTTTATGTTCCCTCATATTCCTAAACTGAACTGATTTTGGAAGCATCTTTTTCCGAAGTGTGGTAAAGGGCTATTTTGTTTGGTGTTTTGGACTATAAAATACTGTAGCTAGTGTAACACTCAACGAGACAGCAATAAACCTGCTCCACCAGGACGCATAAACCAAGCCCATAGTTTGCAGGACAACAAAAGCAAACTAGTGATTTTAGCTCTGCTCTTATGTACAAAATCAGCAGTTCCAAACAGTTACAAATACTCATATTGACTGAAAATAACAGGACAGCACAGGTGTAAGTGGAGGGCAATCATACAAAGAAAAATATAATTTAAGGACAGCAACATCATTAAAGTTGCAGCACAGCCTGATTTACAGTTCCCAGAGGTACTATGCAGGGCTGGCAGTTTAGGAAACATATATTGGTACTGTCACTTGAGAATAATTTATAAAATATCACTGAAATACAGAAATTAAATACTAAGATGTCGTGGTTACAGATCCACTGCTCAGTCTTGGACTTTCGTTCTTTAAATACAGCACTGATTAAAGGAAAGGCTTGCACACGGGGATGCAAGAGGACAACAGGAGAACAAGAAGTTCCTAACACAGAAATTATGTTTGGATTTTGCCAGATTCAAGAGGCTTTAAAGCTAATTTAATGTTTCTTTCCATCTGTCTTTAAAACATATGGGAACATCAGAAATTAATGACCTCCCAGCAGCACTGGTGAGCCAAGGTGGCCTTTTTCATACATCTTTAAAACCAATATAGGCTGTATTAAAACTGGTTTCCTCTGTAACAAGAAGAAATCTGAGAGGAACAGCAAAGGAACATAAAACACTGTAAGATGACTTAAGCATCATCGTTATAACAGTTTTTGTCATTCTTTATTACCTCTCCAAAGACTGCGGAAGATGACAAAGCTTTCAGAAAACAAATCAAGAATAATACCAAGGATAAATTAAATTTTGAATTTACTGCTAGGCATAACCATGAAGCATTAACAATGTACAAAATTGCATTCAAAGTTATGAAGAACATGACCAATCTCCAGTGTTTTTTAAAGAAATTAGGCAATAATTTTATTCTAAGTGAATGTTCCAGAGGGTAAATGACTTCTGCAGTGCAATAAACGATACAGCAAATTGAGGAGTATATTTTAAAAGCAGGAGCAATTTTCCTTCCATAACCTTCACTTGAAAGAACATTATTGCTATTTTATTAAATGGATTAAATGAAAAATAAATTAGAAGACATTTTATGGGGTTTAAATACACTTAATATCACAGTAAGATACATGAATTTAAATGGCAACTTTCTAAATTATACTGCATTGAAAGCACAGAATATACAGAACATTTCAAAGAAATAGTCAAGCAACAGGACAGGACATTCACTATTTTTGCCTAAAGGACCCATGAATGATATCAAAGATCTATCTCCGCTTATGCAACTTATTGTTCAAAATTTTGCTTCATATAAATCCAAGATTTTGGCAAGTTATTGTGCCCCTGCTAACAAAACTGTAGTAAAATCAAATATCTTCAGGACACACTGTCTGCACAATGCATGTTTGGGGGAAAGTGTTAGGTAAATTTTGCATGTCAACCTGATGCATTTCCCAGCCAAGGGAAAGAACATGCTACTGATGTGCCAAAAGGTTGCTAAGCAAAGTTATTTTCTTAATACTAGAAGAGAGATTGGGTTGTCAGAAAATATGGAAGGAGTTTTTGATGCTACAAGATGTTCTA
The DNA here is from genome assembly GCF_036250125.1 of Pseudopipra pipra. NCBI lineage: Eukaryota > Metazoa > Chordata > Aves > Passeriformes > Pipridae > Pseudopipra > Pseudopipra pipra. The sequence goes on along the minus strand of NC_087552.1, from coordinate 22,147,375 downwards.
CAACATACCACAAAATAATTACTGGAATAGATCTTATATTGAAGCTGCACAAAAGCACAGCAACTTGTGATTTTTTTTTTTGCCAAGGTTTAGTGGGAACGTGAAAACTAAAGACTTGTTTCCTTGCAAGAACAATGTCTGTCATGTTTACCTAAGTTGTAGGTAACTTGGGTATTTATGTTTCCATTGATTTAGTTTATTTTCATAATGTAGTTAATAGCCTTATAAGAAATGGCCAAAAAGTATGGGTCTCTCCACTAAACCTAACCCTAAAAGGAAGCTGTTGCCTTATGCAGAAAAAGAAAAGCCAGTGGTGGAAGGGAAAGCATTGTCACTGCCCAGTATTATTTGTCATTGGCCTGTACTTGAAGCACTGAGGATTTTCGGAGCTGTTACATGGCTGTAAGCTGACTCTGGAATGGTTGCAGAGGTTGATGGCAAAGCTAGGAGCCTTTGGGTGAAGAACTGCATGGCCAGGCACAGTTTGCCTTTAGCACGTATGAATATGGAGTGCAGTGTCACGGTGTTTTACTATCTCACATCGTACTCACTGCACTTCTTTACAAACCTACACTAAGATGTATTCTGCTCCTTTTTTATATGCTGGCAGTTCAAGACTGCCTCTTTACTCCTGTTTATGAATTTTCTTGGCTGAAAGTTTTCATATGATGCTTTGAGAAGTTGCATAAATGTAAATATTTATTACTTGAGCTACACACAGTGAAAAAGCATATGCAGAACCATGTTCAGAAATACTCATTGCTGTTGAAAAGGCTGTAACTCTGACTACTCCTAGCATTTTTCCTCGACAGTGCTATCAGTTTCTTGGTCTCCCCCATCAGGATATTCCGACTATTTTTGGCATAATCGCAATTTTGGAAAAGGATGTAGATCTTCACCCTTTTATGCAGACTGAAAGCGATCCTTTTTTTACATAGAGAATGTTTTCTCAGTATTTAAGTACCAAAGAAAAATGTTCACAGCTATAAAAACAAAAGAAACCAACCAAATTAAAAAAAAAAAAAAAAAATCCAACAGCACAACATGCTTAGCCTAATTTTAAGGGAAAAGCATGGGGACACTTCTGCTCTTTCCACTTTTCCCCATTATTTTGATTTCACTCTCTAATGCATTCTCAAAAAAAAAAATATTGCAACACCTGCTGGGGAACAGAGGAGTACCACCACCAAGAAGTAACTCTAGGAAGGTTTCTGTAGCCCTTTGACACCACTAACAAAAAGCTATCACTCATGGGCTGAGCTCCAATACCTGAAGTAGAGCCCTTTGCTGCAAAGTCAAATAGTACCTTTGGAGAAGAAACAAGAGCAGAAAGTTAGGCAAACTTTATTACCACTTCTTTCAGCCTAAAATCTCTTGAGATATGATGATATTCAAACAGGCTGACTGAATCTGACAGAAATCTCTTCATCTCTTCATAGGTCTATCCCAGACCTTTTGAGCTAATACATTTGAGGCCCAGATGTTCCTGTGGTACAAATATAAGTAATATCTAGAATATTTTTAAGACTTCCTCAGACTCCTAGTTCAGAAAAGTGAATTACCAGTAATAGTTTCAAAGCTCAAGCTATTTAAAATCTCCACTGGGTTAACTAAACCACTTTCCAATTTCACTGATAGAGTCTTCATATGACTCTTCCTCGTAAATCAAAAATTGCTCCAAATCTTTCAGAGTTTAGACATGATCTGTGCTTCACAAATGTATTTTAAACATGCTTTCAAAACTGTCACAATACTTTCCAAGTTAAGGACATAAATCATACACATGTCAGGAAGAAGATATATTCTCAATCTTACATTTGTAAAGTATAAGCATAAGGTATTTCAAGATATGTGCACATTTTTTTAATTGGTATTTGCTTTTTAAAATTTCAAGAGAGAAAGTTAGGACTAAAACAAGAAGGCTTGAGTATAAATAGTTCTTTGCATATGAATGCAACAAGCTGTCCCCTGTTCCACAGAATCTCCATGGTCTGCTGTGCCAAGGGCAGCTTTCCCAACGCTGAGACAGAGTTTATGGTGGCACATGTCTCATTCTTGTTTTCCAAATTAATCTGGCATAGTGAGCAAAGGATACAGTCTGAGAGGGGGGGAAAAAAAAAAGCAACTTTCTAAGGCAGTTTTTTAATACGTAAGTAACTGTTGGTTTGTCTGTTAGGTTTTTTATTCGTGTGCCTTGCTTTTCTATGCACTCTGTCTTTTTCTCCAATAAATCTTCTCTTTGGGTATAAATCTTGCCTATGATTCATAAAAGCTATTAGTTAAGAAATTATGGCCAAACTGAGTGGCACTTGCAGAAAATTGATATAATTTATTTATTGACAGCTGTAAAGCAATACTTTGAAACTGTAAAGTGATCTTAAATCACAGTCTTATTTTCTTATGGTCAACTTTGTCATTTCTCTCTTCTCCTCATAGTTTTTAGTCCTAACTACTTCATTTTTGTTTTAAAGGTACTAAACAACCAGATGGCCCATTCATAGGCAAAGGCAGTTAAGCACAGAACAAATCATGACAGCTCATTTCTGACTGGGGACCTTTGGAACTATCACAAACTGAAATATCACTACCAGCATAAAAGAGATAAAAGGACCTTCCACAAAAACAACCAACCAAAAAACCACCAAAGCCAAACAAACTAACCAAAAAGCTTAAACCCTTGTTCCTTCCAGATAAAAATGGTTACAGAAAACCTACAAGCTGTTGAAGTTATGTGAATAGCACATCTGGTGTACTTCCTCAAAAACAAATGAATGCAGGTAAACAAATTGTATTTTTTTTTCACTAATTTATATCAGGTTCTTGAAGCCAAAATTGAGCAGGTATTCCCATTCTAAATGGCAATAATTGAATATGCCACCATAATGATACTTAGCTCTCTGAATAGAAGAAATGCCTTCTTAATAACATCTTCACCCGAAATGTATACCCATGAAAATGGCAAAATTAAATTTTAAAAAGTTCTCCAGAAACTGGGATATGGTTTATCAGGTATTTATTAAAGTAAGTTATTTAGAGTCATAAATGCAGTAACAAATATGGTTCTGTGCTATAACAGTGGCAAGTGGGCTGAGATGCATCAGAGGAGAAATAAGCAATAACCAAGATGTTGCACGAAAAGTCATTTGCTTTGTCATTCAATAGCTATCTGTTTTGAAAACAAAACCCTATTAAAAGATCACTTATATTCCAACTTGATTGATGATTTGTCACTTTTGCTACCCTTTTACTGAGCAGCAGACCGATAAATAGAGAGTGACTTTGAGTGACAGCAAACCCAGAATTTCAAGTAAATTAGAGGAAAATAATCTGTATGGATAAGAGTCAAAACAAATACCAAAGTTTGATTTTTTTTTTCCTCTTCTGCAAATTTGGGATGTAATTTAATTTTGTAATGACAGCTTTGAACTCAACCATCTGCCTTTTTTCTGTTTTCCTCATTTTTCTTACATTTCCATGTAGACTATTAGACTCATGTTCCTAGGAGTCAACAGCAAAGACTAGATTTACTGAGGGGTGACTCTCTCCTGTCTGAAAATGAAGATGTACAGGTCATAGCACCGAGTCAGGTGAACCTGAGCAACTGTCTGCAATAGTGTAGTTCAATAAAGGAGCTTGGAAGTGCATAGATAAGCAAATACTGAGTAGGCTTAGGAGGGTCCCAGTATCTCTTCATCTGTCACTGAATCAGATGGGCCTTGCCTGGCCATTCATACTTCAGAAAAATTGTTGAAGACTGAAGTAGCTTCAAAAGGCAACCTCTATCCCTGAGCCTAAAAAGATAGGAATGCATGACATAAAAAGGTGCATCCATCTGTTTTACTGATCTAAAGGAACATGAAGAAGTGACTTGATTACAGTCTTTAAGAAATACATGAAGCAGAAAAATTTGATAATGGAACAATCACAAATGAATGGCCAAAACCTGAAGTAAGATTAATAAAGTCTTAAAATAAGGAGGATATTTTTAACACTGGAGGCAATGAACCACTGAAGCACCTTATCATGGACTGACATCAGCTCTTCAGCATTAGAAACATTAACATTAAGCTTGGTGCTTTCCAAAAAGCACAGATCTATAGTTCAGCAACAGCTTGTTGAAGAAAGGTCCCTAGTTAGACAGTAATAATGACTTATAACAACCTGCAACACTAAATCAAGAGAAATGATGAGGGGGTACAGGAGGAGAAACAACTGGAGTGAAAGGGTCTCAATTAATTTACAGTCCTGTACACTGAAACTTCATGGCAGAGCAGATGAAATAAATTCAATTTTCAGCAGATAATATAAACAAATCGTTATAGTATCCACTTATTAACTGTTTTATTTGAATGCATTTCAAATTCAGGGGCCTCCCCTGAATGGTTCTTATTCAGTTAAAAAAAAAAAGAAAGGTAGCTTAATTAAATCCTACAAACTCAAGAATTTGAATTGACAAAGAAGGCCAAAACCAACATGTGTTGTCAAGGCAACAAGGGCCAAGAATTGTCTTTGATATCTGTTAGACCTGACAGTTGATAATATTAAGCTTCATTTATACAGCATGCATCTAGGGGTAATTTTAATTTATAATGAGAAGTGAAAGAATGCCTATAAGCAAAGACAAAATCTCATGTTTTAGAAATGTGATGTAATTTTTAGTTTGATTTTTACTTATGCCAATCAAGTAATATTGAATATAACCCCTGGATGTTGGTGTCAGATTCAACACAACACTGGTAAGGAAGTGTTATCTCTAAGGGCCCAATTTAATTTCTAGCAGTTTAGGGTATGATAAATGTTGGAAGCTAAGCAAAAATGGAATTCCCTCCAGCAAACTCAGTCAGATAGTTTATTACAGCATTAATAACAACATCTTTGTCATGTAATTAGAAAGTAAAATGCAGACAGGTATTTGGAAAACATACCTTCATGAGCAACTCCGTTTCTAAAAAAAAAAAAGGCAGAAGAAAAGGTAATACAATACAGAAAAAAGAGAAGAGGTATTATTCTAATTTGTGCAAGCACTAGAGCAAGCTAGAAATAAATTCAAAGATACAGAACTACAGACATTTGAAATGTGCTTCTGTAGACTGGAAGATAAGATTTAACCCAGAACATTACAATGGGGGGGGGCGAGGACAGAGCAGGGAAAGGAAAGTAAAAGGACAAAATTACTCTTTAAGGCAGAATGTTTGCAACAGAGTCCTGGAGCATTCACTAACTCTATTTTTCTTGCTGTGAGACATATCAGTAGTGCTAGACAGCAAATGCTCCTGCTTTTACTAACTATTCATTGCTAAAACATCTAACTAGAATAAGCACAAACCTTCAGCTGCATAGTTGTCAGAGAACTGTTTTTCCTCTCCGCCAATTTCCTCTTTACTTTAGCAGAAAAGGATGACTGACAAAGGAACTGATATTAATCTCTCTAGCAATTCCCTTTTCCAGTTGGTTTGGAACATAAGAAAAGTATCGTAAGAATTCAAGAACAGGTGAATAAAATAAATCCCTTTATTACTATACAGATTCATCTGTATCCAGATGTTCTTGAACTCCCTCAGGCTACAGTTGCTTCTTAAGAGACTACAGATTAAAACTAGTTCCCTAAAGCTTTTCTACTGAAGTTTTTGTTACTTTATAGCTGTAATTACAGTTTCCACAGCTCATCTTCAGAGAAACAGTTTGGAATTTACATACTACTTCATTAGAAAATGAAGGTTGACTGAATTCCCTTTTATCATAAAGCACATTCAGACCCTAACACATCTGTCATGCAGTTCTGCGAGATATCTGTTTCAGTTCCCAGAGACCTGGTCCCCAGCTGGATGGAGAAGGTGCACTCCTCCATGATCACCGCATATTTTCCCCATATCTTTTACTTTTCTACTCACAGAGTAAAGTGCCCAATTCTAAAAGTAACTAACTTCATAACCCTGTGGTGGATTTCTCCTTGCCTGGCTGCCAGATGCTCACCCAGATGCTCTCTCACTCACCCTCCTCAACAGGACAGGGGGAGAAAGTGTGATGAAAAAGCTTTTGGGTTGAGATAGACAGGGAGAACTGAACAGTTACCATCATAGGTAGAAAAGACATGACTTGAGGAGGATTAATTTAATTTATTGCTAATTAAAACTAGACTAGGATGGTGAGAAACAAAGACAAAACAAGTCTACAAGACACCTACACCCAATACACAACTTCAAGGCAAAACATCAAAGAAAGCACAGTGTCTGCATGTCAGAAATAGTCATCGGTCTGTGTTTGTTTGGATGTGACATTTCAACAATCACTGAGCATCCCATCTCAGCTAAATGACAAAATCCAGAAGCTATTTGCCGTAATTGCAATGCTCTTGGTCTTCAGCTTTTGTAAAATGGTTGCATACATATGTATTGCAAACAATAAAGAGCAAACCACAATTGCTCTCCTGAGCACACTAGTGAGGAGAAAAAGCTGTAGAAACTGGAGTCTCCTGAAGTCCAAAAAAAGGGAAATTTTCTATCCCGTTGGTTGAGCATTTGGGAACAGTGGAAACCAGCACCAGTGCAGTGAGTGAAAAGTTATGTCCATACAGCCAAAAGTTTGAAGCCTAAATATCTCTACTTGAAAAAGTTCCATATACAGTTTTGGGAACAAAAAAAACCCCAAAAATACATAAAAGGTGGACAACGGCCTTTCATATAGAGCACTCTGTAAAACAACTTATGGAAAACTAGAATACATTATTAAACATAAGTAAGTCATGACCCATTAGAGAAGAAAAAACACGTGAAAGTCAACTTGAGAGAGATGATTAATTTCTATGAAGTAAACTGAACCTCTGAAAATTGATATAGTTCTAATTAAAAGTCCAGAGGAATGAATCAATTATGTTTCTAGCCTGGCCATTAGTTCTTCTCTGTGCTTTTCTTATTGGATCTGATTGCCAGTGCTATCCATGTAAGAAGCTTCATTATTTTGTTGTTTTAGTAAAGTAGTGTGAAGATTAACTGCCCTTTCCATGCTACTGAAAGAATATTAAATGATCAAAATAAACCTGAAGTTGAAAGTTAAAAGCATGTAAACTTATAAAAGACTAATATCACAATACATGAAAGAAAATTACTAGCACCAACTATGCTTTTCTTAAAACCATGCAGCATCCTGGAATTGCATTTAATTAACTGAGCACAGCTATCTACAGTATCACTAACACTTCACTTCCATAACTGTGTTTTACGAGATAGAAAATAAGAAAAAATTAAAACAGAACTGTCTATACAAGATCAAAGATCTGCTTTGTATATTCATGTCTTTGGAACACCTTTGGTCTGCTTAGGTCATAATTAGTACACCTGTATATCCTAAGACCTCACTTTCAACCAAAAACTACATGCACGTAGATTTTCTAACTGACTCTTTACAACTTGATCCTTTACAGTTTACAGATGAATTTCTGATCCTTCTTGCTTCATGTAACTATGAAGTACACTTACATATTTTTTGCAGAAGATATGTTAGGTAGATAGCAAGTTTTGTTCCCTTGGAAATTCTTTGCAGAGAAAATGAGATGAGAAAAAAACCCCTGGAAATTAACTATGCAAAAAAAAAAAAAAGCCTTTTTTTTCCAGGCTAAATATGCAAGCAGATGTGCATTCAAAAACAAATTAGCCAACTTCATGGAAGACCATCCAGGCCTGCAAAGCATAAAGAAACAGCTATAGCAAGAAGGTGAGAGGACAAACCAAATGAAGTACTCACCTATTCATCTCCTAAAGAACTGCCACTACTAGTCATGTTGTTGTATTTAGCAAATTCTCTAAATTTTCTTGGTTTCTTTTAGCATTAAAAAATTACATTTGAACATGTTTGAACCCTCAAACTTCAGCTCTGAAACCTCATAATACACATTAAACTACAAAGAAAAACTGCAGTCACATAAAAGAATAACTGATACGAAGATGAAGGAAAGCAAAACACAGCAGAAAGAACTGAGAATACTTTTCTTTGCATCTTTTATCAAGAATATAGAGGGAAGGCATCTTCTTTAAAAATCTTTGCTAGTCACATCGAATTAATACCTGAGCATCATACGACAAACTATTCTGCAGTTTAAGAACTATGAGAAAAGAAAATTCATCATATACCCAGCTCAAACTTCTACTGCCTCCAGCTGTGACCGTGAATTACAATTACTGGTCTTTCCTGCAAGTAGAAGAGAAAAAGCCTATTTCATATTCTTTTACAGTGTGTAATACCTAATGTATGTAGAGAAAAAGAAAAAAAAGAAAAAAAAAAGAGGCCATCTCTCAGTCTCATTCCTCAAATAAAATTTTATTTTTGCACTTGTTTTCCTAAAATATATTTTTCTTACCTGCTTTGACCCAATCATTGCTCTTGTATGGTCTTGCTTTTTTTCTTGCTAAGACAACAAATGGCTATAATAGATAGTCAAAACCATGCATAGTCAAGACCATATATCATAATGCTAAATACATTTCCACTTTATTGATATTTTCTCTTTTGCATCCAGTGAACTATCCTTTTCCCTGCATCTCTGCTTATTCTTTTTATTCCTTGGGATGTTTTAAGTAAAAATAACTAAGGAAAAGTCCAGTTCTAATAAAATGACAGAAAGCTTTGCCATCAAACTTAATATAATCATGAAATGGCTGTTGGTGAATAATAGCTGTGTACCTTCTTATCCCTAGCATATTATTCAGTCTTCACAGGATAACCAATATTTCTAGATTTTTGCTGATTTCCTGGTGCATTTATATTTTCCTGCAGATGTAGAATCTCTTGATGTGATGACCACTATCTGTTTTATTTTAAATTTGTCTTTTACTAAAAATGGACGTGTATTGTAATAAGGTTATGTAATAACGTAGCACATTGAGAGCACATATTAGGGAGAAATTGTTTTGTCCTGTTTCTGCACATCAGGTCATGATGAAGCTTCTGCGAAGAGCAACTATTTCCTTGGGGCTGAGATGCAAGGAGAGTGAAGAGAGGGAAGGAAGAAGAATGACTGGGAAAGGGAGCTTACCAAAAGTACACAAGTCCAGACAGCAAAAATGGTTGAGAGAAGTGAGAGACAGGCCTCAGAGGTGGTGGATAAAAGTATTTTTCTGGAGACCCAGAAGAGAACACAAAGAGTGTTCTCTAGCCACAGAATCACTGGATTAAAAACTAAGTCTGAAAGAAAGGATGTGGTTGTACCAGGGAAAGAACGTAAAAACTGCAAATGGAGAGAAGTCAGGGAGAGTAAAATTTGTCAACTTTTAACACCAGTTTTAGTTTAGATGGCTGTTTTGAGGTTTTTTTTTCTGCTTCAAAATATTAATTGCTACAATTTATACTCAAGACAAGTCTGGCTTTTGGATTTAAAGCTATTTTTGTCTTTGTTTTGTTATTTTTTGGGAACACTTGCTACAGAGAAGAGTTTAGGCATATCCACATAGAAGATATAGCTGACTCAGTCTCATCCCACCTACAGAACGCCTAATATTTGTGAGACTTTTCTATCACACGACATGAACCCATGAGCTCTCATCTGAAGACTGAGAAGCTTTATTAGCCACACACAAACTTGCACTTCTGCTTTCACCCTCTCTTCCCTACCACAACTCTGCCAAGAAGCCTCCTAAATCACAATTCTTCCATGAAGAAATTTGCAGTCATGTTTTTAAAATTTATGATGTATGCTCATTGGAGAGTTAATTTTCTAAAAATGGGTTTGTATACAGTAAGTTTTAATTTCTAAGACACTTCCCCTATTCTGCTTAGTTCTACTGTCCTTGATGACTTACTGTTATTAAGCAGAACTCCCTGGATCTTTCCTGCAGGCAATGCTTGATCTCTCTCATAATTTCAGCAATAGTACCAACTTATTTTGCATAATTAAAAAACTGTTCTAGTTTATCAAGCACGTGGATGAAATCTGAATTTATATGCTTTTATACAGAGGTGTTCTCTAGAACCTTATTTGGGCTTCAAGAAATTCAGTCTGAAACATTATCCCCCTCGCATTTTGTAAGTATTCTTCACTATTTGGTAAATATACAATTACACAAAATACATCAAATAATTCTTTGGTAAGCTTAGTTGATTTTTCTCTGCTAAATAATAAATAAATGCTAAATAAATGAAGTGTTTTTCAATAAGAGGAGAGGACAGGTGTATACAAATACAGAACTGCTTTATTTGTAATCTCTTTTATAATGTCTCTGAAACATTAATTAGTGTATTATTTAGCTGCTGCCCACATCCATTCATCTTTCAGATTGATCCATGCCAGTTTTTTAAGAAAACTTTGTCCTTTTAACCTTTCCCTGCCTTCCAGAAGGCTTGCTGTTATACTGCAGAGTTCCTGCGATATGAAAACTTTCAAAAATTAAGGTTATTTACTGTCATCTAAAAGCTCTCCAAACACCAAAACCCATTCCAGATACCCACTGTCCACCTAATCCTCTTTCAGTCAGTGTGCTAAGCAGTTGAAAATACCTTCTGAGAAAGGAACAAAATCCAGGAATCAGTCTGTGAAAAAAGTAGGTAGAGAAAACATCTTGGTAGCAGCAACTAGTCACTATATTTATATATCTGTAAGAGAAGCTGAGGGAAACCATTACAAGAATGAATAGACTCCTGCAAACTCTGGACTGAGACGTCAACATGGGACTGTTCCTCTACAGTTTTTGCCAACTAAATATTCCCAAATGGTAATGTCACTTGCATGTGCAGCTTTAATAGAAGGAACTGATGAAACCTCTTATAATTCAAATATTAATCTAATCAAAAATTCCATTAACAAAGACTGTTGGAGTGGTGGTGTATTACAGATTAATCAGAATTCATTACAACTCTCTCCTGTGGTGCTAATGATTCACTGGTCTTTCAGTAGAAAACTGAGGGATATCTCTAGCAGCTTATAGGATTTGACTAAGAAAAAAAATATAGTAGCACTTGCTCATTCTTCAAAACACTAGCAAAAAATATTCCATCTTTCAAGGGAAATACCATACTGAGAAATAAGCATGTTCATAGGACATATCAGTGTGATCACACACTAAAAGAAAAGCAGATGTTTTAATCACTGAATGCTCTTAAAAATTCAGAACTCACTCAATACCCTTGGTAGTCTCACAAAAATTGTAATCATACCAGAAATCAGCAAAAAAGAAAGGGGGCAGTAGGAAAGTAGAAATGTGCAAGTTCAGTTTTTGAGTCCCGGTGTTTAGCTAAATTGTGGACGGAAGCAACACTGAGCATATACAGTTTGCATCTAGAGGGTTTAGGGGAGCAAGTTCTTTTTCTCTGAGGCAACACGTGTTTGGCTGCAGTGGTATACTTTCAATAATAGGAGGCATTTAACACGAGTTGCAACCTGAAGAATTTTCTGCAATCTAATTTACAGTTCTTGAAGGCACAAGTTCTTTGCACAAGAATAGGCAACAGATGCCCTACAGACTGCCACGATTTTTGCCATTTTTTTGTTTGCTTGTTTGTTTTTACTTCAGAAAGTGTCAACTATGCCGTAAAACTAGATAATGTTTTGTGGCTGATGATACAAGTTGTGGTATGTACAGGTACTATTCCAGAGTAATGGTGACAGTGACATGAATAAAGGTAATTTGATCTTCCCTGAAAATGCATTACAGCAAAAATGGAATGATAACATGAATCAATGCTATATTCAATTTTCAACAACAAGAATATAGACAACTGTATCTGTTATCTTTCCTTTTTTCTTCTCCATCCATAAATATTTACACTTTTAAATGTTACCTTCTGGTACGTGCAAAAATAGAAAATAAATAGCATATCAGACAAGAAAATGCACATTCTTTAGGCTTTACCCAAGGGCAACATGAAATACAGGCAAGGACCTAAATTACTGATCTCTAGAAGACATAACAGGATACCTGTTTTTTTAATCTTCCATCGACATACATCTGTCAGTTGCATGGAATGATGTAGAAAATACAGTTTTATAGGACATACTCTGCAGCTGCCATATCAAAGTTGACGCTGAAAATGTCACTGAATGAGAAAAGGCCAGATTTTACGTTCAGATGATATGCAACACGCAGCATGGCCTGTCACATGTAATTCTTCTTTGCTTTCATAAACACAACTCTTCTTGTGACATCAATTTAACATACAAGCTGAGGAATGAGGGAATTTATAGATGCTAATGGGGTCTAGCCGAAGAACAGACTAGGATGGCCTGGTACGTCTTTCCCAACCCCGAGTTCTCAAATTTTTGAACCATTTCACTGTATTTCAACTTGTATGTGAGTAAGAGAGGAAGAGAAAGAACATGGGATATCTTAAGTAAACTGAGTTTAACCTTAAGCAAAGATGTGGCTGAAAATAACCTACATCAATCTTACATTTAAGAGACAGAATCATACCCAATTAATTTTAATTAAGTTATTCCATTAGCACTGATTTTCTTTGACACTTCAGAGCATGACCTCCTCTCCACTATGGGTTAGCAGCAAGGCTGAGCTTCCATCATAACAAACTACCTCACTTAAACTTCATTACATTGTTGCACTAATGGAGTGGAAAGGATAAAGAGAGCATCTTGCACATCTTCTGCCAATATCTCTGCCCTCAGAGAGGCACTCTGCTAGTTCACAAGCTCATATATGCGCTAGAAAGATGCTGTTGTCTGCTACAATACCTTCAGCATAAACTTCTATATCCCGCATAACTTACTTCTATCATAATATGGCCACAGCAAGCACAAATTAGCAGATCATTTTTTGTTCTTCCCTTTCAGCTGGCTTTATTCTAACCCACAGATAGCAATTCCTATTCCACTGTTATCCCATGTTCCTCTCCTTCCCACTCCAAACTTTTTCCCTTCCTTGTCTTGAGTTAATATTTTAAAACATTTTGAAGTTAGAGTTTTAAAAAATACAAATATACTCCCCTTCTCTTGTCATCATGAAACACATACACAGAACAGAAGGCAGTAGCCTTCACATTGTGTCCTACAGGCAAAAGAAACATTCATTTGCAGGAGAAAAAGCATGTTTCTACCTCAAGTTTCAATATCCAATTTACTGACACCTGAGATGACAACTAAGAGGAAATATATTTGAAATATATTTACCCAAAGCAGTGGCAGCTAATTCAGACACTAAAAGGGTCCATAGATTTTAACAAGATCTCATAGAGGAAGACAGCACTTCCTAGAGCCTAGTACCTAATGTAACATTTTATAGCTCAGTCTAGAGGTAGCTGAAGTCTAAAAAGAGAGATTGCTTTAGACCCCTGTGGACCTCCAGAGGGAATTTCATTTCATCATGTGAATACTAAGCTTTAAATAGCAGAAAGTGCAATTTTGAAGATTTTGCATTTTTAAAAACAGTATCCAAAAGGTAAATTATTGGCAGAACTTAATATTAAAGCCCTGGAGACTCTTTAAAGCCATTTCTCCTAAGAAATGAGCCAAAACCTCTTGAATTATCAGAGGTGTCAAATCTGATTTTGGTAGAAACTCTCCACAGATCATTTCATTAAATCATTTGATCACTGGCTATTAAATAAAAAAGGAAACAATTTTGCAGGAGAGCAGAGAGGGGAAAATAGCTATAATTAAGTATAGCAATTTAAAGTTGCATTCTTCACACACCATTACGATCATTAGAAACCTTCGAATATGCTAGCAAAGTCACATGCTAGAAATGGTGAATAAGGAAAAGAGGATACAGAGTTTGTTTGAAGAAGTTCAGCAAAGTTCATTTACGCCCACAACTATCTGAATTGCTTGCTTAGCTTCACATTTGGAAATAATGAAAACAAAAGTGTTTTTACAGGTGTATCAGTGGCCATCTCTCTGTATTTCTCTATCACTATTTAGTTTGGGATTATTGAAAAAAGTACAAAAAAACATTTAGGATTTTGATTCATCTTCTGTTTGATACAAATTGTGTTCTACCCTCCTTTATAAGAACTTGATCCAATTTCAAATAATTTATATTATTTGTACATATATTAACAAATTGAAATGGAATTCATACTTTTATGCCATGACCTTGTTTTCCATTATACAACTGTAGGTCTCAGAGGGCAGAGACAAAGCATCAATATGCCTGCTACATTTTCAGCAATAAAAACTGGAGAGAGATGAGGGAGAAGAAAAAGAGAATTCTGCTGTGTGCATGAAGGGAAAAGAAAGGTGACTGTCATGCAGAGAAAAGGAGATTACAAATTTGCTAAAATGAATAATTTACCATTACACAAAAATGCATTCAAAGAAGTTTTTCCTTAGGTAAATCTTAAAAGCCATGCAGAAACTGCATTTTTTAAGTTTTCATAAACACGGAGTTTGCCAGACTGCACGAGGCTATTGGTCTATCAAACCAGCAAGCCAATGTCCGAGACTTCAGGGAGCTCAATCAGGAAGCATCTACCCAATTGCTTCAGATGATTGTTATTTTCTTCTAGTATCTATTATGCATCCTAAAAGATAGGGTTTGCTTATTTTTTCTTGGTATGTGGAACTAAAAGTGTTATTGAACATTAAAAGAAGTCCTTCTATTACAGCCTGATTCTGTTTTGCCTGTTTCCATTGCTGCAAAGCACAGGAGAACAAAGAAGACTCTACTAAATGGATGATGACAACTTCTGTCTTCACCAGACCTTTAAAAGATCATCGAAAATAAAGCAAAAGCCCTGTAACACATCCCATTGTACACTGTCATCTGTTATAGAAAATGTCTCCACACATGTTGAGGTTATTAATTTTTTCAAGTATAAAGACTGAAAGTCCAAGGCAGTTTTAAGAATCATCCATGCCTTAGATCTTACCTATGCACATGTAAGGAAAACCTCTTAACCTCCTATCCCAGGAAGTAGGGATCTCATACCAACTAAATAAATGAATATGATTCCTCATGTCAGAAACATTTTGCAGGATTGCAGTCCCATCCAGAACGTAGTAACTCTCAGCATAATATGGAGATTTTCTTAAATTATTTTTTAAAAGCTAAAAAAGAGCTACTATAAATTACTTTTCTATAAGCCTAGAATTCACTGCCAGCAGGAAGACCTCTGTTGTGCACCCTAGTGCACCAGGGAGTGCTGAAGCTGCGACTCCTGAAACTGCTCTGTGCAAGAAGTTTCACAAGAGAGCTGACGCAACAAGCTGCTGTTTATGAAAAGAAGTAGTTATTGAAACCCAGTCTCATGGCCTCTGACTCACAAATCTATTTTCACTGAACAGGAGACTTGCTTCTTTTTGGCTGGGTCTGTTTTGTCCTAAACTGGTAAACTGAACTGGCTTGCCAAGCAAGTAAGTAACCAACAGAGATCATTTATGGTGAGAAAAAGCATGTGGTCAGGTGTGGAGGGAGGGAAGGAGGAAGTTGCAGCCTTACTTGCACCTTAAACAACTATTTCAGTCCCAGCATGCCCAGGCCTGACTGTGATAACAGAGAACCACCTTCTCAGGTAAGAATCACCTCCTCAAATACACCTGAGGAACAAAGACTGCGAGATCTACTGGCAGTTTCTGCATTTGTCTACACTTGTACAAATAGATAGCCACCAAGCTCAGGGGTATTTTTACATCCCTTCTTCACAATTTTAACAACAACACAAGTATATAACAAACTGCTCTGGTCCATTCTGGAAGAGAATACTAAATATAATTTTTAACAAATCAACCAATAGATTTTATGACAAACATGCAAAGCTTGAACACTAGAAATATGCAATACAGAGATCCTGATCTAGGTGACTTGGCTGATGATCAAGCTACCATTTATTCCTTCTTAGGTATTGGAAGAGGACAAAAAACCAACAGCAATCAATCAATATAAGCATTGTGCTTAGTTTGAGATATTTTAAAATTTTTACCTACGAGACAATAAACAATCACCACAATTAAGGAACCCATCTTGAGTCTTGGCAAACTTTTTCTGTGGGGAATTCACTCATCTGCTTAAAGCCCAATAGTGCAACTTCCCACAAGCAAAAGCTCTGGGAATATGCCTTTAGAGCATCAGATTCCAACACAGATTCAATTTCACAGCTGCTGGCCTAAGGCATAGGGCTGTAATGTCATCTTTGCAATTTTTTCACATTTTAAAGACTTCCTGGTCTGTGCCACCATCACACTTTTGCCAGATAAGGCATACATCTGGACAGTCTACTGAATCATTCCTCTTAGTCCTGGTTTGTTTTAAATCCATCAGAGAAAAAGAGGAAATACATGCAATGACCTGCTCTTATTTAGTTGTTTCTCACTTTTAGTTCATAGTTTCTATTTAGCTTGTTAAGACTGACAGATGACAAGCTCTCACCACAGCATCTAATCATAGATCTAAATAGTGTTTGGGGCAGAAAAATGAAATGAAGGTTGTGATATGAGAAGGATGAGATTGAAACTTCTTGACCTCTGATCCTTTAAGCTGAAGAGTGATGTGTCCTGTAAATTTCAAGCCAAGGAACATAAAAGGAAAAAATGTGTCCTGCCATCTTGGTCTAATCATGCATAGTTAGGTGTTCCTAGCCATCAGCACTTTAGCATACTTGACTAGTGATGTATGAAGTAGGCCACCCTTAGAAATTGGTTTTCTTGCCCTGTGTCCGGAACTAGTGTAACCACAGGCCATAAATACTTAGGCTGTTCAATATCCTCTTACTTGTATTTTTTTAGAATGATTTATTCATGTAACCAGGTTAAAATTGCAGCTGTGGTTCAGATTGGGGATTGAAAAGCTGTCTGGCTTCAAGGCACTTGGGAGTTATTACCCATTTAGACTACAGGCAGAACAAGCCCTGTAGCCTGATTTGCTGACATTTGTCCAAAAACGTTTCAGCACTGCTGTGTTAATCGACTGGCCTTGATCTGGGCAGGGGACAGAACACAGATTTACTCCCCTATTTCACCATAATCTCAAATCCTACTTCCATCCTCTTTTGGACCACTTAAAATCTGTCACCAGGAATAATTATTGATACTGAAATGAAATGCTCCTGTTGATTCTGCTACCCAAAAGGTTCCAGGTATTGTGGTTCATTGAAACTAGCCATTAACAACAAAGTACAGTAAAATAAAGTTTCTAAGATAACAATCCTGTTTTCAGAGGGCCAGCTATTGGCCTCAAGTTGACCCTAGAAGAAACAAAAGATATTGCAATAAAAAGGAGATGCCTGCTTCAAGCTTTCCTAAATTTTCCTAATTTTCAGCCACATCACATCAAGAGCAGAATTGCACTGAAATTTTGATAATTTTCAGATTATATTCCAAAAAGTGACTTGCCTATCTCCCTGACACAGTCGTGTCACCACAGAGCCAATTTTGAAAGTAGAATTACTCATACAATTCATGGAAACATACTGGCATAGTATCTTGATTATATCCCCTCATTTCACCTACTGGACTCAGAGCATTGCAAAAGGCCACCTAGAAAGTGAATAAAAATATATCTTCTTTTCTAAATAGAAAGACAATTTTGAGTCTTAATACCTGCAAGATAATATTATTAGCTGAGCTGGAACAGTTGGGACAACAGTCTCAGGAATAGCATACTTAAAGGAGCTGGAAAATCAAAGGACATTCAGATTGGTTATCCAACATAAGTTGCTTTCACTCCTGCTTTAAGATTGGATGAACAACAGCCTATCCCTTTCCTGCCAGTGATAACAGAGTAGCAACCAAGATGTAGTGAAATTATTTTATAAATACAGGCCTACCAGCTTTGTTCATAGTTCAGTTTTCAACTCAACATGGATCTCATATGTGATAAAACACTTTACTAAGTAACCTGTTAGTGCAAGTGTGAAAAAATGCAAAAAGCAAAAGGCAACCTGACATGAAAAAGTATGCTGAAAGACCCTTTACACCCAATTGCCTGGGTGCTGGGATAGGCATCCTGACAAGCACTTTGGATCTATATCATTTCTCCTGCTGTCACCACTTCCCTATTGCTGACAGATGCAATCGGCATTCCTGAAGAGCAGATAATTTTTCAACACCATGGACACCATAGGCTACACTCAAGTTGTGCATAAGTGGAAAGAATGGGGGCATAATCTGCTTTATTTTGTAGAAATATTGCTTCTACCTCAGTTTACTTCCCTGATACTGAGCTGGCTAACTGTACAAATTGTAACAGAGGAGGGGAAAGATGATTCCATCAGAAAATGATTTCTGAAATATTCTGTTTAACAGACCTGAGATTGTAAATTTTTGCCAAGCTCTAAATCTGGTGACTGATACCTCCTTTACGTAAACACAACATAGGGAAAGGCACCTGGGAGAATTTTCTCTGCCTCCTTGTAGCTTGTTTAATTTACTTAGCATCATATCTTAAACTGTGATTGCAGAGCTTATCTGCAAGTATCCTAGCACTACCCTCCTGCTTGAAGTGTGGGTCTGTAGGTCTTTCCAAAGGTTAAATTTTCTCCCTTCATTCTGAATGTATCTGATCAAAGAAGCTATTTTAAGTCTCTTTAATGAGATATTGGTCAAAGGTCTTTTTGCTGCTGTAGGAACTAGGAAGCTGAAGCTCTGAGATCTGCCTACAATGGAAGAGTTAGCTTTAAAATAACAAATTCAAATAACTGTGATGGGACAGAATGTTTTCAACAATATTAATTCAGTACCAAGCAGTTCTCAGACGTTCTGTTGAGCTTCAACCTCACACAATCTTCAGTATCAGTATGCTCTGTGCATAGTGGGGTAACAGACTTTTTCTTTGTAGAAAGAAGGGGAAAAAAATGCAAGTACTTCTGTCAGCTGAAGGATGCAATGGATACAGAGGGATGGGACAAAAAACATGTTGTTGTGCCAGAGCAGTGGGAAAAAAAACCCTGCACTCTGGAAAGGGCACGTGTGAGTGCACAAAACTGCGATCTGGCCAGAGCACCAAGAGAAACACTGGGTGGGACCAGAGCTCATCATACTCTGTCCAAAAACCTGGTTAAACTTCACAATACCTACAAATGCAAAAATACCAGCTCGCAGTTGACCACCTTCTCCTCATGCCCGAGGTAGCAAACACAAACATTATTCACAAATCTCCTGCAAATATATAGGGCTTTGTGCTGGACATAATGGGGCTTCCATTCATGTTATGAGGAACACTTGGCTGGACAGTCTCAGAGAAAGTCTGTGTATGTGGAGATAAAAAGAATATTAAACACTGCAGTAAAACACAAACATTTCCAACTATTTGGAAAGTGTTTCCAATCACTTGAATATAGAACAAATTTTAGAAAAGAAATAAAAAAAAAAAAATTGAACCACCCATCCCATGACCAATCTCACCAACTGGAAAGCAAAGTTTATCACACAGATGATTGAATGCCAAGTTTGCTTTTGCATGAAAAGAAAAGTACAGTAGGATTTTCAAGTGTTCAGCACAAGAATGCCTAGGAACCCTGAACTAATATTGATTATTTCTGTCAGCAACCAGATTCAAAACTTCTTAGCTCCTCTATAACTTCAGGCTGTACCTTTCTGTCCTTTACAGTTTTAGCCACGTACAGAGTATCTGGTGCCTTTGAGCCAGAATGGTCATTATACACACAACATCTCCATTATAAACAAAGGTAATTTGCTGCATGGTGCTAGGGGAAAAAGGTAATTAGAAATTTACCCCTCAGTATGAGATTCACTATACATACAGCTGTAGGAGCTGGGAACTAAGAAAAAATGATCAGTACCCATTGTCTTCTGATCTGAAAATCTGGAACTAACATTTTCATCCATCATATACTTGACAGGGATATAAATGTGTTTTATTTACATATATATATATGAGATATATATCTGCTATTTATTGTGTTAAGAGTAAGAAATTTGGCAGAAGACAAACCCCTTGCATTTCAGCTGGTGTCCAGAGTTCAGAGGGGCTGGCTGGGCTTAATTTCTGATTACAAGAAATTCAGAATAAGGCTGCTAGTGTTCAATAGGAAATTCCACGAGCACGGATTCATAAATAGGGCAGTTTTCCATTTCAAAGCTACAGGTCTAGTCGCATTGCATAAGAACCTGTGTGATCACAGATCCACAAGTAGTGAGATTAACCAATCCAACATCATAGGTCTGGTCACATTTAGTAAGAACCTTGAGATTACAAAGTGACTAATAGTACAGTTTATTGAAGCAACAGAAATGAGTTTCAGAATTGCCCTTGATAATTGCACTAGCTGTGATAGAGCTCTAACAATAACAATAATATTGTGTTAACCTGGCTACTAATAGTAATCTTATGAAGAAACTTACAAAGTAGGTGTCCCTGCTTGGGAGGAGGGAGAGAAGAGTAGTTTATCGACTGTCTCTGAGGTCTTTTGGGTCTTCCTCCTAACTAGGTGATATTTCTACCCTTCTTACATACAGCCCAATCTTATCCTTCTCCTTCTATGTTATGTATAATACGTTCTGAGCAGAGTTGAGTACTGTATATGGTAGCATGTACTTCATTAAGCTTATTAGCATATACAGGGTGTGCTTCTAATATAAGTGACAGTGAATAAGGCAAAAGTTACATTTTTTGCCATGGTTTCCTTCAGTCATGTGACTTTGTTCTATGCTGTTCATCAGAGCTAAAACAGGACCATCAAGACCTCATCATTCAGCCAACTCAATTTTTCTTGTCATCATCTATGCAGATCTCCGTCTGCAAAGATAACATAGAGGGCACAGGGGATAGGCTATGGATAGTAAGCCGTAGACCTTGCCTATCTCCTTGCTTGTCATCCTACAGTTATTACAGCAGCCTCTAATTGCTTCTTACATCTTTTTAAGGACAGGAACAAATTCAAATAGTATCCTAATACATAGGATAGATAAATAAGTCACTTTACTAATTTATTTGATAGCAAAAGCCTATCAAGGTCTTTGTTGCTTTGCTGGTTGCAAAGCAAACTAATCTAAAGTCTATACACAGACTGCCAAATAGGAAAGGTAATGAGAATCTACAAGACACACAGTGGACAAAGACAGTGCTTTACCTTCCTGGCTCTTACACCAGATTGGTTTTTTTTCCCTTTTGAAGAAACTGTGATTTTTTTGAGTGAGAAGGAAGGAAGCAAAATCACCACTTAACTAGATTAAATGAGCCTTTGCTTTTCCCATTCAGCAATTTCTTTCACTGTGATAACTTGGTTAGCAATACATCTCACAGTCTACATGATATTTGTGCTGTTCTAAATGATTTTTTTTTAATGTAATACCTTTCTTATTTTCCCAGCCTAAGCAACATAGTTAATAAAAGATATAAGAGAAAAATAAGGGATACAGACAACATAGGAGGAAAAAAAAAATAGAAAGAAAAAATTCTTGACTTTTTGATATGGTACATAAACTATAGCTTCTTGGTCATCATATCACATTAAAAAGATTCTATTCAATATACAGTACATATAAGTATGCATACTTATCTCTTAAGAAGCTATGTTGCTGATTTTCAAAGGCCTAACTCCCATTCCAATGTCCTCATAGAATATTAGCAGAAATTGGTAACCTAAATACCTTACTGAATTGAGACTTTATCATTAAGCTCAGCAAATATCTATTTGTTATAGTACAATATAGATATATTCTACAATACAACAAAGTTATCTGAATCATGACACCGATTTTACTTTTCTTAATGTGGCTGAGAACAGTTAAAGATTTTCCTGTTTTAAATAATAACAATATTTTTCCTTTATCACTTACATTTCTTAAGGAAAGCGGGCAAGAAACAAATAATGACAAGAAAAGATAATTTTACGATACTTAACCTTTTAAAGTACCCTCTTGAAAATTTCATTTTTTTATATTACATCCCCAAGGAGAGAGATTAGTACTAATTGAGAGTAATATTACTGCACCAATTCCTAGAAAAAAATTACATAGCCTTGGTTCAAAACTAAGAGAAACTCACTCACACCATATAGAGTAGATATACTCTCAAAAGAAAGAATCTTTTTGTCTCAGGCCTCTCATATCCATGGTACAGGGTTATGTCTACTTCTGCCAAACACAGTGTTCATTCCTATTGTCATTTTTATATATATCAATTCTATTTTGCTTTTGCCCTAACTACACTCAAAAAGTTTATAGAATGTATTACCAAAGGTAAACTGAATTTAATGAATTATTTTGACTTAGCCATGGGGCTCAGAGTGCTCATCCTGTCTCTCATGTCCCATCAGTGTTCATAACAATATCACTGTTCTCCTTTTGGAAGACACAGACCTTATCTGAAATTACTTCAGATAAAAATTAAATCCTACTTGTCAGATATAGCAGATATTTTTCCACTGGATGTGTTTCTCATCTTTGATATTTCCACCTTGGTTGAACAGGGGCTGATTTTCTCCTGATTAACATCTGTGTATGGTGCTTCACAAATTATGCCAAATGGATTGAAAAATACTGTTGTTTTAATCTGGTTTTTTTAGTGTTTGTTATTTTTAATGTTTCCCATCCAGATTTTGCAATTTATGAATTTTGAAAGGTTTCGGAGAGAGATTGATTTCTTTTTAATCTGATTGGCCTCAGCGATCTCACATAAATTAATCTAATGTTCCCTTGTTTTATTGTGGGGAGATGCATGTAAGTTATGCAAGTCAGTGGATAACCACAGCCCTGCAGATGGCAGAATTAAGGGTATAAATGGCTAAAGAAGCCATAGACGTATTTCTTTTCAATCATAGAGCAAACATAAACTAAATTTAAAAGATTTTTAGTTGGGATTTGGATTATACAGCACAACTATAAAAATCTGAATTTCCAAACCTGCATACTGCTCAAATGAACAAAATCTCTTATCTTAAAATAGGACCCTCTCTAGCTGGGATGCAGACAATGCTGCTATTTTATTGTATATTTGGTTAGAATTCGCAAAATGAAAAAATTCCCATAATGATATGAAAAGTTCATATGAAATGATGGTAAATAATGATTGGTAAATTAAAAAATATACAAACTGATGAAAAGGACCATGAAGAAATAGCAACTGCTCCACTGGTTTGTGAGAAAAACATGAAAACACTTAAAACCCCAAACAAAACAAACTTTTACCATTCTTCCAAGAAAAGAACAGTTTATGATCGAATGAGAAGCCAACACTGGAAATAATAATGAATTTTTCCACAAGTTTAAATTGTAGTTAGTTTAGATTCAAATACACATGCTGAAAAAAAAAAAAAAGGCAATTTGTTCAAGGTCTAATGACAGATTAGGCCACTGTATAATTCAAAAGGAACAGAAGCTTCTGATTATTAACTTTGCCATATTCAGCAATTACCAACAGTTTGGAAAACCTAAGAAACTATTTCTGCTGACACTATTTACTTTTTCTATCACAAGGAAATTGTATTTTATTGACTTGACCAAGGCCACACAAGGAATAGAAGTGGACTGCTTCATCCCTATTTTTCCTCTATCTGAAGTTAAATGAGCAAACTAAAACAGAAAATAGTCATAACAAACACCAACTTTCTGAGTGTGTGTGTAATTTTGTGCTCACAAAAACATTCAACTGAAAGTAAATACTATTACAATACTTTTACAGACAAATTTTGCAATGCACCGCATGCTATTCTGTACACTTTTCCAAACCTGATGAAAATCTGTCTCTAACTAAGGATGTTTCATAGCAATGAGGCCAGATACAGAACTTATCAAATAGAAGAAGAAACAGAAGCAAACACTGTTTCTTCTTAGCATCTTTTCAAATATGTCAAAAAGTCATAACCAAAATTTACATGTATCTCCTCTATGCCTCTGGAGAAAAAAAAAAAAAGTAAAATCCAGCAAACCCTAAACTTACTCAAAACCAAAGCACAGTTTCAGCCTCTTTGTATCAGAAGAACAATATGAAAACAATTCTTTCTCTACATGGTTCACTGGCTACTCCATGCTATTGGAAGATTTCTAATACAGATTGGATCTCAACTATTTTTGGGATACATCACCCTATATTACAAATGCTGTTTCCCTTGCAAGAATCACAAAAGATTTTGTATGAAATCAGAGACTTGCCTCTGGTTGTAGTGAATGAAAGAAAACTAGGCTTTATACCCTTTGAGTGTGGGGCTTTGCAAGGGCACACATAACTGCCAGAATACTCATTAACCAGTGATGAAAAGAAGATCCACAGAAACACAGGTGCTTTTCTGCTACCTCACTGTGAAATCTGGCATGAGCTTCAACAATATTGAAATTTCCAGTGCCAACACCTACAAAAATAAAATTAAGTCTAAATCCTTCTACTACACAGGTGTGAAGTTCTGAAAGTCCTGGTACACTCAAAAAAATTCTCTTTTTACCACAAAAATAAGCAAGTAATAAAATGACATAAAACATAAAACAATAAAAGCAGCTTTTTAACCATTTTGAAGTGTCATAATTTTGCTTGTACACTAGGTTGATGAGCAGAAGTTGAGATTCTCACTATACTCGGAGCCGCACCATTAACATAAAAATGTATGACATCTATAAAAGTTAATAGGCATAACGCTAAAAGCTGCCAAGTATAAGAGCAGAATAAAAATAAAAGCTTTTGCCTTCAGAATCCCTGTAAATGTGAAATCCATACCCATCTGAGCACTGTGCCCTATGTTATTTTGTTCCAAATATAACACTGCCAGAATGTTATTTAAGTAGTGCTGTGAGCGCTCATTACATTTTAAAAACACAGCTACTCTTCAATAGACAACCTAACAAACAAACAAACAAAAAAGAATACAAAACAGACATATCACAAAGGGATTTCAAGTCACACACCAAACTGGGAGTGAGTAAGTCTTCCCACTTTAAGTACTGCTGTTAGCTTGGTTAAATGAAGTCTGGCATCATACATTATCTTTATTCATGCTTCTAGACTGATGACAATACGCAATAAAGAAGAAATCCAGCAAGTCCATTAACAAAGGTTTTCTTATTACCCTCCCAAATTGTGGAATAGTTGATGTCTGTAGTCTTTCAGCTCCTCCAGCAAGATCTGATGCCTCAGAAGAAGGTATAAATTGCTCTCCAATTGACCTACTCATCTGTATGTAGATATTATCTCACTGGAATATATGGAAGATCAATAACAATAGAAATTGGATTTTATGCATGTTTATCTCATTTCACAATTAAGCCTCAATTGTTCTACATGCCTGTAACAGTGCTTGATGCTGCCTCTGACAAGAAATATAAAACATAAGCCTAAGCCTGTGTTTAATTAAGAAACCCCTGCATTCCAAAATAGATGGCTGCAGACTTATAAAATCACCATGAAAACTTATCAGTGCAGATGCAAGACTCATTGTTTCCACTTATAATGATTATGAGAGAAAAGGATTATCATTTTAACAAAAAATAAGACAATGAGAATAAGCACACACACATTAACATCACAAACAAGTTTGATGGGGTAGGCTGAGTAGAATTGTATAATATTCCTAATAAAATATTCGTTGGATTCCCTAGTATGTATTAGTGGAGCAGGACATTAGTGGATGAAACATGAGAGTTGACCTTGTGGTCAGGCAAAAATGTTTTCTATTTCATGTCCCTGTTACTAATCCAGAAATATTGTTCTCCTGGAACCATTAACAAATTCCTCTCAGATTATTATACTGCAAGAAAAAAAAAGAAGAAACTGGTTTTTACATGTCAGTAAAGCCCATGGGATCTGCTTCTTCCTGCACAGCTTTTCTTATTAAAAAGGAGCTCAAATACAAACTATCCTCACATGGTACAAAAAAAAAAAAAATACTGTTCAGGGATCAGTTTGTCTAAGTCAATATCCATCCACCTACAGATGAAAGCAAAGACACTACTTGCTAGTATACAGTAATGCTTTACAGTTCTTATTCTAGCTAATCACATATGGTGTTGGACAAGACGATCTCAGGTTATCCATTCAACTAGATTGGGTTTGAGTCAACAAACATTGGAAGTTCAGAGCAGGCATCAAGAACCAGAGCTTGGAGGAAAAAGACATGGAGCCATACAGCAGCTTGTGGGAACTTGGCAGTGAAAGCTCTGCTCGATAACCACAAAGCTTCAAAAGGAAGTACAGGAAGCTATATGCAGCAAATACAGGTGTTTCCTAGCAATTCTGCTACTGGATGCCTGCAGAGCTGAGGCATCTATCTGTGCAATGCTTTGGAAGGAGTTCTTGATTTGGCACCACATTGGTTTGATGGAATAAAAAAATTTACCTCCTCCCCAATAATTCCAATTTCAGCAGCATGGCATTTACCTATATCAGGACATTGGACATTTATATCTCATCGGAGGGAAGACAGACATTACGTGTAGATTTTGAAAGTGAAAATACAATAAACATTCTGAAGAGTTTCTTATCGGTCATAATTTCATACTTCCTCTTCCTTCCATTGGTGGAATCAAGACATGAATGCCAATACTTCTTCCTTCATTCCTTCCATCTGTCTAAAAAAATGGCTATGTCATAGCTCTTCTCTTCTCTCTCTCTTTAGGCAGAATATTTGAGATCTTTTCTGTTTTCAGCAACTCTTAGTACCTTCAGATGCTTTCCTTGTGCTGGGAGGTATACATGTACCAAGTTGAATGTAAAGTCTTCCTACAACCAGGTAGAGCAATGAATGAAGTGATGAGATGAAACAGTCAGTTCCTTCCACGTAGGAGTATCATGAGGCAAGAAGGTATCATAAAATATGTCCTTCTAGTCTAAAACTGTTGCACTGGAAGAGTGAGGTAACACAAAGTTGCCTGCAGTTACATTTAATGACATCCTGAATGTCACTCAGAGAAAGTTGCTACACATCTCAAGCTTTGGGTTCATTTCTTTCTCAGGAGTGTGGAGCTTATTTGTTATGTGGATCTACAGCAAATGCACAGCAGAACTACTGATATGGGAAACTGTCATCTCATATCCTACAATTACTTACAGAAATAAATTAATTCCTCTTACTTTGTGCTGAGCTCACCCAAATTAGTTTCAAAGGTACCTAGGTGAATAACAGTGTTGGGCACTTCAGTAACTTTCCAGGTACAGAAACCCAACCTGTTGAATCACACTGTTGTGATCTGCAAGCATCAATGGGGCAAAACCTACTACCACAGAAAAAAATTATGAACTCCCTCCTCTTGGAGCTAACCTATTGCCACACACTCTGCATCAAAGCCAACAAGCCAAATGTCAGTTCCTCTCCTCTCCATCCCATCATTGTTTCTCATTTTCCAGTTTGGCCCATTAACATATTAGTATAGTAAAACTCCTAGCTGGAAAAACAGTTTAAAGCACTACTGATGCGCAATAGATAGCTACATAATGTCTTTAAACACATGCCAAACACTGCAAAATGTTGCTAAGCCTCCTGTTTGCTGTAATCTTACATTTTATTTATATACATCGTGGAGTATAAATACATGCTTATATCTTGAACCAAAACACATAAATAAAATATGCAAAAGAAAAGACAAATTGATTGGTGATAAGATTATTTGGATATCTTCAAGGACATGGTGCTTTCTAGATGTTATAGTTTTTTAAATAAAGTTTCTTGCTTTAAGAGCTTCTGCTTGAGATTTTACAGCATTTGCTTGTAAAAATGTTTCTAAATTACAAAATCTCCTGTAAAACTGTATTTGCACTCTTCCTTTATAACTAAGCAGTGTAATCTCAGGAGAAAAAACCTGTATCACAACTGAAAGAGTCTAACAGTGGCTGCCTTTCACCAAAATACCATGTAGGACTCCGGTGATTGTTTTAAACTTGATCATGACTTCCACTAATACCATTTTATAAACCAGTGGTTCAGACCTGGAATCATTCTTCCATTATAAATAAAAAAACCCTTTGCAAAACCATACTCTGCATGGTATCCTTCAGCCCTCTTGCTGTACAGTAAAATTAAAAATAAAAGAAAGAAAGGCACATTTAAAGCAGAATTGTGTCTGTTAACCCTGGAGTCAAATTTCCACAATTGCTTGTTTGGGAACTGTGTTCTCATTTAGCCAGTGGATGCTCTTCACAGGGCTCCCAGCGCTACGGAGGAGTTGTCTGAAGGAAGTTTTGTGTTCTGAAGTTACTTGGTGGAAGCATCCTGCTCTTCCTTCAGAACCCTGCACTGCAGCATACACTAATGAATTACACACTCTAAAAGCACTAGTTCATCACATAAAAAATTACAAGTGTCACATAGCATAAAAGAAACGAAAATAAATTTGTCATCCCTTGATTTTTTTACTTCATATTTTTAAATAGGTAATTGCACTGTATATGCTATAATAATAGAATTTGCAACAGGCCTTGGTAAATTGTTAGCAGAGAAAAATACATCACACTGTGTGGTAATGTCTTGCAAAGACAAATATTCTTATGGGAAAGAAAAGAGAGAGTGATGAGCAGAAGAAATTACAACCAAACAAGCAGTAAAAATTCAGCAACTTTGAAAAGAGACCAGTGACTCAGAAAACAGCCACATTTTGGAGACAGCTTTGACTGGAGTTCATCACTAATGCACCTGTAGTAATAATTTTAACGATTGCTGGTAAGTGGGATAACACAGAAGTCCTAATGCAATTCCCAATCAATTTTCTCTCCTCTCTTTCTACTTTAATCTGGACTTTAAAATTAATGCTGCAGATCTGTATTTTATTAATCGAAAGAATAATTGAAAGAATTTAAAAGCCTGGCAGACAAATTTCAGACAAGTTTTCTTCTCTAAAGCCAAATACTCAACTTGACTCAACTTTCTACAACAGATAGATAGGTGAACAGGGAGGCCTCTGAGTGCTTTCCTGGCATGTTGCCATTAACTGAACAGCAGATGGTAATTAATAACCTTTATCTAAAGAATAATTCATACAGGATTAAACTGCTTACAAATGATATCGCTTGATGCTGCTGAAATTATTTTGATGTAATTTTAAATTGATGCTTTCAATGAAGTCGTTCCCTGACCCATACTATGTGTATATTTTGGCTTACAAGAAGAAGGTAGGAGGTGCAAGGATATTTGATCTGGTGAGTCACAACACACCCACCTCTTTTTTTGGTGATTCTTGTGCCAAGTACATTACAGAGTTAAGCAGACTAAAATCTGTCTAAAAAAGAGAAAGTTAATGAACAAAATGTCAAGCTCCTGAACATTGAACAGAACATCTTCATCAACTTCAGATAAGTAATAATGAGTATATTCATAATTTTGGCTTCCAAATGGTAAAAAATATACGAGAAGGACAAAAATAATAACCAACATGTATCACTGTGGGAACAGGCAGGAGAGTAATCTTAGAAAGATTAACCCACTTCAGGTAAAAAATTTGGCTATTTTCATATCCACGTTGTAATGGATGTCATCAACTTCACACTAAGAAAACACTGCATTTCAAGAACACTTCAAAAGAATGAGAGAAACAAAACAGAAGCTTTAGAGAAACAAAGAAAAGAGCACAAGATATGCTTAAGGTGCTAGTCTGAAACTATAAATTGGAATGAAGATGTAGAAAGGCTTGGAAGAGGAAAGCAGACACAGTGCCTCAGTCTGTATGCAGTTCAGTACTAGGACACCAGCTTTGCTGACATACACCTTTTTGAGAAAACGAAGTCTTAGATCTACCACCAGTGTTATAAGTAGCATTAAAAAGCCAACACTCAGCCATATTGAAGAAACACTAAAACTAGTAACTAGTACCTTTTTTTGAGTGAACACTATTTTGGCAACAACAGCTTGATAAAAAATGAATGGTACAATTACACACGACAGATAAATATCATTTTGGACCAACTTAAATTGATTAAAGAGATGTTTTTATCTGAGTTTGTACTCAGAAAAGTTTGCATGGTTGAAAATATTATCACCTTAGCATCTAATTTGGAGAATGCAGATCCTTTTACTTAATAGAATTGTCCCCATCTCTAAGTTGGAAACAATGTAGCAAAAGGCATACATTAGCCATCAGAAATCCTGTGGTGTTCCTGTCTCATCTTTTGTGGTATCTTTCATAACACACAATCTACACATGTAAAAAATGCTGTCTTAAACTCCAGATCATGCAGGCAGACCTTGGATTAGGAGAGATAAACTTCACTATCACAAACTTTATGTACTCCCTTTCAGTACAAGTGATTTTTTTGTTCCTCCATTTGTAAGGTACACAAGTAAAATTATAACCTCAACCATTCCCAGTGGCAGAGAAATTAAAGAAAGCTTTCAGCAGTGTTTAACATGCCTTGGTAGCCTCTATTCATCCCTTTAGGTTTTGTTTCTCCTCCTGCAAACATTTCAAATTAAATGAACAGGCAACACTGAGGCAGCTGCACAGCTATAACTCCCTGCTACTTCGTGGGTGTGTGACAGTTCAGTACAGGTGAGCTCTTGACTGGTACACTTGTTTAAGGCTTTGTAAGATTTCCCAATGAAGCCATTTCTGAGCATCTCATTATTGCCCTACAACCAATTAAATTACCACGTTCAGCGCTGCTGAAGTTATCTTTCACCTCTGAAAACACTAAAAATGCAAATTAAATATACATTGTATTAACTGAATAAAACATGAAGCTCTCTTGCCCTCTTACAATAATGCAGAGCAAGGAGTAAAAGGTGAACCAGGCAATAAACTTCAGCTTGGCTACTCTGTATTCAGAGTTTTAGTTGGAATAAACAGATCTAATTTGTTTGTACAGCTATTCAAAACAACCAGAACGTGATGCCACAGGAAGTGGGTGAATGCAATAGAACACATTCATGATGCTCAGGGATGTCTAATTCTTCCTGCTCAGGTACAGTGCCCTTCAAGTCACAGCAATTACCATCCTCTGAAACCTGTCCTCTACCCTATCCCTGGATTTCTCAATCCTCCAACAACATGCATTATTCTAAATGGCACTCACAAGAGCCTCCAAAACTTGAAAATGGTAAGTGGCATTAGCTCAGTTTGGGGAAAATTTCTCTTGTCTACTTGAACATCTGCACTGTATTATCATAGCCTTGCTTTTTCTGATGGATCATCATCATCACACAATGGGCACAGCCGTTCAGAACAGCCCAGGTCCTGATGCTGCAGACAGAAAAGAAGGCTGGGCTGCTGCAAGCAGAGACAGTGGAGAAAAAGCAGCACTACCATTCATAAATGAATGTATTTTTAGTATAGTTTTAAAGCATTTTATGGAAACAATCTAATTTGCCAAGGAGAAATGCTTCCAAATCAGTAAAGCTAAATGCCTATAATCCAAGAATCCTAAAAGTTAGCTGAGGAAATAATTGCTAATATGCTGGTACTAATTTTTAAAATAAAGATTGAAATAGAGGAGATTTTTTGCAACACTAAAAATATTACTATTCGATACCTATAAGCCTCTCACTGTGGTATCAGCCATACAAAGAGAATAATGATAAACTATAGAGAATCAGAGAACAGGCTATAATTGGTACCAATCAGTCTGATAATTGTATAAGGTTGAGCTAAAGTGCAGGTACCCTCACGTGGAAATATATATTTTGTAATCTACTTTAGAAAATTTCAAAATATGTCTTTGTATGAAGTGCTGGAGAGGCAAAGTGCCTGGAGAGGCAAGACTGCATGAAAAGACAGCTATGCCTAGAGCAGCTCCTAGGTAAGCTCACAAGGCAGTTTGTCTATTATGAAATCTTATGCAAGTTTTTTATTCTGCAGAAAATAAAATGCTGATCAAAACCTCGTATAGGTAGAGAACCAAGTAAAACACCAAGACAAAAGAATGGAAAATTCCACATCAAGGAGCACTCCAAAGTTTCCTTCTGCTCTCTCCTTACTCTCTTCCATCTTCTCCAAACTAGGTAAGTTGTTTACACATACGCAAATATTAAGCAACAAGAAAATCAAAGCAAAGTATTCTAAACACAAAAGGATTTTTTCTATGTTCTCCTACACATTACGGTCAAACTCTGTCTCCAAGTATTTTGAGTAGTTTGTAGTCTTAACTTTGAACAGCTTAGGTTCTACCTGTATGGAAATTTGTTCCAAAAGATATGTTCAAAAGATTAGATCAGAAATAGTTATTTCTCTTTGAATTCATATCCCTGCTTATCACAAATAAATTTCTCTGGGTACAAAGTACGCTTCGAGCCACTTTGGCCCATTCTAGATTTCTTGTTAACAGTCCATATGATCATAGCCCTGCAGATCTGTAACGAGGAGGTCTGCCATAGGGAACCCAGCCAAGGATCATGCGCTCCTTCCAAATTTAGTGATGTCCAGAGCACAGTAATCAGAAAAACAAAACTCGATTCAACTATTTCAAGAGGCAGCCTGAAAACACCAAAGGTAAACCCCATAAAGCAGACCATTTAAGTTTACACTTAAATATTTAAGTTTACACTTAAATATTTCTCTCTATGTAATTCTATCCTGAGAGTCGAAATATGAAATTACATTATTATAGTTATATTAATCTGTAGGTAAACAATTTATTAAATAATCAGATTGCAGACAAGTTGCCAGAAGCAGGTAAACATTTCAAAGTTCCCTTTCATCCAAGTGTACCATACAACCTGGGAATCATATTTTACTTTTCCAAAAGTCTGATACTTCCAAAACTGCAATTTATTCTTTCAAGATATATATTCCACCTGCCAGATGTAACGACTCTGCATGACAGATACATCTGCCAAGTGATTTTTATGCCAGGTAGAGCTTTAGGAAATGTCTATTTCAAATGCTCAAGTTGCTGCTACAATGATAGGTTTAATGGAAAAAATTATTGATGCATTTGAAGATGACATCATGTATACTTTTGTAGCCTTGGTAACAATAAGAATTTTATCACAAGTTAATATTCTGTATGTACTCACACACATGTCTATCCAAAACTATTATTTTGGTGGTGCTGTTTTTCTTTTCTCAATTGCAGTAAATTTTTTTCCATTAATGCATTGCTAGTTATAAGTAACAAGAATTTATAGACATGGCAGATTTGAAGACAAATCTGCAGATCCTTTATTAGCTGAAAAATGCAAACCCATTCCTTTTTTGCAATGTCACTGTTCAGGTTTTCTGCAGAGTCCAACAGAGGTTACAGGCATGGCTGTCCACTCAATTTCTGTTTTGAAAGTGAGAGCTAGAGAATTAGGCTTAAACCCTTCATATATCTTTCTGTGATCTATACACCAATTAAAAGTGTATAACCCAACCTCATGGGAGATAGCTTTTCAACTGTTTTAACAGAATTTGAGAGTCTTGAATAGAAATTGAAAGGGGAAAAAAAAAAAGAAGAGATATCCTGGATTAGTCAGCAACACTTGAAAATTTTTCAACTCATGACAAGTAAGTGCATTTCATATTTTTCTAAAGGTTTCATTTTCTGTTACAAAAGAACCAGATAAACAAATACATTTTTAGACCCTGTAATGATATAATTTACTCTTGCTTGATAAATATTTACAGTTAAAATAAATGTGGTTAATTTTGCATAAGTTCTTCTGTGCGTCACAACTGAGGCCCTCAGAGGCTGCAAGCCTTTCTTCTTCAGATTCCAAAAGAAAGAAACAGCACAGATTTTTTTTTTGTGTGCAAGAGTGTTTCTCCAGCTTTTCTGTATTCTTTATAGAATACAGCTCCCTCCAAGAGATAACTATTTAGGACTAAACTTCTTTGACTTAATTGAAAAGTCTGTTAACCCCTTCAGCAGCCACACACATTCACCCTAATGCTTCTAAAGTTCTCCAACTTTGCAAAATCTGAACAGTGGATATGTGTAAAGACTTACACTTATCTTTTGAAATCAAAATAGCCATCCTAATTCACCTCAAAAAACACAGCAATTTGAAAAGTTAAAGAAAGTAATCATTTCCTAGATAAGAGAACCTTCATTCACCCTGTAATCCTGCAGCTGAGTAAAAAGTAGAGATCTCCCGTGATGCAGAGATCTCACCAAAAATTGCATTAAAAAGATTTTTTGTTTCAAGTTGGGATGTTTGTTCCTCAAAAACATACAAGCCCTCTTATATAAGTAAGTCTTGCAATGAAACCTGTACTGCTTCCCAAGTGGCACCATATCACCAGTAATGTCCAAAATCTGAGGAAGTTACAGGAAAAGTCTTCATGCCATTTTTATTGTGATACAGTCAATAAACACTTAAACACCTACATTTTTGTTTACTTGGCTCCTGCATCTCCTAGAAAGCATGAAAAAAGTCACCATGAACTTTTTGCATTTGTCCTTTGGATAGTTTATCAAAATCTCCAGCATTAACACCACTGCATTCTAACATGTATGATATCAAGCTTGTTTGGAAGGGCATGAACAAATCTTTAAATATTGCTTTCACATTCTTCACTTTGTAGTACCTCTCACTATTTTCCTACACATCAGTGGCACACTTCAGCCTGCCAATTTGTGAGAAAGAAATCTTCTCTGAAAAAATATGATAGCAGTTTGTCTCTTGCTACATTGCTTCTGTCGGTTTCCGATAGACTTTTCTTAAATTTCCTATATTTCAATTAATTTTACTAAGCTTGAACACGTCTTTGCATTGTGAAGAATCTGAATTTAAGTGTGAAATAAATTTTACTGAGCAGTGACACACACCAGGATCCTGTGCAGCAAGGAAACTTTGCAAAATACACAAGACACTAAGTTACCTAATATCCTAATATAATCTAATATGTTAATGTGATTTTAATTCTATTTTCAGCCTTGACTTCAAATAAAATCACTGCAACAGCCCCGTTGTTGAGTCCACCGATTTTTTACATGTAATGTTTTCCAGCTTGCTATTGTACAACTGATCACATTTGAGTTATCAGACGGATTTGCTGAGCCTGATGCTTCCAAGCATTAGTCACCATACCAATTTGCTGAAGGGATACACGAGGATAATTAAGTCCAACTCCTGAAGCCAATGAAAAGACAATGAGGAGGGTTCAACAAGAGTTGGTCCCTGTATTGAACACTATTACATATGAAAAATAAAAGGGACAAGCTCTCAAGTCACTATTAGTGATGGTGATAGGCTCAAATTTTCTTCCTTCCTCAAATTCACTTCCCATTAATACAAGAGAAAAGTGTGACCTTGCAGTATGTTTGTTCACAGCAAGTTTTTCCTCAATAACAGCATTTTGCAATAACAAAATATGGTCTATAAAATCGCAAAGTGCACAAGCTGAAAGCACAGAGTATAAACACATAGGAAAACAGATTTCAAAATACCAAGTAGCAAAAAAAGAGATAAAAGAAAAATCTGGAATTTAAGACTCCCTGATAGATTATACCTTTATCTGGAACCAACTCTTAAAAGGTGACAATTTTTAAAGTAACAAACACTGCAAAATAATGAAATTTTATTCTTATTAAATAGAAGCTTCAGAAAATAATTTGAAGTTTAAAAACCAATACCCTGATGTGTTAACTAGTTTTAATAATGTCCTTAATATTAACAGAAGAGTGCAAAAAGGATTCTACCATTCTAATGCTTTGGGAAGCTGCTGATTTTGGTTGCCCATTTCCAGTTTGAAAGGATAGTTTTTCAAGGTGCATTCCTTACAAAATTGCAGAACATAAACTTGTTGATAGGCTAGAGCAAGCAATCATGCATTTCAAAGTCATCCCAACTGTAGCAGCAACTGACATCATATTATATAAGGAACAAAGTCCAAAATTGTTTTTTGAGGAATAGGTCGTGTCAGAGCTTAAGTATCAGCAGTTCCCAAAGGAGGCTCCTGATTCCATGTGCACTCCTCCAGTACCTGTTCTGGCTAGAAATAGAAGCTGATCCAGTACATTCACTATGGGAACCACCTAGAGCTTGCACAAGGAACATCTGCTGATTTACAGAAGTTTCTAACTTTCTCATAAAGTTAGATTGCACATGGAATTAATGTCTGAAGAGCAAAAAATCACAGAGAGGAGAAATATAGGTGAACTGGCAGATGTGTTACGTGCATAAACCTATTTTGGGACTTGACAGACAAGCTCAATTTAGAAAATCCTGAGTTACAATCCTGGCATGGTCAAAAACACTTAATAGGTATATTTCAGTTTTAAAAGTGATATGAGTTTTGAAACTAGTTGTGCTCAAATTCAAAGGAATCCTAGGATTACTGAACTTGCTATAAACAAGCATCTTAATACATTGCCTTTCTTGCCAAGTTTATTGAAAGAAGGAGGAACAGAGACTAGCCACAGCTGGCCTCGCTTTTTACATCCACAATTAATTTTTATATGTGAAAACCAATTCTTAAAGAATTTTGATGTTATGTAACAGATTGTAACACATCATAACATGTCAAATTGTCTTTATGGCACTTTGTCTGTGAAGAATCAGAACCTAACTCAAACAAGACTGACTGACCTAAAGGCTCAGCTGAGAGAAGGTTTAAGTAGTACTTTGCATGAAGTATGACTGCTTATTCTCCCTTCCGATAAAAAAACCCTTCACAATAAATTTTAATGGTAGATTTCCAGACATGAATCCTATGCAGAGAGAAAGAAACAGTGTTAGAGAAATTCTCCATAGTGTATTGCAATATAAACAGTAAAATTATTACTGCCTCCAAAGCTCTTCAAAAAAGAAATTTTGATTATTTTCAAATACTGAAAAAAAAAAAGGCATGCTTTATGCTTAAAAACTTGTGACTTGAGCCATGCAATTACTGTGCATGGGGCCTCCCTGGATGTTGACCTTCTTTTAAAATGTTAATCCTCCAAATAATGAAATTCAATGAAAACATGTCCCAACTGCAGAATTCCCGGTAACTGTCAATATAATGCTGTTATATGCTATTGATAGATATAATTTAAGTATTAAGAAAGACGTCGTTGTTACTAGCAAAGACTACAAAGAAATTCTTGCTTCCTGTAACATAGGAAAATTTTTTTCTGAATAGTTTGATTTTTTTTCCTCTAGGAAAAGATAGAACAGTACATATTTTAATGTCATGTAAACTAACACAGCAAGTAACATTACCTAAAAACATTTTCTTAAGTCTGTTTTCAGAGGTTTGTTTTACACTCAGTACTATTCCAAATCAAGGTAAATGTGTTTGACTAACCCAACTGAGTTAGGTACTACTTGCTCCTATGCTGCATATGTCTAGACTCTCTCCTGCTCTCATCACAGGAAGCAGTTTCTACTCTATGATGTGTGGAACTCAACAAGCCAAGCACACAGAAGAATATGATCTTGGCTCACCGTCTGATACATCAGTGCCAAATTAAGATAAAGTGAAAAATATACTTAAGAGACAGAAAATATCAGAAAGGCGAGATAACCAAGCAAAAGTTGTATTATTTCTTCATCCATACCAATTTACTCTCTTTTCCTTTCTACTATAAGAGAATTAGGATTAGTAAAGACCTCAGGGAGAAACTAAACTTTCATGTTTTAAGTAGAACTACTGAGCCTTTTTACAAGTGTCTTGAAAAGTCCATCTTTTTGCATCACCTCTCTCTTCAGATCGCACCCATTAAAGAGCACATTAGCTTTTACAACCCATGCAATTTATTTTTTTTTTTAAAATTCCTTCTGGTAAGTCTGAATGGATTCCATCTTCTTGAAACATTCGTCTTCTCTGTTCAGGAAACAAAGTTTTGGCACCCTTTTTCACTGCAATGGCATTTCAGAGTTGCATAAGTCTCTTCTCCCAAGGCAGTTGGTTTTTTGGCCTATTAATGACCATATACTTTCAGCCTCTGTCATCCAACATTACAGCAAGCTGCACCTGGAATGGGGAGTTCCCGCTTCCTTCCTGTGCCCTTAGCAAGGGCTGGCTATCACAGGGCTTGCCACTGAGCCATAGCTTGGTACTAAAGAGACATAACATTTTTGAAAATGAAAGCTTGCTGGCTTCCTTTCCTGCACCAGGTCACGAAGGGATAGGTTGAACATAAATTGTTTACCTGTAACACGAAACTGCAATTTCTAAGTACAGCTCTCTGGTACTCTGATGACCAAAGCCCTGTACATCATAACCCTCTTGTCATGAAACACAGTGTCAGAAGCCAAACCTCTGTAGGCTTTTACTTATTTAGCTGTGTTTTGTGGTCTGGCACTCTGGAAGATTCGTTGTGATTTCAAACTTTTTTCCAGATATCACAGGGCACAGCCATGACCTGAAGCCATATTTTCTGCTTCCAGCAATAGCAGAGGAGCTACAGCCACCTGGCTCATTTGGACAACCAGAGGTGCAGAATGTGAAAATGCTGCTACGATCTACAAGTTTCTGGAGAAAATATGCCCTTAAAGTAAACAAAATAATGAATACCAGCTGCCAAAGAAAATTAAGTCACTGATTTGGGACTGTTTAAGTATTTTCCTGCTCAGGAAAGTCTTTAAGCAGGTGCTTAATTTCCACATGAAGTTAAGCCCCACGTGTTAATGCTTTATACCCTTACATAAAGATCCCAAGCCCAAACTCCCTCCTGTGTGTCAACAGCACATGAACGGCTCTGCAAGGCTCCCGTGTCTATTCCAGGCTCAGAGTAAATGTTTTCTGATTACCATCAACACTACCTGTTTCATCTCCCCCCTGCGAGTGCTACACTTATCGGCTGCATCCTTCAGAGTAGCTTGGCTCTCCTCAATCTCTTCCAGACTGCACAATGAAGAATTTCAAAAGATTGGGTTTTAAGGATAAAAATAAGTTTCAGAAAAGCCAATAATCACAGAAACTAAAGGCCCACCGAGAGTCAAAATGAACGAGCATTAAATCCCATAGCAGCCATCCTTTCAGAAAAATAACATGAAAGGTTATGATTTTCTGATATGATTAGTGTTTTAATAAAACTCTTCCTAGTTTCAAAATCTGTCCTTGTAACTGTGCTCTTTTACTCAGATAATTTTTCGTAAATTGATATTTAGTCAAAATTACTTGGTAGTGCACAATATAAAGGGTCTAAGTAACAGGGAACCAGGCTAAAATATAATTAATTTCCCCATCTAAGAGAATGACCTTCATAATTCACTTCAGGCTTCACCTCCAGAGTTGTCATGGCTCATTTCCTCATTACCAAAATTAGATTTTAAAACACTACTGTCCTCCATAAAGTACACTTTGTCTCTGATTATACAGCGAGAGAGAGAACTACATTTAAAATTATTTGCAGCACATAAATACCCAATTGCCTCAAATACAGGTCAGAATACAATGCTCAAAGAGTTAAGAGATTATAACAAAAATAGCTTGTAAATGAAACAGAAAGGAATGAAGAAGTGCAAGGAAGGCTCAAAGGGGAGAATTAAATTAAGAAATTAATTAATTAAAATTAAATTAATTAGCTATATTGACTTTTAGATAAGCACTGATACAGATAGATACATCAAATATGGATCTGTAAGCAGTTGGACCCATATTTGTACCTAAACTGTAAGGTGAAATAAAGACCTAGTGACTTTTGCATCATTCAGAGAAATTTAGTCAGGAGAAAAAAAGCAAAATCTTCAACTGACACTATTTTACAAGAGAACTTGGGGGACTCCACAGAGCAGAAAACAGCTGAATGCAGCAATTCATTGCTTGGTACTTGCCACAACCTGCTGCAAGCTTGCAGGCTGTGAGGCCTGTCTAGGAATATACATGTCTGGTTGGACGGTGATGATTGACTGCTGTAGTGATTTTACTGGACATTGCTTCACAGAAAGATGAGAAGGAAATCCAGATAGGGTATCCATTACTTATTTAAGGAGACTACTTTGGGGCAATAACAGCCCAGGGTGCTAGTTAAATAATTGGCATCTAGGAAGATGAGGCATCCCTCATTTACTTTGTGTCAATGCTTCTGTTTGTTAAAATACCCCCAAAACCTTCAGGCACAGTGGCTTTAAACAATTAAATGTACTACTGATATTATTTAATCACATCACAATTTGCATAGCTCTCTTAAAAGTAAACTGCTAGCAGTGTGTCAGGGTACATTAACACAGCAGAGTGAAGCACCGTGTTTAATGTATGAAAACACACACTGGGCACTTATGAACTGCAAGGGGAAATATGTCTATTGCAAAATCAGAAATGATCCAATCTAAAGTGTAAGTATTGCAGAATATCAGCCTGTCTACCTATTCATGATAAAATTCACTCTGCACCTCACCATCAAAAGGTATTACACTTGTCCAGTTGTTTATTCATTTATTTGATTCACCTTTTTAAAAGAAGTTAGAGGTTAATAGCCTGCCTCAGGGTCACATGCTTAAGCAACAGACTGGGAAGGAAATTCTTTCAAGCTTATTAAAATTCCTGTCTGTCATTTGAAAGTGGAAGCTCTGATAAAAACCATCAAAATCTGCCATAAAAATTAAGTTGAGCCAAACTTTGGCAACTGACAATGGGAAATGGCACCAGTGTTAGGAAAATCACTCCTCCTGTTTTCAAGTCATGTGAAAGCAGAAGGGGAAAAAAGGACTGCAGAAAGGTAGTATGGTAGGTAATGTCAACTCTGAAACACCATAACCTTGGTTTGATGTGTGACTCTATGTAAACACCTTCAGCCCTGCCGTTGCATTTGAATGCTGCAATGCAGCCAGGTATAACAGTGGGATGCTACTGGGTTTCCTGGTCACCTGAAAAAAGTGGTTTCCATAGAAACACTAGTATTCTTTCCTTTAAACACAACAAAGGCACACAGTGTTCATAAAATGTACATTCAGTGGATTTTAGGCACTCTGTGGGACACCATGAATAAAAGCAACTAAAAGGTGGCAGGATCTTGCCCTAGCCTGCACTGTAGTTAGCCTCTTTCTTGCCCACTTAGGCTCAGTGATCATACCTCAACTGCCCTAACATCTTATATATTAACTTTTTTTAGATCTGCTATCTGCAAATACTACAGACTGTCAAGACTTGCACCTCTTTTCCTCAAACCGTGTTTCTCACATTGCTTAAGCTACCCTGGAGAAGGCCAATCTTGATGGACCGATTCGTTTATTTTTTTATTTTAATTTACGTGGATTTGAAGGAGCTTTTTGGAGATGAATATAAAGTTTGGGGGTTTTTTTATCTTCAAGTATCTGAAAGCCTAGTTCAGCTTACAGCTGCCAGAGTTAGCTTTCAAACTGGAAACAAAGATAATGGAAGTTGTCTTGAACTGAAGAAAACATTACTACAGCAAGAATTAGAGAACTGGAAAACACCGGAGCTCAAAATTCAAAGGCTGGAGAGCAATGGAAGTCTTGCAATTACTGTATCTGCTGTACCACTATGAGGTACAATAGACAATAAATCTGACCTCCTCTTACAGCTTGCAGCATGCTCTGGGTAGATTACTTCCAGGCAAAGGAAGGTCACAATAGCTTTCAAATTGATGTGGAAAATGTGTTAAATATGCATCCTGCTAATCTTAAACTAAGCCTCTATTACTTGTCCCTTTTCTAGTTCAATCAGTGCTCAATCCTCCCTTCTCCCTGATCTTCTCCCTGATCTTCTCCCATGCAACCCGTCTTCCCAACTGTCATGATTTTATCACCAGTGTTGCAAGATCTTTTTTCTTAAGCTGTCAACACTTGGACTCCCATGGTGTATTTCTGCAAATTGGAGATCTGATTGATTTTGTGGGGTTAGCAAGACTTAAATGAGAACAAAGCCTGTGTAAGAGTGCCAGGCTTCTCACCCTGCACTTCGAGAACAGGGCACAGTGCCACAACTGCTGGTACATTATGTGGATGCACAGAGGACAGGTAATTCAAAAAAATCTCCTACCATATTTTCTGAAGTACTCATCATACAAGCAATTTGCAATTGCAAACATTTCCAGCAGTTTCTGATTTTATGTTTGAGTTTTATATCATTATTGAAATGCTTCTCCTCCTCTTCTCCCTTAACTTTTTATGGTTCAAATCCTACTTGAATTTTTTTTCCCCCCTCAGTAT
This sequence comes from Pseudopipra pipra, assembly GCF_036250125.1. Classification (NCBI taxonomy): domain Eukaryota; kingdom Metazoa; phylum Chordata; class Aves; order Passeriformes; family Pipridae; genus Pseudopipra; species Pseudopipra pipra. Next base: position 22,105,612 of record NC_087552.1, on the reverse strand, counting down.
ATCTTTTCACATCAAAATCCATTTTATTGGGACATAAGAAAGCAAATCGGGAATGAAATGGAAGGGCAGTGAAGAAGTGCAACTCGGTAAAGGTTTAATCTCAAAGTGAACATGTACTGGTTAATAAACAGCACAAGGAAAGCTGAGAAATTTGAAGAAATAAGTGACACAAAGTGAAAGTAAGTTTAGCAGTCCATGAAATCTGTGGATTTAAACAGGTTTCTACAGTGATCAGAGAAATGGGAAAGGACAATCTTATTACATTCCTCTAGTCCCAAAGGCCAAGGCAGATGTATCCATCAGGTCGTAATTTCTGACCATAAAACTTTGCTTGAATAAAATCCTGCATGTGACCTTCATACATATTGCTGCCCTACAAACCTCTGCTACTCTACAGCTGAATCCCATTTAGTTATGACTCACTGCCTTATTTACTTCACTGATCACAATAAGCTTTCAAAAGCCATTACGAAGGCTCAAGTTGGTGTCTGTAAGCATACTCTGGTGACTAACCTGAATGACAAAAAGGTTGGTTTAAAAAAAAAAAAAAGAAAGAAAAATAAGCTTCACATATATGTGATTGCAATAGGAAAATGTGTCAAAAAAGTGGATTTCAAAAAGCATCAGTCAAACCTATTTGTCATGTATTATAGGTAGGTTATAGAAGAAAACATTGCATTACTATGGAGTAATGCAAGTAATTCAAGATCAGTAAAAATGTCATATTGTCAAAAAAAAAAAGGAGGCAGGAGAAAAGAGTAAGATAAAAAAATATCAGCACTAAATGAAAAGAAAGTGTTTGCCATGAGGTTTAAAATATCGTCAATGGATCTCCAAGAACAATATACATCTTAGGACATGGGTCCTGCTGAGCTCTGACTACCCTCCAGATGCTGTGGATGCCCCGAGCACTGTAAACTCCTGCAGAGTTTGATCTATAACTCCTGGTGTGAAAGTGGAAATAGCAACATGAGGGCTGTAGAAACTGTGCTGCCCAAGGAGGCAGATTCACACAAACCAAATTATTACCTCTGGTTCAAGTTACCAAAGCTGCCCCTTCCCTCCCCTTGCCACAAAAATGCACAGGCTATTTCATATTTTATACTAGCCATTCAGCAAATGTGTGATCATATTACTAATGATAAACTAAGAATTGGAGGAAATGGCAGGCTTTGAACCATAAAATTTAAGCTTTAATTATTAGTGTATTGAAGTAAGCACAAGAATAATAAAAGCAAGAGGAAGATGAGAGAACAGGACGATTTTCTGACAAACAAGAAAAACAGTGTTATATTTATTTCAATCAAATTTCCCAGTGAAAGGAAAAACAGTCCATTAGAAAAAAATATAGAAACAAGACTCTTATAAAAAATAATTTCAGTGTAAGTATATTTAAAACTCAAAACCTTTGGAAGGCCAATCCTACTCCTATTTAAATACTGCTGTAAATTGAAATCTCACAGGAAAAGAAGTAAAGTTTATACTAATATGTATTATTGTCAATAGTATGGATCTGGCACCATAATTCCTTGTTTCATAGTGCCAAATTACTGACTTGCTATCATGCAAAAACTGACTATCCCTACTTCCTTCAATAACTATACAGAGAAAACTTAAATTCCTGCTTTCCCTTTGTGGTACCCAACACGGGCACAGCATAAAAAGGCCAGCCACGATATTCTTCCTCTATCAGCAAGCACACAAATATTTTGAGACATTCATAGAAGAGTACTTTGAACATTATGAAGTGTTTTGTACTGAAGAAAGAAAGGTAGAGAGGGAGGAACATGCCGTGTTGGACATTTCCACAGGTGTGTGTTACTGTGACATCTCAGAGCTGGGCTGCAGCTTCCACGAGGTGCACCACCTACATGCTTCAGCCACCCTTCTCAGCCACTCTCTTCTTCTGCAAACACTCCCCTGTGTGTGTCAGGCTGGAGCTATGTACATCTGGCAATACACTTCACTGGTCTTCACTCTGACCTACCAACTGGGCTTATCCTGGACTTCCCTCCATGGGTTCCCACGCTAGTCCATGTTGTTGACATGGAAGCATGAATCACACAATAAAACATCTGCATCACACCCACTGTTGGCCCTTTCTGACAGAACATGTACCAAAGGGAAGAACAGTTTCCCTAACTTAAAGAATTTTGCCTCTTATTTCTGTGCACTAAAACATGCCTATAAATTGCCCCTGAGGGCACTTTCAGTGATATTATGGGGCATGTCATTCACAGGTCTTCAGGGTAAAACCACTCAGCTCTGTTATAGTATCATCACTCCAATCAGAACTGTTAATGAGATGCCCTAAGGTACAAATGGAAGACATTTAAGGGCACCATAATAATTTATAAAAACAGATTCAGAGGGAAGAACACAGTACCACACAGCAACTGATCCTCTTGTATTGTTTATCTTTACATCCCCAAATCATTATGAAGTGTCTGAGTGTTTATGTTTAAATTGTTTGGGAATTACTTGCTAATTTTGCTAATTTAATGAAATAAAAGAAATACTGCATGCTATCCATTAGTGGATCATTATGAAAAATAACTTTTTAAGTATTTCCTCCGTGTCTTGTTTTGTGAGGTTTTTGCTCATGTCTTGTTTTTTTGAAATTCACAGTCCTAGGCAAATTTTTTAACCTTCTCTATTGACCAAAACAGGTAGGTTTAAACAAATTTAGACCCATTTAAAGTTATTGCTATAGGTTTAATGCTTTAAATTAGCATTTTACCAAGCATTAAAAGATGTTTTCTCACAGGTTCTTCTGTAGTTTAGACGATATGAAAAAAGTCAAAACATTAAAAAAACCCCCAGATATTGTGAACTAAAAGAAAAATGTCAAGTCGTTTATATAAAATAATTAAAACAAATAGTAGAATATAATAATAAATAAATAGTATAATTTTGTGAACATTAGGCTCTGCTTGATAGGAGAGTACCTCAGACTCAACATTTTTATGATTCCAAAGAAGGGTTCATGCTTGCATGAAAAAGGCAAGTTGGAGGATACTGAATGTCATGCACATTTAAAAACATGAGATTTAGCCTTGTTCTAGTATTTCTTTTAGAAACAGAAGACAAAAATGGCCTGAGTGTTTAAACGAACTTTTTCTCTGGAGCTTAGTACAGCGCATTTTTGCTAAGTGTTTGTCCCAGGTATAAACAATGTGACAAAAGTTAGAGTGGTCCCCTTTCCTGCTACTAACACTTGTAAGAAATGCAATTGAGAGCAAGAGACAAGTGATATAAAGATAGAGTGCAAAGAAGAAAGGCAGGAAACTGGTGCAAAGTAATTTTAACATTACACTGCAGCTTATGCCTTTGTTCAGTTAAATCAAAAGAAAATACATTAACTGCGGTAAAATAACTCAAAAAGCAAAATTTCACAGATACACACATGCAAAAGACAGAACCTTTGTTTTTCACTCAAATTATTCCAAACAAAACACAGGGCACTTACAAGACAGTGAATATGATGCTTGCTAGGCATGTAGCTGTATTTGACCATGTATTTACAAAAAACCAGTTTTTAATGGAAAGTAATTTCTTGAATTCTTCAATATCATAACAGACCTTTCACCCCCACACAGATGGTAATGAAATTTATGTCAAACCTGCTCCATTCACATTTCAAATGTTGACCATACCAAGATATTTTCAACAATGACTAATATAACTTTTGCACAAAATAAGTAATTGAATATTGAAGTATCAGGCTATAAAGTCCTTTGGAATGTTCTACTTTACTAGACACTCCTACTTTCTTTAAGTTAGAAGTAAAAAAGATGCTAATAACATCATTTTGTGGAATAATCTGCAACTAATCTACCACAATGATAAAGGAAATTAATTGCTAAATTTCAGTGTTAATCAATGCTAAGCACATGGCATCAGATGCCATTATCTCTCCTGGATGAATTGGGAAAAAAAACAAAAAACAAAACACACCAAAACCAACAAACCTTAAATAGCAACAGTGCAGAAAGTATCTTTAAAAAGTTTAGTTCACTTTTCCCCTCTGAATTCTAAAAGTATCAGATAGTTTCAATTTTCATATTAGCCTTATCTGACTGAAAGAGATTGAATTGATTCTAAGTGGAATACTTTCAAAATCACGGTTTTTTCGGCATCAGCCTCATCAAGCACAGACTGCAATCGTTCCCATTAGACAGGTCTATCCACTTGTAAAGTTTAACAGAACAAAATAATTACTGAATTCTCAAAAATTAAGGAAGTCATTGGTAAAAAACACTGTCATATAAGCATTATAACCCTTCTCATTAGCACTCTCATGTCAAGAGTCTTTTGAAGCCAAACTGGTATCAACCTCTGATTTCACAAATAGTGGAGTAACTATATGCATATTTCCCTTAAATCTCAAGTGTCAATATAGAGCCAATAAGGACATGGAAAATCATCAAAATTTTGTTTTGTTGTTAAGAAAAGTCTAATAATATACCTACATTAAGCATCTTCTGCATCTCAGACAAAAGTTAGTATGTCGGAACAGCAAAGAAATAACAAATGTTTACAAACCAAATTTGAACCCATACTTCTAAAGACTTCTCACAGCTGTCTTTCCAGACAACTGCTTGGTCATACCAGTGATTTACTAATCCAGCTCAAAGGGATTTCAAATATTCTGTTACCATCCTACATCCTATCATCACAGGAGCCCAAAGCAACATTGTCACCCCTTGTCCAATAATTGGGGAATGACAAAGGACAGACTGAGTACAAAATCATATAAGACACAGGCAACTTTCTGAGTGATCAGATTATCTCTAATCCCTCCTTTAAAATTGGTAACTTTTTCAGGTGTGTGGGCTGAAAAGGTTATCCACACAACGACTTTTGTTTTCCAAATAAGTGCCATTAACTGCATGACATTAAACCAAAATGTAGTAGGAAGAAGTCATTGGCTTGACAATAACTCCTAAGAGGCCTGCAAGAAGGGAAAGATGTAGGCAAAAACACTTCTTTCCCACATTCCAACAGCCTATACTTACAAAATGGATAAATGACTTTATAGCTTTAAGTCACTAGACCTACACAGACCAAAGCAGCTAAATCCAAAATTAAATGCAATATTTTATATTTCATAGAAAAACAAGCCAACAACAATTACAAATTCTCACAAAACTAGGAAGCTATCAGGGTAGTATTTTGCAAGTCACTGCAGAAACAACAACAGGAAATCTCTTTAGTTGTCCTACCTTCTTGAACCGCCTGAAAAGGATTGTTGCCATCCACAAACGTCACTGAACATGTGATTTTCTCTGTTTGTAAGATTTCATCATTCTGGTTGAGATCAGCAACTGCCATTCGAAATACTTCCTCATCTTTTTTGGCAGATTCATCAAAAATTGCCCCTGTGAGGGAAAAAAAAAAAGACCAAAATCACATTGCACCTTTCACCTGCAGTATCCCAATGGATTAATCATAAGCACTTGATATTTTATGCTACAACATCATCCCTTCACTCACTCCTGAAGAGCAGTTACCTCTTCAGGAAGCTACTTCACAATATACAGAATTTCTTCATTTTGACATACTTTAAAACATAAATTGAAGGGAAACATTTATATCATGCGAGACTAAGCCTAAAATGGTAGCAGCACTGGGAAAATGATGTAGAATTGACACCCATGATCAACAGACACGTCAGCCATCAATGTAGACTATTTCAGGTGTAAGACCTGTCGGATTTGTAAAACAACTTTGAGTCAACTCAAAGTCAGTAAGTTAAGTTTAAATGGTTAATTAAAGTAAGTTCCACCTTCATAAATCTGACAGAAAGTGACTGTTCTGCCTATTTCTCCACAGCATTTAAGCAGAACATTGTAAACATGGAACAATTAAACTCAAGAGGAGCTGGAAAGTGAGAGTGCCCAACCCTCAGACAACCAGTTCTTCAGGTATCTTGAAAAGAACTCCAAGACTTATCCAGAGATTTTAGCTCTTTTTAAATCTTTCTTTAAACTATAGTGTTACTTTTAGCATCATTAGTTGCCTATTATTTTACATTTGCTTCTTGTATGAATTATTTATGTAGAGATGGTTCAAATTACACTGTTACAGTCTCATGAAGAATGCTAGATTGTTTAAAACCTTAAAATCAAGGCTATTAAATTTTCAAGCACCTCTAAAGCTTTCATTTTCAGGTAGTAGATTAAAGACACAGAAGAGATGCTTCAAAAACAGACTTTTGAAAACTGTGATTTATTCTTGAGTGTCTGTTGTCAGTACAAAACTCAACTAAGGCAGTGTACGTGTTGAGGCAGACAAAGATAACAGAAAATGCTGATCACTGATGATTTCAGATAAACACCTGCAATCGGTGCTGAAAAGAACTACAAAAGATTCATTTACAGGAAATGGCTACTTTAAGATAAATAAACTTCATACACAGTGTTTACTGTGCTTTTCCCACTGACCTCTGACACTCATTTCCCTGCCAGCACCACTCATCCTCCATGAGCATCATCTCTTCCTACAATCTGACCGCTTTGACTCCAGCATTTTCCCTCCTGAAGCTGCTACCATCTGGAACAGCTGTTCTTTACCTCTCCACCTCATTCACCTGTCATCTCTGTGCAAATCTCAGCTGAAAACATTCATTTTTCTCTCATGTCCCCATTTCAATTTCCCTTGTTTTATTTAGCTCCATAAAGCAAAGCTGCACATGGCAGAGAATACACTTGGTATTCAAGATGCTGCAAACTGTGTCTTCTCCACAAAGACAGCTATTTGTGTATCCAGGGTACAAGAGACTTTGTCCAATACATAACTTAAAACATGTTTCTAACCTCATGGAACTCAAACCGAACCCACACATTTTGGAGTTACACCTATACTGATGATAGTGACCTAGACCAGCAAACATTCGAAGGAACAAATTTACGTGGCTACTAAGTACCAAGGGTAAAATTAAGAAAAAAAATTGGAAAATAATTAGAGTAATTAGTCTATCTCTGTAGACTAATTCTGTAACAAATGCTATACTGTAAAGAAATGAACATGCACAGATTTCATGCACATGCACAGGGCAGCTGTCGACCGTGTTGCAGAACAGCATGGCAAAACAAAGACTTTTCAGACAACACTGCAGAGAACAGCTTCTTATTCCACAGATGGGAAGTGTCATCTTAAGCATGGCTTTGTCCCCAAAATAATTCAGGTCATTTATTGAGTAGAGGATATAGAAAAGTCTCAGGTATCTAGTTTTCTTTTCCATATGTCATCACAAAAATCCCCTTCTACCCCATAGCCCTTCCACTGGCCAGCAGATGGCAGCTCCCAAGATGATGTTGGACTGGGGAATGCATTAAGTTTCTCAACAGATGAACCTTCTTGAGAATCTTTCTGTTTCTTTCACACGCAGATATTCCTAATAAATACCTATGGTTTTTTCTCCCATTTCTCAGTCTGAAACAAATCCTATCTCTAACAGCATCTGAACATATAAGGAACTGGATTAGATGAAACTCCATGCTGTCTTCACACTCTCTCTCACTTTAGTACAATTTCTCCACTTTTGCTCTGATCACTGCTTATTTCATTTATGGTTCCATGTTTCAGATGCCAATTTCAAAATACCTTCTATTACCAATACTGTATCTGACATTTTAAAGAAAATACCTTACACAAACACTATGTTACACATGCTCTAGTGTAGGAGTACTCCATAGGTAAAACAAATAAATATATAGGTGAATTGCAAAAAAAAAAAGTTCTTATCATAGGTCCTGCCTGAGTATCCTAGCAGGAATTAGACTGTCTTCTGTCAGAAACTCAGGCTTTATTCATTAGAGTATCTAATTTGGTTACACAAAAAGCCTTTTAAGATATAATAAAGATTACACTGTTCCTTTCAGGAGATGGCAGTGCATAGCAGCACATGCATTACACTTCAAACAGTGATAGGATAAATTCTATTACATAATTGATTCTCAAATTTTAATTTCAGTTGTTAAATAAAATTGGAAAACTAAAACCAAAAGAAAACCAGGACAAAAAAACCTCCCTGATTAATTTTCAAATTTTCCCTTTTTTCATATATAAAATTTTATGTCCCTCTTTCAGCTGCATTCCATGTCTCTAACTTACAGGGCTCGGAGGAAGGGACATCATTTTTGGTTTTTTTCCTAAAAGAAAAACCATTTCAATGAAAAGTTGAAAGGCATTGTCTGGATTGTGTTAACACTGCCGGAATATTTTCCTTTCATTGTGGTTTCAGGAACTATCCTCTGATTGACGGGGGTGATCTTTCTATTCTGAAATAGGCATATCAAAATTTTTACATCTAGCTCAATACACAGCCTTTAACTAAAGCTTAACTTTAACATTATGTATGAGGTATGATTTTCTTTTGTTGCTGAGGCCTGAAATCACACTGAAGTTTTTATGTGTATTCTTTTAAATACAGTCATTTAACCAAGTCAAACAACCCCAAATAAAGGGTATCAGACTCAAACATTATTTCCACAGTGAGACCTATATGCTTTCTCATATCTTCATGTAGAGCTGCAAACTTATTTGGAGTACTCGCCTAAAAGGAACCCTTCTGGCTATAAGAAAAATTGTTTCAGAAAGTAATAAACAGCTGAGGAGAAAAAGCAAATTATTCCTACATATACTGTAAGACACTCGCTGTCTAGAAAAACGATGCAACAACACTATTTAGAAAGGAAGAAATTCTTCAAAATTATACAAAAGTAGATGCTGTTCATTTCGCTTCCACTCCCACTGCTCACCTCAGCTGGAACTGGCCTCACACTAAACGTGTCATTTCTAACTATAATCAAGGAGGATTCCTATGATTGCATCAGGAGCCGACATGCTGACACAGCAACTACTCTGCACCAGTTTCCCCCTCCTGTTTTATTAGCATGTCATTAGTTTCAGTTTTATTTCAGAATCTGGATGAGGACAGCACAAACGTAATTCTCTACTGGCTTTTTAAAAAACCCTCAGCACATCAATAACGTCCTGTGGCTTAGCAGAGAATTCTTTGCATTTAGCTATCTCATTTGCACTCAGCCATGTTATCAGAAATCTGTTGATTTAAGTTAATATAGGCCAAATCAGACAAATGTTCAATAAGTTCAAATACTGGTAACATCATTGAAAAGGCTTTTCAAAGATCCCTTGGCCTACTGACCCATACACACAAAAAATAGAATCCAAATTAGATGTCAGCTATTTCTAGAGTGATTTCCACAGTCTAGTGGAATCAGCCCAGAAAATGTAAAAATGGGAGAGAAATGCGTCATGACTGCAAGGATGAAGCGAGAAAAGATTTAAACTAATGTTCATCTTTCTATTGACTAAGAAAGGACAAAGTTCACTGCTTGCAGTGTTCTCAAGTATTATAATTTTATTACCTATGAAAGTATGACATTTCTGGACCTCAGTGGCCCATATTAGTCTCTGAAAATTAAGTACCTCATTTCAAAGGGGAGGAAGAGTACATGGATTAAATGCCATTGTGAATTGAGGTCACAGTTCAGTTTCAGCACGTGTTTGATTTTTACTTTCTAACATTGCACACACATACCTCACCAATAAAAGCCATATGCACTTTGCCCAGTTATTTCCTAGTTCACAAGACCAGGAATTTTTTGAGAGAAAAGGAAGAAACTGGGGAAATGTATATGTAGGAACTTTTTGAGGCACTATCTCATGTTCTCAGCAGCTGCTGATTCTATGAAAATTCTTCGTCCCACTGATATTGCCAACCTGTTCCAGTGACTGAATACAATTCCACTGTATTTTCCCAACTGCAGCTACTGAATTATTATTCTGAATGAGAAACTTTACACAGCAGCTGGGAGAAGGGTGGCCATGCTATTAATGCTCAGAATTGGAAGCTGAGAGTTTTGACTTCTCATGGCAAATCTCATCTGAGATGTCCTTCAGATCCATGAGCACATTGCCCCAGGTATAGCTCCTCTGTATGAAATAACGTTAGGAGACTAATTTCTGGGTGCCTAAATCAATAAGATTGGTATTTGAGATCCTCAGATACATTGTAGAGTAAAATCTCATGTTATTTCCAGGCCATGTGAGTGTCTGCTTGGGGAAATTTGTATAAAATCCATTCATTTTTAACTATAATGGCAAATGCCTAGCTCTACCACATACTATGATATCTGATTTAATGAATATATGTGTATATAACAGGGATTTGACGTGTTTGAGAGAGAGGTTGCCCTAATGTAGGAATTTAGTAAGTCACACACATAGGTCACATGACCTTCCCTTGCTCATGCAGTTCCCATTACCATGGTATTCACTATGCACTAAAACAGCTGGATCTTAAATTTCATTGTGACACATTTAGAGCTGCTGTTAAGTTTCTCTGTTGACTGATAGGCAGTTGAGTACGTACAGTCACATCTTGATTTTGTCAACAAAAGGAAAACAGCATGCTTTGCCTTTCTCTTTTAAGTTGACTGAGTTTTAGAAACCCTTTAGAAACAGCACAGTAAGCTTAATTTTGTCACTGCAGTACAAAGAGAGTTGAAGTCGTCCACCTCCTCTGTATCAGGAAGGAGTTCCCAGCAGATGTGTCCTCAGCCACCTTGCACGTCACACTGCAGACGCCAAGCACGGCGCAGGGCTTGGCCGCTGAGCCCCCCAGCCCTCGGGGACCACGGCTGGCTCACCCGGGGCCAGCGTGGGGCTTTAGCTCAGGGCAGAGCCAATCCTTTGCATCTCAAATCGTCAGCCTCATGTGTTTGCTCCCCAGAGGCTCCCTACCCTGCACCACAGGGATCTTGGCATCTGAGTGCATCTAGGTCAAGCTGAAATTTTTGAAAACACTACTTGTTTGTTCATTTTAATTTTGCAAGACTTTCACAGCTCCCATGATGATGGTGAAAGAGACAGCAGGGTAGGCTGAGGAGCACCTGCACTAGCTCCTACTGCAGAGGACATGATGTCCCCCTGCACACCAAGCTGTAAAGGTTAGATTTCTCTTTCTACTTTATATATCTCTTCTATAAGCACACTAAAGACATTGAGCAATACATTAGCACATATCTTCTGCTATTTATCATCAGATACATAAAGCTTCACAGAAGGTATTTGCCAACACTAAATCTACATACACATATGGAAGTTCTACTTATGAATTTAAGCAGTACAGATGAGACCAGAAAACCTTCACTACAGTTTCTGGATTACCACTGATGCGAGATTACTCAAGTAAAAGATGTGTCAGGCCTATTGTCATTTTTTTAATGGACTTTTGTCCATTAAAAGCAGACTTTTGTCTGCTTCTGATAGAGAAGGGTGGATGTTTTTCCAGACCATGAGCAATGTCAGTTTCCCTGAGATCAATGACCATACATCACATATGACTGCATACAGGTTGCTGCTATCTCCAAAACACATTCTTTAAACAATCACTTTCCAGGTAGTAATAAAAAAGCAAAGTTATTAAATACAAGGTAGAAAATCCCAAGCACCCCAAAACAAACCTCTCTGCATTATTTTCTAGGGAAGTCACCCTCCCTGCAAATCTTGCAATCTAGTTTTGCAATCTGGTGGACATATACAAATTATTCATTACTGGTATTTAATGAATTAGAGAAGATATACTTTTTTAATGGATGCAACAATTAAATCAGAGGTTAAAGAGCTGAATTGGAGAATGAAAGAGTTTTCCCTATTCACATCCAATTTTAGCAAATGCTTTGAATGTACAAACCTAACTTTAGGCCTATGACTAATCAATCTCAAGCCACATCTTGAAATGAGACTCTGCTGACCTTAATAGAGTGCTGCCAACTTTGTATGGCACCACTTACTCAACCACAGCAGAAGACATCTCCATTCAGTTTGGGAGCTACATCATAAAAGTACACAGTCCCTTTCTGTTCCTTTTGTAAGTACTTAACCCCATTCTCAATGCAGCTAAACAACTGGAATGCCATGTAAATGATACAGCAACTCCTTCCCTTTGTTGCTTTTCAGTTTCTAACTTTAAACATTTGAAAAAAAAAAAAAAAAAAAGCTGTGAGTGAGGAATTTTATGGTGTTTCAATCTGGCAGTTGCTAGAGGCAAAGTCTGTTTAAAATACAGAGAAAGTCAGAAAAGTGCAGTTATCATCGAAACACAGAAAAGACTCTCCATTCTTCTGCTGAAGCATGGTTGTTTTTTAGTGTCCCAATCTCACGGTAAAACAACCAATACAGTTCTGCTTGGTTTTGAAAACTGATATTTGTTTTAAATTTTTTGACTTGAGGGGGGTATCCGACTGTATTGCATGTTTGTTTTTTTTTTTCTCTCTAGAGTATACCACCAAGTTTTGGAAGTATTAAGATGGCTTAACAGGTTGACTAAGTAAATAAAGACTGCTCTTTAGTCTTCTGAATAGATTTACATACAATGAGAGCCAATGTTTCAGGTAAAGTATGTCAAACCTATTAATTATAAAGCAACACAGAATTTCTAAGAAAGCTGAAACACACAAGCCTGAAGGTATAGAATCAATTGCCTTTGTGCTGCCTTAATTTAATTTAATTTTAATATTATTAGAGACAGTCTGGGGCCAGTTCACGTGCACACAATAAGTTCTAAAGTTCTGTGGAGCTCAGGAAATGTTGAAAATTACTGTTCTGACAGTTTGTAGTACGAGTACAGTTTGCATATTGGATTTTTTTTTCCTCCATGTATTTCTATTGCAACATTGTGGATACACATAAGTGTCATTGGGAATTCTGTTCACACTTGGAAAGAATAGGCTAAGATCTTATCCCCCTTATTTACACACTCTGTTGGGCCCATATGCACAAGCACAAACTCTTTCCAATCACCGTTGAATTATTTTAAGTTCATCCTGACAAATATTTCTATTGTTCTCCAGTTCTAAAACATCATTTTACACTTATACTTAATACAGCAAATGGTACAATTTGTCAAAATCATCTGCTGAGTCTTGTTAATCTAATTTAAATAACAGCTGTCATTTGCCAATCCCTTTTTGTGATGTGTTATTGTTGGTTAGAAAGTAGAAGGAAGAGGAGGACAGGGAGAAGAAGGCAAAACATTGATGTCCTACCAGGACATGCATTTCATAGAATCACAGAATATTCTGAGTTGGAAGAGACTCACAAGAATCATTTAAGTTCAGCTTCTGGCCCTGCACAGGACAGCCCCATGATTCACACCATGTGCCATTTATTCAGGTGCACTTTTTTCTATGCAACATATAATTAAAGGCATCTAAAAAGTCAATTCTAGAAAATCTCCTAGTAAATAATAAAGTCCCTTCTCAATTGCTCTACATTCTCATTTACTTAAGTGATTCTTAAGCAGAAAAGGAAAGTAAAAACTCCTATATCTAAGGAATAACAATTGAATACATCTTGCTTTTCTTTTTTAGACCCAACTAATTGAACACACAAATTACAGAGCCACAAAGAATTTGTTCCTGCAGATTGAAAAGTACTGCACAAGCACCTGTTGTCACACAGGAGACTGCTAACTACTTTGGTAAATGCAGCAGGACACAATACTATCACATATAAGCAATACATTTTATACACAATGTACCTCTCACAGCATAAGAATTAAGATATCTTCTGTGCACTGCTCCACTATAAACTTGATGGGGTGATTAACTACAGTGATAATATCGTCACGTTCATTATGCAACAAATGAGCTGATAACAATGAGAAGCTTTTCATGATTTCTATCATATACATAACTATCAAGTTAGAGTCTAGCTGTGAAAAGCATCTGGTTTGCTAGATATTCTTGCCAAATTATTATCCCATACAGAAAAAGTTCATGTGATGATCATAAATTTGCTGAATAGTATCTGCATTCTTGAAAAAAAAATTTAAAAAACAACCTTGTAATGTATTTTCAGAGCTTGCTTAAACGCTGGTTTAGAGCCAGAGCAAACACCAATTCCATACACTATTTCATAACTTTTATTAGCCCCTACCTGTTAATGGAAGAACATCTCTACAAAACAGTGTCAACCAGGATGACTGCATCCTATAAAATCTCCTATACTGTTAAGAATTTGTCATTGCCTATTGTCTTCCACTCTCATACTTGTTGCTCTGCCGTGTGCAAATCTGCTTTGTAATTTTTGAAAGACAAACTAATGCTTTAATTAATCAAATGATGCAGACTGCTAGGTAGAGATGAAGGGAAGACTACTGCCAAACCATTTCTTTATGACGCGAAGCAGCTGCAGCACCTTACTCCTCTAGCAGCTGAACTTTGTGGAGAATGAGACTACCAATATGGTAGAGATGTTGTTAAAACACAAACATATGCCTACATACACACACACAGACGTGAAAGTGCAAAGATTACAGTGTGAGATTTTTCTGGAGGGCATTTTTCTGCTTTTTCCTTCTTATTTCACTTTGAAATTTCACAAGCCTTTTGCTGGAAATAGTTTTAATCACTTCATGCAGTACAGCAGCCTGGCTTACAACACTAAAAGAGAGGGGTTGACACTAAAGATTGCCATTGGGAGGGTATTAAAGAAATAAGAGGTTATTTCTTGAATACCACACAGTATATGAATTCAGCCTCCTATTCACTGTAAAAAAATAAGACAGAGATGCTGAGTCAGCATGCCATAGACTCACAGAACGGTTTGGGTTGGAAGGATCTTTAAAGGCCATAGGTAGGGACACCTTTCCGTAGATCAGGTTGCTCAAAGCCCTGTAAACCCAACCTTGATCATATCCACTGATGGGGCGTCCACAACATATCTGGGTATCGTTGAGAAAAACAGATAGATACCCACTAAACATATTGTTTTTAAAAATCTGGTACAACGTCTAGTGATATGAATGTCAAGGTCAAGAATTAAATAAGAGGTAAGAAAACAGTGATGAGAAACTGCTATGTGTCTTACTGAAAATGCAAAGGTAGACTCTGAAATTAAACCTTTTCCTTAACAGCTTCTCTATTCTGCTGGAGGAGAGGCATTCAGCAAATTTACACACAAACATGGTATTTCAATGGAAATGGGAGAAACCAAACAAAATAGTCTCAGAGTCATGTAGCCCATTTTCTTGCCAAGGTAGGAAAGGATGGTCTTGTTGAATGCAATTTACATTCCAGTTGAAAATTAACGTATGTAACTTCTTCCACTCTTTTTTCACAGAGGATAACAAATCTGGAAGAAATCAGTTTCTGATTTCAACACAAAAACCATATACAAAATTGCCCCAAGAAACAGCCACTTTCCAAAACTGGTACAAATGACCCTGTTTATACTAACATGTTTCTTATTGACTTCTAGGAACAGATTTTGCTGAACTAGTGTTGTTCCCCCTAATTATAAAATTTTTATTCTATCATTTTGGTAAAAGGACAACTTATGGTGCTCTGAAATTTTCTTCCCAAATATTCAGGACTATGGGTTCAAAATGCCTTCATGATCAAGGATGTAGAATACTTAAATTCCTTGTAATTTTTATTAGAAGATGGTGCAATATCGTCTTTATAGTTCTTCCAGTTTGAGAACATAATTTCTACTTTCTCAATTCATAATCTACACATGTATAAAAAACAGAAAGAAAATATCTATGAGATAAGCTGATTTGAAGTTTTTATTTCAAAAATTTCACTCAATAAATTCCAGTAATGATGTTTCTATTTTGGAATGGGCAAAATAAGAAGTGGAGAATAAGAAAAGCTTCATGTCATTCTATACGAGACACTAAAATATGACCAAAAAGTCCTGTTTTCAATTCCTTCAATTCTCTGCTGCAATTTAACTTCACCCTTTGTTTTAGTAACCCTAGAGCTCTTCAGTAATATAAAGCTCTTTGAAAATTATGGTGCTGTCATATGAAATGCCTCTGAATTTACATTTCCCAAAGCCTCACTGCAAGTCAATTAAATATTGTCGAGTTCTTCTAAAGAGTAGTTTCCAGGTTGCAATAAATGATTAAAAAAAAAAAAATTACAGACAAGACATGACAGAAGCTCTGTGAGAAATGAAGAACAACTGTTTCTTCCATTGGATTCCATAGTGTCAACCTCCAGGTCTATAGTTGCTATAAACTTAAATCATCCCAAGATCACAAACATTTTTGAGAAACTAGCCCCGACCTTTGATTTTTTTTAATGAAACCTGGAGCTATATATTTGGTTTAAGTTATCACCTGTCAAGAGTAACTTATAAAAAGCCATATGCAAATGAATAATTACATTCTCATTTTAGAGATTAAGCAATATTCAGCAGAGGTACAGTGACTTGTTCAGACACTCTAGAATTAGTTGCCCATCGAAATTAGAAGAATCTAATAAAAAACTGATTATTCAAAGTAACTGTCTTTATTTCAATCACTTAACACATACAAGCTTGGAACACTGTTAAACACTATTAAAATAACAGTAAGTGTGCTATTATTATAGATCCCACTTATCTGAAAATTTCATCAAAAAAGAGGCTTGGTTTGTTTTTGGGGGTTGGAGAGTTTTAGAAGGGGAAGTTCTGAGTTTTGGGTTGATTTATTGGGTTTTTTTAGCATTTTTTTCAAGTGAAGTAGCTGTAAACTGAAGGTGATGAAGACATGTTTAGTGTCTTCAAAACAATAATAATTTGAACAGACTTGATACCCAGTAACTTATGCAAAGACTTTCTTTTAAATTTTAAGATTAGGAAAATTTAGATTAGGAAAAAATGCAAGCTAGAAAGTGGAAAAAGATAAAATTAAACAGCAAAAAAACCCCCCACCCAACCAAGAAAAAATATTGTGCCATTTACCATATTAAAATTTAAACATGCAATGTAGAGACTGGAATGTGAATTAAAAAAATTCCAGAAGTGATACTTGTGGAGGGATAAAACTTTTTCTTATTACTGCATCATCTCTACTGAACAATTTCAGTATATGAGGAGCCACCCAAAGTGAAAGAGAAGCATTTTGTCAGCAGTCAGTTCCAACCAGTAGATCATTTTTAGAAAATTTTCCCATTAGTTTACAAAAGTGATAAAGAGAGAAAAAGCAAAACTCCCGCTACAATAAAAAATATGCTTTGTTTTTAGCAAAGCACTACTATAATCTAAAATAGTTGCTCCTACTAACATTTTGGGAACTAATATCAAGGCTTTGTTTTCCTTTTGTCAGCAGAACAGTACCTGTAAACAATGTGTGTTTTATTTTCTGTCACATTTTGTAAGTACCCGAATAATAAATGCACAGGGAAACCTAGGCAAGGAGAATAACCTTCATGCTACTCTTCTTATGGTCACTTTTAGTATTAGCAACTCTCCCAGCTCACTAGTTTAAGAAAAACATTTCTTATAATCTACTTCTGCAAATTTGAGAAAACAACCCACGTAATCACTGTATATAGGAAATGGGAACATTAAAGGAAATTAGAAAATCATTCTACAAAGCAAAAAGACATGTTATGATCAACCCTAACACCTAAAATCTGCTCTCTTTTGTGCTTATATACTTCACTGAATATATTTAGTTCTATTTTCCAGTCACTTCTGCCTCAGTCAAGTCCTGTTATGGTTTGGGAAAAGATGAGTAAATGTAGCTTGTAGGAGGCGTGTCCAAGGCACGAGGGACGTGCTGGGGCAGAGGAGGCCAAAAGAGCATGTGTCTAAATGGATAACCCTATTGGTTAGAAGGTCACGTAGTTTTAGGGGATAAAAGGAAGCGCCGAATTTGAAATAAATCTTTGTTCTCCACCTCACAAAGAGCGTGCATCCTTCTTTATAATATAAAGGCTTAGTGACACGTGGTTCCTACAGTAGCTCACATTGACTTTGCCTGCAGACTTGTCACGTGACTAGACATAAAGCTTTAAAACTTGTCTACTGGTTTTGAATCTCATTATTGCTCTATCACCTAACTATTACATTTTAATTAATTACTGTATTATTACCAATTAATACAGAATACTTTGAGTATATTGTGGCACATTTTATCTGGGAAAATGTTGAATTAATTTGTCAAATTACTCTACAGGACTATGCCAGAATTCCCCCTAATACAGATGCTTCTTTCACCCATAACTCCTGTTACTTGTCTTCCTAACCAGAGGTTAGTAAAACCCCTGCAAAATTAAGCACTGCTACAGGGATTCCCCAGCAGACCGTGCCAAACACAGTTGGTTTCTTAGAAGATTTTATTTTAAATCTATTTCTTGCTTGGAAAGAGGCCAACAAGAGAAGAGGATATCTAGATATTCTATATTTAACAGCAATGGAAAAGGCATTTCTAAGAATTAGAACTCAGCGGCAGGCATGACTCCAAATTCCTAACTTTTAAAAACAGGTACTGCTCTACTGAGGTCATGATTTTCCATTCTAGATTATCACTGTACAATAATTTACTGTTTATAACAAAGTGGAGTTTACTGTAAGATAAAATTCCTGAGGAATAGGAAAACTATACTGTCCAGGATTTCAGAATTACATATATGTTGCATAACAACAGAATGTATATACTAAACTAGCCCTTAATGAAGGGTAATATTTACAGAAAAAAAATGGGACTACAGCAAGTATTCACATCCAGATCTCCTCTTCCCTATCCTATGTTCCAGACAAAATGGAATGTGAGTTCTGTGAACGAAATTCAACTTCCTCCCTCTTGAGGAAAAAACTTCAACCTCAAAACCTGTCAATATTCTACAAAGAAAAAGTATTATTCATCGAATTGACAAGGCAAGCAGAAGGTATTGCCCTGATACTTGGTCTGCGAAGGATTTTCTTTCAGTATGACTCTTCCAGCCTCTAATCATCCCAGTGAAACATCTCCTGGCAGTTCCTTTTACAGATTGAAGAGAAAGAAGCCTTGCAAAGCATCTTACACACCACTCAAACACAAGCATTTCCACTTTTCTCTCTTTTTTTTCTTTTTTCCTTCACATACAGAGAACACTTTTCCTCTTTGGTCTTAGAAATAGAATGCCAAAACAAGATTATCTGAAGCATAAGGTAAAATTTACATCAGGCATCATCCTACATAATCTTCCCATGTTTCTCTTCCTGTCCCTCCTTCACTTTAATGGGCTTTGTATCAATCAACTTTGAATTTTTTTCTGGACAATAAAATGGCTTCACCAGTGCTACAAATACGTCTGCTGCAGAGTACCAGGATGCTGCAATGGTGGCTGGAACATTTTCATGGGACACAGTTTAAACTCCCGAGAAGGACTAAAATTGAGCAGACATCTTGAGCACTTTTTACAAGTTCTTTGCTAATACCCTAGAATACAAGAGGAAATATCAGGACTGCCCCATTCCACCATGTTTCACACACAATGGAGTTCATGCATCTGATTCCTGTAGATTTGGGGCTGTAAATCCCAAAGGACATCCATACTATAGTTCTCTGCTTTCCACAACTGAAGAAAGAGCTAGGTTTGAAAGCACACCTTTGTCATCAGCTATGCTTACAGAAGCCAAGATATATTCTGGCTGAAGTTTCAGCTTTCCTCTTTGGTCATCTCAGAAAAAAACAAACAAAACACAGTCATATTTGTGTTTCCGATCTAAGCCACAGTAGCTGATTCAAGTTTGATGCCTGGGTAACTTTTGGACCTGTTGATTCTATAAAGCTGGCCATCCCACCTTATACAAACTGGCTTTGGAATAGTTACCTATCCTCAGAAGCTTTCAATTTCTACTTCTGCTTATCTTACTTCTCTGTTTCTGAATATATAGAGAAAACCAGGAAGATGACTATTACTCAAGCTTGAAAACATGACTTACCATACTTTGCTTCTGTAATTACTTAAAAAAAAATTAAAATCCCTCAATACTACTTTACGTAAGGTGGAAGTCCCCTCTTCTGTCTGTGCAGGGTATATAAATAAAAACATCGCTCCAAAAGGTCATATTGTTATATTTACAGTCTGCAATAAGCCATCCTGCAATATGAAATTCATGGTACCTTTGATTAAAAAATAAAAATGCATATAGAAGCTCACAGAAGGGGAACACTATAGAATTATCATCTCATGCATATGCACTCTAAAAGAAAGTTAAAAAGGAAAAGAACATGGTTTCCTAAAGAGAAATGGCACATCACATTTCTGAAGTGAAAGCAGAGCCTTCTAAAAGTATAATAAAAATTGGTCAGGTAGAAGTCATTTGGGTTTTATAAGCTCTATCCTACAACGTAGAAGAATGACAAAGCTAATGAAGACTAACTATTCCATTATAATTCTTCAGTGGTAGCATATACAGTATGTATGAATCTATGTCTCAAGCTTCATTTTTCAGAGATGGTTATAGGCCCCAGAGAACAAAGACCCAAAAGTAAAAAAGTAGCAAAACTCGAAAAGGCTTGTGGAATCAGCTCTGCTTTTTAAAGTAAACACTTATGTTACTGAGTCATTATAAAACTTTAACAACTAAATTTCCACAAATAAAATCTTCCAACTTCCTCTTCCATATGACTGCATAAGAGTTCTTTTACCATACTACAATATAGATTTGCATATTACTTGCGTGGGTTTTTTTTTTACTTGTTCTTTTTATATTACGCTACTTTATTCTCAGGAATATGCAGAGGAGTTAGAGAGAATTCCAGGAAAACAATAATAGCTGAACACACATTAAGAAATTGGAAAATTTATATGCACTAAGATCATCAAATAATTATTAAACAGTCATAAATCCCTGCTTAAATCAAAAAGGGGAAATATTTCCTAATGAACTCTCATAATGACATTATTTTTTCTAAGAATCCAGAAGTAAAGAGATATCCATGCACCTTTCATGAAGTGTCTGCATTTTGTAGTTGTGTTTCCAAAAATCTTCAACTCTCATTTTATTAATAAATAAATCTGCTTTTGAAAATATCCAGTATATCCTTAGCTTCTTTTTGTAGCCTTTTCACTAACAAATACTATATTCAGGTTTTAGCAACCATATCAAAATCTTACTATCGTCTTCTGAAAGTAAAGGGGAGTGGAACCAAATCTCAGTGGCTGGGTGTTGGCTCTGCCGCAAAGCATATAAGTACCAGATTACCTTCAGATACTGAAAATAGTATCTGTGGTTTAAAAGATGTTATTACCATTTCAATAAAAAGAGAGCCTGTAAAAGCAGGGGGGTTTTAAGCAGCAAGCAGAAAAGCAATCATGATAATCACTGCAGAGAGGCTAACCTGCCTTTCACCTACTTAAAATGTTCATGTACTGAAACAGTCTTGGTAGGGATATAATAAAGCGTTTCTTTGAGAAAGTAGAACTAATTTTCTGAAAGATTATTTGTGACACATTTCCTGAGAAAACTGAAAAACTCTGTGGGTTTCAGGAAGAGCTTGACACTTGGCCCACATTCTTCAATAGATTATCAACGCATGCAGGACTACTCAATATCTCTGCACAGCTCAAGCACATATCTTAAAACAAGACCATTCAAAAACAGCTTCTCACCAAGTACTGCAAACTCAATGCTGGTAGGTACAGAAATTCAACAGACAGAAAGGTTTCTATCAGCCATGGCAAACAAATGTTAAGAGCAGCTCTTACTCCACGGAGCAACGAATCACCAGAAGATACAGACAGAAACCCTTCACCAGGAATCCTCCTATATCCATCGGTTTAGACTATTCTATAAATTAATTCAATATATTTCTATATACATATTTGAATATATAGTGAATATATTTTCTTTTTTAATCTCAAATTCTACGAACAGAAATCAGTGTGAAAAGAGCAGCTCCAGAAGATGCAGATGAGGTTTCAAAATAAGTTGCAGAAATGGCAAGCAGGTTACTAAAAAAGCTTTGCATTACTTCCCGTGGATTTGCAGTGGGTTGAAGGCATTATCCAGACAACCTGAAGTGGCCACAGCCATTTTGCAACAGAATGCTATTGTGCAAGTAAAGTACTGTGCTGAAGTACTACAAATATAGAGTAATTCCATGTTCACTTTTTACATGCAATTTTCAAGTGTCTCTCTTGATGAATTAAAGGGCTTGGAAGGTTGTCACTCTACTTAAAGGAAAGTGTGGCACAGGCTGCACATCAGCTGCAAGGTAAACACGTTCTTGGATAACAGGTGATCATGTGCCACCCTAGGACTCAGTGTAGCTGAGGTAATTTAAACCAGAAAAACAGCATTTATTGGGTGCAGACAGTGTTTTTCCTACACATTTCACCAGGGTCAAATACTGTGCTGCGCAGAACATGAGAAAAGCTTACCCAGTCAACAGACACTAGGCTGATTTATATAACAAGCCTCTCTCATGCATGCATATTATTATTCAGCATCACAACTATTAAGTTACCAGATCTGTTAAAGCTGCTCACTAATCAAAAACCCACCACAACCACCCATTTGCAGATGAAGAAAATAGTGTCAAGGAAATTTCTCTTTATATTGTGTGAGGAAGTGACACTTCCTGCAGCTTTGCTGCCTTTGAGAGGCAGGCATGCCAAGCACTGACAGGAGAATGAATAGAGCCAGTCATGCTAAACATGCATCCTATTGTTTTGGGCTGTGTCGGTCAGATCCACTGTCAACACATTTTCTGTTTCTCCCTCTGCCTCCCCCCACCACCATCTTTTGTTGCTGTTGTTGGCAACTTATACTCATCCCATTGGATTCAAGAAGAATATGCTCCTAACCACGCTGCATCTGCCAGAGCCGCTCTTTTAAGAAACACATGCACGTCTACTTTATTTTTTTTTCCCCCCAAAAGGACTCCAAAAACAACCCCTTAGGAATCAGGAAATGTTTTTCCCCTTTTGAAGTTAAACCAGTCTCTTGGTAAAATTCACTGCATTGCCTCCTCGCTACAAGGACAACAGTTTCAAAAGAAAGTGCTGGCTGAGGGGTCACCTCTAAAATGCACGCACATGTACATGGACATGCACATGTACATGGACACACATCAATGTGCATCTCTTCTTATTGCTTTACGATGATGAGGTTTTGAGGGGAGCAGTGTCACAAAATATAATCATGCTTTTCTTAAAGACAGGCAATAACTCAGCCTAAGCCAGCTCTCTGCGGGTAGAAAGAGCTCATATTGGATTAGAAACCTCAACATGGGACACGCAAGTTGGGATTCAAACATGGGCAAAGTCTGAATGCACGGCAGGTGTTTGAGACAATTCATATTCTACCTAATGAAAAATTGCAGTTTTATTACATTTTTTTTCAGATAAAAAGTAATGTTTTAAGATGTTTAAGATAAAATTTAATTTAGTAAACGCTAATAAAGACTGTTTTATCTTGCAGAAAGATTTATAAATTACAAGGGGAATAAAGAAAGGAAAAAAAAATATCATCCTACAGGGAAATATTTTACCTGCAGTGTCACAAACAGCTGCATTTCCTGAAAAAAACACTGTCTGGGACTTCAGTCAAGTCTGGACCTTTTCCAGATGTTTACCAGTAGGAAAAAAAAAAGTGAGTAAAGCATCCCTCAAAAAAGCATGAAGCCTAATACAAATTCAGCTTTAGAACTTATGGAGCAAGGACAGTGACTTGCAAGACCTTAAAAGTCAAGAAGGAAGCTTGATTTTGTTTACTTTTCAAAAGATATTAAACTGGCAATTAGTCTTGTGTTTATAGAACAATAATAAAATGTAGGCACACTGTAAACTGTTTCCTTTCAGGCTTTCCCTTTGGGAAAGCAACACATTTGTCAGCATAGGGAATGCCATCTCCTGCCCTTCCCTGTGGCCAAGTAAGAACCTGCCTGAAGACATGCTTATACCACAGCCACTAAGAATGAAATCAAAAGATGATAAAAAGATAAGTTGCCAGGGTTCTGGCCTACACATGTTTGAAAGAAGACTGAAACTACAACCTACAGGGATAGGCTGTCAAAGCAATAGATGGCAGAAAGTCATCCTGCTAGACAAAATAGGAAAGATTGCAATGTCTATTTTTTATCAATCACACAAACTGCATCACATCACTCTTTTTAACCCTCAAGCTTCAGGAAGAAGAGGATAGGCTTTGCTGGGTTACTGCAATGAAAGAGAATCAAGAAATAAATGATGTTAGGGAGACCGGGATCAAAAAAAAAACAAAACAAAACAACGCAATACCAAAACAAACAAAACAAAACAGAGGCCTATCTGTCTGTTTCAGGAAAGCTTGGGTACCTGCAGAAAACAGAAAACATTTTCTAAGCTGCAAGATCTCTTAAAAGTGACATCCAGAAGTTGAATAAACAACACAGCTTCTCATAGGAGGAGGGAGGGAAAGAGATGGTCACTTAAGGTTAGAGAACATAACGGGCTACCCTTGCTCAGCAGGTTATGCATTAAAAGGCTTTCAGACCTTATTCCTGCTTCCCAACCTTATGCTGATTCCAATGGCACCACTGAAGTATGTAAAATTTACTAGGTTATTTAATCCCATTTTACTTCAAACTCTAGAAATTCATGAATAGGGAAAAATGAAATGGCTTGCCAAGACTGAGTTCTTTGACAAGTGTTTTGAGTAGTATTAAAAGACTGGACAGTGCATTCTGCATTGATGGTGGCACAGGGCAAATGACGAAAACAATAACCCAAAACCTCAAACAAACAAATAACAAAACCTCTATGTATTTTTAAAGGTTTTTTGAGCAAAATATCCTGAAATTTCTGGATTACACCATCTGCAGAGTTTGGAAACAAAAGAACAACTTCCCCTTGGCAAGTTTTCACACCCACATGCTTGAACATTAACTTGCTAAATGGGTAACAGGACTGATTACAAAATACCACCGTTTTCATCCTGTGGGAAATGTCTCTGAAAGAAAGTTATGTGACCTCAGACTACAACACAATCAAGTATGGATACTCTGAAAAGGTCTCCTTAATTTCTTCTTTAATCTTGATTTTCACTGTTCTGTTCACTAATCCCTGGATCCTTTCTTGCATTCTCTCTTCTCACCTCGTTTTCCCTTTCAGCCTTAGCTCCAATTTTTTTCTCTGCTCCATTTACCACACTATCTCCCATATATTCCTAACTTAATCTGCTTATTTTTGTATTCCCTTACAGTGCCTCTCAGAAATACGTTTTTAAATCATACCTATAAGGCCTAGTCTGCCCTTCAAATATAAATACAATGCTTAAAAATGAGATAGGAAAAAAGAAACAAAATAAGTCTAATCACTTTTATATGTTTTCTACTTTCCATCCATTTACTCACAGTTGCACATTTAGAGTGACTTCTTTAAAATAAAGCTATTTAAAAGAAATTGGGAATTTGGTTTCTCCAGTTTCCAACTGTATCATTACCTCTAGTATAGAGTTGCATATCTATTTATTTTCCATGACAAATGCTAATTGCTGGGTTCCTACCTACAATTCACTTTCTTGCAACCTAAACACAAACAAGAAAGTGGAGAATTAAATGGAGATTACTAGACAGGAGTGCAAATGTTAAGAGAAAACTATCCTTATAAGTCAACTCAATTCAGAAGCCTACCTCAGATTTAAATCAATATAATTAAATTATCATTGGCTGCTTGCAAATGCAAATAAGAGCAGAACAGGTCACCCTTTATATTTTGGCCATATTTTTGGAAGAAAAAAAATAATTTTTCCAAAGGCTTCTGATAACAGTCGTTTTCCAATCTCACATAAATTGTATAAAGATAGGTACATGAAGAACTGTGCAACATTTTGATACTACAGTAGCTTGGGCTGCTTATCACCCACCTATTACCACTGGAGCACTAAGGTGGAATTTGACCTCAGATTTGTCTAGTGACAAAGAAAATCAGTAATATCTATCTTGCAAGGGAATAAAAAAGAATCTATCAAAGTGAGAATTCAGAAAGTCAAGAAACCTTAGTCTGGATTGCTTTCTGGTACAGTTCCTTACTCTTATCATTCAATATCTAAAATCAAAAAAGCTTTAGCATAGTTACCAGTTTTCTTTTTCAGAAATGCACCAGGCTAGACTTGTCCCATATATTAATTTCTAGTGATTGCAAACTTGCCATTTTATCGGGAGAAGATTTTTACCTCTGACAATTACTGTTATGACATCCAGCAGCATTGCTAATCTGATATTAAATGTTAGCTCAGCTATTCCAATATTAGGTATTAATAATTAAATTAGTTGTCAAAAATTTTATATAAAGACTAAGTAATGTGCAGTATAAGTTTTTACTTATTCTAGAAGGATTTAAAAGTAACATTTGGCATTACACTCAGTTGGCTTTATTTAAATAGAAGTACTACAGTAAGACTGAAATCAAACAATCCCAAGTGCAACAGCAAAAATTTCTATCTTTTCACTGATATGCTGTTACGTCAGAGATATTGTTTTCCTGAGAACAACAGTGTAATTACAATATGCAGTGAAGAGCATCTGGAATCTAAAAATCAACTTATGCCTGTGTAAAGACATCCATTAGCTTCACTGGGCATTGAATCAGGCTGTTGCTGCAGATCGGTCAGTGTAATGCTCCTCGATGTGCCAGACATTAATGAAGTTAACACGGGAAAGAACAGCACACAGCAAACAGCTGACGATAAAATCACCCAAAGCACTCACCTACCACTGAAGCCTGCCCATCAGACACAATTTTAAAAGTTTCTGAAAAGCTTTCAGACTCCAGACAATATTCTGTTGCTGTCATTAGAAACGTATGCGTTGACTTTTCTCAATCCATTAAAGGTTAGTAGCCATAGTTATTTCTGGTTACTGAGGCAGTATTCTGGCACTGCTTTACAGTGATTCCAAGTGGGGATTTTTCATCCGAAGTTTATGAAGTTTCATTCTCTGCTTTCTAAAGAATCAAAGTCACAATAGGACAGATCTTTACCATGTCCTTACCCACTCCTCCAGCATACACAACCTGAAACTCTTTCTTTGCTCTGCCCCATGTCTGACAGCTGTGAACAGACTCAGGGTTTTTTTTCATAGTAAGAAAGGATACATGGTCTTACTAAAATCAGAATTGCTCTGATTTCTAAAATGAGGCATGCCCTTGTACACTGGTAGTATTTTTAGAAGGCATTTGAGATGTGCTCCATTCACTTTTCCTGTATGAGATTCTGGGTATTCAGCACCTCTAACTATTTGATCAATACAGCATGCTAAACATTTTCTTTGTCAAAGACTCCTTAGAGCTAGCACACTCAAGTCAGTTAAGATCAACATAAGTAATTCTAATGTGAAAGATTTCTTGCAGAGTATACTTTTTAGAAACTTCCATTTTTTACACAGCTATCTTCCAGCAAGGACTAAATTACAAAAATTTAATCTCTTTCATTTGATTTAGGCACATTTTTCACTCTTCTCTTGCTTTGATTTACCTTATCTCTGTTTCCAGCCAAGACTGAGTAGTTACAAGAGATGTATTTCTGTTCAACTGCAGTGCAAGCTCACTGCTGCTTTGATCCCCCTAAGTCAGGTCTTCCAAGACAGATTCTGGGGAATACTTCCACAGTATTAGGGCTTTTATCCTTTTTGCATCATTGTCAAGAGTAAGTGTGCCAATATTAAGACCATCTCTTACTTAAAAATTTACTTCATCATTTAAAGGAAACACAGAACATCTGAAACAAATCAGTAGGTGTTCAGATAGAAAGACCCTGGGTAAAAGATGTTACTGAACATAAAGACTTGGCATCTTTGGAGAACTTCTTTCTTGTCTGAGAAACACCGAGTCGAATGCTTGCAAGATTTGTTCTTGCATCAGTAGGTCATGGACAGGTTTCAAGGTACTGAAAGCAAGGTTTCTCCACTCAGAAGAATTAGGGGTCAAGGCTATAGATGCAGACACCCACCAGTTCCAAAAAAAGGGCTCATAGATTAGAGGAATGTATAGGTGAAGGAAATCGGCCAGGAGTCAATTTGGATGTTGACAGTGAATAAACTCTGCAACCATTCAAATTGTCAAGCACACAGAATAAGTACTAGTAAAAAGCTAGGCAAGCTTCTGATGGTACCTCCTCTTTAGTAGGAAGGTTTCTGTTTGAACCCTGACTGTCTTCTATATGCAGTTTTTATCACCATCAGTTTCTTATCAAAATTGAAACATCTTTCAATTAGCTGATTTCTGCAGAAAACACTAATTTTGGTATTTTATATTTTTGTTTACTCTAAATGAAGGCCAACCCGATGCTAACTGTAGTTTACCAAGCCTCAAATGACTCAGATTGTGAATTGCTGTGGGTTAGAAATATATTTCTGCTCTCATTGTACAACTATATTCCCTTTGTATGGAACAGAATGAGACTGAGACTTGCAAGGCCTCTGCATTAAGGTGAGCAAGTACAACCTCAACTGACAGCACATCATTCTCTATTCAGTAAATCCCAAAGATGCTTTGGGATTCTGAAACTGCAGTCTAAATTAAAGGGTTTGCCTTCTAGCTCAGGAAATAAAGGTTCATGTTTACAAAGGGGCCAACAGTTATCTCTTTTCAGATGACCAGCTCAAGGAACATTTCTACAGTTTGAAGATGTATTAAACTTTGGTCATAGATACTCATTTACAAACATACTGTATTGAATGGATTTTCTTCAGTTAAAATAGGATGATGTTCAACACGCTACATCAACTGATTAGTTTTTTCTCTATCAGCATTTTTAGATAGTTATTCCTTTATTCCTTACATTAACTTTCTGAATTGCACATATAGATCCTTCTACTGAAATTGCTACACCTCTTTTTTAGTTAGGGAGTCAGCTTTCATTCTCACTGCTATATTACTATTTTAAACAACACAGCAAGGGAAATAAAACACACAAAATTGCATTTGTAAGAACACAACAAAATTGGCAGGGTGACCCTGAATCAGAGGCAGTTTCTGAAACCACTGTGAAATTGATCTTTTTGACAATGACAAGATTTTGAACTGTCAACATCCCTTTAAGGTACTACTTTCCACCAGTAAACAGCTGTTAGAGAGGTACAAAGAAAGAATTATATATCTTAAATTAATGCCATAGTAAAGTTAAAAGGGGAGTCAAATTTAAAAGAAAAACAACAGCTAAGCACAAGTAATATGTCATTTGCTGGACTAATGAAAGTAGAAATATTTAAGCATTCACCATTTTTCTTTATTGGGTTTGGTTAATGTTGAATGACTTAATTTATATCCAAGACAGGAAAAGCTTTGCCACATAGTAGTAGAACACATTTTTTTCATAAGCTTCAGAGAAGGTAATTTTCTTGGACTATATAATCCCCCATTTCTGTTTTAACAGTATAAAAAATTAAAATATTGTCAGAAATAATTAGACTACTACTGAGCTATCTAAATACTCAAGGATTTTAAGTTATAACTTGTGTGATCAGATAGACTATATTGTTGATGGTTTACTTTAATCCAAATAAAAATGAAACACACAAATTGATGTCAATTATTCAGGTATTAGAGATACGTCCTTTGAGTTCAGTTGTTCATACTGGTTTTGTATAATAAACTCAAAATAATACACAGTCAGATTCTGCTGTTCTTCAACCACATAAAACGTATAATGGCTATCTTTTCCTACAGAATATTTTCAAAATATCAAGTTACTGTTATCCACTTACAATAAAGTGAGTACCTCATTTATGATATCTAACCATACAGGATTTCAGCTTCCATTTGAAAGAATAAACCTAAAAATATAAAATAATAATCAGTTAAAAGTGTAGCCAGAAGACCTGCACTTCACACCCAGGAGTTAACCAAACCACAGCATTTCAGGGCAGCTCACCAACGGATAAAGCAGAGGTTTGTCAACAGGTTACAGCATGGAAAATTCACAGCAATTCAATTTTCCCTAATATGCTTTATTAATGAAGTAAAAAGGCATTTATTTTCAAGTTTACTGTGCTGTTCAGGGCATGGATCTTTCCCATTAAAATCTAATTCAGACAAGAGTAAAGCAAACATCTGCTACCTGACAAACACAAAATACCAGCAACAAAACTCAGCTAATTCTGCATTGCAGAATTCATGCAGATTCCAGGAGGGGAAAACTGCAGGATCCTCTCAGATATAATTAGCTCTTCAAAGGGTGCATATGTCAATAAAAAGGAGGTTTATAGAAAAATCTATAGTAAAAGGCTTATAGAATTCGGTTCAAACTGTAATGAGGATGTGGTTTTGCTCACCCTACAGCCCACATGAATATGTAAATCCTCACCATAACACACAAAAACAGTTTAAGAATGGCTGTGGCTGGATTATCCACATCATGAATAGCCTTCTCCCTAAGGATACTCCTAAATATGCTTCACTGGGAAGCCAATGTCAGAATGCTGGTATATGATCATATTAAAAATAAAACCAACCAAACAAAAACCTATGAAAAAAACCACCCAAAGCACTTGTCAGTCAAACCAGAAAGAACTTGGGCACTCATCTTATGCAAGCACTGCCATGACTGCTAATGGTCTGAGAAAGCGTTTCTTCTCAGTGCTCTATCTCTTGAATGCTCTTGTCACTTGGTTCAAGAACAGATCAACAATGCAACTCTGCATGGGTACTGCATTTAATATTACAGCTGACAGACAACAACACTGACCCCTAGAGACGGGCCTGGAGGGCAGATGGGCCTTTTCTAAAATACAAAAGAGCTATTTCATTGCATGTGCAAGCAGTCCTGCTGTCAAGTTCTCTCTTCTAATTGCCTGCCATGGTGTGTTAGAACCAGAACCCTTAAAAGTGCATTGAATATAAAAGTATTTATGTCTGGGGCATGTACAGCTTCAGGTAATGTACAGCCATGGTCAGCTTGACCCTAAACTACCCATCTCTCTGATCAATTCTTTTTCTCTACATTTTTGCCAACTAACAAAATAGATGTGGCATTGAAAGAAGACCATCGTATCATAAGTATACACTAGCATATACTTTCTTAAAGTTAAAAATACATGTCTCTCAAAACTCTTCAGGTGAGAATAGAAATCTCATTTTAGGAAGGCCAAATCTTCAGCTGGTTCTACCAGCTTGCTGTTGAGTTGCTGCACTGATACTAGATATTATGCTCTAAACAAACAACATGAAAAATCAGAAAATTCCAATAATAAAGGTCATCTTTAAGTCAGGCTACATAAACAGCAGACAAATCTCTTTCTCTCTTTTCTCTCTTCCTCAACAAAAATGGCTCATCATTGATACCAGTAAGAGATTAAAGATGATAGCCATCTGCTACAATAGGTAAAATTTGAACATCTGTTCAGGTTAACAGTCAGGTGGGTTTGATGGGTCACAAAGAAATTCCTTGAAAGGGTAGTTTACATGCATCGATTAAAGAGGGAAACTGGAACAACTTGGTTTAAGAATCAGCTAGTGATTTTTGTCTGAGAAGCCTGAAACCTAGATAAGCAAGAAAGGAAAGAAAAAGCAATATAGACTTTAAACGACAGGAGACTCTAACACCAAACACAAATAATTAAAAACATAAATGCAACAGTCTGCATGTATTTAATTCCTATCTTATTAAAGGTATTAACATAAAGAAACTCTTTGTGAGGACATGAATCATGAAGTAAAGATGCCTATATCCTAGATAAACTTATGTAGTTTTGTAATTATGGTGTCTAACTGGTACCAAATATTACTATAATGAATTCTCACCTTCAAAGCTCAAAACTAGAGATGTCTAAGGCAGCAAGACAAACATCTGTTGCCTGAACATTAAGCAAAATTTGGTCTTGATGCCTGAACATTACCTTCTAAGCAGAAATAAATGATCCAAAATGAAAAATAAAAAATTAGAACCAGGCTCTCCTTTGCATAGAAATTCTTCTACAAATCTGCATTAATTCTGCATGAATATGGTAAAATCCTACCCTGTGGCTGTTTTCTGTGGGATTGTGCAAAAAAACAACAGGGTAATAAAAGGATTGCTGGAACTCTGTAGCATGGGAGTGCTAAAAGACCAGAGCTGTCTAAGGGGACTAGAAATAGAAAAATGCTTTTTGCTGCTGTTCAGAGACAAGCTGTGGCCCTTGTACTTGCTTCCCGATCCAAACAAAATGATGCTTGCCCCTGTCATAATTGGAACTGTAAAGCTCAAAATAAACTTCCTATTTAGCTGGCTCCTTTATGTCAACAGCTTTCATGGGGATAAGGAACACCATTAGGGAAAAAACTAAAAATTCTATTGTAGTGCACTGGGCTTTGCAGGTGAGACAACTTGCTTATTCCTGAAGAATCATTAGCACGGTTGGGCACAACTATATTATAACAACAACAAATAAAAAAAATCACATCCAAACCTTCAAGTAGGAAAAAAAGGTGCTGTTGGTGAGGGGCCAAAAACTTTAAATACCAGAGACCTTGATGATACTCCTACTACTACAGAAGGAAATAAAAGTCAAAGAGTTATAACTGAGATCTATTTTCTTAGCTCCTTCAGCAAAATGTCAGCAACCTGACTCAAATGACAGTGACTGTTAAACCTTTCTTTAAGGAATAGTTTAAAGAGTCAGTGTGATACAAACAGGACTCTCATGTTTTCTATACAGATACTCATTGCTTTTCTACTGTACAGGTTTGTTGGATTTTTTTTCTCTTGTGTATTGGCTTGAGTTTTTTGTGTGGTGTTTTTTTTCCTTTCCCATTCATTTTCAGTATGACAGTCTAAATTCACTGACAGTCTAAATTTCAGATTGAAGAAAATAGTGAGAATGTTCCTGAGAGCTTTCAAAAAATTCTTACAGAATAGATAAAATAATGTCGCCATAAAGCTGCGTCTTGAAGCTCATTTCTTCCTGACCCTAACACAGCTGGGAGATGATCTCCTATTCTCTTGCAAAAATGGACAGAGAAAAACAATTTCTGAAGATCACAAAGAACATTTGAAAAAGCTAGAAAGCCTGCAACTATCCCAGAGCTGACATGAAGCTCCTGCACCTGGCAGTGTCAAGGAAAGTTCCCCTGTCTGAGCATCCAGGAGGCACCCTGGCAGTCACTCTCACATCCTCTGAGCTGGGACCGAGGCCCCTTTGCAGCTACACATCTCACACTCACAGTCAAATCAGGTTTCCCATGGTAAAGTCTCAGACTCCTTAAAATAATTTAATCATGGTGCAATAACTAAATAAAAAAAATAGCAGCTTGAGTTGGGTGCCTCTGAGTAGGGACCTGAAACAAAGGAATCTCTGGGCTTTTATACCCTCGCAAGATAAGTGCAGCAGTCTGGAGTCATTGGCTCCTGCCATGTCTCCTGTCTGGTCACCTGGCTGGACCACAGGTTCTGGGGTTCTTCTATGTTCATGGCCTCTTGCCTCCGGCTCCTGCTCCTCAGAGCTCAATCTGCAGCTGCACACCAAGCTACCTGCACTAAATATATTCCTCAACAGAAAGAGCAACACAGAAGAGAGGCATACAGAGACACCGGCACCTGCAGCTTCCGCACCCAGGAGACAAACTTCAGTTTGTCTGGATACAAACCTGAACATCCTCCAGTAGCCCCACAGATTATAAAGGGCCTGGATTCTGCCAAAGTGTTATGGCAGCCATGCGCCCACCTCAATGCCCCAGATGCTCTGTTTCATGACAAGAGGCCAGAAGGGAGCTGGCATAACATCCAGAGTCTGACAGTGAAGCCTTCCCGCAAGCCATGATGCAAGTACTCAATGATTTTTAATGACCCTGGCTGCACTAACCTGAAAATCCAACAATAGTTTTGAAATAACAACCAGATATTATCTGCTAAGACCACCTGAAAGCAACAGTACATTGGATTTCATTCTTGACATGAGAAACAGTGACATACAAATAGTAACATCTGCTCTGACTAGCTTAGTTGTATCTATAGCACTCTCCTGCTGTGTCTCAAAGTATTTCAAAGAACATATTTTCCCCAAACAGTGCCAGTCCTTCAGATTTAATGCCTTTGTTTGGACAACGATCAGTCAAGAAAAACTTCTGAAGCACAGGATGAAAATTCCGGTTGAGACAGAGCTAAACACTCAGACCTGATTTGGAGCTGGGTCCTTCACATCTCAAGAGAACGTGATATTCTCTACTGGCTACCTCAAAATGCTTTCACTTATTATTTTCATCCAATTTGGACTGACAAGAAATACTAAAATAAGGAAGTTTTTAATGAATAAAAATGCCTGATTCTTGTCCACCCTGTCTTTAGGAACTCTGTGGGCTAAGTTTGCTTAGTGCAGGTTTAACCTTGATGGTATCTGCAAGCCAAGAAAATCTCTTGGCAAAAATCTCCCCGTTTTTTTTACACAGACGCAGATATGTGATATGCAGAAGTCGGAAGTGATTTATATCTTTTTATATTTTACAGTGAGTCAATAATTAGTGTCTCTGGAAAGGCCTCTTAAAAAATAATTCTGTATTATTTTTTTTCCTCAGAAGAATAAGCATTGGAAATCTTTTAAGAATTCTGTCTTCAGAACTATGAAGTAGTGATATTTGATTTAATAAGCAAGAAAGTGACTTTTGTTCAGGTTTTTCTTAAATATTCTGTTTTGGTGAACACATTTAACTCAGACATCTGGCAGAGCAGTTGGAAGGAAATCCTTGTGATTAAGGGCCAAAGGAGATATGAGCACTGGGAAGATCTCCAGCAAAAGAACTGACAAAACTGGTAAGGGAAAAAAAAATAAAAATCTAAACCTTCTATGCTTACATGATAAAGAAGAAGAACCAAAAAAAAAAGAAAAAAGAAAAAAAGAATACAGCATAGGAACTCTACATTCCATTCCTTGTGTTTCAAGTTATTTTTAGCTCTAATTTATTTTTTTTTCCAAACAAGTTTTATCCCTGGTCTTTGGATTCAGATCAGGCTTAATGCTATCACAGGACAGTGCAGCCCTAAGGACATGGTGGTACATGGTAACACACTTTTCCTTTCCCTTTGAAAGAATGGCAGGAAACAAAACTGGCTCAGCCTTTAAGTGTTTTTCTACATGCATCACTCTAGGGCTGTGTGCCTCCTAGGATGAGCTGTTAAAAGCAAGTAGTGTCTGCTCCTACAACTGTATTCCATTAAGGCATTTAGTGCTGTCAGAAATTAAAGTCAGAGTCAACAGTCAAACACACTGTATGCAAATGCGAACCTGAACTCTTCAACCCAGCTGTATTTCAGACCATGAGGAGGATGCTGCAGCAACTTAGCTGAACTACACTTTGGAAAACCTCATGATTATCTCTTGTTCAATTTAATTCATAGTTACTTCTATTAATAATTAAAAAAAATAATGAAACCAAAACCAAATAGCTCTAAGAAAGCAGTAGGAAACTGCTTTTAACTGCTCACTCCCACAGTTGTATTTCATCTTTTAGAGCTGTCTTTAAAACTCTTTGACAGCTCAGTTCTAGACTTGATAAGTTTCTAAGAGCTAACTGTTCAACTTGTTCCCAAGATTTCAAACTGCTCATTAAAACTGGATGGCTATAGGCAACAATGAAACTAAAAGAACACACTACAATCTGGTTGCTTCAGGAAAACCAAGACATCTTAAAAGAAACTCAAATCCACTCATGCTTGAGAAAGAAAATGGTTCTTCCTGAAGAAAATTTCACAGCATCACAGAATGTGCTGAGTTGGAAGGGACTCATAGGGGTCATCAAGTCCAACCCTTAGCCCTGCACAGGAGTCACACCATGGGCCTGAGAGTATCATCCAAATGCTTCTTGAACTCTGTCAGGGTTGGTGCTGTGATCACTTCCCTGGGGAGTCTGTTCCAGTGCCCAACCACCCTCTGGGTGGAGAACCTTTGTCTAGTATCCAACTTAAACCTACTCTGACACAACTTCAGGCCATTCCCTCAGGTTCTGTCTCAAGCTCTCAAGTTTTTCTACCCCTATCCCATGCTTCTCACTGTATTTGCTTTC
Organism: Pseudopipra pipra; assembly: GCF_036250125.1. Taxonomy (NCBI): domain Eukaryota; kingdom Metazoa; phylum Chordata; class Aves; order Passeriformes; family Pipridae; genus Pseudopipra; species Pseudopipra pipra. The sequence goes on along the minus strand of NC_087552.1, from coordinate 22,069,862 downwards.
CATTTTTAGAGAAAAAAAAAATAAATCTCAGAGCAGTAACCAGGAGCAGCTAAGAGAAACTGATCAGTGCATATTTCATAAGGAAGCTTTGGAAATTTCTTCCAGATGTCATGTTGCCTGCACTTACCATGTTGAAAAGCTCATATTTGACTTGGCCTGTTTTTCTGTTCTGGAAGTATAATGGCACAGTGTAAAGGCAGACATGAAACATTTTCATCATTTGTCTGGGTTTTTTTTTTAATTACTGAACTAATGTCCCGTGTTCTAAATGAGCCCTCACATTATTTTTGAAATTTACACAACTTCTTCCTGTAAACAGTGATTACCACAACAGACAGATAGATAGAGATATGTTGATATAATAACTAAAATCTATATCTGAGTGCAGAGACAGAGACTAGAAACATGAGAAGGGAAACAAAGAGGCAAGCAACATATCAGTCAACTATTCCAATAGACTTTAACCAATGGAGCAGGCTTCACTGAGGTTTTGCCCACAATACAATATACATAACCACAAGATCAAAAAGACACTGGACTTATTTTGAGTTTTGAGGCCCAGATATGTTTGACGGCCCTGAAGCAGGAAGAAAACTTTCCTCTGCACTTTAATTAGCTCAGACATCTCCGTTGTCTCAGCACTCAGCCAAAAGCAGCTACGAATGAAAAATACATTAAACTGAGAAGCTGTCAGCTAATTTGCATCAAATTATGCAATGGAACATTATCTGAGGTCTTGAGCATCGTGGTGGTCACCCTATGAAAAGCTGAAGGGACTGAAGTAACTACAGAGAATGAGGCAGGAAGGGGGAGAAACAAATAGACAACACAAATGTTTCAAGCACTAACAAATCTTCCATGCTGCAAATGAGAACCCAACCATTCCTAATGACTGGTCAACAAGAAGCAAAAGGTGATAACATGAGCTTTTGATAAGCAGAATAGAAGAAAAATTCCGAGGGAAGAAATAGACAAAACTGTGTCTTGAAAGCAAGAAGGGTGTGTGGTCCAACATCTCTCTTCTTTAGAGAAGAGTTTCTGAACAGTTCCTCAAATTTACACTAACATTTATATGCACTTATTTCCTTAAAGGTGTATTAAAATGTTCACATAAAACTCTACAAAAATTGTCTGAGAAAACTGTCAACAAAATTGAATTTGAACAAATTCAACCAGCATAGCAATAAACATTGGTCATTAGCTTAGCTATAATGATTTCTGCTGTAGATTTTAAATAGGTACATTTTATTTCATATTTCAATGGCATAATAAAACACTGTGAGCTACACTAGATATGAATTGTACAAATACTGAGCTTTTGGTTCAGTGTGGTTTGCTCAAACGGAATTAGCTCCTCAGATTTAGTATATGACTGCACGAAAGGGCCTTTTCTTATTTCTGGTTTCTCTCTCAGCATGCTCTTATAAGAACTCATATTTACTAATTTATTTCATTTTATACTTTTAATTGTGGTTTCTGCCAGTATGAGGAAATTAACAGATAACTTTATAACAAAATTTTTCAGGCCTCTGGGCTCTTCAGAACACCTGGAGAGCAATCAGAAATAATATCTAAAGAAAACTTACATAGAGAATGAAAAAAATAATCAGAATACCTAGTATACTTTATATATTATTACCACTTTAAAGAGACTCATTCTATTTTAATGTCACTGCATTTGCATTAAAAAACAACTTCCTCAGAGAATGTGCTATTAAGAAATGCAACCCAAGGGGTACCATTACAATATAAAATAAAATAGAATCTGATTTACCTGGGGATTGAAAATAGCTCTCAAGTTTAAGCCAAGATTCTTCTCCTATAAAGCTGTATCTTAATTCTGACAGTTTTCTCTATTTGATGGTTCACCAAACAATTTTATAATGCCTGTTCAAAGAGCAGTCCGCAAAAGTTTTCGTTTCCTTTCTCTACACAGGGCTCCTTTCCCCTTGCAACTGGCTTATTCCAGGGCCAGAACATAACATACTAGAAAATCTTAACTGAAACCTATGTCTTAATTGAAAGCTATAAGCTCTGTAGGTCACCTATGTCACTAGCTTACTAAAACCCACCGTCTCAAAAAACCTACCCTAAAACCACCAACAAAACACCAGAAAACACCAGCATTATTTAGCCTGTAGGTTTATCTGGTATCTAGTAACCACAAACTTTTCATTATGTTAATGAAGAAAAGAAAAATTACAATATCAGCAAGCCAACCACCTTCTGAGCAATTAATACTAAATGGAAATCACCCACATACTAAAGTATCTTTGCTCTGGAACGATTGTTGTATTTAGAAGAATGGGGAAAATACAACAGTGAACTATTTGTAATTTATTTATAGTCTTTAGATTTATTTTGTCCTGAAACTTGTCAGTAGATTTAATGTCTCAGAGTTTGTTCACAATATCTTACATGGCTCAACCAAACCATATTCTGGGCCAAAATTTTTACTTCCTTCCTCTTTATAGAATGGTCTGCACTCCAAAAATGAATTTTATTTTGCACAGAAAGTAATAAAGATATTTATATCTCTTTATCATTCTAATAAAATATAGTTTTAAAATCCTCAAATCTTCCATGTTGAAAACCTGACACTTAAAAATCAGATAAACACAGTGTACGGGGTCTAGCAGCGCAAGAGACGTTCTTAGGCAGCATTGATAGAGCCCTCTCCACTAAACATCCTCCAGAATGGCAAATATTAGACTATCTATTCCTCAAAGCACATTGCACTTCTCATCAAAACAGAAGTCCTGGCAATTAGAGATACTGAAGTAGCCCTTTATTCTCTCAAGAATTCAATAATATTGCAAAACAGGCCACATTCATCATCACTAGATTTTTAACTTTCTACAGTATACTGCTGTTTGCACTGGTCCATATCTACATTTGAAGGATGGTACAAAATGAAGACAAATTTCACGGGTTTTTTGTCACAATGCTAAAAGGTCCACTGCTTTTTTTTAATTGCATACAAATTCTAACATTTAAATTAATGTAAAATGTGAAGAGAATACAAAATAAGTTGCATAAATGTACACATGCCAAAAAAACTGAGACACTCATAGCTGTTGCCTCTTTACACAGGTAGAAAAACTGGGCATACTTTATGTATATACTGTATAGTTATAATCTTAACTAAGAAGAGAAACAGAAACAATTAATGAACTGCACATATGACAGTTCACAAGAAAAGCCATCTTGACAATTTTAATTATCAGACAGCGAATATCATGGAAAAAGATAAAATTGAGAATATATAAGCAGTAAAGACCTAATGATAATCAATAACATCTCACAATATGTAAAGCTAAGTACTATCACTAATTTTACAGACACTGTGCTGTTAGATTGACAAACTGTTCTTGAGAAAGTTACAGTGACTGTTCACCTGTGACTTTGATGTTTCTAGAAGCTTCCACAGTCCCAGAAATATCATAAATAGAACCATTAATTTGAAATGTAGACCCTAAGCACTTGCATAATTCACAGATATTGGTTCATTACCTAGACCTCGATTCACATTAAAATTGAAACCTCTTTTCCATAAGTAGAACTTCACCAAGTGAACTAAAGGTCAATTCTCTTGATTTAAAAACACAGGGTTTGTTTGGGTTTTTTTCCTTATAACTAAGTGAGTACAGGAAAGTTCAGTTCAAAGCAATATCAAATTAGCCTCTACCTAGAAAGTCTTCATTTTATCTGCAGGAAAAAAAAAAAAAAAAAACAACCCACAAGTTATTCATCTAGAAACTCATTAGACATGATTATGTATCTACAGCGTTCAACTAGTAATATCTGAATGCATAGAATGGCACTCATATGCCAAATCACCAGTTAACTGCATCCAACAGATTGATAAATTTCACTTTCTCCCTCTCTCATTATTCCTGGAAGTTGACCTGCATGTTGAATTGTGCATACTAAACCTAGTAAGCTTATTTTATCTTGTAAAGGTCAGGCAAGTACTCAAATGGGTATGAAAATTTAAAACACTGCATTAGTGCATTTCATTTTCTCAATTTATAATCCTCATGACTGATTTAGTACTATTTAAGAGTTACAAAGAATATATTCATGAGACTGAAAATATCTATTAGGTTTGGATGACAGACTATGGTTCAGCAGTCGTTATTTGATTTTTTCCCCCTTCTTTATGCTGGCCTTGTCTCAGACATTTTAGTTTGCATTTTGAAAAAGTACTTAGCCCTAAGCATGACAGCACAGAGTTCAGCACACTGTACATGATGCATTAAAATTACAAATCTGTTAATTTTATGTGCATGCTACACAGTTGTGACAAAGAATAACTAGAAAACAAAAAAATAGATTAGCTGCAGTATCGGCTTGAAAAAAGTCAGAGGACACTATCCTGAGATTAAAATATGTTACATTAGCCTGGACATCTCTGCTAAACCTCTCTTTCCATCACCAGAGACAAGTTACTAAAAAAAAGACAAAAGAAAAAAAAAAAAGAGAAAAGTTATGATTTGCCAAAGATCATAAAACACATATGTGGCTCAGTAGGGAACTGAGGAACTCCAATGCCAATCTAAAGCCATGAATCAACAGTACCTTCTGGGTATGCATTCACAAGTGAATGTGTTGCACACACACACACAAAAAAAAAAAATTAAAAAAAATACTTAATTTGGGTATTTGATAATTTTCTTCAAGAACCAGCACAGTTTGCCCTTGATACTGAGAGTATGCTACACATACATATGCAGTTCGTTGTCAAATGAAATAATAAATAAATTGACAGATTCAAATTCATATGATTGTAGAATCATAGAATATTATGAGTTGGAAGGGAGCCATGAAGATCACCTAGGCCAACTCCTGGCCCTGCACAGGGCACCCCAAGAATCACACCATGTGCTTGAGAGCTTCTTCAACTCACACAGCCTTGGTGCTGTGGCCACTGCCCTGGAGAGCCTGTTCCAGTGCTCACCCCCCTTTGGGTGAAAAAACTTTCTGAAAGCCAACCTAAACCTCCCTTGACTCAGCTTCTGCCATTTCCCCAAGTTCTGCCACCAGAGAGAAGAGATCAGTGCCTGCCCCTCCTCTTCCCCTCCCGAGGAAGTTGTAGACTGCAATGAGGTCTCCCCTCAGTCTCCTCTCCCCCAGGCTGAACAGACCAAGTGACCTCACCAAGTGACCTCATATGGCTTCACGTCAAGGCCCTTTACCACCCTCACAGCCTTCCTTTGGTGCTGTCTAATAGCTTATTGTCTTTTCTTAATATCGTGATGCCCAAAACTACGATCTTCAAAGGCAGATGATCACAGAATCATAGAACGGTTTGTGTTGGAAGGAACCTTAAAATCACATAGTTCCAACCCCCCTCTACAATCATCAGCTATTTGGTAACGTTAGTTCCTTAAATCACTTACATTATCTAAGAACCAAGTTTTCTGGTCCTGTTTTTCTGTGACAATGTCAGGATGTTGCAACCTTGACTGAGCAACTAATACAGAATTGTGCTGGCACAAAATGGCATGGAAAGGTGCCATGCAACTGTAAGCCGGAAGCATCCTTTTATCAAGGAAACTAAAATGCAAAGAATATGAATTCTCTGAAGGAGAACCAAAGCAAATTAAGTAAAGCCTGGCAGCTTGTACCTTAGTGAAGCATGCTAAATTTATACAGTAGGTGGAGACACCTCTCCCACAGAGCAAAGCAGAACTCAAGTAGCATGAAGCAGCCATGATCAGTGTCACTTCCAATTCAAGTGCCAAGCTAACCAAAGGCTATGAAGAAGGAAGTAATAGTCCTAATTCAGGCCATGATTTATTTTACTTCACTGTTAATTCTTTTAATATTTTAATGCTCTCAGTATCTACTTGGTATTTCAGTTTATCAGTGTCTACTTCTGAATCCTTCAAGGTAACTCAAAAAGAGCATCAGGTTCAGCAAATAAATTATGCATCCCTTCATTTTTATACTTTCTGTAGATTCCTTTTGTTTTTAAAAGTTGCAGTGATATAAAACAAGAGATGATATTGTAATTAATTTCACAGAAGAAAGAATCACAGTTCTCAAAATAAAGCTGGAAAAATTCACCCTAAACCCTGAAAATGCAGCATATTGTGGTTCTTTCTACAGGAAAGGTGGGATAATTTTAAACACATTTAATTTATTTTACTTCCAACCAATTGACTGGACGATATCAGAGGCTACCCCGAACACAATCTACAGTTAAAAATATAAAACAGTGTAAAAGTGTCTGTCTCAGATGTCTTTCAATGACTGTCCCAACTCCCCAAAAATTAAGCAAAAATTACCTGCCTATATAAATACATCCTCTCTTTGAAATTAAAAGACAGCTGAAAAGTCATTATTATTGTGTTTTTAAAGCTGAGCATACAAAACAAAAATACAGTGAAAAATGTAGAGTTGCAACTGTGGAACAAGAAACTGAAATGTAGCTCCTGAGGAAGCAATAAAGTTGCTTCAGTGGTGAAACCATAGAATGGTTAGGGTTAGGAGACAAGCACGAAAGAAAACACAAGGCAAACAAAGTATACTTGCCAGTTACATGTTAGCAATACAAGACAAGGTTGCCCGTAAGTGTGACTTCTTAGCCATTCTAAAGTCTGTGAACCTTCTTTAAGTGGAAAATATTCAAAGAGTATGACACAACTGAGCAGCTTGGCTATGCAAGATGCACATGCAAGTAACTAAATCCTCAGATGCCTGTTGGAATATATGCAGATCTCATGCAACAATTATGATCATAATTTTCCCTGAGCAAAAGAGACAGATTCTTATATGTAAATGCAGAACTAACAGAAATCAAGTACGACCTGGTCAAAAAAAAATTCCCAACACTTCCGATATCTAAAAAGAGTCATTGGGAGCCTGCAGAAGATTCTTACTCTGCTTTTTATATCCCCTGTTCTAGCTCACACAAAACTATTGTTCATCCCTTCAGAAGACCAGCATTACTATTTTGAGAAGGTAAGCAACAATTTAGTTCCTCCCTTCACAAATCAAAATTTGTCCCACACTCATCCATGGCAAGACTCCCATTGTCAGTGGTATCAGGATCCAAAATCACACCTTTGCTGTTCGTCCTCCAGTGACCTGAGTTGGTGCTAGAGTTACCAGCTATGAGAGAGGAGCCCTAAGACTGCTGATTTTCTTTGACCTTTTTTTTTAAATCATACTGGTTGAGTTATCTAGCAATAGGTCTTAAAGTAAAGTAAAAAAAAAAAAAAAATTTAAAAGCCCAAATAGTGAAACACTGACCAGTAATCCAGATTCCCTACTCATCTACACAATAGTTCTTCTGGGTGCTCTCCTGGTTGAGAGCAAAAGCACAGGAAGAAGAAATCCCCTATGGTCATTTAAATTGCAAGAGCCTTATTATGACTTAGCAAATGAAAGATCCTAATCTTCAAAATGGGCTTGCCAACAAAAGCTATCTTGAATTCTGCCTTCCAAAGGAGAAGGCACCAAAAGTAATTTGAAAGCTTTAAAGGTTTATTCCTACTGGAAAATCCATTTAAACAAACATTCAGGTAGAATTTCCTTAGTGCAAAAGATGCTTCTGAAAACTTTAAAAATAGCTATAGGGTTTTTAGCCTCCTGAGGTCAGTCTTCCCTGCACAGTGACTGCCAATCTCAGTACCAGTCTTTGGATCTGTCAAACTTAAAGGACTGCTTGAGAAATGTTCTGCCAAGTGGAAAATATTTCTCTTGCAACACTGATAAACATTAGCAAAACATAAAAATCAGTTATCTTTACTCCAACAATTTAAATATAAAAAATTTAACAGAGAAAGACAGACATCCATAACATGAATGATATCCACCACTGGTCTATGGCTAATTACTGCAAAAGGTTCCCCCAGCCATTAGCATATCCAAAGCTTATTACAAGAATTGAAGTATCCAGAATGTGAACATAAGTCCTTGAGAGACAACAGGAGAAATGTCGTGCCTAAATGACCACATGAATGAAGGTTGTTGTAAAACAAAGTTTACCATGTTTCACATATGCCTTTCAAAAGCAGATAACTGGGATGAGTGCCAAAACAAAACAAATTAATTTACCAAAAGATATATCATTTCTATAGTAGGTTCATACTTAAATGCTAGAAAAAAGGCAACATAACCTCCTTCTTCTTCACAACTTTTCCAAAAATCCTCCCTAATAGGTTTACTCAGTTTTGGGGTCAGATCCTTATAAACTACAGAACTGACATTTTTGAAAAAAATTTATAAGGAATTATCTTAGATATTCTCAAAAAAAAAATTAAAAAATGTAATTTTATATCCTTTGGGACTGTGATTCCTGTATCTTAATGGAATCACAGAGAACTATTGATAAATACTGTAAACAAGCATAATCATCATATAAAAATATTGCATTGGCATAATTTACAGTTTTCTCTTTTTGAAAGTAACTTGTGAGGCTACTAAAGAACTCATCATATCACATGTACTAGGCAAACTTTCCTACATGGAAGCATGGCATGACATTACTTTTTTCTTTGCAAACTCATATCAGCTTAATCTTGTTTTTTAGGTTCTTAAGAACTGGTTGTTTGCTACTTTTCTCTACCCTCTTTTCAACTCTCGGAGTAAGGAAAGAAAGACTGTTCTATCAGTCACGCTTGCTTTTCCTCTTTTGAAAGATTAATTACTGTGTTTGCCCTTCTTCAGCCTTCTGGGGCCAACCCATACTCTATGAGCTCTCAAAGATAAACACTACCAGTTTCTGAGCCATTGATCCAGTTAGTTCCTGAGGGATTGTAGGTAAACCTCATCAGACCTAGATGACTTAAACACAGTGAGATGAGACAAATATTCCCTGATTCATGCTTTTCCTGTTCTGGTCTATGTTCTCATCCTATACTTGATTTTATTATGTTAAATTTTTATAAGTAACTTTTTTTTAAAAGGCCTGAAATACAGAATAGACCACTTTAGCTTCATTTGAAATATTAATTATTTTCTCTTCCTCAAAAAACTGATTTATGGTTTTTCTTTTGTTTTCTTTTCACACCTAATAGGGTGAACAGAACATTTTTATGGCCTTTTATTCACTGGAATTTAATCCATCTTTTTAATTTTTTCTCTACATGTTTGTATCACCATTTTATTGGTGCCATTGCCAAGACAGCACAATTACCACTGACAATACTTTTCTGATTTTAGGAAGCTCTGACAAAAATATATTTTTCTCTTATTAGACTTCATATCTGCATTCTACATCAAAGTAATTCCGTGTTGTGGTTTTGATATTACCTCTTTAAGGAACCTTTCCTGAGACCCTTATCCCTTAAATGACTACTTCTATCTAATAATTTCATAATTTGATGGAAATCTACCTTTCCATGCTCATTGCCTCCAATTTTCTGCTATCATTCCTTCTTTTTCTTATAATCAGAGAGATGATACTCACTGGACCAAGTGATCCTTTGAAGTATTATGTTTCTATGGTGTTTTCAGAACAGTTTCATCCTAATGGCTTTCTGCTTTCAAACTGAGCTCTGCTCTCACTATTTGTTAGAATCAAGTGTGAAATTGTTGTTCCCTTAGTTATTTTCTCCACCTTAGCAGGTCACCTTTGTTTGCTGAAAATATGGATAAAATGAAATTTATTTCAAGGTGTTTCAGCAAACACTGATTCTTTTTGCAAAATAGTTACTTTGATCACAGCTGTACACATCAACTATTCTCCTGTGTAGAAATCTATTATGATAAGTTTCCATTTAATATTTAAATGCCTTTATTTTTTAAAATAATTCCCTAAAACTGTTTGATAAGGAGCCAGCTTTAGAGTTAAATCTGCCTTCACAGTATGTAGTAATTGACAACATAAGTTGTCAATTTAAGGAAATCATAGAAAAATGGTTGGGGGAAAGCTGTATAACTTCTTACTAAAAACTGTGGGAATCCTCCCAGCATTCAACATAGTGGCAATTTCCATGAATACATCAGCTCAATCAGTTCTTCAGATAGAAATTTTTCAGATAAACTGTTTTCTGTGATTGATCTCCAGAATACTGGAAAATAAACAGTGTTCAACCAACAGCATATTTATCATTACCATTTCCAACATCCACAAAGAGGAAATGGGAACTCTTCAGCTAACATACAAAAATGGCATTACTAGTCTTCTATTTTTATGGTGTTAGCTGAAACAAAAAATGCTATAAGGCCCCAGGTGCAAATGCAACCTTGCCATACCTTGCTTCAACATTGCCCTACATTGAAGGCCAATAAAATGAAGCACTTCTTGAATTTCAAAATTCTTTGGCAACTATTCAAAAAATTCTCAAGGACATAAAATCTATGATACTTGGTGTTCAAGATTTAACAATGAGTTCTTGTTTGAGTAATTTTGTCACAGCGTGTAGTGTATGAAAAAAGGCAATTGTCTAGAAATAAGTGTATTTTTTCTATTACACTCTAGAGATGTATCAGAATTCATCTGTGCATTATTAGCTGCAAGTAAAAGTGCATTGTTAAAGTTCATATGTATAATACTTTTTCAAATATTTCTAAGCATTTCACTGCTCAACTGATACTGTTTGATCAACCTCTTGCAATTGAATAATAACAAGCAACTATGAGAATTATTTTACTGTAATCATGGACTGAGGCAGTACAGAACACTATCTTCCTTCCAGTCACATCTTCAATGTGTTTTTTCCTAAACTTGCATAGACTGTGAATAGTGCAGAGCATCACCCTTTCTGGCTACTTAAACTAGGTCTAGTGTAAGAAAAACGCAGTCCATGTGCATCTACTACACCACAAAATAACAACAGTAAAATAAAATTTTTCAAACATAAACAAATTAGGCCTGAATTAAACATTACATAAGGAAAACTGAAAAAGTTTAAATACACTTCATGGGAAAACTTGATTAGAAATAGTGGATGCAGTCTGAACAAGCATGCTTTTGCTACCACCTATTTTGTTGGATTTCTATTATCAGAACTTGCATTCCAAGTGTTTAAATTACAGTTCTTCCATGTCAGTGCCACAGTCTTCTACAGAGAAAAGACTGGGATGGGAGTGTCATACTTCACTGAGCAAGAAACATCTCTCTGGTGCATTTTGGGTCAAGCATTATTAAAATGTAATCTATTGTTTCAATTCACTGTTCCTTTCATTGCATGAATCGCTGTTATGTTGATAAGAAAACGCATTTGAAGAAAAGCAGTAGTGACTCCCCAGATGACATCTAGAAGATTTCATTCTGCAGGAAACAGACTGTTCTCAACAGACCACAGACGAGCCTACAGCTCTGACACGTTAAGTCTTTTGCATCTTTTTTTTGGCTAGAAGTAATGCACAAAGGCAACAGAAAAAAAAAAAAAAAAGTAAAAAATTAATACAGGTTCAGTTTTTTACGCTACTCAAGCGGTAGAAACTTCTATCATGGGTGAATAAATCTGATGATACAAATACCACAGGACACAGCAGACCTGCTATCAATTTCACAATATTGTTGGGGTAAAGGGAGAGATTATAGTGTATGTAAGGATGGAAAGAAATTAGAAGAAATTATATATCTCTGACAGAATAACATTTTGATTATTCCAGCTAAAGACGAGTTCTTGAAAGTTACTTGGCACATTAACTATGATGTTATGGTAGCCCTTCATCCTTTGAAACTAAAAGAACCTTTAGGAATACAAAATCCAAACAAAATCCTCATAAAAATCAAACAAAATAGCCCCCAACCAACAAAAATAAAAAAAAAACCACAAGAGAAGCAAAGCTCCTTCCACAGTTCTTAAAAAAAAAAAACAAACAAAAATCAACAACAACAACAAAAACCAAACACCAAAAACAAAACAAAAGCTAAACAAAAAAACCACCCTCCTCAGACCATTTTTGAGAAGGTTGGGGGTTTTTTATTTGTTAATATCATATTTTCTTTGCTAATCCAAGAAATTCAGAAGATGAATCCTGAAAAGAAGACATTACTAATGATTGATGTAATTAACAGTAGACAATAATCACAGAAGATAATAATCACACAAGCCTCTGTAGTTGGATTTCAACTGCTAGACAAGCCCTTACTGAGGTATGATAATTTCAGCTAAGAAAGACTGTTTTCTATGACTAATCTCATTAGCTTCACTGGGAATAAAAACGATGCTAAACTTTATAGATCACTGACTAATGCTAGACAACATACAAGAAATTGTTTGACCTGTTAGCACTCATAATAAAGAAACCATTTCCCCTAAGGACCTAGAATTTCTGTGTAAAAATTCAGTGCTGAGGTTTCCTAGTTAATGTTTATAAAATATGTTGAGGTCTGGGATGGGAGCCACTACAGAAACCCAACATAAATTCCTATGATAGAAGAAGAGGTAAACACACTAAAAAGCAAGCCTCTAATCTTGAAAGAAGTAGTGTCATATGAGCTCTTAATTGTTTACCATAATTATAAACTCATGAATCCTTAAAAGATTACTGTCCCATTGGGTGCAGCATATTTTCTATAACAGAAGATGAAAAATTACAAATTAGGTAATATTTTTTGCAGAACACAATTTACATATTACAATGGTCACAAACTCAACATAAGCAAATGCTGTTATGTTTTTACAGAGAAAGATAAATATCACACTGGGATGTACAGAGTACAGTTTAGCCTATAAAAGACTTCAATTAATTTTTTTACTCTGCAGTGCTCTCAAGGAAGCTGCAGGAGTGGGTTACAAAGCAAAAAGAAAAAAAAAAATCAAACAAGAAAAAGAAAATCTCCCCACACTGTCACATTATTTACTGATTCCTTCTCTGACCTATGGCAGCTTGAACGCTACTTGAGTTCATCCCTCCCAGGGATGGATGCCTGGCTTGAAGATTGAAATGAGTGTTTTTCCTCATTTTTCTGAAACAGTGTATAGGCTGGATCTCTGTAACCACTTGGAAGATGACAAGGGACACAGAGGGGGAGACCCCATCCCACTGTTCTCTCACCATGACCACAGCATAAAGCTTTGGTCCGACTTGCTTTAATTTGTACTTGCACTGCCATGCACTTGAAGCACACAGATTCTCTGAAAACAGTATTAATCCTGAGAAAAGCAAAATAGCCATTGTGTGAAAGAAAGCTTCCCTGACTTCTGAAGGGAAGAGTAAGGCGTTTCCACCAGGTTTTAAGAAAATTCAAATTGTATTCGCCTCACTCTATCTTTTGATTTGGATTTATTTCTGATCATCTTGCTTTATCTACCTAACATAAAAATGTAACAAATTTTGTGTTAGAATTCAGGGGGAATGACTGCCTAACCTCCCCTGGTCATTTCCAATCCTATTAATTATGATTTTACAAAATAAAGTCTACTTTGGGGCAAGGATACAGAGAGATCATGAAACATTCCTTTGCTAGGTATTGACAGAACGGCCCAGGACCATAAGACTGAAAATAACTACTCTGTACTCCAAAACCAGAATGACTCATAGCATGTCTCCCTTACCCTGAAATTACTCCCAGGGAAAATCCATTGGAGATAAAATTATTCACACAATCCAAATACTGACAGAATATTTACGAAAGACTTAGAGAGCCCTTAAAACATCCAAGACTAACATTTGATCATTTGATCTGATTAAAGATGAAAAAGCTTCCACAACAGTCATATTTTCCCAGTACCATGAAGATATTTCAAAGCAAGAAAAGAGCTAATCTTAATTTTCATATGACTATTCAAGGCTTGCAATTATCACATCTAGGATTTATACTGGAAAAATCAGATACTTTCAATTAGTAATAATCCAATTCAACTGATAATGTTCTCATTTTTCTATCTAAAAAACTCAAAACCAAAAACCAAAACCACAAACTTGGTCAAAAAATAATCTAGACAATATTTCTCACATTTTCCTTTGTATAGGTAATGTCTGAAAGGGAAATCCTCAGAAAATTTTTAGAGAGGGAATATTAAGGCAAACAGCAGATGTGTGAAAAGTGGAGGTTACAAGGGAAAGTATTTTATCACAGTTGCTACTAGCAACTGCTATATTGTTTCACACAGTGTATAAAAATGCTCTGTTTTACCTTTAAATACCTTCTATAAATATTAACTTTTGTATTATAGTCTTTACTACCCTTTTACCTTCAAGGGTAAAACTGAGAAAGCAAAGAAACACACTGGGAGCTTATATTGTTAATTCTTCAATTTCCTATTTCATCCTTGGAACATATTTCTTCCTTCTTCCCCAAATATTTTGATGAGAAGGCATAGTTCAACACAATAATCCTAAGGAAAAGTAAATGATTCCTACAGACACCAAAAACAACCTCATCACTAAACAACTTTGACATCTTTTACTTTCTTTATCTTGAATTTCCAAGTTTCAAACAAAATTGGCATGTGAAAAAAACATCCTCAGTAATTCAAGAGTTCCTTAGCAATTTTGAAAAGTTGAGTAAAAAACAAAATCATTTAGCATTGGGCTAAAAATAACCATTTTGACAGCTCAAAACCAATTGTTTTATGTTAATCTGGTCTGTTTTGCTTTCAGAAAACGCAAAAATATTTGTTAAGTAAAATAATGAAATTTGAAAATCACATAGCTCTATGTCATAAATAAACAACACAGAAAGGGAAGAAAGCATTTGGGATTAACAATTTACTGAATTCATTTAATAGGAATTAATTTCCTGCTTTATTTTTTAAAAATGCATTTTTTGCAGCACAAGTAATTTTGTAGTCACTTATTACACAGTTCCATTAGTACACTCAGTGCAATTTGGCCACAGTTCAAGGAAAATACTCCTTTACGCCCAAAATGCTGCACTACCTCTTCTATTTGCATTGCAAAAATTCTTCCCATCTTGTTTTAAGTGGAAGAGCAGAAACAAGGGTTAGACATTTCTACAGGATAGGTGAAATTCATCATTATTCTATGTTCATGTCAACATCCTGCTAGACCTCTCATTTTCAGAGTCCTGCTTAATGACACAGATAACAGCAATTACTTATTTCCTTTCTGGTCAGTAGCCTTTTGACACAATGGACAACATGGAACTTTTCTAGTTATGCAGAAAAAGGCTAATTGTTGCTGCTAAAAAGCTTTTTAGTTTTGAAATACCTATTCCTGCCAAATTTTTATGTCACATTTGTCTTCTGCAGAAGCTGGAATGTAGTATCATGGGCACAGATCATGGTGTGAGGTATAAAAATAAGACCCCACAACTCAACAATCAAAAAGACTTGGCTCCCTCCCTTACTGTTTTTCTAGCCTGGCACCAGGGCCTCATAGGCTTTGTTGCACACTCAGACACCTCAGTAGCCAGAACAGCTTGTGACAATTGGATAACACGTGAAAGCACTTGCTCCCAAAGTGTAAGAGCCTCAGCAAATAAGAAGCTGAAAAATTTATATAGTTGAAGTACAATTTTTGACATTTGTTTATCTCCACTGTTATTCCCCCATGCTGTCTTCAAGAGTTCATTACCAAATCTCTGTTCTCAGCCCTCCCACCAAAGAACACACCAATATATAATGGAGCAGCATATGCACCAACATAACAAATAACGTGCTTCTCAATTCAGAAGAGTTGTCTCTGAAGACTGTTTATTTTGAAGGAAATTCTAAGCATGGAAATAATTGGGTTACAAATGTTTTCAGTAGAGGAAGTGGTAATGGTTTGTCATAAACCAAATTGAAAACACACAACAGTGAAATTTATGTATCTCAAGGAAGGTTCAAACCAGAAGATAAACATATCAGCCCTTTTTCTGATGCTTCTGATATCCCATGAATATGCATATTTACATAATGCACACTTAAAACAGTTACCAGTAATTGAGTATAGTAATAACTTCCCAGTTGGAGTATAAGAAAAAAAAATCCTAATGTCTAAGATTTCTCAGCACTCCACTTATTTTCAAAGGTTACCCAACTGAAATCACTAGAGCCTTGCCTCTGATTTCCATTCAACTAGGCTGAACTACTGGAGTCTTAGTCACTAAAAGCTTTTTCTTTTTGTTTCTTCTGCCACTAGATTAAACTATGATGTAGACCTGCTTTCTGAGTTGCATTTTGGGATGAGTCACACACACAGTTCTACTTCTTTAGCTTCAGTTAACAAATCACACCAGAGTGCTAATTAGTGAGAAGATGACTTATATTGACAGGCAAATATCAGTCTAATTACTAATGATGAGAAAAGAACTACAGAAAATACCCTTGTGGTTTAACTGTAACACCGTCACTGATGAATAATATAAATCCTATTTAACTATATGAAAAAGTTGTGAACAGAGTATTCTCCAGCTCCTCTTTTAATAAAAGCAATCTCTACAACCTCTTTTACAGACTAGACTCTTCTGTAATTTCCTCCTCTGTCTTCAAAGCCACAGAAAAGGCTGAGTCACCCTGCCCCCTGTTCAGTAACTGTGCCTTAATCTCTCCTCTGATGTTTCAGTGGTATCTACACATCACATTTTACACACCCATTGAGGTTTTCTTAAATGTCTCTGAGCTCTGACTGTGCCCATTCCCCAGTCCCAGATTAGTTTTCCCCATATGTGAGGCAGGTTGTATCCAGTAATGAGAGTGAAAGTTTTTTTTTAAATATATGCTGCAACTGAACAAATTTGTAGGGAGAAGGATCAGAGATTAACCAACTCAGGCATAAAATATTGTAGCAAACTGCAAACTTGTATTTGACCCCAGCCTAAAGCCCACTTATTTCCAGATGATTCTAGAAAACTATGTCCCAACACTCTTACAATTGGCTAGAAATGGCTCAATAGTAGATTAATAAGAATTTATAAAAAGCTTGGAAAACAGAAAAGCAGATAAATCAGATTTTCCACATTTTACTTTGCTTTTTTGAAGTTAATGAACGATGAAAATAGATTGATCCATTTATCCACTAATTTTATTTTTCAGGTTCTCAAACAGATGAACACTTCTGTATTATCTGGATCTCAAACACTCTAGGCAAAGATTTTAAAAAGCTAAACAGTGCTTCTTTATAAGACTCTGTAGTAGGAGTTGTTTGCCTATTTATGAAGTCCTTACCATTCTTGGCTTAATGTCATGTCATTACTGTTTTACATAACGACATTTCAGGAAAAACCTGACCACATCAGCCCCACTGCAAGAAATACTAAGGCAGAGTCGTATAGTTTCATTTCTTGCTCTGCAGACACATTTGTTTCATTAGCAACCTCCATTCAGAATCTTAATTCCTCTCACCATCCACCTACAACAAACAGGATGTCCATCCAACACCACTGAACACCTAGGAACCAACTTCACAGCAATGATTTTCTGCTGTCAGTGTTACAATAATTCTGCCCTGCTGCTATTATTGGGTTTTATGAATACCTTGAGAGAGCACTTGTGCATGAAAAAAAAAAACTTATCTAGTTAGAAATTCAGTATCGTGTCAAAGATACAGTTTCAGGGATGATCACAACACCAAGGTGACTAGTTAGAACTGCAAGGAGTCACATCAGGAGAGATACAGAGTCCTCAAGCAATTATACTTAATGGCCACTTAGGAAAAAGTTAAGGAAATGCAACCCTGTTTAAGTGCAAGAGTTAGAATTAAATAGCCATGTGTGACTTCTGGTGCATAGGGCTATACTCAAAAGAAAAAAAGAATGTGCTTTGAACAAGAAAGAAAAAAGAAAAAGGAAAAAAAGAGAAGAAAGAAAAACAGGCATTGACATGAGACATGAATAACACTCTAAAGCTCTTCAGTACTCAGGTAAATGCAATTTAAAAATTTCCTCAACAATAAGAAGACAGGTGTTGAAAGAAACTTTACAAGAAACTACTGAGAAGTTGCTAAAACTGTTTGGCATGTGTCTCACCTCTGACAATTTTAAAGTTCTTCTGCTAAACTAAAAAGATGCTAGAGTCATCTTTTGCCTTCTAACTTTCTAACTCCATATAACTTGGTGGGTTTTAATAACTGAAGTTGTAGGGGAGGTTAGGCTTGTTGCTTGGAAAATTAGGTGAAGTTGTTAATGTTTGACAGATTTCTTTTTAATCCTTTAGAGAGAAATATAAAATTCAATACAATGAAAGAAAATAGGATGATGACTACCACTGATACTCCTTTTTTTGGAATAAAAAATTAAATTGTTTCAAAGAATTGTAAAGAACTCCATCATGCCAAAAAAAGCTGTTCTGGAAGAAATTATTTTCAAAGATGATCTACTTCATTCTAACTCTTCCATAGGGAGTTGGTCATGGATAAGATAGTAAAACTCTTCATTTTCTGGGACAGTATCCCAACTCCAGCATTCACATTTTTAATTAGGTCTTTCAAGTGACTGCTTCATTTTAGTTCTGCGGTCGCATTTTCACGTACACAGATATCAAGTAAGTATATTTCCTTCTTTTGTACTTGGAATTATTCTCTTGGTCCCAGGAACCCTAAATGCACAACACTTCTGCTCCCCTAAACTAAAGCACTCTGCCTCCATCTCAGCCCTGTCATACTTGGAAAAACTACTGTGTAGTGTGCTTCCTATGCACACTACATAGGATTACACTACATAAATTACTCTTTTCACCCAAAGGCCTGACTTAATAATCACTTCTTTCAACATCCCTTTCTCCTTTTTAGCATGAGGGATAACATTCTCAATGCACACAGATTAATACTCAATTACTTATTCAGATGTAGATCGAAAAGGTCTACAATGTAGAGAAAGAAAGAGCTAGAAGGCAGAGGCCAGCCTTATTAACTATGAATGACTATATATTTCTAAATTTTATTGCTCTTCTGGTCTCTTTCCACGGAGTAGAAAGTCCTAAATCTAGTCCTAAAACTACAGATTGTTTTGTGATTCCATTTGCATGACAAAAAATACAAAGATAAATGAGCTTACACTTGTTTTTCCACGGTCAGATGACATGTCTCTAGTTTTCTGTACCTTGTAGTCTTCACAAGAAGATTTCACTCCTCATGCTGTGCAGGCTCTATTTAGCAGCCAGACTTTCACACATCCACCATCCCCTATAAGCCCAGAAGTGGAATGAGCCATTTAATTGGGCTCTTATTACTTGGCTGATTCACAGCTTACTAATGATCTGCACATTGAAAGGAGAATCCAAATATTGCAAGAGGAATAGCAATGACATTGTGTTTTATGAGACTATTCAGAAGTGCCTCTCATGTACATAACTCAAAAGTCCCTAAATCTTTGATGCTAGCTATACTGCCTGCTACTTTCTTTAATAATAATGGGGAATAATACCTTAAAACCATTTTCTAATGAATGGAACTAACCAATTATCTATAACTGTAGATAGATACTACTGGCTTTACTGGTTTTCCCTGGAATTTGGGGCCTGGATGTCAGAACACACTAACAGAAATAAAGCATGATTTTATCTCGCTTTACTTAAGTGAAAGATAAGAATCAAACCTATTATCTGATAAAGGGATTAATAATTTTCTAAACAGGTATCCTACACAACACCTACACTTAGCATTTCTGAGCTCTTGTGGGTAGCAGACATCACTTATTCAGATTACATTTTTACCAATCCCTTAGCCAGAAGGTTTTGGTTAAAGGCATATATCAAGCAATAAAAATATTTTGGTTCATATATACATATATTTGATTTATATAGACAAGTATACACATACAGAAAGGTGCACATTCTCACACACACACAATCTTTTTGCCAGAAGTGTGCTTAGAAAACAAACCAAAAAGTAAAATTAAATACGCAATTTTAGTAAGTCCTTTATTTGCTTTATTACTATTTTTTAAAATTAATTCCCATGAAAATAAGTCGCACCAGTTCCGTTGACAGTTCACAGAACCTTCCAGATCACAGAATATACGGAGTTGGAAGGGACCCTCATGGATCATCAAGTCCAACTGTTAAGCAAATAGCCCATACTGGGATTGAACCTGCAAATTTGGCATTATTAGCACTGTGCTCTAACCAACTGAGCTAATTGCAGTTATCCTATTGTGTACCTGTCACAGAGTATAGAAGTTTTTTTAACTGTAAAGAAAGTCATCCTAAGAACACAATCACCAAGAAAAACAAAACAAACAAGCAAATAAACACACATTGCCAAAATTAGATCTAGATGTCTAGAATGAGCCCTGAGGTTGCTGAAATTAGGAGTCTGCAGCATGCATCAATGAACTGCAGATCTACACTGTAACAAGTGCTATATATATATATATTTTCCAGGATACTGTCTCTCCTCTTAGTTGTCACTGCACTACTACAAACAGGCTGTGGAGTGTACCTATGTTGTACAAGTATTTGCAGACTCAATTATATTTGATATGTCGACAAGTCTTCAGTGCTCATTCAGGAAAATATTCACCACCAATTTACCATCTAACTTTCCTTTCCTAAAAAATAAGGAAATAGTAGGTTGAGGAAATAAACTCTTCTTGGCAATGTACTTGAACATTGCCACTGCAAACTAATGACATCTAAGCAGCATGTAACACTTATGCTTCATATGATAGGAAAAGAAAAACCCACAGTAATAACAAAAAGCCAAATGAGTCTGTGTAAAAGCTTTGGTGACAGGTACAAGCACTGCACTGAAACATCCACTTTAAAATTTGTGAGGTTTTTTTTCTTCCTATTTTTTTTTCTTGAGAGTTAGAGAATTAGGTTAGTGAGTACAGTAAAAGCCAGCCAGTAAAGAAAAGCTAGGCGTGTGCAATGAGGCAGAACCATCTCAACATCCCCTGTGTAGAATTAGCATATATTCACTTAATGTGCATCAACTACTTGGTCACTTCTTTCCAATTTCTATAGGCAGTCAGGTGTCTTTACCTCATCTACTTTGGATTGTCTCAAACTAGCAGGACTTCCTTTACTGAAAATAAACTACCAAGGATGACATGGCTTACCAAATTTCTCTGTCCTGAGATTAAGCTGCAGATAAACTTTTGGGATCCATTATTATACTGGATACCTAAACTTAACTCAGTCTTGAGATTCTATAGCTGAAATAGGTTTAAAAACTAGCGATCATCTTAATTTCTGCAGTTCTGTGACTGTGGTTGACAAGGCTAAATGCAACACTAAGAAAGGCTGACACCTGCCCTGAGTAGATGGCTCATAAGAAGAAAATTATGCCAAGTAACTAGTAAAAAGCATTCTTCATTACCTTAGAAGACTGCTTTCACAGCTTTGGGAGGTCTGAAGACCATTAAAATGTTTGATAAGATTTAACACTTCTTCACTATTGATGCTTGGTCAATTGTGGCACAGAGCTGTAATTTCTTCTTACTAAAAAGCACCTGGGCAGACAATCTTCAAATCACTTTGTTTTACTTCCCTCTTGCCTCTTTCAGCAACTTTGACATCAGAGAGGCAATGCTGTTCAAACACATGCCAGCTCTGAAGACACCTATTAGAAATGTATGCTTCAATTTCACCACAGAAACCTGACCAGAGAAACCAAGGTGTGGGAGCCAACAGCAGAACATCTGTACACTTAGACAACTATTTGAAATCCCACCACCACTGTAGGACTGGCCTGAAGTAACTCTTTCATTCACTTTCAGTGGAAGGTCTGTGACACAATAGGCTACTTACAGCTACCATAAAATAATCTATGAAATGGCTTCAATTATGTGACTAAAACCATATCTTTGAATACACTCGTGGTAAATGTACTACAGTTTGAGAAAAAACAGCTTTCTCCTCCCTCTGACTGTGAGAGAACTACTAACTCTAGCAGGAATCCTTTACATGTAAATGACACAATCCATTACTGCTGAAAAAAACCCTAAAGTATGGAGTCAAGCACAATACTGATGTCTAAGAACCTTTAACTGTTCTTCCTACAGTAGGAGCTTTTCAAATCATGTGTCACGTTCTCTCATTGCCAAGATGGCAAGCTGTTTTGCTGCTGTTGCTCTTCCAGATCATCAACAGAAAAGCTGAGATTTAAGTTCCCTTAGGCTTAAACACACAAATTGCTCTTTCTGTTGGCTGTCAGAACTCTCCTGGCTCAGCCACATTTATAACTCTGCTGGTTTTGGCTGGGGTAGAGTTAATTTTCCCTCCATGTTCTTCTCCCAGGTGGGTGATATACAAGGGAAATTCAGAGCTTCCTACTTGGAATTACTGTTATAAGACACAGTCATTACACAGTCAATTTTATACCAAAAGATATACCAATACCTTTCTGAGAATCCAAATAACTCTAAGGAGTGCTGAATATAGAGAGTCTACCTTTCCACTGCTTGAAAAGTCCTCAGTCCTCACATGAAATGATCTGCAGTTCCCTTGCACACATGTTATAGTAGAAAATCAGTCCCCCAAGCTGGTTTCTGAGTCTTGTCTCAAAGACCAAGCTGCTTCTAGGTTCTTCCCTCCAAAGGCCTTCCATATTTTCTTTCCCTAGATCTCAGCTTTAACACACTGTAACACACTTCTATTAGCCATGCCCACAAATACTTCCATCAAAGGAAAGAAACATTAATATAAAATGGTGAGGATCTGAAAAACGGTTTCAGTTCCTACCTTTGTCTGAAGTACAAAACCAAGAGAAAAAAACTACACTTCTTGCCAGAAGTTCCATGTGTCATTTATGCTACATGGTTACAATTGCTAAAGAGCCCAGCAGCATAAAAATAAGTCTAGTAAACTTGCCTTTCTGTGAGTTTGTATTATTTACAATAAGTGCCAAGGGGATGGGATTCTAGCAAGCTCTTTAAACAGTTTGGCCATGGGCTCTGCCAGTTGATAACAGTGAAAGAAGTTTGAGAGTGTTGGAGGAATTACATTGACTTGAAAATTGCTTTGAGGCCTTAGTGCTTTGATGAAAGATATCCAAGAGGAGCCAGTAGTTACGTAAGGCACAGATTAAAAAATTGCTTTCAGTATTTTTACCTTGGCAATATAGGTGTCTGGATCAATCCACAATGGGAAAAAGCTTTCAAAATAATTTAACTCCTCTGGAAATTTCTACAAAACCATACAGTAAGATCAAATTCAGGAACATAAAGATACTATTGGAATTCATTTTCTTTATCAAAGTAAAGTGATTTTAGGTTGTCTATAATATATATAAAGTAATTTAAAAAAAAAAATCAGAAACCTCACACAGCAGGATGTCAGCAGGCCTCAGAAATGATACTTTATAACTCACAAAAATAATTTGACCACTTTGGGATGGAAATAAGATGTTTTCCTGTCAGAGAACAAAAATTATCTCATTTATCCTTGGTTATCTTTTTTTCCCCAATGCAAAATAGTTTTTATTATTATTATTGGTCATGTTTACAAAGTTATGGTCATATTGTAGCACTTGACTAACACAGCATTACATGAAGTGCGCTTGAAATAATTTTCTTATTTTTGGGGGAGTCCCCTAATAGAGGATTGAATGCACAAGGTCCACACAATAAAGAGATGAACAACAAACAAATGGAAGAGGAATGCAAGGGATACAGCCCCTCTAATAACAGATATATATGTTTTGAGGTATTCTACCAGTGAGTTGCAACTCACTTTTAATCCATTGTTTTTCTTTTTATTACCATGGAACAGACCAGTTGCTATTGAATTAAGGTAAATAAAACCCTTTGACATCATAATTACCTTTCTATTTTTACAGTTACAACATATATCATCATACATTCTCAGATTCTATTCTGTACACATCTCACTGTGCATTTTATAAAGACACTTTAGTAAATCGTGATCCCTTCCCATGGGATTGTTCTGTGTTTTTCCAAATACAAGAATACTGATAAGTACAGATTCTTAAAAGGATAAACCTATGATGCTCTAGAAGTTAGGTATTAAAAAAAAAAAAAAAAAAAAAAAAGAAAAAAAAAAGGAAAACAAGCACAGGTCAGAATTTGAGGCTAGCCTTTGCAAGAGAAACAGCTGGTAGTAGAGGGGTAGGGGAATGAGAATTCTGACTTGACATTTATTTTTTAAGTGTCCTTTAGACCTAGTTACCATCAAGGGTGAACTATACTAATACAAGCAGTAACAGTTCCTGCCACAGATCGGGGTCATAAAACAGGACAGTCAAGCAATAATCAAACTTAGAGAAAGCTGAGAAGTTTAAAATCAGAGTCCATTTCTGATAAAATCATTGTTTCTGCAGCAAAACCAACACACAGAATGGGAAGAGCCAGGTGGGGAGGGAGAAGACAAAATTATTCACATGCTGCTTTTATTTATTCTTCAGAGAGCACTGCAGCTGCAGGGAATCCTGAGTAGATGTTCACTTCCAGAATTAATGTTATGTAGAAAGAACAAACATGAAATTGCTCATTCTCCGTTTTGCTGCTTTTGTTGCTAATATAAATCCTTTATATACCTCACTGCATGCAGCCATCATTCTTTTAAGTACCTGACAAACCACTAAGCATAATACCCTATCCTTCACTGAAAATAGCTCAATAAAATAAGTGACAACAGTTGTTTTGTAAGTATAGTCATCAAATTAACAAAACGCTTTTTTTTCAGGAAATCCACTATTTAAGAGGAGAGAAGCAGGCAGGCATAACTGTACATAGCCATCTATTTGGGACAATTAAATATTTTTATGAGTGACTCATTTCTATTCATACTTAAGTGCACATTGTACAGATGGAGCAATCCATTGATACTCAAATCTTTGTATGTTAACATCATGCATTCTTTTCAACTAGATTAGAATTCAAGTCAGTGAATCATACACAAAACAGGTAATTAGTAATGGAGGATGACTATTCACATGGGTAGTTAATAGGGACTCCCTGTCCTTCAGAGGAAGGATTCCCACAAACTATAGTTTATTTTTTCACAATAACTACTCTACCTGAAAAAACACACCACCAACCCAAATACAAAGCCCAGGTAGACTACTAAGGCAAGGGGTAGCAAGGTAGACCATGTGCAAGCGAAATTTCTTTTTTTTATTTTTTTTTAACCAGGTCTCACTATCAGCACCTCATCTACCCTTACAGCACCACTGCTCTCTGCCTTTTTTTTTTGTTCCCCTCCTTTAATATTTGAATTCTTCCTGCAATGGATTGTTGTCTTTTGTGTAAGCAGATCTGAATATAGCACATTTTAGGCACAATGAGAAACTAGAAATCAATGGTGATGACTCTGTGAAACTCAAAAATGCTCTTGTTTAAAGAGTGTACTTCTATAAGACACTACATTTGCCATATTTTACTTCTCAGTAATGCTACTTTGTTGGTTCAAGAGATTTCTGCAAAATCATTACCTATGTGTCAGACACTAAGTAGAATTGAACCCTAATTTCTGTTCTGAGGTTTAATTCTGTCCAAAACAGTCATCATGTATGAGATGATTAGAACTGATCCTACTCATACAAGGGTACCTGGACACATTATATAGATATTCTTTATGGTTAAATATAGAGTCCATAGCAGAACAATTTGTGTAACCCTGATTCTATAGGAATAAGAGGAGAAAAAAAAAAAAAAAGAAAAGAAAAGGAAGCGCATACTGCGGAGATACTACTCCTTACTATTTTAACTACTAATTCCTTACTCAAAGTTATGAAGTGGCACTGGCATTGTGGCATTACACAAGCAGTGCACTAGGAAAGTTAACCAGCACAAATAAGGACTCAAAGAAGTTCAAAGAAACAAAAACCTAATATTGTGTGCCATAACAGAATAATAATTGTCTCTTGATTTAAAATAGTAGTAAGACCCACTATGGGAGGAAATGCTTGAGTCCATGTAGAACTCTAACAATTATTAAGACTCTAACAACTCTAAGACCATGCAGAGCTAGACAACTGGTACCACAAACGTAAGGCCAGAGACCAAAAGCATGAAGTATAGCACATGAGAAAGAAACAAATCTCAGAAAATAAAGAAAATAAAATTAAGAAGCAACAGTAAAAAAAAAACTAGGAAAAAGTCTGGAAGAGACTGTTCGTGTATTTTAAGACAAACACTTCTGGGAAATGCTGGCTGATATCAGCAAAGAAGCTCCCCCTCATTTGATTTCACAGGATCACTGAATAGTTTTGGTTGGAAGGGACCTTTTAAACATCAGCCAGTCAAACCTCCCTTCAATGAGCAGGGAAATCTTCAACGAGATCAGGTTGTTCAGAGCCCCATCCAACCTGACCTTGAATGTTTGCAGGTATGGGGCACCTACCACCTCTCTGGACAACCTGCTCCAGTGTTTTACCACGTTCATTGTAAAAAACTTTCTTACATTTAAGCTAAATCGACTACTTCGGTTTAAAACCATTACCCCCTGCCCTATCATAACAGGTCTTGCTAAAAAGTTTGCCCCCATCATTCCTATAGGGCCCCATCAAGTTCTGAAAGAGTGCTGTAAGGTCTTCCTAGAGCCTTCTCTTCTCTAGTTTGAACAAGCTGAGTTCTCTCAGCATTTCCTCATAGGAGAGGATTTAACCAATAATTGCTTTAATGATCTGAGGTGAATTCACTAATGCAAGCAGAGATTGGATTTCACATATCTGTTGTACTTAACCAGAATTGTATCAGGAGGTACCTGCTTTCATCAGCAATTTCTCCTCACTGAAACAATTCTCAGATAATGTAACTAGGCTCTTTGCTTGGGATTTTTTATTGTACATAGAAAACAGTCATGCAAGGGGATATAGTCTGCCTTTGTTAGGCTGCAGTGATGCTAAGGCCTGTCAGTCTTGCTTTGGTACTAGAAAGACAGTACTCAGAGGAGATGGGAAAACTCTTAGATTCCAGTATGAAATTTTCCATGTAAAAAATAATATCTTAAAAAGTATCCTTTGCAGTAAAGGAACACCTTTAAATTCTTAAGTCTGCTTCAGATACCCCAGAAGTTCAGTTGCCTTCTCTCAAAACTATAACACAGTGAAATAATGAAAGCTTCAATGTGTATAGCCACAGTGTCTGGTACTGGAAGCAGAATTTCCAGTTATTTATGTTCAGTTATATTTCCAGTCCAGAAGAACCAGATTTCAGTTATCTACTGAAAAAGCTTATTCCTTCAGCCCAATATTATTAAAGGCTTCTGACAAATGGCAGGACAATGTGATTTTTTTGTGTTATATAAAAAAATATACTAGGTACATGAAATGATTTTTGCTGGATATCATTTACTCAAAGAACAGCTTATTGTTACCTAAAGAAACTCAGCTGGCAGAAACTACCCCATCAGCTTCTCAGCTAAGTCCACTTTGATAACTGCAGTTTGAGGACTGCTATGAAGACTGATGCAAACCTAAGACACAATGACCCTGTATTCATGCATGACCAAGCATCCCTTCACATACTCCCACTCCACCTTTACAGTTTTAGTGAAAAATCCTATATTACAAGCATTGCTCTCAGAAGATTTGGACAGAGATGACCAAATAGAACCCTGGGGGTGTAGCATGCAGCACTGCATCAATTTGAAAGTCCTTTTGGCTCATCCCTTTCTGTGGTCCAACAGAGACATAGAGAGGGATTTTAGAAGTGGTTGCACTTTTCACTGAAGTTTCCATATTTCAAATGAAGGTGTTAAAATATTCCTCAAATAGATTGAGTTTAAGAAATAAAATAAATAAATAAATAAATAAATAAATAAAAGAGGAAAAAGCCACACAGACCCCCATGTGTTAACAATCAGTATCTAACAAGACACAGAATACATGCAGGTGCATGTGCACTTTTATTATCCATATGTGAATTCTACCTACATGAGTTCAGACTAAGTATCTTGCAGAGAGAAGAAAATGGAAGAGAATACACGCACAGTGAGGGTGGGGAGGAAATGTTTGCTTACTTCTGCATAAAAACATTCCATAAGTCTCTTCCTTTCTGGTCTCAAGGGATTTATCAAAAATTCAAAATTCCAAAAGAAAATATTAGACTTACTATTGTCTCAAAACTTTTCTCTGTCTCCTGGTTTCAACCCTAGTAAAAAGCAACCTTTCTTACTATGAATCTTGAAAAATAATTATCAACATATTGACATTTTACAAATATCTTGTTTGTGTTCTTCTCTTAAATATTTCACTTATGTATTTTTATCTAAGTAGCCTCAGTACTATTTCCTTAAGGAAAAGAGACATTACGATTGACCAAGACCTTGTCACTTTAGGAAGCAAAAATGTTTCCATGCACCTGCTTTTCCCTTAATACAGTAAAGTCATGGCTTCCACAACAAACCTCTAATCTAATACATATAGATATTTCTTTCAGAAATTACACTTGCTATCAGGCTGCATTTTTTCATTTACAAAGACAAAAATGGTAATTTTATATTCCTTAAACACAGTAGCTCATTTTGTATTTTGCAAGGATTTTTTTCTTTTGGTTTTATTTTAGCTCATCCTACTTTTTAAGTCCCCATAATCTCAGCACATCTGCAAACTATTAGCACATTTTTCAAACTTGAAGTTCAGACCAAACTCCATTAAAACCATCACCTTTTTATTTCAGATCTTGGCAGCTTATCTTTTTATCTTCTACCTGGCTCTTTATTATATTGTTCATCTTTTCAGCATGAAAAGATCCCTTGCCACACCACTTTCTCACAGAACCCTACTTTTTTTTTTCCTTTTGCTGTGCAGCTGAGTTAATTCAACCCTAATTTCACATGGACTACAATTCATTATTTCATTGGTTACATTTATAACTTGAAATACTTTTTAAAATAACAGAAACAACAATATATGTAAATAGCAGAGAGTCTTTAAAAGTTTATATTTAAAATCCTATTTAAAAGTAAAACACTATTTCATCCTGCACCGAGGAACTGGTGTCAGTCACCACAATTTCATTGGTATTCATTCTGGGTCACGAAACAGGGAAGAATTGCAGACAGGAGAAGTAGTATACGGTTTGCATGCAAAGTCAAACTGCTCCACTGCAAGGTTAAACAAAGATAATTTTAGAAGCCATTCACAGTAATGTATCTATGCAGGTTTTCTGGCCTAAGTGAAAACTTGGAATAAAAAACCCCCAAAGATAAAACAAAACAAAAAACCCCAACAAAAAACCAAAAAAAAAAAAAAAACCAACCAAACAAACAAACAAAAAAAAAAACACAATCAGGCAGACAGCCCCCACCACAACAAACAAAAAACACCCAAATAAACAAAACCCCCAAACCAAATAAAAAACAAAACAAAACCCCCAAACCAAACAAAAACAAAACAAAACCCCCAAAACAAACAAAAAACAAAACAAAACCCCCAAAACAAACAAAAAACAAAACAAAACCCCCAAAACAAACAAAAAACAAAACAAAACCCCCAAAACAAACAAACAAAAAACTAAACAAAACCCACACCACAACCTTTGAAAGATAGGAAAAATATTAAAATAAATAGAGGGTCCTGGGTTACTTTCAGCAAAGGAAAGAGGACTTTTCACTATCCACATACAAATGAAGCAGCCAACAGCTTAAACGCTCAATATGAGAGCTTTTCATAAGATTAGTCTTTTTAAAACAGCATTTTATTATGGTTCACTTATCAATATAGACAGGTTCACAAATACCAGTTCTTTTATATATTTAGATATATAAATCAACCCAGAAAAAACAGTGTCTCTCTCGGCCCACATACATTCTTTCAAGAAAAGAGAAGCTGGAGCAAGTAAATATTTCTTTTTTTCCTTTCTCAGTATTGCCAAATTCTGTTGCCTAGTCAGCCATAATACATCTACATATGTATACCTCCACGGAATGCAAGATTCAAACCACTTCTTCCAACCTGGACTGGCATTTTAACAAATCACCAAATTTCCATCATGCTGCTGCTGTTGTCTTCCAAACTGTTATTTCTGCTGAGATAAAGGACTAGAACTTGTCACTGAACCTTACTATCTCTATATATATATCCTGGAATATATCTTCAGCAATGATGATCCTACCACTTCTAGGTACTTTAGCCATTTTTCAAATGTAGATAATATGCAACACTTGAACAAACTCTTTTTTGTGCTGCAAGTATAAACATCACTAATATCCTCAGATCAAAGACTGCACACACACACACACACAAGGCAGTGTCCCTGGAATCACAGTTGGGAAGAAGCCTTTACAAAATTGCTAAAATATTTTAATAATGTGTATACCACCACATTCATTCCTATTTACCTCAAGTACTAGAAACATAAGGTTGCAGGAATCTGTTCTGCAGCTTCCACTGACTACACTAAGAGTGAAGCAGAGCAAGACGCACCATTTCAATGCAGGAGAATGTGGTATTGCACTTGGCTTGGCATTTTTGCTGAAATCAGCAGGCAGACCACAATCTGCCCTCTGGTTCACATCATCACCCTTAATGTTACCTTATTCTGTGATGAAGCAAACATCAGTGTTCAAAGCAAGACTCTAGCACTAAATTTTCACACAGGCTTACACCAGCTGCTTTTTCAATGGTGTGTTTGAGAAACATCTTCAAAAGCAGTTGAACAGACCACAGCTTGGGGGTCATTAGTTTTCTCCACATCCAAATAACATGAATTTTTAAAAAAAAAAAAAATTACTGTCAAGTATCTTATTTCATTTAAATAGTTACAAAACTATGATGTGAAAAAGCGCAAATCATATTTTTAAGAACTAAATCAAGGGGTTTTTTATCAAAAAGGAAGAAGCAAAAACTTCTACAACTTGGTATTCTCACATTCAGCAATGTATTTCAAAAAACAAAAACACCCCAGTAATATTTTCTCATGTTTAACAACTTTTTAGAATAAATTCATCATACGAGAATGCTGAATGTCTCAACACAGCCACAGAACAGTGAACAATAAGTAACAATCAAACCTTGCAAAAATTATTTTTTTTAATTAAAAAACCCAAACAAACAAAAAACCACCCCACCAAACCAAACGAAACCCAGCATCAAAACCTGAAGGCCTGGATTTTTCTCTCTTGGTAAAAGTACATTTACAACAACTTGAACTCTCTGCAACTTTAACTGCTCCAACCTGCAGTCCAAACGCAACTCCAAAATCTTGAATAAATGAAGACTATAGCCATGAAGAATACTTTTTCATGTTGTGGTCATCCTTTTTGTGATATAGGAATGAGACAGTCCTACTGTTTCCATAATATGACTCTGTGATGATAATATATCCACAGAACGAAGGACAGAAAGCCAGCATCTAACAAGAATTTGATCCAGTTAACCAAAGTGTCATAGAGGCTTACATAATTTGGAAGAACTTTTGATGGTTTAATCCTTCTATTTTAATGAAGCTTTACCCTTGAGATGTTACTTAAAATCTGATTTGGCATTGGATCAAAAAGTACTCTGCTAATGCAGAATAACTTCCATATACTGGAGTAGGAATTTCCTTGATACATTTTACATGAAATGGACAGAGATATATACTTTTGACATTCTCCACAGAACAGAAAAAAATGCATTTTACATTTATTTTTTTAAAAGGAATGAATCATCCCATTTTCACTGGATGCAAAGTGAGGATAGGTAAACAGGTCATGCTATTAAAAACTCAAAAAGTTCCTTGAACGGTATATAACCACTAATTTTAGGCTGGTTTTAAAAAAAGAGACCACACTGTATATCTAGATTTTCTAAGAGGACCAGCATTCTTCAAGAGTTATGATAATATATGTGTGAATGAACAGGTGTCTGCCTACTAGAAGTTGGTATATTTCTAGTAGGCAGACTAGAAGTTGTCATATTTCCAGTTTTCCAGCAACAGATAATTCTATTTGACGGTACTTCTTCAAGCTCCAGAGCTGGGAGTTTTCCATATGATTTTTTTTTTCTTTAAAGATGGAGGTTAACGGAAGCCAAGGTTTTCATTCACACACCAATTTAAGTTTAAGAGAAGCATGAACTGAGAGATCATCGTAATGGGTTTAAAAAGAAAATTAAAATTAAAATGTAGCTTTTCAGACTGCACATTTGGAAAGATAGTGTGTGCTAGTTTTGCATCCATGGACGCATCTAAAATAGTCATAGGTATTACCATAAAATAATTTGCAAAACCTTTAAAACTGGGATAGGCTAATAATCACAGTGGCAGACCAATTCCCTTTATTTATTATAAGATGACCTCCTATTCCTACCCATCAGTGGAAAGACTGAAACAAGAATCCAACAAGCAGCTTTTCTAGGAACTTGCTTCTCATAGGATATCCCAATGCTTTCGTGCTTTCTTTGTTTTTGACTCAAACAACAGTAAAAAAATTCCCATTAAATACTATTTTGAAAATATTTGGGGCTTTTTTGACTACTGAAACATGAATATATGTTGTATTTCAGTCAGTAAAACTGCTGTCCCTTCTGTATATTTACTATCCATTTCATTCTAAAATTTTTACTAAAACAACTTAATTTCATTTTAGTCTGGATATTCTACATGTACCAGCATTACAATATGAAAGGTTTTATCAAAGGAAATTATCTATCTTTTTTCTCTAAATACAGCTTCAAGACTCATTTGAATTTTTTTTCCTACTGAAAATTGATGAAATTAGATTCACACAAATAAAGCAATTTTTTAGATGAATTATCTCTGAAAAGAAACTAATCAGTTTAAAAATCTGATTCAGTTTTAGGTGTCATGTGCCTGCTATGGAAACAACACTGAATTTTTTTGCCTGCCAGTGTTACACCCACACAGTGCCAAAGATCAGAAGAGCAGCATCACCCTGTAGACTTCCAAGCATAACAAGGGCCTTCACTGGAGAGAAAAAGCAACCTGGCAGTTGAAGAGCACACAGCTTTAGATCAAAAGTAACTAGAGGGCAAAAGAAGGAATATAAAGAAGGCAAAAAACCCGCACACCTGAAAAACCTACATTGTAGGTGTCTCCAACTTCCTTAAATTAGTTGGAAATGCATTGAATGCTGACAGGAAGAGCAGAAGCTTACTGTGTTTAATTAAAGCACGGTACAATAAGTTTGTTAAAGTAAAGATTCTGAGACATTTCAATAAAAATTCCAACTGTCTCTACATAACTTTTGTTTTCATCTATCATTCTAATATCATTCCAACGACTTTGCAAGATGGACTTTTGAAGTCAAAAAAGGACACATATTTAAGCTGTGACCCTAACTTTATGTCTCAGTAATACAATTTCTTCTCATGCTACTGGGAAGGACATCTTTGCCTTCATACAGAGTGTAGTAATTTCTAACTCCCAATCACTAAATAATGAGGTGGCAGAACAGAAGCAGCAGAAAAGACTAGTAAATTGGACCATGTATTCAACTCCAGTCTCAGCATACACAGGTGGAAATAGACCTCTATTGCTCCCTTCTGGTTCATTCAATCAGCTTCCTCTATAGGTTCGTTTTATTGTTTTTCACAGCTGCAAAAGTTGAAACATACTAAGACCAAAAGAATCTAAGACTCCTCAGAGGCTTTTAAATGGAATTTTGGGGTGAGTCATCACTAGAAAGATGATCCACCAAAGCAAAGAGATGGATTAGACCTGTTGGCTAAATAGAAGCAAAATTTTCTGATGTCCTCAAATTTCACAACTTCATTCAGTGCCATGTAACTTGAGGGGAACTTTAAAAAGATTTTGACTAAGATAGCTAGATATAACTGAAAAGATACTTTGTATGTAATTAATTATCAAAAACTATTCACTGTGAAAGAGGAAATACTAAGAGTTTCATTCCGTTGCAATTTGAAAGTCAGCCCACCTTTCCAAAATTGGTTATGAAAAACTTTGAATAATTTTCACTTGCTGTATTCCACCTCATTTCTTCAACAACAACCTTAAAATTATTAAAAGCTACTGTTTCTAGACTCATTTAACATACCAATAAAATGCTAGTTTCATATAAACATCAGTAATACTGAAGTCTGCTCTATGAGGTACCTATGTTGAGCTAACCTAGACTAAGCAGTGAATCCACTATCCTTCTTGAATTTTTCTACAGACAGAACAGGAAAAGTAGTCACCTCTCAAAAACCATGTAATGGAACATTATCCATTCCTGATGAGAGTACTTTTTTTTTTTTAAGTAACTATTATTAAGGGAAAAAACCCCAACAACAACAGCAACAAAACCAACCAAGTAAACAAAAGCTCCCCCACTCCAAAAAAAACCAATCCCCCCCAAGAAAACCCCTCCCCCACTCACTCAAAAAAAAAATCCCAACCTAAACTATGAACACTGACAAGTTTCTACCATGGAGTTAACAACAGCAGCTCAAGCTGTTCCCTAAGCTCCAGAGACAGATGTCTGATGAGGTTACTCACCTGTTAAGGGATCCTCTCTTTTAGTAAAGAATACCTTTTAGGAAAGAACATCCATCACTGCTGTTATTGTGTCAACAACATTTATATTAAAAACACAACAATGGAAAAAAGCAAGGTCATTCCTCTGAGTCAACAAACTCCCAAATGACTCATATATATTTTCATGACAGAATTAATATGATTGCTTACTTGTTGCTAAATAGAAATCTGCAAAATGACAATAAGAATGAACAGATATAAGTTTTGCTAATGCAACTTTGTACCACACTAATGCACTCCTTTGAATGGTATTTTTTTTTAACATACATGCATTTATTGCAAGACCTTATGGATTTTGCACATATACCCATATAGTCACTTCTGCAAAAAATACAACTGGTATTTATATAAGAAGCAAACATGGAAAGTTTTCTATACAAGTGTTAGTGTGCTTTGTTTGAAAAGTAAAGAGGTTAGGAAATACCAAAATCATAAATGACTGTACCCTCTACATGTCAACAAAAGGAACTGGCATGACTAGACAGGTCAACCTAAAGCAATTCTTGGTCAGAGAAGCATTGCCTCAACTCAGACTTCAGTCTCATTTAGACTGGAGATTTGTTCTTTGGTAAGTTTATGCTACAATCCTAAATGTGAAAATACTAACTAGTATTAGTGAACTAAAGTGAAATCCTAAGCTTAGTTTCTCCCATGGAAAATGCCTTACACGACTCACATGGACAAGGTTGTCAGATGGTAAATTTCGGCTCTATGGCTGCTCTGAGAATTGCACAAAGAGCCAGTGCCACATGATGCTTGGTTCTTTCTTCTGAAAGACCATCTAAAAAAACTACCAGAATCCTTCTCTCAGTAATTTGCCAGCTGACTTTAAAATTCACACTGTTTTTGGGCAGTGAGAAATTTTAAACGATTTAAGAGAAAACTATAGACAGTTAATCTATTCCCTGGGGAAATCTGAAATAAAATTGCTACTAATTAATCAATTATAACTGAAATTTATAAATATTTTCCACAATTTAAGACTTTTGAAGACAATGATGGATTGTAGATCCAAACAACCTACAGCAATCTCTCAGTTATTATTTACATTACAACTAATATCACAGTATTTAACAAAATATTTTAAAGTGCATAATAGCCTCTAGGCTCTCTTCAAAATTTTACTTGTTTCAGTTATAAACTGTGACAAAAAAATCATGGCAACATACTTGCAAATAAGTATTAAGGGTAAATGTGCACTGAATTTACCGAAAATTGTCAGTTTCACTTATGTGGACTTGTACTACATTATTTCACTCCTTCCTGTTATTTCATTTCTTCTTCCTTACAAAATTGTCTATGCAAGTATAAACTCAATGTAATTTTCCTCTTTTTTTAGAGTTATTATTACTCTGCACATACTTAGCAGTTTCCTCTCTCCATTAATATCAGAGTAAATACCTCAACTTCAACGCATGAGATGGAGAGATCTAAAACACATTTTCATTTCTGATACAACATTGAGTTTAGCCTTCCATGAATTAAAAGACTTCATTTAAGCACAGTGCTTCTAACAAGGCCCTGTTGACTTCAAGCTATTTATGTTAGTCACCAAAAATCACATCACACCCTGAAGATATAAGGGTTTCTCTCTATGCATTGGTGTAATCAATCTTTGCTTTCCTACTTCTCTTCAGATTCCTGCTACTTCTAAGTTGCAAACATAATCCACAAGTTTCCCTTTCGTAATCTACAGTAGGAAATATTTCAGCAGCAACTGGTAACTACAAACGGTCTCTTTTCATCCCTTTTCAAATACTTTCAGTATGCAGTATAATGTCCTCAAAAGGGCTCAGAGTGGAAAGAACTGAGTAAACTAGAGAAGCAGCATGAATCACAAAATCAGTCAAATATTCTAAACTATGAATATGGAGGACTGCACCCAAGACCTATTGGCATTCCCAAGCAGAAGCCTTACACAAACCCCAAGAGCTTCTACCACTGGTTGTTGTACTCCCGATGGTAACTCCACAGCAGCAGAAAACCTGTTCCAGAGTAGCAGATCTGCAATTCAGTGATCCTTTTCACGTAAAACTAATAACAATCCACTTTAAAAGCCTTTTGGCATTATATACAGAGACAGTGTGATACATATATTAAGGTCTCAATAAAGTCCTTAGAGATTTAAATGAATACCCTACTCCAGTACACAATCCTGTTGACTAACTACTACACTAGGAAGCGATAATTCTAATTTAGCATACTACAATTTCTGTCCAGGTAAAATAAGAAATTGTTGGGAAAGAAACTACTCCAATTCCAGAAAGAATAAATGTCAAATCCTTGCCTTCTCATCTAATAGAAATACAGGGCTCTAACATGCAACCTTTTTCCTTTTGCTCTAGATCTCTTTTATCCGCTCCTGATGAGCTTCAGTAAACCATTTTGAAAAACATTTTCCTTTGAAACATCAATAGCCCTACAATGATAATAGTTCTATCAAGGAAGATATTTGACATAGCAGTTGAAAAGGAAAAAAAACCCCATACATCAAAAAACAAACAGCCCACACCCCAAAAAATCCCATAAGCAAACGAGGGAAATTGTAGAGAAAGGCAAAAAAAATATCAAACTTCATTTTGTTGACACTGACCATCACTTTCCCTGATAAAAAAATGAAAACCACAAGGTTTCCAAGTGCCCCTGAGGAAACTTATTTCACAGCTACCATAATTTGCCATCTGTAGCTTCCTTCTTTAATGAAGTCTTTAGAATAGACTTCATTGCAGATGAGTAGGAACTGTTAATTCTTCATTGTGGGGGTTTTGACAACTTGTGCAAGCTCTTCTAAATTAGAATTTTTTGAATATTAAAATGTAGGTTTATTCTTTCCTATATGAATCATTACACTCTGTTTGTTAGCCTGTTAGGAAGAACATATCAGTTGCACTTTGAAAGCTGCAGATCTTATTACTATCTAATGATACATTCAAACAATCTGCTAACACTGAACACCCAGAACTTCACATTCAGTTCTACAATAATATAGGCATGACTGATGTTTCATATATTCTATTGTTCACATTATTAGATGAGATAAATTCAAACAAATATAGAAAAGATTATCTTAAAATTACTACATGGTGCTTCTGTATTTTGGCAATCAGGATTAAAAGCATCACTTAATGCTTTATTGAATTATGCAAAAAACATCCCCAAAACTACTGAAATAGCAAAAAATCCCACTTGACAGGTAAAATATATTACAAAAATTATTCACCTGCAATCATTTCTAAGTCCTACTTGCTTTCAAAATAAGCATCTGCATCAACATGATGCTGAGCCAAGATCTATGTTCATTGCTTTGTCACCTTAACCTTTCATTCTCCATCTGTCTCATTCATCACTTTCAGTCTTTCATGACCTACACAAGGAGATCTTTGAGGAATATCCTGTAGATAATACAGCAAACTAAAATGCATAATAAGGTACACAAGCAAAATATGAAAAGGTGATATTGAAAATGGCATGTTTTAATATGTTTGTCATTTAACTGTTGAAGTCATGGTGACTTTCCCTTTATTTCCACAATTATGATCATCAACACATTTGTGACAGCCCTCATTTTGTACCTGCGTCTCATTTACCTACAGTATCGTCCTTATCCTCAGACTTAACAGTCTGTTAAATCTACAGGTTATACAAAATCATAAAATAACATGGAAGAAGAACTGCTTCCTACACAAAACCATTGATATACTATATGGTCACCATGCCCTCAAGATATCAATTAAAGAAATAAAACAGGTAAGCAGCTAAAACATTAAATACCCTGCTTTCCATCCCTCAGTTCTTCTTTTCAGTCTCACCAACACCTTTTTCGTTTCCCTACCCCCATCTATATATTTCAAGTCTTACCTCCTCCTGCACCAGTGATCATGCTTTATGAAGGCTTAAACTAAAACCTGCACGGTTGTGTATATATTTATGGTCCAAGTTAAAGCTATATACTGGCTCTTTAGGAGAAAGAGTGGTTTGTCAGACTAGCATAATGGAGGTTGAGAATAGCACCATAAACATGGAGTAAAATGGGAAATGGAAAAACTCATCAAGTTGCACAGTCCCAGTGTGTGAGATATCCAGTCACAGCTATACAAATAACAAAAATTAAGTGGAAAAATACAAAGAGTAGCAAGTGTTTTTGAAAAAAAAAATAAGGCTAACCCTAGAAAGCAGTAGCCCCATATTAGAAACACACCTATTTTCTTCTTTTAATTAAAGTTGTATGTTTATGCAGACAGACGATATCTTCCAACCACTTCTTATTTACAATTACAGTAATACAGTCTAATAGCCAGTCAAATATGAACCATAAAATATTCAAAAAGTAAATAGTTCCATGTAAAATCTTAAGCACTTTCATTTAATCACAGTTTTCTTGATTTATGATCAAGATAGTAAGATGTACTTTCACTGTTATCTGTACTATACTAATGGAAATGTAATTTACCAAAACACTAAATATACTATCAAAGTTCAAAACAGTCTTGTAAAATATCATATCAGAAGCAATCTTTTATCTGTGCCATGTTTTTAGATACACTATGTATAATGAGATAATTTATAAAGTTCTAGTTTTATAGTCTCTTTTCTTATCAGTATTTTCATTTACATTAGTAAGTAAACCTGAACTTTCAGCAAGATGTTACCTTTTTGACACCATATGCTTGAATTCCAATTAGTGCCATGTGAATAAGAACATACATTTTTTTTTTCCCCTCATCAGCTACAATGAGAGAACACCTTGTGACATGAAGGGCTTGAGAAACCCAGAGCAAAATTCAGCTAGACTTAAAAAGAACTTACTATGACTGAGTAAAAAATACTCTAAGTTCACATTAAGTGTATTTAAGTCTCAATGTTAACTTAAGTTGTGCAGAAGATCATTTGAGGAAAAGTACAGAAGAAATCGTTTAGGTCAATTACTCTTTCAAAGATGCAATCCTGAGAACAACTGCATTCTGCAAAATAGTAACTTCCCCAAACTCTTACTGATGCTTGAAAGTTTTAACATTCTATTGCCTTTCCTGTAAAATCTTCAGCTTAGTGTATATATAGGACATATTATTAGTGTGAAATTTATAGACATTTTGTAGAGAGAATTTAGATGCAATTTAGGATTATGCAATAACAAAAAAGTTTAAAAAAATCAAATATTAAAATAATGTTTTATAAAAATCAAAGCAATTAACAAAATCAGGGAAAAATCAGAAACAATTCTCTCCAGTGTTGTAACCAAGTTTCAACATAAAACCAAGAAAAAAAAAATTCCTTCTTATTTTTTCCTTTCAAGTGAAAACCTTTCCTGCAGGAGAAAAAGTAATATATACCCAAGCAAAAAGAGCTACTTCCATTATAAAGAGCAGTGAAAATAACTGTGACTTCTATGGAAGGAATTTCTATAATTATTTCCCCCTTTCAATGTTAACGGATTTTCTTGTTCTGGAGTATTTTCTTCTCAACAGTTTTCCTTCACAAACCCTCTCAGTTCACAAGTCACGTCAAATAACAAAATTTCCCATTTTGTATAGCAAACTCCAAATAGATCTATAAATCAAGATCTATGCAAATAAAATTTGAGCTTTTCACAACTGTAAAATAGTAATAAATTGGGTAAAACTCTATATTAGCTTTTCCCAAGCTCACTATTTGTAATAAAGACAGCCAAGTTAGAACTATGACAAAGTGGAAGTAGAAGTAGATATACATATTTGACAGGAATATGTTTGGAAGATTTTTAAAAGATTCAATTAACCTAAAGTTGATCATCTCCCAGTTCAAAAATAATCAAGAAATACTTTCATGCTTTGGCATCAAAAAAAAAAAAAAAAAGAAAAAAATCACCAATCTGCCCTCAACCTCTGTATTGTCATAAGGAGTACCCCTAGCACACTTTAAGTATAGATACAGAAATTTTCTCAACAAAGAAACCAGAACAGATCATAAAAAGAAAATCAGGCAGCAACTGCCACCAGTTGAGGTAGCAGGCATTGAGGTATTGAGGCATTTTTGTTCAGTAGGCCAGACCTTTTGTAAGGATTCAATCATGCTAATTGTCAAGTACATCCTGCAGGGCTGAGTACCCACAGTGCTGTCTGGATTTGGGCCTCTTAACTGCAATGCTGCTCTCTGCCCGATCCAGAAATACATGACTGTGCAAGACCAGCGTATACAAAGGGTGTATGAAAAGCATGAGAATCCAAGGAGAAAGACTTGGGAGTCCCGGTGGACAAGAAGATCAACGTGAGCCACAATGTGCTCTTGAAGCAAAGGATTCTGGGCTGCATCATGTACAACACTGCCAGCAGGTCAAGAGAAGTAAGAGTCTTCCTCTCTGCTCAGCACTGACGAAGCCACAGCTGGAGTGCTGGGTCCAGTTCTGCACTCCCCAGTACAAGAGAGACATTGACAGATACAGAAGAGTGTTCAATAAAGAACTTCTAGAGAAGACTCAGGGCCATATTTTGGATGCATGTATCTCTCTCTCTCTCTCTCTCTCTATATATATATATATATATATATGTACATATATATATATATATGGCTTTGGGCAGTGAAAGAATGGAGCCAGACTCTCCTCAGCGATATCCAGACTAAGGACCGAAAGCAATCTGTACAAATTGAAATATAGAAAACCTCATTCAAACTTAAGAAATCACTTATTCCCTGTGAGGGTGGTTGAAATCTCTGGGGAGAAGTTGCCCAGAGAAGTAATGGAGTCTCTATCCTTGGTCATATTCAAAACACAATGGGACACGCACCTGAGAAATCAGCTCTAACTGGTCCTGCTATGAGCAGGGTGTTGGACTAGACAACCTCCAGAGGCACCTTCTAACAACAACCATTCTTTTACTCTGCATGATATTTTGAAATCAAAAAAAAATTAGGGACTTCAGATGCTATTCTTTACAGCCTTGTATTTTTATATTTCTGGACTGAGGAGTAATTTTTTAAAAAATCAAACCCTACAGGATTAATAGTCTATAAACTTTGCTTGCAGATTTTTGTATGCTCTTTAATAAGATACCTTGTAAAATTCTCCCTATACTTTCACATGCATCAAAAGTACTAAGCACCATAATTTTAAGGTTCTGATGTTAACAGATGCCATTCCTTTCTCGCCTCAACAGGGAAACAGTATGTTAATCAATCACTCCTATTTCCATCTCTAGAAAAACAGTGACTACTAACAGAAGAGAGTGCATCAGCTGGTTTTACCTTTGACACAAAGTACTTTGTTGGACTTTAAAAGGCAAGCTTGGCTTTGAGTCACTTGGCTGCTCTTGGCCTTTTTTACTAACAGTGACACTTTGGCAATTTTGTCTCAGAAAGCTTCTACAAGCCAGAAATTGGTTCAAAGCATAAGGTCAATTAAATACAACATGTATACAAGGATATAAACAGTAATTGAAGTGTCCTATAAGCAAGACAATCTCTGGAATATGGAGGGTGGGGAATTGTGGAATAAAGAAAAAAGTGTACCCAGCATTGGTATTTTTAGCTTTACACTCCCAGAGCTGGAATTCTCATCCACTGAAATGGAATAGAGATAAAGATTTCTCCCTTCACAAGGTCCCACTTAATGAAATCAATTATATTTTGTTTATTCCTGTAATATACATTGCTATTTGTTTCCTGTTTCAACACAAATAGGACTACTTGCTTTAAAAAAAAAATAATCTGCAGAGTCAAAGGAGAAGGAATGGGGGAAAAGTGCTAAGAAATTACACACATTTTCCAATCTGTCAAAAATATAGCTTTTAATTTGTAAATGCCAATATGTACAAAAATATCTAACTAGGAAGAGCATAAACACAAGCTTGTTATGGATAATGAACTGAAATTGCCCACTGTGTAAATAGGAAAATACTGCTGAGTCAATACATTGTTGGTAGAGCGAATAACACGTCCTCCTCACTTACTCAACATTTTAAAGCTCTCAGAAAAAGACTATCCAGTAAACCAAAGTCAATTTAGACATACAGACTCACAGGTAAGTGATAGTTATCGTGAGCTGTGTCTAAGGATTCTGAATTAACTCCTGACCTCAAATTTGATTCAAACCATAATCCTTTACAAGTCCATTTGAAAGCATCTTTTCTCCTCCTGAGTGGGTTTAAAAAGTGCCCTCTAAAATGATAAAAAAACCCAAAACCACTTTAGATCAAATAGGAGAAAATAGTCAGAAATCAGGATACAGTAAGAAACCCAAGCACTACAGTCATTGCAGGTAGGATTTTCTCTTTCAAAAAGAATAGCACTCATTTTGTGACTAAGGGACTGTTCCATCTTCAGAGAGTCCTACGTTAGCAGTGAGTAGTTCTGCGAACATCAGTGCCTCCAGGATGATTTGGCCACTTACGTGGAAGCCTTAGATCCTTCTGTCTATCCAATCAGTAGTTTTCCTCACTCCCCCTCTCCTTTTTTTTTTTTCCCCATTCTTTTGAATGACAGCAAACATATGCAGATGGATCTTCCTTTCAAAATATTCTGCTCCTCTTCAACAGAGGAACTCCCAGCTAAATAGGCCATTCCTAGAGTTCAAGGCAGGCTAACACTCGGACAAAGTTCTGCATGATCTAACCTATTCCTGAATGGCTATTGTTATAACTTTTGCCACCACTATAAAGTAAAAAGTAAATTAAGACTCACTGACCGTGTTATGCAAGGCAGATCAGCTACTTTAACGATAGCACAGAGTCCATCACAAGTGCCTTGTACCATGTCTGTACAGTCTCCAATAAAGACAGAAGAGACAGAAGGCAAACAAGAGTGGTTAAACACAGTAGCACCAAGATTTCCAAACGTGCAAGGAAACCTAGGCACATATTTCTGTAAACAAATCTAACACTTCAAGAGGTATTGATCACTCTAGCTACAAAAAAAGCATCTCTGACATTCTCTGAATGGAACAGAAAAAGTCAAAAAAAAAAAAACAAAAAACAAGAGGTTATGCTAATGACTGCTGAGGTCAAGTGGAAATTTGAGAATAACTGTAATTTGTAGAAGATGCTAAAAATGGTACTCAGCATGAATGACTTAAGAACTGTACAAAAAGTGAAGTTTTTATTGCCAGTGACAATCACATTCTCCAAATGTTGCCTAAGTGTCCCACAGTGCCAACTAGAAACTGCTCATTTTTCTGTTGGTTTTCTATATTTGAATAACCTTGACTTGCATAAAGGTGTGTTTTTTCATCTCAGTCAATGCCATAATTTATTTTTCTGTATTACCCTATACCTCAAGCCCCATACTTGGAAGCCATTGAAGAACATAAACATTGCATTGGGAATCAAGGTTCAATACTCTGCTTAGTTTTAAAGCAAGAAGAGGCCATAGTTCTACTACTTGTTCACTAGAGGTGACAGAAGGAATGTCATACCTTGACAACTTGATGGGAAGAAAAAAAAATGAAATTGAGAAATACAAGCAGAATCTTTGTTAAAGGTAGATAAAGGAACCTGTGACAAGGTACAAGTCTCTTAATTTGCAAGTGAATGTCTTATCAACCAAGACATTTTTCTCCCTCCTCGGAGTGATAATACTTAATACACAGTACTGAAAAAAAAAATCTTTTACAGTTAATGCATAATACTGTATTAAATTTAAAGAAAATATATATGTGGTATGTCTCAGCATCATCACACAATAGCATTGCAACCCTGTCCCAAGCACAGAGAAAAATTGGATGACTTCCTGAGACTTTTTCTGGTCTACCTTTCCATGTTTTTTTTGGTGAAAATAGGTTGCAAGACACAAAGTACAAATTAATTAAACAATACATTATTGTTACACAGATAAATATAGCATGAAGAACCTCACAAAATTCAACAAAGGCAAAGCAAAGTCCTGCATCTGTGACAGACCGACCCATTCCACCAGTACTGTTAGGCCTAGAGTGCCTGGTTAGGAGACCTATAGACAAGGATCCAGGTGTCCCTGTGGATGTTTAGCTAAAGATGAGTCAGCACAGGACTCTGGAATAAATGAAGGCTGGTAGGCTATTTGGCTATAGCAAGAAAGGCTGAGGTAAACTTGAGCAAATGCACTGGAAGGCAATCAAGATGGTCAGGGGCTGCAGAAAACAGGATTTGACAAAACAGGATTTGTTCAGCCTTGAAGAAAGAGGGCTCCAAGGGACTTAATGGCCGAGCCCCAGTAGTACCAGGAGGCTACTGAGAAAACAGAGCCAGGTTATTGATGGTGGTGCACAGTGGAAGGTTGAAAGACACGCCTGTGTGTGGTTCCAGCTGGATAAAGGGGCCCAGGGGAAGGGTTTCATGATGAGGGCAACGAAGCATCAGAATCCAGAGAGGCTATGGAATCTCCATCCTCAGAGGCTTTTCAGCCTTGGACAGCATGTTCTGAATTTAAGGCTGACTCTGCTTTGAGCAGGACCTTGGACTAGGTACCTCCTCAGATATCTTCTGACCTGAGTGATTCTGCAATTCTACACCATAAAACCAAAGAGATACAAAGAAACTCCTGAGATAGAACAGCAAGAAAATGCTTTCTGCATGATTATTTATATAATCCTTGTACTGCTAATGAAGCTGTCTTTTCAAATGTCTGAAC
Organism: Pseudopipra pipra; assembly: GCF_036250125.1. Lineage (NCBI taxonomy): Eukaryota > Metazoa > Chordata > Aves > Passeriformes > Pipridae > Pseudopipra > Pseudopipra pipra. Next base: position 22,025,104 of record NC_087552.1, on the reverse strand, counting down.
AACTGATTTGAGGACTAATGTATTTGACTATGCTACCATCAAATTAGGAGAAGAAAGTTGCTCATTTCTCTATCATTATTTAGTTTGGAAAGGCAATTTAGCAAAAAGCATCATTAATTTTGTATGAAGAATACAAACATCTGAATCACCAGCAAATACAAGCAGTAGGTTAAACAACCTCCTAACTCCTGCTAACTCTCACATGCTATGGTCCCTCCAGGAAATAAACAGTCTAACATACAAATACATCTCCTTACTTGAAAGGCCAGTAAAACAGCAAGTAAACTGAAGAGAGGAAACAAGTAATCTACATACGTTTATTTCATCCCAAACTGTGACATTTTGGTTTTCTGGGATGCTGGAAGGAATAGATAGGAATAAAAGACAGGAAGTAAATTTTGAAATGTTCATTATATCTAAAACTGGTTTTCACCTCTTTCTAATATTTAGCTCCAACCACTACAACAGTGATATTTCTAGAGCTGCTTCCTGTACCGCACAAGTCAACACCATATTCAAGAATTCCCTAGAGCACATATGTGGATATTCTGCAGGAATATAACACAACCCTTCCTATTTAAATTCAAAAATACTAAGGTTGTTCTCAAACTTTAACTATCACTGACATGAGTTATTCCTGAAAGACAACAAATAATTTCAGGGGGGGAGGGGGTCCCCAGTGCTTTAGGGTTAGTTATATGTGATATACATTAATTCAAACAATGATATTCTATATGCAGCCAATAATTTATCATCAAAAACAAAACAATATAGTTCACAGAAGTATAAATGAGTGCCTTGTCCTGACACTGTCTCTCCTGCAGCAAAACACACAAATGCACTGATTTACATGCTGTGATAATCATATTGACTTCAAATAACCTCACTATTTTTGCTGTCCTGAAAGTCTCACTTTTCAAGGAATCATCCAAGGGATCAACAATTCTCAAAGATGAAAAAGAAACAAAACAAAACAACAAAAACAAACAAGAAAGAAACCTAAAATTCAAAACATCTTCTCTGACACCTGATGAACACTATTCCCATCAGAAATCAAAAGATAGCGTGTAACTGGCACAGCTCTTGCATTAAAAGGAGACTGAAGCACAGCAGCTAAAAGATGTCACAATACCATTAAGTTTGCTTGGTGAAAAGGAAAATTTTTAAAAAAATTAAATTCATGTTAACAATCATTCTTGCATCACTTCCATAAAATATTACCATTTCTAACACAAAAAATGACTCTCTGGTAACAACTTTCACTTCAAGGCAACAAATGCAATTCTTATGAATATTCTCTTGGAAAAATGCCCCCAATTCCTTAGAAGATAAATATAATTCTTTTGCTGACCCAAACACCAATGTTCCTTTTCTCAAAAGGAATAAAAGACTAAGCTCATTGCCCTACAGTTTAAGGCACTTCAGCATGAAAAATCAATTAGGCTGTTCATGCACTTAAAATTAGGTAGTTGTTTAAACAGTGCTGAATTAGATGCAAAAAAGAGGTAAAAGTGAGAACAAAAGTCTCACTTTCACTGTAGCACAATGTGCCTACTTACATATTAGTTAGGACTACTTATTTTCTAGGCTGTGGGTGCTACTCAGAGAAAATTTTCCCCAGAGATCTCTTGGCAGTGACTGTGAGAGCCACCTTTCTTTATTCAGTATTTATTTCCCCCTCTTCTGCTGGGCAAGTAATGAAGAATACTGATTTCCAGTAAGCTTTATCAAAAAGCAATCAAAAGCTCAGCATTGTTATCAAAAGCAAAATTGCATTGATTAAATAGAAAAATCATTATAATATAAACCTGATAGACATGTAATTGTAACTTCTTTTTTCTGTACTGAGCAGTAAAAAAAAAAAAAGACAAAGATCTGTTAACAAAAGAAAAATAAGAGATTGAAGAAATATAGGCAAAACTACAATTTATTTTTGAAAATGGTATTTGAAAGTGCCAGTCAGAACAGGCTTTTCATTCTCAAAATATAGTAGGTGTCACATTCAAGGTACCACCAAACAAAATTAACTGCACTGCACATTAACTTAGCTTAACTCTGTTCTTAATCCAACTGGAACTCTGCTGGCAAATTTCTTTGTTTTGAAAATTTCATATATAAAACTGAAGATGTAGGAAGAGCTTTGAGCAAAGAGTTTTCTAAGGACAGGTTACAGCAAAATAGAATTGAATTTTTAGTCAACATGTCTCATAACCAAAATATTTCATTAAGCTCATGTATTGCACTAATTGAACAGCTCTGAGAACAGGTATTTGATACTTGATATTTTTCAGATACCTTTTAGGAAAAAAAGGTAACTTTTTCACACATTGTATAAAAGCATCAGTGAATGCTTCTTCTCCATGTCTTTAGGGAACTGTGACCACCACATGATAAATCATAAGAGCTAGACCAAACGAGTACTGGCTTGAACTCCAAAGCATGTTCTCAGCATTGTGCTAACGCCTATGCCAAGTCGTAAGACCAAGTCCGGAAAAGACAACTAACTTGGGATTGAAAGCAGTACCAAACTGGCTCATTTGGGTGACTGTGGCTTATTAAAGAGCAGTGGAGAAGTCCTTCTTGCCTTAAGAAAAAAAAAAAAAAACCAACTTAAAAAAACCCTGTAGGTAAAGTGCGTGAACTCAAATTGAATGCCTAAACCAAAATGGGAGAGATTCTTTTTGAGGTGACTCAGGAAAGGTAAAAAGACCAAACTGGGCCAAAAGAGCCTTGGGTAAGAACTTAATTCAGCTGTACTCTAGGTAGTGATTTTAATTATACTGTTGAGGTAAATTATACAGTCAGAGGATGGGCACAAATGGCAAATTTGGCATCAGAACAATGTTTCTGGCACAGGCAGGGAAGGCAGAGAAAGTAGTAGCACGAAAAAGCAAATAAGCTTGGCTTAAATACCCTTCCAAAGTGCCAAGGCCAAATATATCTTTTGTGAAAGTGCCTCCATATTCTTACTAATTTAAACACCAGCTGTGCCATTTCCCAAAGTGCTCAGATTCCATCGATACAGTATTTTGGTCACACAGATTACAGAACAATAGCTGAAGTGCTTTACATGCCCTTGGTATAAGTCAACAGCCGCTGTCCCCCTAGGACTTACTCTGCCTTCACAAATAACGGTACAACTAGGGATGAAACTAAGCTCATCTAAGTTCACACTTTACAGTAAACAGGTAAGTAAACTACATATCAATACATTCATTTCAAGAAACAGTTTGGATTCAGACCCAAATACCTCCTCTGAACATACACAACAGAGTCAAGCATCTGCTTATACATGCTAACATAACAGCTAGCACTTTTGGTAGGGGTGACCTCCATTTTTATTCACATGTACACAACATGGACAGTATAAGGTCTTTTGCTAGGGAAAGAAAAGGGGATTTACATACTGAACTGATGCTTTGAGGTATTTGATTTTGTTTTTTTCCCTGAGAGTTGCCTCCCTCTGCTGCCTTCACCAAAGGACTTATCTCTCAGACAGTGAAATAAATAGGAATGAAATTCACTTACCATAAATAAGTTGTGACAATGCTCATATAAGTGAGCTGACTCAGAGATGTATTCGTATTACATCTTCCTCCCTTCTACACCGGTAGCAACTGTATCCTCACAGAGGAGTCACCAGAAAAAAACCTAAACCTTACCCCAGAGTTCCACTATTTCTACAAAGCAGAAATTGCTTTACGAGGCCTTAATGAGAAACTGGTGTGTACCATTTGACCAGCTGTTTCCATCACCTTCCCGCTTCAGGCAGCAACATTCACTTTTTAAACTCTCTCTTACCTTCTGAAGAGGAGTTGGAAATAAGTTATAGCAGGGAGTTGCCCTCAGAGAGGCCTTTTTACCACCACATGCCATCCATCAGGTAAGATGAAGCTCAGCTGCTGTGATTTTACCAGTTACAGAAAATTTCCACACGATTACAAATACTGTTCTGTTCTTCACAAAGCAAGCCATGTTACTGTCTTTGATTGTAAGGTGGATACATTCCTGCAGCAGTGAAGCGGATAGGAATGGTGTAAGGTAATTTTACACTAGGTAACATTCATCAGAAAACTGTTAACATAGATGACAGCCTCCAACTCTCTTGTTAATTACTTGACTGTAAAACTTAAAGAGCTTTAAGTTGACGAGTGTTCTCAATGGAACAGGCATAATTAATTCCCTAGGAAGGGAAAATAAACAACATTTTAAAAAATGCGTACTTCTATGTACAATGTAAATTACGTTTTCCACATTTCTACCTCTTCCTTCCTGTCCCCTCATGGAATAGAAAAAATCCACAAGACTTATATTAGCATTTTAATGGTACAAAAAATGTAGAAGTTAACTTTTCAAGGCTTAAATGACAGCAAATATGAACTATGAAACAATATTTAGAACTAAGAAAAATATTATAATAGGGGAAGATCTGTAACTATTGTTGAAATAGAGTATCTTTGTTGAATAGAGTTTCTTAATGTGAGACCATTTTCTATTATTACTAAATAGTTAGTCTTTACTAACTATTAAAAACCAGACAAAACAGAACAGGAAAATGAACAAAATTGTATCTTTTTTTTCCTCCAAGATTTCTAAGTGGCAAGACACAACAATGTAAATAAAGAAGTTACTGGAAATGGAATTGATAAAAGCATCAGTATTTTTAGAGATGCTGTGAGAAAAACACAATGCATGGTTTCTGTTAGCAAACTAGTGACACTGGATTTTCTTTTAGATAGCAAATGGATATTTGAAGAATAATACAGCGGCTTAAGTAAGATATTAAGGCCTAAGTTTCCCTTAATTCCCTTATTGTTTGTGCTGTGTTTTTTTGTTAAGGACAAATCAAAAAAAAATGGTTATGCTTAACTTTTTCTATAATAAGGTGTGAGAGAAAAGTATTCTTCAGGCTTTATATGGGAAGAAAAAAGTACTGTCAATTTTTCTTCCTCTTCCCTAATTTTCTTCTCCTAGTTTATAATGTAGTGTATTGACAAATGGAAATAAGAAACTGTCCTATTTCTTTCTCTTCTCTACCATCTTCAGAAAAGAGCCTGAATTTTTTAGGAGCCTCACCACATTAAGTGGAAGAAACTATCTATTTCCCTCCTGCACATTTACCCATTTAAATTTGCAAGACACGATCAACTGAGTTTGGAAATCTCATTGGGGTTTCAGTCTATTGTCAAGCTTAGATTTTCAGTCATGACTGAGCTCCTGAGTCCTGGTTGCCTGATTTCCCACGCTTACAAACCAGTCAGTCAACCATCTCGCTCTGAGACAATTTTACTCTGGACTCTATTTCCCACATGCAGTATGGGTAAGATTACACCTCATTTGACCCCCCCATGCACATCTGGTATTAAGGAAACTCTCCTATCTGACCATTCCAGAACCACTCTGGCAGCCACACTTCCACCTCCAGAGCTTTTCACTGCTGGGACCAAGGCCCCTTCACAGCAGGTGGTTCCAGTGAGCCAATGGGTGCCCTGGTTGGCTCCTACATACACCTCACTCACAAAGTGAGACAAGTTTTCCTTACTGGATCATCCCCTAGCTTCCCATAGCAGAGTCTAAGACCTCTGGCTACTTTTAATAATGTTATCATGGTGCAACAACTAAATAACATGCTGGTGACTCTGAGGAGGGACCCTAAACTAAGGGCTACCTGCACTTTTATACTCTCACAGTCTCTGTGTGTGATAGTATGGGATCTGCCAGCTGAGACATCGGATCCTGCTGTGACTCTGAGTGTCCGTTCACCTGGTGGGTGCTACAGGTCCCCCTGCCCTTTTAGGTGCAAAGGGTTGGCAGTTTACAGCCTCTTGCCTTGGGCTCCAGACCCCCAGAGCTCAACCTGCAGCTTGCACTGCAGCTGCATCCCAAGCTACCTGCACCAAATTCTTCAACAACTGGAACATTTTTTTCCGACACTTTCCCAGTGTGCTCTGTGCCTTCAGTCACTCTCATGCATCTTTATACCAAGTCCCAAAGCACATAACACCTGCCCTTGTTCTCCTTCCTTAAAAACACAAATTTATTGGACTGCAACAGAGGCTTCACATTGTTTCAGATAGTCTGTAGCAAAACCAAACAAAAAAAAACCACTCAAAGATGACCAGGAACAAACATTATGATAAAGGGATGTTGAGATTACATGGGATGAACTCCATAGTTTTCACTCTGCTGCAGAACAGATAAGGACAAAAGCAACTCTGCATCTGGTTTGAGAGTCAGCCATAGTGTGGAGTCAGTCAAAGGTGACAGTAACAGCTGAAGTTCATTTCATTAAGAACGAAGGCAACAAATTATTACCAGACTAGGAAATCCCTACTGCATTTTCCACAGTTAGTAAACTTTAGCTTTTTCAGTCTCAAAGGGTCAAAAATTAAGGTTGAACCGTTAGTAGTTATAAGGCAACAAAAGCAGTTTGGATCCCTCAGCTGCTCCTAATAAGGTATTACAATAGGTTATCTAAAACTCATAGTAATTTGCAGGAGATGATACTGGTTTGGGATGACAGCTGGCCTCACAAAAGCTTTGTTTCATCTTGATGCTCTTTCACCCATAACTTGCTGGCAGACAGAACAAGACAAAGATGCTGATGAATACAAAGGGCAAACAGAAAATGATCCTCCTTCCTTTGTGTCTTTGAATCTTCTTCCTCAGGCTGTTCTTGTGACATATTGTGTGTTCCAAACATCAAAGTTCTTTAGAGGCCTGCAATGACAATTTTGAGACAGAAAATACAAAACTAGCACAAGTAGAATGTAAGAAGTATGTCTTTGCCCTTCTGCATATTTTTCCCCAAAGCTTTCAGGTGTGCCAATGCTGCATGTCATGAAGCACTATATTGAATGTCACGGTGTATGACAGTTATATAATTTTCATATTTGGGATAGTTGCTGTATCTGTGGCATAAAGTCCTTTTTTTTGTTTTAAAATCAATATACATATAATACTAATTTTGAATAAAGATGCTTATTTACATGAAATGCTGTGAACAGCATACATATCCTGATGCACAGAAAATCAGTATAAAAGTTGCTGTTCAGAAAGTGTAGTTAACTGATTATAGCTGGAGCTTAACTTTAGGACTCCTGGATTATTTTCCAAGCTGTGCCACTGTTTATTTTACAACTGGAGTCTACGGTACTTTATAATATTACAAAGAATCCTGAGGCACAACTAACAGTTACAGCATAATTTAAGACCCCAGGTGAAAGGCATATTTATCAGTATGACAGTTAAAATTTGCTAGTTAAAAAAAAAAAAAAAAAAACAAAACCAACCAAACAAACAAAAAGAAAAGTCATTAGTGGCATAAAAATTCAGGATGTGACATGACCTGGGCTTATTGTTTTTGATGAAAGTCTTCTCAACCACGCCATGTGAAGATCTGCCCATGACATTTGGAAATGTATGTTAATAATTTTTCACAGATTCATAGAATAATTCAGGTCCAAAGGGATCCTAGCAGGTCATCTGGTCTGAACTCCTGCCCAAAGCAGGGTTAGCTATTCTTTAATCCTTCATAAAAAGCCATTAATCATTCCCTCAGAGTTAAGTTATCAAGAGCATCGCAAATTGTTTAGTAACCTGATTACAGTGATGAATTAATCAAGCCTGAATTTTGCTAATCCAATTACAATACTCTCAAAGAACTCAACGCACATTTGGACATGCAGTGCAGTTACTAATGATTCAGGGCAATTCATAATTCATTTTGAAGATAAAGACAGTGTGGTTTATTTAGCACTGCCTCTGCTACGAGAGTGTAGACATAGGCATTCTCTGTTAAGGAGCCAAAGAGTTTAACACTGCATATTAATTGTATATAGTGAGAGAGAATGCTTACAACAGATCTTCTATGGAAGAGAAGCCAGAGCTCAAGAAGCCATCAGGAAGGGGGAATATTACTACAGATCTGAGAGTGAGGGTGCAGTTCACTAGAGGCAGCTCATGCTTTATAGGCTGGGGCACATGAGTCACAAACAGCACAACCGGTCACAACAGCTCTTTAATACAGAGCTGGTAGAGAGCAGCCTTTCCTGGAAAACAAGGAGAATCATGTAGAATATATTTCCTCCATTCACTTTAGGAATGGCTATGAATGACAATCTCTTTCATTTTAGCTAACGTGTATGTTTTTGGGGATGAAGAACCACAATAGGAAGAGAACTGAAACTATCATCTTGTCTGACTGACCACAGAATTTGATCCATGCAAAGCTTCTTACCTCAATGTCATATATCTCGTAAGATCCGCAGTATTCTGGTGTTTCAGGGAGACATTATTATTAGAAGAGAAACTTATGAAGACGCAGCTTCTGTCAAATTCTTGCATCTACTTACAAGTTAACATACATTATATCTTTGCCTAGTCAAATTCCTCTGACAAGACTCTTCAGCTGGCATAAATTGCCACTGCCCCATTGCCGATTTATGCATCTCAAATTATTAGGTCTATCAGAATCTAAGTCATGTTTTCACCAATATTTTAATGTACTGTGTATATAAAATTGCTTTTGTTCTTCAAAAGAAAAGAAAAAGGCAACACACATACACTACTGGGATGATAAACAACCACTTATTTGAAGTGGCATTTAAATTTACTCTCTAATCCTGCAACCACTGGGGAAGTAAACAATTGTGACCTGATCACAAAAGCAACTACGAATATATGTATCTCAGTCTAAAGGGAATACACCTAAAGGAAGTACACTTATTTACCATGCATATTTCATATCAACTGGCATTTTTGTACAGAGAGGAACTGAAATATTTGTCAAATTTTATTTGCCAAAAACATGAGTAAAAAACCACCCAGCATTAAGATATGATACAGAGTTGCAATAAAATCTGCAGCTATATGTAGGGGGAAAGTTTAATGCATACTAGCTAAGATACAGAGCAGGTGACAGAGAAGTAAGCCAAAAATAGACCTGGAGAGTGGGTATGTGGGTGTGTGTTTTCACTGGTTAAGCCTGAGAATTAGCCCTGGAGTTAGCCTGAGAATTCTTCCCAAAGCCATACAGAAGGCCTCAAGTGCATCTAGTTAAAGTCTCCTTTTAAAATTCTTACCATTGATATCTCTTGAGAGGTTTTTTTCACAGTTACATATGTTGATTTCTCTCTCCTTTCCTTTTGTGAGACACACCCCCATCCCCTACTTTAGCTCTCCTCTTTTTCTAAGTCTGTGCTTGCCTCTCTGGGTATGTGGCCTTCAGTGACAACACATTGAATCTGAAGTATCTTTATTTAAATAATAATATTTTAAATTATACTGTACTTCATAATAAAGCCACAACCACCTGCTGTTTTGCTTCTGCTCCTGGGATGTTTACAATTAACCAGAGCATAATGCTATAATGTCATCCCACTCCTAAATTCAAGGATGTGTGAAATGAGCAGAGAGGAATGCACTCCAGTGCATGTATTATATGCTCCCCAGTCCCCCAGTTTAAGAAGGCTATATTCAAAATCCTCTGCTGTAATACTAACATGATTAAATGACTATATTTAAAGCCTATAAGTTTATAAACTGTACTGAAATAATTTGTGTAGAAATTATACCATTGCTCTTCCCAAGAGCAAAACTTATCACAATCTATCATGACAAAACAGTGTTTTTCATTCTTTATACAATGGAATCGATCTTGTTAATACTCTAAGCAGGTAAATGTTATATATTTCACATATATCAAATACAATTGAAGAGTGGAGACAAAGCAAAAATATCACTTTCTGTGTCTGTAGAGTTCCACCAGGCGAACAATTGAGCAGTACTTTGATTGACTGGGGCACTTTGACCAAAATTTGCACTTTCTCATCTAACATAATAAATCAAAGTATATTTTAGGTCATGCCCAGATCCATTAATGTAAGTATACTTGCAGCTTTATGCACCATTCATAAAATATCCCCATAAAGCTAGTCACAGTGGTGGCTCCTTTGCATAGTCATTCTGCCCTTGCAGACTGGGTCTTGTACAGTTATAATTAAATTCAATCAGCACTAATTTATCTTGTATTTTAGCCAAAATTATTATGCTGAGATAGGCTGGAAGTAGCTGTAGGACTTTCTTTATTCAGTTATTACAGGAATTGCATTTGTTTCCAATAACTAATAAATGGAAGTCAATACAGCTATAGGACAATACAGTGGCAATGATGCCAAGATATCTAGATTAAAACCACTTCCAGATAGAAGTAAAAAAGGCACTTAAGAGAGGTGGAAATACAGATTTTCAGTTTAAATGTACCATTAACAAATTCGACTTTTCATTAACAAGGGCCAAACCAAAGACTTTCAAGTTGTCTCTTAATACCAGAAAGGAAAGGATTTGTCAGCACAATATATAAAGGTCACATTGTGTAAGCTTTAGATATATAGCAGTCAGGCACATTCTAAAAGGGAATAAATAAGTTAAAACAAGCTGGTATCAAATAAATATCAAATTAAACAAAATTAAACCATTATTTTGAAATTACAAGTAGTCTTGACTTCAGAAGTCCTTTGCCTGGCTCTTCTTTTCAATCACGCCAAAACAAATTAATGAAGAAGTAAAGACAACTGCACATAAAAAAAATAAAAATGCACATAACTAAATACTTCACAATTTCATCATGTAAAGATAAATTGAGTTGTATTAAATCATCTAATGCTATTGCTATTTTGCTGTACACCCAAAATACCTCCAGGGATACAGACTTATTTTTCAGCATTTCTATTATTGTTCTCCATGGAGCTATAATGATTTATATGAGGATCTAACCCTGTTTTCTTTCCTTAAACCAATCCAACATTTCACATTAAATCCATTTTGCAGAACATCTGTTTAATCTTCATTATTAATACATGATCATCACAGATCATTCTGTTATCTTCTGTAAAAAACTAGGATCATGAAAGAAACAGCTTATTTATGAGAATTTCAACATCATAAGTACATTCTGTCCTTCCCAAATCATAACAATTTTTTTAACCAGATGACCAGTTTCCTGAATCATATTATATTGTAATAATATCTGAGGTAATTTTGCCTCTGAAATTGGTGTTCAGGAACTGTTAAGTGTGATTAAACTTACAGTGCAATGTTGTCTTGGTTCAGGTGAAAAAAACCACACCTTTCTCTAAAGCTACTATAAGGCAGAAAAAAATTAATTTCAAAGAATGCTCTACCACTAATGCATAACGTTTACCTCATTATGCTAACAATACCTTTCAAAAGAGTTCACCAAAAAAAAAAATAGGTCAAAAGAACGAGAGGAAGGGACAAAGAAGTCTTTCTCTATTAAAACCACATAACACTACATTAAAGTTGGGCAACTCTACATAGCATCATGGATATTACATATATTTAGTGGATGCATCCAAGTGATGCAAATTGTAAACTACAGCTGAACACAGTTAAAGAAATAGTGTCTTTGGCGACAGAATCTCCTGTAGCAGCAAAAATACTCAAAAAGTGAGTATTTCCCAAAGAGATCCCATAGCCTTAACCATTTAAGTAGGCCCTGTACTTATCAGTCTATGCTGCTTGGCAGTAGTGTCACAAGTACTAGAAAATCTAGTTGAATATTTGCCTCCTCAGACAAAAAACCTTTCAAAAATTGCTCTTTTGAGTTTCACCTACTTTTTCTCTCCAGATTGTGGGGAAGGGCTTCCAGTTCAAAAAAAATAAGAAAGAGTAGAAAGCCATAACTAGACAACCATACCTAATGGAAATAATTCAAAGTTTCAGTCAAAAACTTCACATCTTTTTTAGAATAGGAAAAGCAAATTTTAATACAGCCTCTAACATTTTGGATAAAGTCTTAACTATGACAGCAGCTTCACATCAAGGACATATCACAAAATACTTTTAGTGATTTATCTATTAACTTTTACAAACTATTTTAATTATTTTGAAATTTTTTTCTACTGAGTGATTTTTTTTGTTAATAAGGGAAATACAAATGTTGAGTAGTTGTTCTACTACACAATAATGTGTATGAAAATACATCTAGAAATACATGACTGAAGTGCATTTAATGTTTATATTAATTTTAAATGTGCAATGGAGATGTCTTCCAATCAGCATAAATATCAATATAGAATATATACATAAAAGTATGTATATAAAATTTAAGTTGCTTTACATCAAAGAGAATAATGATCACTGAGAGACTGGTTTGATATAAAGGGTTGTTTTTCAGAGTAATACTAATTCTTTTTTTAATATCACAATAGAGGAAATGGAAGTCTTAATCTACTGCACAATACCACAAACAAATTAGTATGGTTGGGCCTCAGTTCTTATTTTTTGCCTTCAGACACAAAATGAAAGAATCTTGAATTTCAGGATTAAAACAGAAGTGTTTTGTCTCCTGTCTAGAAATAAACATCCTAGAGCTCTCCGATGGTGACAGGAGAGTGTGAACAACTTTACATGCATTTTGGATTGCCAACAGATTTTTGCACATGCTTTTCCATTGTAGCTTGTGCATCTGGCCAAAAGCATCATCTTGTTTTCTGTTATCCTTCAGCCCTTTCCACCTAACTCTGGGATATCAAGCAGTACCCTGACCTTGCCATATTCTACTTACAGAAACTTCTGTCCATTCTAGGTCCAACTGTCCAAAGCTGGGGAGAGAAGTCTCGCTACCTCCCACAATAAATATATATTAAGGACTACTCAAAGAATAAATAACAGGCTATAACTCTATATTTTGTACTGCATTTGGGATACTAGAAATAATATTATTTTTATAACTGCAGTTATTTTAGGTAAAATTTTGAATCTTAATGTTTTTCAGTCAGTGCTACCAGTGCTTTCAGTGGAGGGCAAAAACAATTTCTAAAGCTAATAATTAAAAATTTACTTATTGCCAGTCACCTAGGAATTAGGTTACTTAAAGTAGTAAGAATTTTGTTGCTTTGTTGCATTAATAACTCTTGGTAGTTAATGTTAGCAAAACATAAAGTTGTTGGGGATTTTTTCCTTCACATAAAACCCCTAACACTCTTTCTTTTCTGGAAAAAAGGCCAATACTGTCACTGCCCTGCGGAGGCCCAGCAAGGACCCAGAACAAGCACAGTTTCTGGTATTTATGCATTTAGCTTCAAAATATAACTGTGTCTTATCAACAACATCTACCTACAGCTATTAATCTGCTAGTTATCTGCATTGTTGTCACAGTGGCCCTGTTTTTCTTTTTTCTGTAAATAAACATCAGCATAATATCTCAGTCTTTCTAGGCAACGCACTGAACAGGCAAGTAGACTTGGAGGAAAACTTCACAATTATTTGCATCACCCTAAGATAAAAGTAGAGCTTCACCAAGTATCAAATTTGTTGAATATGGAAATAGTTACCTCAAACATACATGTGTGATTCTTACAGCTTTGGTCAATTCACTGGTGACGCCTCCTCTGTACTGTAGTTTCTATTACTCTGATGAGGCAGTGTCACCCAGGAGACATTTAATACTTTCTTCATTTCTTAGAGACACCCAGGGAATGTTTTTGAAGTGGTTTACCCAAAAGTAAAAATAAGATACAGAATTTCACTGTTTTAACCAGATATTTAAAAGCACACATTTTATTCCAGTTTTATGTCTATTTTATTGCTGACTGTGGAAAGTAAATTTCTTGCACCACAACAGAATGATTCTACCTGTATCTTACCAACTGTCAATGGACTTTTGTTTTCCTTTAGGCTCTACTAACCTGCTCGTTAGGAAAAAACACTATACAAAATTAACTATTAAATATGTCTTGAAATTGAGTTTCAAGTTTCAAAACTCTCTGATGGTCTACTGCAAAATATAATTTCCCATCTGACAAAGAAACCAAGTGTCCCTATTCCAGGAAATGCAGTTTGGCCATAACTTTTATTCCCTCAAAAATGTGCAATTTACATTCTTTCAATTTAAAAAGGCCACCATAAAAGGTGTCACATTTATAAAAGCTGTTTCAATAAAAATTTACTTTCACACTATATTTTAAAATTAATTTGACCTTGAATTCTAAATTTCATAAAGGTGAATATACTACACTTCTTTCTAGATGACCATTTTAAAGTATATAGAGAAATCTGACAGCACATCTACTGCATTTGAGACCACAAATTAGGACACTTGGCAAGGAAAGATGTGGTCTACCCCTGTTTCTAGAAAGGTATACACTATGGTTTTGAGTATGCTACTTTAATTCCCTTAAAAACAACTACACTTTTTTAAAAGTTAATTGAAAGCTTAATGGACTTGCATTTCTGGCTTCCCAAGATGGCAGAAGACAAACCAATTATTACCTATAATTATGCCAATAAGGGGGAGGATCTGAATCCCTCAAAAGGAGGATTTTAACGCCAATCTTGCAAATAAAAGTATAAGCTACATGTCAACACAGAGTAGCAAAGCTAAGATCATCAAATACTAGCTGAATTACAAAAAAAAAAAAAAAAGAAAAAACTGAAATAAAATCATCTTTTTGTATTTCTTGTAGCACGTGACTCTTGAGACAGAGATCAGTGGGCCAACATCTTTTCTTCAAGGATCACCAGATTTGCACTCTGAAGTGTTTTTCTCTGCTCAGACACTTAGACTTACTAGCTATCAGCTACATTCACATAATTTCTTTTTTGTACAGAAATCATATATAATGTACTGCAAGTCCTCACATGCCCTTTTCTCCTTGCTATAGTCTTGCAAATCACTGAGACATTCTTCATAGTTAATCAGTTATCTCCCTATCCACTAAATGTAACATTTTATGCCCTTAGTTTTGTAATTGCTCTCGTGGTTTTGTCCTCAGCTGAAAGACACCTTCTCAGTGAGTTTTTCACATTTCAGTTGTCTCAAACTATTGGTAGTGCATGAAGCTATTTACGAGAACGAGCACCTGCAAAGTGACTGAAGTGATTTTAGACTTAAATTTCTATGGCTGACTTCTAAGATATATCTGACAATCTATCTCTCTTGGGAAGAAGAAGAGAAGCACTCTGTAGGAGTTAGGATTTTTCTCTGCATTCTTTTATACAGCCTGACAAAACCACAGCATTTTGTCCTGTATTCTCAAAAAAAGCACTAATTGTAAAAAACCAGTCATTAGCAACAGATGACTAAGGAAAAATACCTGTCATTTGAACACCTATTAAGCTGGTTTTTAATTCCTATTAGAAAGAGCAAGGCATCCGTAAAGATGGGAAGGTTTTTGGTTGAGCACAATGCCTGTTTTCAAATATACTGCCCTTCTTATTAGCACCTGTGTTTTCAGTTTGAATGTATGCTATATTAGGTGTTTTCATACATTTTTTATCTAAATGGTGTATGTGAAAAGCATGGGAAGATATTCACGAGGCTT
Organism: Pseudopipra pipra; assembly: GCF_036250125.1. Lineage (NCBI taxonomy): Eukaryota > Metazoa > Chordata > Aves > Passeriformes > Pipridae > Pseudopipra > Pseudopipra pipra. The sequence continues at coordinate 22,009,757 of NC_087552.1, read as the reverse complement.
ACAAAAGTATATAAATAAATACGCTACAGTATACACACTTTTTTCCTTAAATATTTTCTTCATAGTGCTCTCAGGGTTATCTGTTTGCACTTTATGAACAGAAGTATTTTAGTCCACTATAAACATGCACAATAAATATTCTATGAGAGTACTTTCAAATGTAGGGCAGATTCTAAAATGTACAAAGAGCTCTACATTGGTTGTATCAATTCAGGAAATACTAGATGGAATATTTTATGCTTATCTTCTTTCTCAATATAATTATGACTTTACTATATCTGTTGTAGTCTGTTCAAATGGGAGAAAGAATCTTTGGAGCAGGACTAACACTTCCTCAAATGTGCAGAAAGAAATGGGAAGTTGAGATCAGCACAGAGACTCCATCAAGAACATCTAAGTGTTCCAGTTTCCCACTCTGTAAAGACTTGTATGGGAGCATTATTTTCTACACATGTGCAGATTTCTCTGTAAATATCTGAGCTTCTCACATACTTGAACATAAGCTTGACGTGAATCTTTCCAGGACCGGGATCTTTTCCAGCTCATACTAACTTCAACGAGAATTAGTTTATCTATCCTTCAGGATATCCCTCAGTCTAAAAAAAAGCATGTTAACATAATTACACTAAAGATAAGAATAGATCAGTTAGAAGTATCAATAAAATTGGGGCTATTTCAAATACCACAGCATCGACATTTTCTTACAAATCCATAAACTGAGAATTCCCTGGCTTTCATGTTAACTTTTCTTCCTAGTTTATGTGCTCGCAAATGCAGAAAGATATAACTTCTCCATTTTCAGTTAATAAATTTTGCACATCAATATAATACCAATATAAGAAGGAAATAAACATCACCACTTTTAAAAAAAGGCATGCCAGCAGTCCATTTTCCTCTACTCTTTGAATTACCTAGGACATTACAGAAATTCATTGCTCCTCCCTTACTGTGAGACAATATTATGGTACAAATTTAGACTGTGAAGACAGTCTGCAAATTGAGAGACAATAATCTTTAAGACTGTTGCTATGTCATAAATAGAGGAGGAATTTCATGGTTTGTTTTGTGGGGGGTTTTTTGGGTTTTGATTGGATTTTTTTTTTTTTTTTGAGAGCCAGAGAAAAATGTCAATACTGGTTTTATTTTAGAATCAAGAGCTCTTTATTAGTGGGCAAAAAGAAACTGTACTTCTTAAATAACATGTTTAAAGGCAATGGGCTGAGACTGTCAGCTATTTCTTCATATCAGCAAAGAATCCCACTGTCATCACTGAGACCATTTAGAAACAAAGAATCCCACAGTCTACCATGGATGATATTATTTCTTGCTAAATAAGCAAAGCTCTTAACAGAGATGGCACTTAGATTTGTCATCTGAGTTTCTAGAAAAATTGAGGAGGAAATTGAGGTTAGAAGATTAAGAGTGTTCAAAAACGTCTTCTCTAAAATGATGGGATAATCCTAAAGCTTATAAAATAAGCTAATACAGTAATCCTAAATTATTACTAAACAGAGATTTATTGAGTGGGGTCATAATGCAAGTTTGATTTCATTATATTACTACAAACTGCTCATGACTCAGTTCTAGCTGAGAAGTTCACAATAAGATCAAGTGCAAGGTGATATTCAAAGCCTTTGAGATCAGAAATTTCCTATAAAGAGCAGTCATCTCCACACTCTTCTCTATAATAAACCTATAGACTTGTGCTTTGGTGAGATCCCATCTGGACAAACTCCTTTTCTCACACAGAGAAACAGTCCAGAATTTCTGAACTACATTGCTTCACTGCTGTAGTCCTTGAAACGCAGCCAGAGTCTGATCCAGTGGCCTTTGAAGCAGATAGCCTGGCCTTCATGGCCAATACAGAGCTGTGACCATTGAAGTGTCCCTCCCTGTTACTCTAATTTGGTATCTGCATGAAAACATCTGACTGTCCTGTTAGATCTTTGATTTCAAGCCAGGGCTTTGCCTATATTGCCAAGTGTCACCCCTTTCCCACAGATTTCTTTTGCATACGTGCATGTATACACACACACAATTTAAAATACTCTATTCACAGATGTCGGAAGAGGTAATTGGCTTTCTGTCAATCTTAGTAGAAGCAAAAGAGTTAAGCATATCTAAAAAAGCAAGACGAGCAGTTCTGCAGCTACAGTATAGGGAATTTTCTGAAAGAGACAAATTCTAAAAAGCTTTGCTGAATTTAGCACTACTAGTCTCCTTTCAGTTAGTAAGTTTAAAAAAATAATATAATATTTTTGATTCATTATACTCAAGGCTTTTCTCTCCACAAATAGGACATTATCAATTTTTAAAAGAAAAATCACACTCCTGTCTGCATATTTGGTGTCTTACTTGCAAGAAAAAAGCATGAAGAAACACAGTTGTTTTGCTTACTGAGTTTAAAATATTTTCTTTATCCTCCAAGGAGTGTATTTTCTTTGTGCATGATTACTAAACTTTCTTTTTAGACCTGAACAAAGTTGAAAATTACAGAGCTCAGACATTCTGTCATCCTCTTTCAATTGGATTGCATGGTCTTGTAGAGAATCAGCAGCGGTATTACATTTGTAATTTTAAAATAGCTTCTCTATACTGATTTTCCTACTGATCAGAAGACATAAATTACTTGGAAGAAAACAGAAAAACTGGGTGATAAGTTTTGCTGCAATCAATGTCTCTAATATGTATGAGAATGGGACATCATTTCACCAAAACAATCCATCTGTGAAGTATGCTAAGGGATGACTGCGTTTGGATACAGCAATTAATCACCACATTATTTATAGCACTTCAGAAGCAGCTTACAGTACATTAATCAGGGATAACTTCTGCTTAATGAACAGAGCTGCCAAAACCACCAAACAAGACCATAAAAAACTGAATTGAGAAAGAAAGTATTAGCAAAAGACCGGCAATGATGAAATATTCAAAGCTCCTCTTCAGCAAAGTTCTTCTCCCAGTTTCTCTTCCTACACCACCCATAAGCAACAAATTCCATCTACAAACAACTATGTGACTATATTGGGAGCATCAGATACTCATGAGTAAAAAGAAAACAAAGCAACAAAAAGTCAACTGCATCAGTTTTAGTGCACTGCCATGCACACAGCCACGTGGCTGCGGAAGACACTGGAAATGAAGATTCAACTTATTTATTTATTTTAAAATAAATAAATTTCCTTTGTGTAATTAGGACCACTAGAGTGAGAAGACACATGGATCACGCCTCCATTTATTGTCTCTGCTACAGCGTGGACACTGTTAGAAGTAAAGAAAAGGTGTAGTATGGGGTTTGCTATTTAATCAGCTTTTCAAATCATGGCTCGATGGAAATCTCTTTATTATGTAGAGGCTCACAAAATAAAATCCTGTTTTCCAGAAGTGTGAAAGTGTAACTCTCCTATTCAAAGTACTTGAAAAGAAGTTTAGCAATTAAAACTAAGTAAAACATTAGTAAGATATGGGGAACATGAGTAATTTGCACGTTAGGCATATGCAAATTAAAAATAAGATCTGGTTTAAAGGCATAAAGAACTTCATAAAATTACATGGCTATTAAAAGTAGCTTATATGCTAAGAAGTATTCTGATTTACATAAGCAAATTTATTTCAATTACTACATGCAAATGGTAATTATATTAAGTAAAAACAAATTTTTATTGAAAGCACATCTCATTATAGAAAACATTAATGAATCTTTCAAGTTTGGGTCTTCCATAAGAAGACATGATGAATAAAATATAGAAAAAAATGTTTTTATTATTCAACACACAGTTTAACTATGAAAGTTTAACTATGAAGCAACTGTAATTAGGTTTTGTTAGTCTTCTTTTTTAGCATAGTGTCTATAGACCTCCAAAGAACTTAAGATTTCCACTGGAAGTAACAGTGACGTGCTTATTGTTACTTGTCATATTTTAACATTCTGTAATAAAAATACTCTTTTTTCACTGTTGAAGCTGTGTCTGGCCTTATAAGGATATCTAAATCTATTACTAGCCTAACATTTTACATGTATAAAGGCAGGTACACGTAGGAACTAATGTTTAGTCTAAGAGCATTCACAGAAGTCTTCATGAAACTGTCACTTGACACCACAACATGCATGCACAAACCCCACTTCAATGCGTATGTTTGTGTGTATATTGTGTTTATGAAATGGAAAAAAATCAAATGGTCTGAAATGAAACTGGAACCCTCTCCATAGCAGACGTGTTTGAAGAAAGATCTATCAAGTGATGTGAAATAAATTATTTCTGCGTCACATAGCTGAAAGAAAAGGAATCATAGTACCTATAAATAACACAAAAAGCCCAGCAACAAATTCCTTTGCAAAATACAGATCTACACAAATACCACTCCAGGCTCTCATTGTGTCCCTCCTGGTTAAAAGTTGTTTGTCTAACAGTAGAATTTGGGGCAGTATAAAAGAACGTTGCCAGTGCTTTTGTTATTCACACAGTTATCACTTTCTAAATGGGTCTTGAAGTGCTTTTTTCTTGTTGTACTGGTAACAAAGATTGCCATGAGGTCACTCAAAACACAGCTGAAGGGCTCAAATTAAATATTCATCTTACCTGGTAATGGTAACATCTCCAGCCACATCACGTCAAGTTATTCTGGAAAACGATACTGCCCTCCCAGCATCTGTGTTATGCTGAGCTCACTGAGCTTTCTCCTGACAAATCAAATGCATTTGGGATCAATGGGGCCTGGGGTGAGGGGAAGGAACCCTGTATAGTTAGGTAAAAAAGGTATGAAGAAATACTGTTTACACTATTTTGTCTCATTACTGTTTAAGTGAAACTATCAATCAAGAGGCCTATACATTACTATACAATTATATCAGCACTTTGTTATGTTTTGTTAGTATTCATCAAATGCAGGAGGCAGCATGTGAGCGTGTATGGTAGCATTTCTTCTCAATGATACAGAACAATAAAACACTAGGATAGTCAATTCTCAGCAGCACTGTGCAGATGGTATACATTCTTCAAACAGGTGTGGGGACATAAAACGTGCCTCTATCTTTGCCCAATGACAGTTTGCTAAAACAAATTGCTTAAAGTAAAAGAAACAAAATCTAAAGTGGATGAAGCAACTTGATTATTCTTCAGACATCAAAGACTCATAGTGATTTAAATGGTATTCTAGCATGTACTAAAAATGGCAGATCAATCTCCAAGGAATCTCAGAATTCCTACCTAAAATGAACCCAGTTTTGCTATATCCTGATGAACGCTTTATGATGAAACCAAATACCATCCATCTGAAGTCACTATTTCAACAAAAATTGCATCAGACCACAGAATCACAAATACAAACAAACCCCTGAATATCTCTAAAATGCATTGTAGAATATACCTTTCCTTTCTTTTCTGCCAAAGTCTTTTTATCACTGATAACTGCTCTTAGACAGGCAATGTTCTTTCACCACTGATAAGTCTCCTAGAGGGACAGACTATGCCAGACAGATAAAACTGATGCAGATAAGTACCATGAGCATTTCATAGAACTATAAATAAAAAGGTTTCTAGAAATGAATGATAACAAAAGTAACACTGCAAGCCCAATGAAAAACCTCTAAACACAATGAGAGAGAGAGTTACACAGACAATGGGAAACATACAAACAAATAGGACAGACAGAAAAGGCTCCATGTGTAGAAGAACAGCATTCTGCTTTGAATCAGAATGCATTTAAAAAGCAATATCAGAAAACTCAATCAGGCAAGACATAAGCTCTCTGTAAGCATATCCAAGTCAAATCAATTTACCATACTGAACCACAAAATCAGGCCTAAAACTGCGACTATTATGAAGGCCTATCTGACAAAATAGCAGTCCCTAAATGGTCTTGCAAAAAGTTCTGTATGACACAGAAATTAATTACCTGCAAACCAAATGACAAGGCATCAGCTTTCATTAACAGCTTCAGAGACATCTTAAAGTCAACAGGAGAATGCTGCTGATCTCATTCCTAAAAAAGGGGCAGATTATCTCCTTATCACATACCAGCTGTGAAAAAAGAAACAATCCTTCGGACAGCCAGTGAAAAAAAGAAGAGAGATACAGGTTTGCATATCTCAAAGAAAACAAACTCACTGAACCTCCCTAGGTCCTAGAACACCTGCAGGCACTCACATAGATAGATAACTACCAACTACCAGGCAACTTTGTCAAGCTGACCCAAAATCACTATCACAGTCCATTTGAATGACAGGTAAGACAGTACGACTTAAGCTTCTGAGAGAACTCCCTTTAGAATAAAAAATTATTGTGAAATGTTTATTCCTCATTCAAACCTTGAGACCCCAGGGTTACTTGCATTTTCACATGTAATCCAATTAGTAAGATTGAGACTAAGCTAATTGCAGCAGAAAAAAACCCAACACCAATCATCAGGCAAACCTTGTGGTTTCTGTGGTTTCACACTTTTTCTTTAATACCTGTCCAACAGATAATACAGGATTTTCATTCTGAACCAGCTCCCACTGCAGCAGGATAAATAAATAACAGAACTACTCAGGAGTCATATGCAATGCATTCTGCATAGAGTACTAGGTTGGAAATTAAACCATGCATGCTGGTAATCAAAAGAATCAGCTTTCAAAGGGAAGGTAATTCTCTTTATATCTAAAGGACACAAATAGATCTAGCAAATCTGTACCCCACAAAATCTTTGTGTTTCACTAGCAGATGTTGGAAAGCAATCAACATGAATTAGTAGCATTCATGAAACTGATATTTTACTAGATAATTTCTGGTTTGTATGAAATGTGTAATTGTGAAGTTTTTTGCATGTCTAAATTAACTAGACATTGGAAATAACTGTACTAAGGATTAAACAGTGATTTGCACAAAAAAGTTCTTGGTAAGCAAAACATTCTCTTCCCTGCTTCTTTTATTAGCTATGTCTTTGAGCATAACTTCAGCACTCCTTTGAAAGCACTGCATTTATCAGCCTTAATTTTATGTCCCAGTCTACTGTAAAAATGTCACCTCTTACTCAATGGCCTTTCCTCAGCCTCTCTGTAATAAACTCTTTGGGAAGATTTTAACATAATTTCATCCACTGAAGAATTTGTTTTTAAAGAACATTCAGTAGTGGAGATCATAGAAATTCATTTCTATTTTCTTTTGCTTGGATACCTGGAAGATTTTGAAGTTTCAGTTGTTCCTCACTATGCTAACAAGCCAAACTGATTGTGCTCTGACCAAAAGAAGAAACAAATGAATAGGAGAACAAAACAACATAAAACCAAAATAGTATATATACTACTGATGTAAGAGAGGTCTGTGACAAGACCAGGAATGAAGTTCCAATATGGGCTCTGCAAATCTACTAAGCTAGCGGATGATTCTTATTTCATTATCATACATGTGAGAAAACAGTTATGGACTGAAGAGACTTTCACTGTACTTGAATTTACATCTCAACACAGCTCTGATTCTCTTTCTATGAGCACAATAGCTTACAAACATATGTAGATAAATTTCTTGTACTTTAAAAATATTCAATCAATCTAATATTTCCGATATTGTTATGCACACAATATACGTGAATGTTCAACTGTCTTCCTTTGCCATTCTCTTGTGGGTTTTTTGTCACTCCTTTCCTAAACAATAAGAGTGATACTCAGCATTGGTGTCAAATTCTTTCTTGCTCTTTCAGCCACCTGCAGTTTCTACCAGCTCTGCTCACTCCTCTTCCTCTGTCTTCACCCTTTCTCATACAGCACATCCACACCTTCCTATTCTTCATCGTTATTATTTTCTTCCTTTCATCATGAAGCTACACTTTGTCGCTCCTTTTCCATACTTGTGCCATCATTCTAAAGCTCCTTACATTCAGTGATTGCTGCTTAGGAGCTTTCTTGATCAGTGGTAGTATATTTAGGTTTAACAGCCTTCTGAAATCTCTTTCTCTGCTTTCGTGCATTTGCTTCTTCAGATCCAGAAAAAACATTCAGCATCCTTAATACCCAATGGCACAGTTTTGCTCACTTTAATTATGTCTTCTGAGGAGCATCTTCTCTTGCTTGTTTTGAGACTGCTTTCTGCTAGCTTCCCTTGATGTGCCATTGTTCTTGCACAGAAAGAAATTGTAAATAATTATTCTCTGATCATCTTCCCTCAATTTTACAATGATTTCTGGATTCCTGTAATATACCTTTTGGTCATATCTTTTTTTTTTCTAATCTGAAGAGTCCTTGATTATTCAATTGTTACTTAGGATAAAATATTTTTTTAATAAACTCATCATTCTTCTTTTTCTTACCTTTGCAAGTACTAATATATCCATCCAAGACAAACTTCAAGACATGGACTATGAATGTATAAAAAGCCATAAAAAATGTCTCAGGTCTTTTTCCACTCTTTTCCCAATAATTTCTAATGGCCTAGAATTATTCATGGCAGCACCTATATCTCATTCTTAAAAAGCAGTAATTAATTGCTTGGCCATCATTGTGTATGATTGCAACTGGGATTTTTTCCTAACTTCATTTGCACCTCCTCACATTTACTTAGACTGAATTTCATCCGCTTTTTTGCAGCTCTTAGAAGTTGCCTCTTCTCTTTTTTATCTTGACTAGCTTGGCAATCTCACAGGAATTCATTATTAGTCACTATAAACCCTTTTTTCCAGAATATTCAGACCCCAGTGCAAAATCCTATGACTGAACCCTAACACCTACCCTATCGTTTTGTGTTTTGTTGGTCTGAGTTTGTTTTTATTTTAAAGAATTTCTCCATGTTGTGTGCCTCTCAATTTCTCTCATGGCTAGTTAGTTTTTCCTATAGTTTTGGTGAGAAATCTTTTCAAATACTTTCTGGAAACCTAAGTAGACTGTATCAACAGGACTACTCCAGCTCCCACAGTGAATTTTAACAGTGAGGAAAGACTAAACAAGCAATGTTGAGTCTTTCCCCAAGCTATCATACGTATTTATATGTCCAGTTACTGTTCCTTGTTATAGTTTCTATCAATTTGGTGAATGCAGGCTTAGTGGTTAGTAGTTCCCTGGATACTCTCAAGAAACCATTTTATAGCTTGGCATTGCATTAATCTTTCTCCAACTCTTTTATACCAAGGAATAGGCAAGAGGCAACACAATACAGTTCAATTTTACTATTTCACCCCTAATGGTCCTCTAGAACTCTTGGGTAAATGCCACTGGGATCAGATATTTTTAACCAATATTTACTGTTTATTTTGTCAGTTTACTCTGCTGCCTCTTATACAGAGTTTCATTCTCTAATGAACTCCCCAAAAAAAAATTCACCATGTGGGAATCTGACCAGTGTATTTTGCATTTGCATTGTTACTGCAACAAATCCTTTTTATGCTTCAACTTCTTATACTGTGATGATCCACTGGCCTTACAAACTACCTGACAGGCACCCCACAATTCATGAGTTTGAAAAAAGTCTTCAAAAGTTCTTCCTCTATCTTGTATGTTCTGCCTTACAGTTTTTACATTTAACCTAACAGATTTTACATTCTTCTTTTATTTTTGAGATATTCTGTGAAGAACATTTACATATTCGATGGTTTCTCTAATCTCAGTATTTAATGATGATGCTTTTTAACCTTGGTCTTTCTACAGTGCTTTAATGCATTATTTTTTTTAGCTTCCAATATAGTGGCTTGAAACCATATCCACGTCATCTGTTAAGATGATTTTTTAGCTGCCTCTATCAGTTTCTTTTTAACAAGCATCCTCATTTTTCTAAAACTCACATTTGTGGAATTGAGAACTGCTGTATTGGTTCTTCTGATTCTTGTTCCTGACAGGATGTTGAATTTAAGCACATGGTTACAGAATGTACTTTGGTAATAACATTGTGTCAATAAACAGCCCCTCTATTGATTCTCCAATTACCTTCCTCAATGAAAAGTAAATTATGGTGTCTAAAAGTTGAGTTTGACTTGACAGCTACTACCCAATTGACATAGGGAGGCCACAATCATGGTGAGCTGAAAAAACATATTTCTTTTATGTTTCCTGGCAAGTGTCTCTGGCCTCTCCTGGTATGTCATGTTCATTGATCAAGCACTTATAAACATTATTAGATAGATAGATAGATAGATATAGATAGATAGATACATATATAGATATATAGATATAAACAGAAATTCAGTAGGGATTCTTAATTGCTCCCTGACATAATTAATTTGTTGATCTCATATAACTTTGCATTTCATTTACTACATAGCACTTTTTCTCCATACATGACAAACCTTTCCTATATTACCTGGTTAATATACCAGTACCCCTTTTCCTTCCAGAAAATTCCCAGTATTCTTTTTATAGCAATAGGCTAAATTAAAGCTAGGCATCCTATAAAATCCAGGTATTATGAAGATTACAGCCTAACCCTTAAAATTCTTCATATTTAGAGAATACGGTATTGGCAAATTCAATACCTTAGATGTTGGAAGATTCCAGAAATAAGCCTGTCTAAACAAGCTCTCCCTGACATCCTTGTATGCATATGGCATATTCTCTATTTACATTCAAATATTGTATTTCTACAGGACAACTCTTCTGTTCAAAGCAGGGTATGGATATTACTCGATTGATCGTTATTCATCTCTTGTTTCCACATTCACCACCCAGACTGTAATCCCACAGTGTATTTACTGGACACGATCCAAACCCTGTGCTGAATACAGAATTATTACTTTCCTCATGGGCCTTCAATAGTTCTCTTATTCTATTATCTTACTGTGCTCCTCTTTTAAACAAACATAATTAATCTAGCTTCGTAACTCTCCTGTAAAACAAGGTGGTCCATATTATACACAAAGAACAGAGGGGCAGCAATTAAAGGCAAAATTGTCCACGAGTCAATTAATTTACCTTGTTAATTAGAAAGCAATATCTTAAAACCCACTCAATATCCCTATGAAACACATTTCCAATGATATGACTAACACTATAACCACTTCTCAAGTAAGATATCATGTATATCATGGGGATAGCTGGGAAGCCAGAAAAGAACAAGGATAAAACATTAAATTTGAGTAACTTGCTGCGTATTCAGCAAATATTGGTTCTCTACAGCAAACATTCCTAGTCTATTTTGATTTCTATTCAATTCTCACTTTTTCCATGTGCCTTGCAACAATTAAAGAATATATGCAACTTTACTTAGTTCCCATAGCAGTTTGACGTGCATAGTCATAAAAGAAAAAACAAAAACAAAACAAAAAAAACCCAACCCAACCAACCAACCAAACAGAAAAACCAACAAACATCCCCCACTCCAAAAGAACAAACCAAAAGACATCTGATCATATAATTAGAGTATAAGCTTACAAAATAACTGTTAATAAGCACACTGTGATTGTCTGTGTGGACACTGTAGAAGAATGTGAGATGTCTACACAGGAGATGTTTCCACACAGTGGAAAAGTCTGTTAGGGACAACAGGTTGGGTATGAAAATAGTTCACAGAGATCTCAAAGAAATACAGTAGAGAAACTTTCTTCCAGGTAAACAAGGAAGACTTTTTTCAGCCCTTTAAATCCACCCATCTGCCTGCCTGGATACCGTATCTGCCTTTTCAGAATTTCAGATAAGCTCCAACAAAGAGTACTTAAGAAGCTGGGATAAAATTCTCTCATTTCAGATTTCAGCGATTAGCAAAATAATGTGTAGCAGCATTGAAGACAGGCTATAGATAAGCTAGAGGAGATGCAGGACGATAATCCACAGGTACATAAAAGGCTGCTAACAAAGAGGATGGGAATAGTCTGTTTTCCATGTTCATTAATGGATTCCACTTGCAGCAAGAACAATGCATATTAAACATAATGGAAACTTTCAAACAGTGAAAAGAGTAACAGACTGCGACAAATTGCCTGGTGAGGATGTGGAAAGTCTGTAATTAGAACAGGCAAGACAGATATCTGCTTGGAACGATACACATAAAATTACTTGGGGTAAGAATATTACCTCTTGAGGCCCATTCCAGTCCTAGTTTTCCACTTTTCTTTACACTCCATAACATCATTAAAAAATTAAAACTATTTTTCTAAAATTCTCTCTGTATGGAACGTATATTTAAAAGAATTCACCTCCTCCAGTAGCCAGTATAAAATTGCAGTGATTATTCAATAGGAAATGAAAAAAGAATATTTCATGTTTCCCTATGCTAGTTTATATCAACTGAAATACTGAGAATCTTAGAAATGCTTCCACTTTTATGGGTAACAACAAATGGAAAAGCCCCCTGTGCACACAGACATCAAGTAGCTGCATATATACAAAATGATACATGCAAAAGTCAAAGTGCAGTGACACTACAGCATGCATCTAAAAGTTGATTGCCTGATTCAAATATGTCTCATCTGCCTCTGACTATTGAAAAAAAAGAAAAGGGGAGGGAGGCAGTGGGGAATCAGTAGGTAATAGTGGCAATTTTTCACTCAGACAAATGTAATCCAATATGACAATTATAAATTCCTTGTCACTGTTATAACCACCTGAGAACTTTTTTCCTCTAGCAAGTATCTATCTAGGTCCAATTTATCTTTTAAACAAAGGCAATTAAACTAGTGCTGAAGAAGAGATAGTGTTCCTCATGCTGTCACTTCAGTATCCCAGTCTCCTCAGGGCTCATTTCAAAGATGTGCCACAGTAACCTTCACAGACCTCTGACATATGAGAGTTCAAATGTACACTGATATCTGATTCACTAGGTCTCTTCTGATCTGAATTCACTACCTACACCACAGCAATGAGCTCAGGCCCAAGATTGACTGAGACTACTCCTGAAGCTGCAGCTCTAGTAGACTGCAGGCAAATCAGCCCCAGGAATTGGAGCAGAGGACAGACAGCTCATTTCTCCAGTATTTTTCCCAGATTTATCGGAAGAGGACAAGAGAATAGCAAAGCAACCTTCATGACAAGAATAAAAAAGGGAAACAGGACATCAGGAGGGATATGGGGGAATAAGGGGAAAATGGGGGGAAAGTGTCACAGAGTCACAGACATAGGTAGGTAAGAAAAGTGATTAAAGAAGGAAACCAGCAGTGGGAGGATAAGGGAAAGGGGATAATGTCTAAAATTGAAGGCAAATATACTTGGGGAAAGACATCCAGAATGGCCCTATGAGGAAACTGGGACTTCAACAGTAGCAGAGTAAGCAGGAATAAAATAACATTTTGTATGAGAATTAGGACAAACAGGAATATGAAAATGTTAGGATATCAGACAATGTAGTAAATTTGGACAGCAGGAGTCTGCATTTGTTTTGCAAGAAATTTGAGGAGTAGAAGAAAAGGGGAAGAAATTGAATTGATATAAAAGAAAACAACAACGTTCTGAACTAAACCTAGGGCTGTTGAGAAGCTGAGATGATGGTGCAATTGGACAATAAAACAGGAATGAGACAATTATGTCTAGATTTGGATCCAGAGAACAAGGAGAGGGGAACAGGAATCTCATATTGAAAATGAGAAGAAGGGTGGGGGATGGGGAGGTGCAGGAAGAAAAAAAACTAACTCATACAATGGCACAAGGGAGAGAGTCTTGTTGGCAAGAAGCTTAAGTAGTGAAAACAAGATCTCTGTAAGTAAAGAGAAAGAGCCTAGAACAAAGAAAGGGAAAAAGTGGAATCAAACACGGGAATAATCTGGAGTAAATGGAGTATATTCCACATCAGAGCCTGGAATGCAACCAAAGAATCCCCAGTCTTGCCAACACTCTGCTGTCAGCAATCACCTATGAATCCCATCTGAGAAAAACCCACATATAGTGAGCTTTCACAGATAGTCAGCAAATGCTTGCTCTCATTTTCTGGTTGCCTGCCTGCAGACCCTTGGGTCTGACTTGCAAAAGTGCTAAGCACTCGCAACAGTGAGTGAAGCGGTGTGAAAATAAATTCATTAGTACCTGTGATGTACTCAGATACTATGGCAATGAGAGCCATGCTGAAGCTCATGAGAATATGAGTAATTGTGACTTGATAAAGATTTTAAATTGAGTGCTATAAATAAGATATAGGGATATACACTGAACATCAAGGTAAAAGCAAAGTATCAAAATTGCTCACAGAGGGAACCCATTTGGTGTATCTAAAGCACCACGAGGTAGAAGATGTGTAAAACAAAGATTACTAATGTAGGTACACAAGGAGAATATTTGTTTAGCATAGTGAATGTCTTGACTTTTGAAGCTATATTGGCTGATTAGTTTTATTCATGTCAATGTCATCCAAATATTCCACTCACAAGTAACTGGTATGACCTCATCCAATCTACACCTAAAGTGCAGTTCCTGTCTTGCAAAATTACTAGTATGGGTAATAAATTAAAGTCAACAGGTCGTTTGGTGATGTCTTCCACCAACATGACTTCAATTCCACTCTTAGTTCCGCTTAAAGTAGTAATACAAAATGCTTTTCTCAAATTTGTAAATATCCTAAAAAGGATAGTGTTTATTGGCCCGTTACAACTTAATACACATTAAAAAATAAAAGTAAACAATTACTAGAGCATTTTAAAACAATGAAGTGATAGTTTTAAAAGTGTTGGAGAGGGTTTATTCTGCTAATACTACCTGATTCCTTTTTTCACTGTTGTCAATTTGGCTAACTATCAAGACCAGCATCATACTCACACTTCCTGAGGCTACTCAAATTCATAAAGTTTCTCCCATATTTTTTTTCTAGACTAGGGCTCAGGGCAGTTTAAATTTTTACTTTCTTCAGTGCTAATTTTATTTTCTTTTTGTATTACAGCCAGTTCACCGTACTAGTTTCCAAATACTGGTACAATTACTGTTGCATGACAGTTTTCCAGTAAATAAAGATTTATCTGGTTTAACAACTAAGTCAAAGATTAAAGTCAGCTTTAAGTCAGATGGAAGGGACTAATGGTTCAGCCCAAACCCAGAAGACAGATATTTAGTGTTCCCCAAAAGCAGGATGTACTGAGTTGAACAATTTACATTTACCAGCTTAGAAGAAATCTCCATCTGATTTCCCAAATACAAAATAGGTTGAAATGTAAGTTTGATGTAAAACCAATTCCTTCACTTTCAAAAATTCAACCTCTTGATTTGGCATGGAGACAAAGATGCACAAAATCATTCACTGCTGACTCGACTGAATCATGAACGATTTAGATCCTTATCAGGATCAGCATTTTCTCAAGCTACAGTCAAGGCCTATTAGTTTTTCATATTATTGGATAATTTTTTATCTGTTTGACAGGACTGCTTACATCAAATATTCCTGTAAAAGAAGTAAGTCATGTGCTATTTTTATAGCACTGGAAATTTTTACTTGCACATTGGAGACACCTTAGAAAACAACTTAAACTCATCTTAGAAAAAAACTGGAACTCCTGTGATCATCAAAAATGCTGAATAAATGTAATTTTCCTAAAAGCTTATGTAGCATCTGCATATGGGCAAAAAACAGGCCTACAAGAGATGTGTCTTCCTGCTACTTCCAAAATGCTAAATTTCTTCCTACTAGATAAAAGCTTTTAACACTTTAAAACTTGTTATTCTCTAACAAAGCAGTCATTGCAACCATACATAAGGATTTGGGTTTTTTCTTGAAGTAGAACAAAGATGAAGGCTCTCATGGGAATGTTCTATGCAGTAATTTTCACTCCGGACGTGTGAGAAAGTTCAAATAAGATATGAAAGGAGCTCTACCTGAAAGCTTTTTAAAATTCCATTTTTTCAGCGCTTCTCGGTTATCCACAATAATACTCCTATTCATATTGCAGTAGCATGCAGTGACTCCTGATGAGGACCAGGACCCAAATTAACATCAATATTATTTCAGATCTTTTAAATTTCATTTAATAAAACATACACTAAGCTTGGTATCTATTAAAGGTGTCATCTAGCAATCCACGTCTCAAATGTGCACACAGTTAAACAGAGAGATCAGTAGTAACCTTGGAAGCCACGAGTGATACCTTTGCACGCCAGTCCCCTGTCATCTGTGACACACATGCATCATGAATGTTCTCATTTTTGAGACTTTAGTCCAATTCTCTAAGCTGTTTTGTCATTTTCTTCTTGTTTAGACCAGTGATAAGAATGAACGGGAAGAAGTAGGGAAAAAGACCACTGTTCTGAAGATATCTAGTAGATTTAAACAGCAATATCATGTTATCTGCATCTGACCTGCAGCTTTACCCCACCTGCTGAGAGCTGGAAAGAACAGATGAAACACAAAACACATTCTCTCATGATATGGCTGGCCATGTCCCCAAAGATTTTCTTAAATCCCCACAGGAAATTCAAAATGAAAGCAAACAATGAAGAAATGTTTGAAAATAAAAGTTCTAATGTCATACTTCAAATCATAAAAGGAATATGACTGATCAGAAAACATTTGTAAAATTAAAAATAAATAAATAAACTTATTTTCACTCCTGGTGGAGGAAGGAGGCCCTGACGGAAAAGGAAGATAAACGACAAAACAAATTAGAATTTGAAAAACAACAAGATTTACCACAATATGTTTGTTTTCTATTTTAATCTGCTGCATTAAAAGGGATCAGGATTCGGAATTTCACACTTATTTATCACCTGGTTAAACAACATTTAGTAACACAGCACTAGGGAGCTGCTGTGCCACTGAGCAGAACATAGACTAATTCTACCCTGATCAAGCAGCAGTCATTGCATCTCCATATCATTAGGTTACCCTTAGAGAGATATCCCAGTACTGAGGCTATTCTAATTAAGTTTGTTGTTGTGAGTAAGTGAAACGTGGTGCACAGTAATTCCAGCATTTCTGTGGCAGAACTATACAGCATTTCAACAGGTATGAAAAAAAACCATTTGTTTTTAACATGAAAGCTTAATACAGCTCTGGTGTAGAGCAATTTAAGAAGAAACATTCCAGATTTGCATCTTCAAATCTGCCTTCAGAAAGCCAGGACTGAAGTCAGCTGACAACCTTTAAGGCTTAATTGAAAAGAAAGCCTGTCAGTAGCTTTCAGTCTCATTTTGCTTCTGGGTAAGAGACTCAGTTTTAATTTGTTGTGCAAGATGAGCATGAAAAGGTAAGACTCGGTCACCTAGTGAGTCACCACACAAAATAAATGACTAATGGGTCTATCTGCATTTGACAGATTGAGGTTCAAATCCCACTGCTCCTTCAGGAAAGGCAGATCTACTGCTTGGAGGAACAGGGGTTCATAGCACAGGTTATGCAGATAAGTTTAAAAAAATAAAAAAAAAAGGCCAGCCACTTCCTACATGCTGCCTCTAGAAAGTTCCTGTTAACTTTGTTTATCAAGAAAACATGATTACTGTGTGTGCAGTCATCTGCCTCCCTACAAACTCTTGCACTGACATCCTTTTAATTCTGATGACGTGACTCCTCTCTGCCTCCTCCATTGACCATCCCTTGCACAGTACAGATTACATTTTTTTCATTATGCCTCCCTGCTTGCCTATATGTGTTCTCCTATTTGCTTTTCCTCAAACATTAAACCAGTCTGTTCATTCACAGTATCATCTCACTTTTGCTTTTCACTCAAATTTTGACTTCATCAAAATACATTACATTCTTTAAATCCCCTCTGAGAAAGTTTTGCTTATCATATAGACTGACAGCTATTTGTTAAAACCAAAGTAGTTTCCAGAGGTTGTCTACTTAATTTCCTTGCAACTTCATTCCAGTACTAAAGCATTATGCCCAAGTTACAAGCAGAAGAGAAAAAGAAAAAAAATGGAAAAAGAAAAAAAGGAAAAAGAAAAAAGCAATACGCAAACAACAATAAAACAAACAAACAAACAAAAAAATATCAAAACCCAACATCCCTCAAAACCCCCAAAAGCAAATGTTTGGAAGGCCTGTAGAAGTCCAGAGAACCAGCAATCACACCAGTTTCCAAACCTGGTGTTCAGGCCATTTTACGCATTCTGCCAAATGGAAATATTTTGTGTGCATACAAACCAGTCAGTTGTAAACTCCCCACAACTGCCACAGTTGTTTTCTGCTGATCTACAGGAAATAAACATCTCAGACATGTTTTTAAAAAGTTGCTCATTTTTAACAGAAGCAACTGGAATATACAGGTTAATTAAGATCACAAAATGGATGAGGTTGGGAGACAACCCTCTGCTCAAGCAGAGCCACTTGGAACTGGCTGTCCAGGACCCTATCCCTAGACTAAGGTGTAGGCCATCTCTCCTTCTAGCAGAGATGCTTTTCCTCAGCTTTGTAAAGTAGAACCTGTCTCTTCTGAGTAGTCCTCAGAAAGTGTCCCATGGTCATAAACCCCAAAAACTAACCATTAATATTTTCCTTCAGAGTGAATGAGAAAACAAAGGCAATAAAACAACCCAAGCACAGGTCTAGCCACCTTGTTCAGATGGACAGTTTACTTAGACACCTACTAGAAAGTTTAAGTTAGATAAAATAAATCAGCAAGGAGCTTAGAAAACTAGCAGAATAGCTTGTTCTCTCTTCCTTGTAAAATTCTTTCAATTAGGGAGCCATGTATAGTTCTTGTTCCTTCAGTGTTCAAGCCAGAACCCTCTAGTGTCAGTGTCTACCTATTACATCAGCTCTGATTGAAAGTACTTTGTTATAGTTTGCTTTGAAGTTGGTAATATTTTCTTTTAGATGTCAACCTCGCTGCAGCAGTTGAGGACACTGCTATGACAGGATCACAGAGTTAAACATTTGAAACCAACTGGAGCCTTTTGTTTGTTCTGAAAAGAAGCGGAGCAGTGCTGAATAACATTTCCAAGAGAAATCATCACCCAACTGCACCTGCATTAGCAGCTTGTGGGGAGGAAGACAACCAGAACGCAGGGAGGAAAATTACAGCTAATAGCTAAGAGGAAGAAATGGATTGATGAGTTACGCTTTTGTTTCACTGCCCGTAAAGGCGGCCTGAGACTAATTTATTCTAAAACAGCAAGTGTTTTTGTTTAATTAGATGCTTAGATTTAGATACTGATTACACAGATCTTTGTGATTTGTTTTTATTTAATTTGCTGGATATTTCAAAGATGTGACCAACAAGATGCTGTTCTACTCCTCCAAGTGGAGACAAAGTAGTGAATTCGTAACAGAGACAGCTTCTTTGTTGTAATTTTTTTTTCCCAACCTGGAGCTTTAATTAAACAATATGAAAAATTACAAAAGATTAAAATTTTATTCTTTTCACAGTTATTCAAGTGTTACTTGAATAACATCTTTATTTCAATGCTTTGTTAGTCAGTTGTACTACTTTCAGTGCAAATGAGTAACAATGACCTCTACTCCAAGAAGCTTACAAAGGATAAAACTATAGATAACAGTTGGATGTAACTGAAGTACAAAAATGCAAGTGGTATATCAGAGTTACACAGTCAATCAGTTTCACAGTACATCAAGGTCTGAATTTTTAATTAAAAAAAAAAAAAAAGGAAATCAGACCTTTCTTGGATATCACAGATCCAAACAGTGCAGAAATTCATTGGTGGCAAGAAAAAGTTGATTCTGCAGCACCAGAACACGCATAATATATATCTGCAGGTGTATGCCTAAACTAAGAACATGAATTCCCACCTGCCAATTCCACTGACCTGAATAGGCACCATAATCCAGACCTTTGTATAGCTTTGCTCATATTTAGATTTCTGAACTCTTTCAAGGCTAGTAACTTCTTCATTCTACCTTGTACAGTGAAGTTATGTTACTAGTTGATAATAAAGAGAAGTCAATATGATACCAAATGCCACTGGGAAGGAGAATTCAGTTTGAGAAGTCAACTTTACAGACTCAGGGGTCTCCATCTGACAAGGCTGAAAGGCTCATCAGCCTCAGGGAACTGTCCAAAGCAAGGCAGATTTGGCCCTGACAAATAGCAGAAATTCTGACACTGCAGAGGACTAGATAGATGCCTGTGGAAATGTCACTGGCATCAAATTAGGAAAAGGTGTTCAGCTTGCTGGACATTAGCAATTGTGCTCCAAGACCCTACTATACTGGCTTTTTGTTTTGCTCAGATCTGTAGTCAACTTTGGTCAAGTAGTACAAAATATCCAAATTAATGCTTCAGTACCTATTGACAGACTCCACAAGGACTGTCAAAACAACGAAGAAAATATGCTACTCCACCATCTGAAGTTCCCATGCATGTCCCTTCCTTCTTTCTACACAAAAAAGTCATCATGCAGCACTGAATTCACCCTCCATTCCCCATGTCGGTGTTTCATTTGAACTCAAGCAGCTATACTGAAAGGAAAGTTATTGACACAGACTGCAGTATTAGCATCCTTTTTTTTTCCGGAAAGAGATGCATTAAACAGACTCATCAAAGCTTGAAGAATTGTTTAAATCAGATACTCCAGCTTTACCAAATTAAAACAAACAAAAAACCCTCAAAACACTGTTAGCAGTAATTACTTCCCAGCTTTTTAATGGCAAATGGTTTATAAACTAAAATAGTAAAACCAGATTAAAAAAAAAATCATGTCTGGACAATCACAAAACCTCTATTTCCTAAATCCCTTCTTCCCCACTATTTCATTCATTTGTCATACTGGCTTGTAAAGCACTGCACTCTTCTTGACCTGCCTGCAGGAGAACATCGGTTTGAAGGTACAGTTTCCATGATTTGACTGTGAAGGACATGCCCCTTCCAGTCACAGCATCCCTGAGCTTCTGTCAAAATAATCTCTTTCTTTATTATTTGATGCTGACATTCCAGAAAACATTACTTGAGAAAAAAAAAAGGCAAACACACACATGTACACATGCTTGGGAGATGGACCGGGGTGGATAGACATATCTGAGGAAATCAAAAGAGCACAATAACCTTCCATAGCAATGAAGTCTGCAGCAGAGCACCATTATAAAACTGATTAAGCTTCATGTGAGGAGCAAATGATGTATGTACAGTTTAAAATTACTTTTGAGAGCCTTAATGGACAAAGTAAGTTATTGGAAAAACAGCATCTCTCAAAGCGCATGTGTCTAGTTCCCCACGTGCAAACATCTCTGTTGGCACCAACATCTGTTCAGAGTACATGCAGCTTTGCCTTTCTTTCACCTCTGACAATCCAGGCAATAGCATGTAGAAGCAATGCCCATATTAGTGGTGCTTAATTGATATTGAGAACCACTGATTAGAAAGGGTCGTAAGGTGTTTTGGAGTTAAACAGCTACCTCCATCTTCTCTGTAAGATTAGAAGACAGTATTTTGATATTGTCTTTCCTACTTGCTCATTTTTTGTTACAAATAATTCAGGTAATATTAGCAACTAATCTCAGTTTTGCCTTTGTGGAGTTTTTCTTAGAGTAATGTTTCTGTGACTGCCTACAAAGCTGACTAATCCAGTCTCAGAGTATCTCAGTATCTGTCTGGATGTAACTGCCTACATCCAGCTGTTGTCTCATCCTGTATTCAGGATGTAGCACCTGTAGGTGCTTTGGAATTTCACGTTATCTTTGTTCTTTTTCAGTTGAGAAGTAACACAGCAGTACTCCTGGTAAAGACCAGATGTTTCTCCACGTGCTATAGTACTGCTGCTAGTTCCCAGTACCTACAACTGTTCGTTCACTGGTTTAATAGCATTCTGTAGAGTTAGTCCAGATTTCTCATACTGCAAGAGTAATTAACAAGCCCAATATCCATATTGTCAGACCAAGTCTGGGTTCCATACAAATCCACTCAAGTTATGGTTTAGTTTCCACTGTTTTCATGCAACCATCCTGATTTAAGAATAAAATCTTCATCTATGTGTGAGCACAATCATACTGTAGCTATAGAAAAATTTAAGCTCACTCCATCTGTCAGAAGCAACATCTGTCAAAAGCAGAACAAAATATGAGATACCAGTAAGTGTAGCTGAAAATTCTCAACTGTCCTAAGTTTCTGTGACTGCAGCTTGTACAAATTGGTTCAAACTACTTCCCTGAGTATCCTTTAATGGTTAGCTGCTGCTGCAGGAGAAGGCTACAGAGACCAGACAAACAAGAACTAACTTGGATAGGCATAAGGCACCATGTTTCTGCTCTCTGAATTCAGAAGCCGAGGAGCATTCTGGAAATGATGTTATGAAGTGCGAGCATTAGCATTAGCATACAGAAATGCTAATTTTCACTCTCAGTAACTTGCTAAGTATTTCATAGAGCTTACAATCTCTCATATGCACAATTCTTAAAAGTACTTAAGAATACTAAAAAAAATATTATCAGTGGCAAAATAATAACAACAGCTAAGATCACGCCAGCATAGTAGTCACACTTTCATGAGTCCCTGGAAATGTCAACAGTCATTACCTCAGTTTTCAATGCAGAGTTAAGGTCTTATAGGACAAAATGTCTATTGATTAAGATTATTACTGAAGAAGGGTTTGGTAATGAACATAATGCAGTCATTTTTCTCCTTAAATCCCTAAAACTTGATCAACATATAGAGATGTTTGTTTATCCGAGACCACAATTCTTTCCTATTACATAGTCCATAAACTTTCTCTTTTAATTCTATGATTTTTATTCTTAGTTCTTCTTAACTTCTTCCTTTTTCATGTATGATTTGTATTATTATATTTTTATAAGACAAACGACGGCAAATAACACATTATATGCTTTCCTAAATTATTTAGTCCGTATTATATATATAAACTTCTGTACATATGAAGTATATATCAGTAGTGACTCATTAGTCTTTTAGTTAAAAAGGATGTCCAAAAAAAAAATCTATCCCATTCAGCTTCATCATAAAAAGAAGACCCAAAACATATAATTGGATAATAAATCAGCACCACTTCTCCCAGAAATGAAACCATAGGGCAGCCAGGCTGTTGAGGCATTATAACATATCCCCAGGTATGATGTTTTCTGCTCAGGCTGAGTTGCGCATGCCAGTCTCTGAGGCTGTGTGAATAGCCAGGGAAAGCCTCACTGATAGCTGTTGATGGTTTGAGGTGTCAGATTTAGTGCTAGCATGAGTTCCATTCACAGTAACACAGGAGGGAAATATGATTCAGAAAAATATGGCTCAGGTTGTAAAGCTTTGGTGGCATTAGACAACACACTTCTCAAGGTAGCAGCCTCCCTGGTTTCAGTTCAGACCAATAAGCTCAACTACATCTCCTCCTTTTATCTTAAAAAAAGATGCTTAGATTGCATTGTGTTCCCAGATTCTGGCCCACAATCACTACTTTTGAATATATTCTTCCAAATGGTTGGAAGTTTCTTCCCTTATGGGATGATCTATTTTATTACACAGATCTTAGTGGGTTAGCAACAAACTCTTATTCTATTAATGCAATAAACTG
Source organism: Pseudopipra pipra (assembly GCF_036250125.1). Classification (NCBI taxonomy): domain Eukaryota; kingdom Metazoa; phylum Chordata; class Aves; order Passeriformes; family Pipridae; genus Pseudopipra; species Pseudopipra pipra. The sequence continues at coordinate 21,986,485 of NC_087552.1, read as the reverse complement.
TAAGCTCCTCAACTGTAGGATTACAAATTACCCAGTCCCTGATCTTATTACGAAATTCCTCTGTAGAAGTGTCAATGAAACAAAGGAGAAATACCAGTTCTCTGATACATTACAAAAGCCAGGCAGTTAAGAGTTTGTCCAGAAGGGGGCAAAATCCAAAAAGGGCAAACTGTTTTCATCTGTGCAGTGTTCCCTTAACTCAGTGATTGTAGAAGAGGAAGTAAAAAGAAGCTTGTTTTCATTATAGCAAGCAAGAAACAAAAGGGGAACAGAAGTTAAGGTTTCTGTTCATTTGTGCATGCATCTTTGAAACTCCAGTATAAAGGTCAAAGGTGCTTTATTCAGACAGAGGGAATTCTGGCATGGGGAACATAGCCACATAAACAAATTAGATGAAGAGAACAAAATAATGCACCTAGAAGGTTTATAAGAGAAATGGCTTGTTAAGATGAAACCAGAGAACATGACTAGTTCTTACAAATACCTTTACTAAGGACAACTGTATCCATTTTATTGTTCACCAACATGTAATTTGCTTCTAAATAAAGCAAAATTTAGCGCTCTAAAATAACGCTAGATTATGTGTTTTTAAGCAGATGCTACAGGAGTACTCACCAGAAAGCATAAGTATTCTGCCTCTCATAATGTGCAACTGATATAATTTCTGCACAAGCCCATATGTCTCCTGATTTTGAAGTTCAAATATAAACTATTCTGCACCTATTCAACAGAAACAATAAAACTGCATATTTAGATGAGTGCCTCTAAGTATTCCTAATACTAATTCCTAATTCTAATAATTCCTAATTCCAGTACTAGTACTGGAAATATCTGCAACTGTGTGCTTACCCAAGAGTCTCTCACCAACTCAGAGGACAAAACATAACATAGTAAAACACCATTACCCTGTGTTTTGCAAACTGCCCAACAGCCAAATCCTGAGGCACTGCTGCTAGGCTTTGAGACCAGTTAAGGTGAATTTATTGTGGGCCATTTAATATTATAAGAAAATCCTACCAAACCAGGAGATGCTGTTGAAGGGACTGTCACACACCTTCAGAACTGAATATATGGATCAATATGCATTACTCTGGTTTGATATAAATCAATATGGCATGCAGGAAAGTTATATGCTTTATACTTCCTAATCTATAGGGAGTCTTGTTTCATGCAGCATCAAATGAATGTTATAATAGTGTTTGATTTCCTTAGCTATCAATTGATTACATGTAAGTAGTCCTCCACCAGCTTTTTGTTCACACAAAGAATTCTAAGTAGTGATTTACTATGGTGTTCCAGTGGGGACAGCAAAACTCTGTACAAAGAGAAAGGATTCTTGGCAAAATATTTAAGCTTTAATCACACTTGCTTCTAGTTGCCACATGGAGAAATACATGCAATACAATAAAATAACAATGCAAAATTGTACAAGTGTGACATTGCATTCATCCTCTGGCATTGAATGCAACCCTGAAAGATCCCCACCTTGACAGGACAAGCTGAAACACAGAATCCTGTAAGAAACTGCCACTCACTAGACAAAGAACACCAGCTCATGGTATGACCTGCCTGCTGAGAATCCAGCTATAAATATGAGCTTGCTTTGTCAATCCTTCAGGCTGGGAAGAGGCTGCTGACGGCTGTGCCAGAGGGGCTCCCATTACCCCAACAGGCAGTGTCACCTCCTGTTGCTGGAAACACCTACTTCTTTCTGCAGCATTGAAAGAGCAGTGATCAAGAGCAGAGGCTCAAGAATTTGTTGCTGCTTAGTATGGAACAAATTCTTACTTGCTGATTATCGGTTATTGTTAATCCCAAGTGAGTATGTGTGAGAGAACTGGTCCTTTCACCGTGGAACTCATGACCCAAGCCACAAATCATTAAAGGTGGTGTGACAGCAAGTCGCTCAGAGCCTTGTCATTCTTACACTAAGCAGCACTGGTGAGATTCAGTATGCTTTCTAAGTGACATTGTATGGTTCAGGCAGTTTCAAGTCTCTGAAAAGTCTTTCACCCCCAGCATGGGACCATCCTCTGAAAAGTGGTCATGTTTGTAGGGTTAGCTACCACTGTGACAACAGTAAATGTTACTGTCGCCGTTACTCAAGCTTCACTTACACCACCCGCCCACTGAAATTCATCGACTCTGGTTTATTCACTTCTGACATGCAAGAAGTTCTTAGCAAACCTTGACCAGACAAATTCTGAAAAAAGCAGTTTGAAGTTGTCTGTCTTCTTCCATACCATTTCCACACACCTAACGGTGCCCTTGGCCAGGAATTTTAGCTTGGTGGGATTATTTAGTTTTTACTTTACATCAGCAAACATGGCACAAAATGATAAAAGCAGCTGCATGTTACTTTTCCTCCTCTCAAAAGGGGTGTACCCAGAAACAAACAGCACTGTACAGAAACAAAGCAAAATACAGCCTTGCTGAATGGAAAAAATCAATAGCCTTCATATACTTCATGCTTTTTATACACAGTAAATTTAATTTCCTGTTTAATTCAGCAGAATCTGTTTGCTTTCTTCTCAACTGGTTCATCAATCCATGGCACTTGCAATGCACCAGAGTCTGCAGTTTAAAGAAAAAAGCAACATGATGCATATAAAGCACTTTTTAAAAAAATTAAATATATACATAATTATAGAAAAGGTATTTATTTTGGTTTTGTGTTTAAATTTGTAATCACATTAAATTCAATTTTCACATCAGCAAATTGAAAATCTTTGAAGTTCTCTGAGAAGTGTTCTGCATGCCCCAGTCTGTTCCAAAATCGATACAGCTGAGCATTAAGCTGAGAGACAAGAGAGATCATATTTCTTAAACTGATGAAAACTACACTAGAAAAGGACTGTTTTAAGAAGAGACAATACATAGCCTTTTGGAGACCCTCTGCTAAAACCTAGTGTCTAAAAACAAATACAAAATGATCTGTATATTTCCTATGTGTAGTCACTTTTGTTTGTCTAACTGTGTTAGTGGTATGAGAACTTTCTAAAGAACATCAGTAATAATGCAAGAATACTCTTAGGAGAAGTTTGAAGAGGTGGAATAAAGACTTTTTTTTTCCCCCCAGGATGGAGGTATATTACTTTTATTCAAAGACTGATATATGTAAAATACATACTTGCAGTTAAAATTACAACACAACAGAAACAAAAACCCTTAAACTTCTGGTAACTGAAAATATACATTCATTTCTTGTAATTAACCCAAATAATTTTTCTGTAAATAATGAATGAAAATTTCTCACAGTTCTATGATGCTGGAACCGCAGGAAAAATTTTTAGTTACAGATTCTTTTCCATAAGGACTGTGAAAGACACAGCTTGATTAATCTTTTCTAAGACCAGAAATGAACACAAAGAATCAGCCCCAGCCTCCTCATTTAGGTCCTAGGCCATCAGATCAACATCAGCTTAGTCAATAAGACACCAGTGGAAAGGACTATTCTGACCAAGAATGTTCATCACCACCAAGTAATTCAAGTTAAGTCCTTTTCTCTGTGGTTCCCCTGAATTTGTGGGGCTAGTAAATAGATTACTAAAGTTATTGTTATTTTTTAACGAGAAGGTTAGCATTATCATTTATATTTCAAGTGACTTCTTGTCACTTAATTTTATCAGAGCTGTATTCACTTCTGTCTCTGCTGAACTGAAGGACTGGGTTAGCTGGTCATCCAAGCTGAATTAATGCATATTTCTCCCTACATGCCAGTGGTACCACCACAACTTCTTGCATAAAGGTCAACAGTTAACAGCTGCAGCTGGAAACAAAATGACAAGGAACATCGATTCCTCCGACACTTGGTGGCTAAGGGGATACTGAACTCTGATGAGCAGCTGAGCCAAGTGTCTCCATCTTAAAGCACTGTAACCATTTGGTGACTAACCTGGTAATGATTCAGTGAGTTTGTATGTACACATAAAAAGAGAAGGAGAGTTTGTGATTTGGCACATGCTGTGTACACTGAAGCCATTTCGTTGCAGAAGCATTCATGAAATATGCATGAGGAGTTTAATTTGATTTTCAAAAAGTTCAAAATTCCACTGATTTTCTAGCAAGTTACCTCAAAGCTGTGGCCCTCAAAGAAACTAACTGAGCCAAGAAATTATTCTGAAGAAACTGGATGCTTTCTTCAGCTTAAGAACACATCGAGATAACTCGCTTCTTCAGTCTGTAGCTACAATTTACTCTAAGAGCAACAATTCTCCTTGGAAAACATCACGATGGAGTGAAAAGGCATCAGTGCTCTGGCACCTGTGATTAAAAAGAATGTGATATAATACAGAGGGCTGTATACAGGAGGGAGAGAATAACCAGAACCCTTATGGTTTTTCTTTGTTTATGCTTCAGAAAAATCCTTTGAAGGCCATCACTTACCAGACCGTAAAAATAGTTTTCCTACTAGAAAACAAAAAGCCCAAATGACTTGAAGTTTTTCAAACCAGCAGCTGGAAATCAAGAGGCCATGGAGTCTGATTTAGATGCTGTGAAAGCCTATTTTGCTCACATTTGACTGCAAGCAGACCAGAAGCTATCACAAGCAGCAAACACCGCTGCAAACAAGTACTTGAATGCAATTATATTCATATTTTGACAATAGTGAATGAATAAATATATTACTTGTATTCATCACTCATTCTCCACATCAACCTCATGTATGGTAAAACACACAAATCAAGTAAACAATTCTGCAAATTGTATTTGTCTTTTTGCTTTTCATATGCTTAAATTCTTTTGCCTTTTACAGGCATCAGCTGCACAGTAGTATGGGGATTAGGAAAACCACAGAACAGTTCTCTGCAGTGTTTTAAGAGATGTTTCTAAGCACAAGAGCTAGCACAAAAAGAAATGTCCTACTGAAGGTAAGTGTCTGAATCATAATCTGAATTCTCCAACTCTTTAAGTGTTTTTCAATTGCTAAAGATGTACATGTTGATGGAAATACATCACCTAATGAGTTTCCAGCTACTTTGACTGGTCCATCAGCCCTGTTAGCAGAAGTGTGTTCCTTTCTCTTTTTCACATTGCTAATGTGCTAATGGTTAAAATTTATCTTCCTCCAGCACAACCCTGACCAGCTAATCTAACAACTCACAGTATAACTCCAGAGTGGTTCAAAATGCTAAAATATATAGGCTAGGACACTCATTAGCTTTCTCTTCAGAGTTCAGGGAATATGTTTTTCCTACCTCTTTACAGAGCAAAGAAACCCACATCTTTTTTCTCATTCATAACAAAGTCAACGGGCAAAGTTGACACAGTGGTTTGAGGGAAATTTTGAGAACTGGTGTGTTTCAGAAACCAAATTACTTGCTTCCTACAGAACTGAATAGGTCTAGTTTGAGAATATCAGCAAAACATTACTAAAGTCAGTAGGCTACAGAAAAACAACAATATTTACTTACAGGAGGCCAAGTTACCTGCTACCATTAACATCTACCTGCTAATATTACGTACGCACCCCTCCCCCCCTAAAAATGAGCACTATGTTTAATTGATAAACAGAGTTTATATCTGACTGTCCCTTTTGATAGGTAGCTATGGATTTAAAGAACAATCAATGCACTGTATTTCTTCCCTCTTGTCTTAATTATTGTTCTACATAGTTACAAATGATGAATAAGGAAGAGGAAAATAAGAAGGCAAATTAATTCCTTAATCTATTCAGAAAACACTGTAGGATTATACAAACAAATACAGAGTTACCCACAGAAGAGGAGCTATATATGCATACTGAAACAGAAGGAAAAATAATTGGTATATAAGCAAAAATAAACATTAGTAACCAGAAGGAATTGTTTGTCTTCTACAATAACAACAGCCTTAACATCACCAATTAAGATAGCAGATATCCATATAGCCAAAGTACTCAGCTGTCAGTCTGGGTTGAGGCATCATTATTAAACACCACGGTACAAAAAAAATAAAATAAAGTCTTACAAGGAAGTTTTCATTCAGCTGTAAAAATAACCAATGTCCACCAATGTAATTTCTTTGTCTTGAATAAAAAGAAAAGAGTAAGCTGTGGGATTTTTTTTTCTTTAGATATAATTGGTTTCAAGTTTTACATTAGTATGTGGGTAAGAGATGGTTCTGTAACCATGAAATTCTTCAAATAATTATTTTCAGTTGTTGAAATAAAAGCAATAGTCCATTTTCAGTAACGGTGCAAGTAAATTGTCTCTCTGAATACTGCTGGAAGAACAAAACAGTAAAAGTAAGTAGCTGCATGTGACTGTGTAAGTAAATATGTGTATGAACAGTCTAGAAAGAATTCCCACTGCCGCACTAAAACATTTTATATATATGCTTTCATCACCTTGTCAAGATCTGGCAATACCACCTTAGTTACATAGTACAGATTTTATCATTCAGAGGAAAGAGAACATTCTGAGTGTGCCTCAAAGTGACATGGTAAAGCTCAGGGCACGGGCTTTTCTTTGTTTGTTTTTAAGCTCCAGATACTGCTTATCTGTTCAGGATGCTCTAACCTTTCAAGGTTCCCTTATAAAGCCTAGTAATTGCAAAATAATATTCTGAAGATAGTGATGGAGCCAGTAACATTCACTGTTGTTCACACAATAAAATGAGTGAAATGCACAATGTCACACCAAAATTAGTGGCAACGTCAAAAAAACCATCAGAGCCTCCCAAGTGCAAGTCAAGTGCTTTAGCCACGGCATTATTCTTACATCTCAAGAGCATTGCTAATCTAACATTTTTGCTGAGAAAATATTCCTAAAGCTGAAGTTCTACAGTGTGTGTTAACATTTCTCCCTAATAATATTTTAAACAGGATTTGACTAATCCAGCTAGCATAATAAACAATGCAAATCTTCCTAAAATGTGAATTCATACTTAACAGTTAAGACTTACAATTGTTGGGTAATGTTAAAAAATTCCTGCTTTTACACAGCTGGCCTGACGTGAAATATCATTAAAATATTCATTATTTCAAAAAGACTTCCAGATGAAGGCTCTGAATGACTTTAAAAAGACGTGTGAATTGTGTGAACTTCTCAGGGCTTATTCAAATTTATTCCCTTCAAATATCTGAAGTATACAATGCTGCAAATCTGTTGACTTCTGTGTACAAAAAGGGAATACATATATGACATGCTTTATACTTGTACCCCTCAGCTACCTGTATGAGGCAAATACAGATCGATAAGGGAAAGAAAGTTACGGGGAGTTTGCTGCCCTTAAGAGACATAACTGGAGATACTGACACATGCACATTAGGATAGCCAAATGAGGAGGATGAAAGCCACATTACAGAAAATCCACATAAAAAAAGGAGGGCAGAAGGACACCCTTCAGAACATAGCAGTGGATGCTATCTGAATCTCAGAAAAGGTGAAGCTGACCAAGTGATGGCACACAAGTATGGATATGCAGAGAAAACACTTTTCTTGGATGCAAAATGTTCAGTGGAACAAGACACAATATTTTCTTCTCTGCTCATGAAACACGGCTCACCTTTTTTTTTGATACCTATGTCAACTTTTAGCTCTGTGTTTGTTTTTTTCCTCAAAAAAAATCTGAAAATTTAACATAAGCAATGACTTTGCTAATGATTTTTATCAGTTGATGGAAATCAGTTGATCACTAGGATTGTTCTAGATGTTGTACATATTTTGCAGACTGTACATCAATTCAGTGATGCCCTCCTTTCAAAACACACACAATGTTTGTAGAAAGGTATTCTGTTAACTATTATAGCATTTTCTATATAATATTTCCAATGGGAAAGTTGTTCCCAAAAATACCTTAGTGTTTCATGACAGCACCTTGGTAAGAAGAAAGGTGTGAAATGAAAGAAGCTTGTAAAGCCCACCTAAAGTATACACAGTATTTCAAAAACAGATGTGCACTTCTCTGCCCTAACACTTGCTTTGCCTTGTAGAATATATAACAGTGTTTTAGTTAGCCCACTATTTGGTGGATTTACAATGGCAAAGTATTGTATGTCAGAGAAAAAATAATAATTAAAAAAAAATCAAACAACAAAAAACAAATAAATGATTCTCTGGTACTTCAGTAAATCATTTAAAATTTTCAGGTTTAAGTTTTCAAAATGGATATTCCAGATTCTATTTGAAAGTATTGCAGCAAATGCAAAATAGAGCAATTTCTTCAGATAACATGTTTATCTGCAACAGCAGATAAGAATATTTAAAAAAAAGAAATGGGTCATTTCCCATTCGAGTAGAGATGCACTTACAGTGCCATTTGAAACACTGTCATAACTACCTTTATACAAGCCAGAGCTTGACTGCTTTCATAAATACTCATATATATTTGAGACCTGTATCCAAAGCCCCAATTTCTGCCCATAACAGTAGCAATCCACATCAGCACTTTTCACCCTCCAGTAAAACTAAGTGAACAGTCCAACTCCATCACTCACAATCATCTTGGAAGCACATCAAAGAATAAGCTCATTGCTTGTATCCAAATTTTGCATTCCTGAAATAGAATAGCTTGTTCTAGTCATTGATGCAAAAAATACATTTTTAAAATTAACAGTTGTACAGTAAACTTCAAAGCTCTTAGCTGAAATGGTATAACTTTCATTGGCCGTGCAGATACAATGCAGCACGAGACAGAGCTCTACCCGAAGATCCCAAACACAGCAGGCAAGACTAAATGCGTTCAGTAAGGAGATACAACTATCCACACGGAAAAGAGAGGTTCGACAGGTCAAGACAACAGCTGAATAGGGTGCAACACTAGCTCATAAGAAGCCCTGATGATTTCATTTTGACAGTTCACACGCTTCAATCATTGTGTTTTCCTTGAGTTCAAAAAAGAGTCCAAACGTGAATCCAAAATAATTCTAATCTTATTCCTTAACTATAAAACTGATTTTTGTCTCCTTTCCTGTTAGTGAAAATAAGAACGGAATAGGATACATATAGGAGTTGCCCTGGACAGACAAGAGTGTGGACCAATGGTCCATCTTGTTCCGTCTTTAGTAGCTGACAGCAATCAGTGTTTCAGAAAGGCATTAAGCCCACTGAAAATTAATTAGCTTCTAAATAAGGGGTTTGCCTCTTGAGACAAAAATACTTAAAGCAGTACAAAAGATTATAATAATAGAAATAATGTGACAGTGGCGATCCCACCTATGTTTAAATCTGAAACATGAAGATTTCCATAATCAGTCTCCTTCGATTGACGCACACATGAATACTCCACATGTATTACTTAAAGGCTGCCTATGAGTACTGGCAGCTACTAATGCCTTTAAACAACAAAAGGCAAGGAAGTAGTTGATGGAAGGAAAAGAAGAGAATAAAAGGACAAGAAAGAATTACATAAACATAGAAGACGCGATCCAAAGTCCAATAAAGCCAATGGAATGATTCATATTGATTTCAGAAGTCATGCAAGACAGAGTCTGAAAAGGCAGAGAACAGACTTCAGACCCAATGGTAGACATGTTATTTCTCCAAATGTTCTACAACAAAGGACAGGAAGTTTAAAATAATCATCTGGCAGAAGAGAGTTATAGTCCATTTTGTTTCCTTTTAAATGGCTTTGACAGCTTTTTCTGACACGTGATATAGAAAATATTTTCTTTTTTTTTCCCCACCATATCTCCTAAAAGGTAATATCCACACACACTCAAGCCTATCAGACTGCCTTAGTGGCCACACTACCATAGCCCTTGGGGATGATGAAAATAATATCAGCTATAAATTACATGCCCTTCTTGAAAAAGTGGCAGTCAGTGAGTACTTTGAAAATCTTAGCCCTTCACCATGTTCCAGTTAGAAATGAGAAAAAGCAAAATGTTCAGCGGTCTTTATCCTGATGACCATTCCAGTAGGAGCTATTACCTAGAAAACTATTAATACAAGAATAAAGCTCCATTCAAACCCAGAAACATGTTCAAATGCACACTATGGTTTAGCTTGCTCAGCAGGTAAGATGAGACGATGATATGTTCTTTCAGATCTTTACACAATAGGAAAAACTTAAAGTCTGAGAATATTTCAAGGCTATATTCAGTCAGTAGCATCAGTGGTCTGCAAAGACATTGTTTTGCATGACATAAAAACAAATGTATCAAAAATCCTTTGTTGTGTCACTGCATAAACTTCTTGGCTGCACAATTTATGCTTATCGGTTAGAAAAAAAATTGAACTTCTCTATCTGTTCTTTATTTTTTATTGCATATAACAGCAGCTGAATACAGACTGTACGTTGAACAGAAGACTACGGAAAAGTGAGTTTGGTACTGTGCCCAGCCAAGTTAGCCCTAGGACCCAAACCAATGCCATTTAAAGGCATTGTAGTATACTACAGAACAAGCAAGAACCTAAAAATCCTATTTTACAAGGAGCAGACTGATGAATAAGCAATTTAACAAGGTTTTTAATATGTATTTTGGCTCCAAAAATTGTGTTGTGCTAATAAATATAATCTGTCAGCACAGATGGGGGAAAATAAGAAGCAATAGAAGCAGAAATATTTCCCAAATAGTTTCAGGCTAAAACTGTTATTGAAACTTTCCTTTGCCTTGCTGGTAACATGAATACAAGTGCGTTGTCCTGGGGCATGAGAACAAGTAAATGAAGCTTATGAGAAACAAGACGGCAACATTACAGAAACTTCACCACAGACTGCTTTTTACTATGTACACAGACAACAAGTCAAACTGGTCCACGATCCCAAGTACAACATGGATACTAATCAATCCTATTGAATGAATAGCACCAAGGTACACTTCTCTTGCCATTTAGCTACGAATTTCAGTGACAGCTCTTGCCTTAAAGCTGTTGCCTCAGAAACTTCTCCATTTCCTTCCTACCATTATGCCAGATCTCAACATAAATACACTTGCATGCCAGCCCACAAACACATTATCTTAAAGGTCTGGATCTCCATAAACAAGGGTACCGTTTGCAACATAGGTATTGTGATGATAAATGCTATTGTATATATCAAATTCAGCCTGGAGGGACTGGGCAAGATGTGGCGACAGACAACCAATTGCTGTAAGTACCTGCTAAGTGGCAGAAAACTCTCCAGTTGCTTGGCTTCTACCCTTGGCATTTCAGGAGCACAAGAAACTGCTGGCGTGCAGGTAAAGACTTCATTGTCACCTGGAAGTGGTTTCTGTGTCATGAAAATAAGGGCAAACACGGGACTGGACAAGATGAACTTACTGAGAATGAGATAGGTAGACAGCTACGTACACAAAACAGGATAGTCAGGGTGACCAGGAGCATGTCCAAGTTTATTTGGTTACAAGGTAATTAAAGAAGAGCAACTTTACACCCACCCAGTTAAGAGCTGGTTTAGCTACCATGAGTGGCTCCACAGAAAACTGTATCAGGATATTCCTGAGCTAACTTACTTTCAGTTTTGTGTCATTTAGGTCCCCAACACTTTCAGTCAGGCTGTTCTACCTTTTGGCATACATGCTTTTTAAAAGACACTTGCTTATTTAGAAATAGAGGTAGGTACTGATGAGGGTTCACTGTAAGGACTGTATTTCTGAACACTTCTAAATTCTTCTTTTTAAATCTCACAAAGCACCTTTCTGCAGTTTTAAGGAAATGTTTAGACCCGATGATTCTAAAGGAAGAAGCAGAAACCAAATATGTGCTTTGCATAGCACTTTACCATTTTAATACTCAATCATGGAGGCAAGAACACATGATGAGTTGGCACCAAACCACTTCCTCCCTTGCCCCTTTCTCTTTGGTTGTACTAGTAAAAGCACTTCCTTCCCTTGCTCCTGGTGAAATCCATATCAGTCTTTGTCAAGATGCTGGGAATGAGAGGGATCAATAAAAAGGTATCTATCTGCTAGAAATTGTTGTGAGTCCTTTCAAAAATAAGGGATTCGTGAGATGGAGACTGGCAGACCTATTACAATCTGCCTCTTAATGAAGTTCAGTTGCTGCTCGTGTATGCTTTGAATCTGTCAGTATTGAAACAGTTTTTAAGAGTCAAGATAAACATTTACATATGAGGAGAGAAGCAGTGAAAATTATGTGGGAATACATCCGGCTTCATTCTCACACAAGTTCCCATGCTATAGACCTGGTAGAGATTACTCAGCACCCAGCCATGAAAAATGGAGGTCCCTCAAAGGGGCAGGTTTCTTGACTGACAACTGTGGACTGGCAAATTCTATTTCATCAGCCTATTATTCACTATAAACATGTGGAAAATCCATCTGTTCTTATTTCTCTGTATACACCAGATATGAAAGGAAACAAAAGCCTGTCTAAGCAAAAAGCAAGAGCATGACAGGAATACTCTCAAGACCTTATTCTCACAGTACAAACAATCTCTGTTCCCCATGCCTCCCATAGATGTTTGCTAACACAATAGAAGGTGGCTCTCTGTACACCCTCTCTCACATCAGATAAACCAAAATACCTCTCAGTGATAGTACAAGACAATGCAGTTGCTTGGATTGAGCAACAGACAGCCAAGAAATCTTTCATTTACATTACTGGATTTACAGTGACTAGTCTCAAGGAAGTAACTTTATGGGTAACCAGCCTGTCTACGTGAAAAACAAGGAAAGCAGTATGGGTTTCTGAGGGGCAGTTTGGAAGAGGTGAAGATCTTTACACCTAAAGTAACAAGGGAAAGACCTGACTCCTCAAACGCACAGTTAGTTCCAGTTGTACTTCCAACACGGAAAAAATAATACAAAATAACAATACAAGGTAGAACTGGTTTATAATTCAGGAAAATTTGTCTTAGCGTGTCTCAGCTGCATGGACCACATAGCTGTTGTACCAATAGGCATATGTACACACACACAGTACCTGTACCTCAGCAAGAAATATTGATGAAAATTATTTCAGCTAAAATCGTATGAGATATGATCTACTTCTGTGCAGAGCAAGTTAAGAGCATTAGTTACAATCCATCCAAGACTGTGAATAAATGAAACTCAGTGAATCTTTTTTAGGAGAGGGAAGAGAAAGACACAAAAAAACCTTCTCTTTGGTCACTTTTTTCCTTTTCTTCTCAACTGGAATTTTTAGAAAATGCATCTTTTAATATGGATTTCCAAAATCCTTCCTAAACTAGACAATCCAACAGCTACATGTAGTCCATCATTACTAGATTTCTCTTCTTACTTCCTTCTTTAAATATTGCGCAAGATTTAGCTATTTGTTACTATGAGTAAAGCAGCTTTATTACTGTCACAGAGAGCATTTCCTAACAGACACTAGAAAGTTACGTAGGCTTTTGGAATAGTTTCAAAACTGATCTGACCCTCTTCTTACTAGAACCTGAATTACTTCTGCATATTCAGCTGAGAGAAGTCTAGGGATGGAGATGTTCTGCTACCAAGAACATTTCCAGCTGCAGATCATACTCTTAAGTGCAGAGCAACTTTCACATGGAGAAAGGCCTGAGTGTTGAGGTGGTGTTCAAAACCTTATAGCAACACTAAGCAAAGAAGTGCCTCTTAGTCCACCGAAGTCAAATCATAAGGAATGAAGCTTTTTAAATATCCATGGTAAGCACACTCCCTTGGTATTTTATTGCACAAATTGTATTTGTAGTTACCACTGAATTGTAGCTATGATGTGAATGAGAAGTGGTTGTAAAGAAAAAGGATTCTGCTGCACAACTGGGGACCAAGCTGGAAATTGTTAGAAACAGGCATCACTCCAGTCATATACCACAAATATTTACTCCTTTATGTGAGCTGAGAATGTGACACAAAATCTCTAGTAGTCAGTGGGCCTCACAAGGAGTTTGTGACTCCCTGAACTAAAATACTAATTTAGTTAGATTTTTTTTTCACACCGTGACTCCTCTGCTCTTTCTGGGAATTGTGGAGATTTTTTAAATAGTACTAATTCTCACTACCAGATGGTAGTAGCACTTTGTCAGAGCATTATTACATTTAAGTTAACACTTGGAATTTTAATGCAATGGTTCCAAGACTTGCTTCTCAAACCCCTCCATAAAAGAGCCATTTCAAAGCTTACATCTATGACTGCTGTCAGCCACTGGATTCAAACCATTCTGAGAAGTGGCCTTTGAAACAGCAGTATTAAAAAATGATAAAATACCTTCAAATTCAAAATGGTCAGGGGGAATTTGTGAAATGAACCGCAAGCAGTAATCTCCGTTGTATTACTAAAGCAATGCTAACAACAAAATACATCTCCATGGCACTTGCTCCTGAACCTGTTTCAGAAAACCTAAATGCTGGTTATGTTTGCTTACTCATTGCAGATGCCTGGAGGTGAGAGGAAAAGAAAACGGCACATGCTTGTTCTGAAGAGAGGATTAGGCAGAATGAAGGGATGTGGTACTGGGGATGATTTAACAGCTTCCAAAGCACTGACAATTTCAATATTCTATTTGTTACTCCAAGTTAGTGCTACAAAATGACACAAGGACCTTGTTTATAGAAAGTTAGCCTCTCTCCTCTCTCTTTCATGTTCTGGATGGAAGTCTATAAACCTAGTATTTTCTGAAAAGACTTGTACTCCTTACTTGACACAACACAAAGAGCCAGTTAATTCTAGCCTCAGGGACATTTGGCAGTCTTACAAAAAATGGGGGGGGAAATGTATCCCTTTTAAAAAAATGCTAAAATAATCCAAACCCACAGTCCTTTAATGAACAGACATTTTTATTTTTTCTTAACAACTAAATCCTGCTGAAGAAGATTTTCAGCAATGGCAAATTTCAAATGCTGTCATTATCTACCTTCCCCAAGGAAGTATTTACCTCCTTCTCCGTACATCATTCAGGTCTGTTATTTGAGATCATTGATCTCAAACAAAAAAATATTTTAAAAACTATTAACTCCAATTCTTAATGTGTCTCATTTATAGGAAACACAGGTCAGCTTTTGGTGCAGCCTTCTACTTGGGAGTTTTGGAAAGAGGGTTGACAGCTGTGCTTAGCAGTGGCGAGAGTTGGTTGAGTGGTGAAGGGGTACAGGAAACACTTGGAGGGGGCCGAGTGATGGGACAGTCTAGCTTTGTAAGAGTACAGGATCATTTTAGAGAACAGCAGGTAAGAAACACAAGCTTTGCTGCTTTGGATGGGGGTTGGATGAGGTTGATGTTGACAGAAAACCAGATTCTAAGCTAAACAGGCCAAACGAGGACATATGCACAAGATAACTGTGAAAGCAGATCCACTCACCACTCTGGAACTGCACTGAAGAGAGGTTTAACTTCTAAAGCAAGCTATGCAGCTATCTGAGATGAGGAGAAAGCTAGTGCTCTCCTCCTCATTTCTTGAAAGACACAGCAGGCTTTGAATCCAGAAGGACACTGCATTATTTACCCTTTCCTTCCTTCCTAAATTAGGTCAACAGTCAATGGAGCAGAAGCTGTGGCCATGTGCATCCGTTCCTCCTACTCGCCAACCATAGAAGCTGCGTTTACAAGGAGGAATAGTACAGACCAGCCTATAAAATAAACTGCTGCACATAGGAAGCAAAGGAAGATTATTCAGAGGGACAATGCTAAGCCACAGGAAGGTACAATACACTTGGAGCTATCCTGGGAGCAGAGGAGTGGAAGTCGATGCTTCAGTACTCATTGTTTCTATCTGTGTGCAACGGTATTAAACAATACATAGATAAAATGGATCTCACTTTTCTGCAAAGTAATCAGGTACAATTATGAGCTAAAAAATCCCAAAATATTAAGATCTACCACACAAATTAAATGCTTTACAGTAAAACTGTAGAGGCTAGACAGGGAGAAACAATCCCTTTTCTAATCTATAATTTAGTTTCTCTAAAACTTAATATTATCTTCTAGATATATTGTTCTCAAAGTATTGTTTGCATTATATTAATAATCTTTTCAGTAATATTTGTGTCATTCCAGTGCCTTGCTCCTCTGGATTTCTCAGCTTTTCTCATACCCATAGATATACGTCTCCTTCACAAGGACTGTCCCAAATATTTAAAGCCCAGTCTGCAAACCACATAAGTGTAACATTACCTGTTATTCCCTGAAAGTATCCCATAGTCTTATAAAGCTAGACTGGTCCATCACTCAGGTTAACCCCTTCCAAATGTTTCCTGAACCCCCTTCACCAGCCAACCAACTCGCGCCACTGCTAAGCACAACCGTCCACCTCCTTTCCAAAATTCCCAGGTAGAAGGCATCACCAGAATCCTCCCCAGAGTAGTCCTGCCCCCAGAGCCTCCCTGTGGCAATGAATCCCATGCCGATGCCTTGTTTCTTGCTGACTCATGCTGCCCTTTACCTGCAAACTCCTGCTCTCCTCATAGCTAGAAACAGCATCAGTGATGTCCCTCGGACATCACCTTCCCTGATGGTGACACCAAGCACAACTGATCACTCCCCATCTAGCATATAGATTATATACAGGACATGCTTTTTTCCTGTCCACTCCCCTCAGCCATTTTATTTGATATATGCCCTATACTCTTTGTAGCACTGTCAAATATGAGAGAACTTTTTCAAGTAAATGGGCATTTCTCATGTATCTCCAGAATGAAGCCCAGTTTTGTAACAGGAGAGCTGCTCCAAGGAGTTGAAAAATCATTCCTCTAGATTGTTTCAATAATTTTTCAGTAATATTTCCATAAGACTCTAGAAACTCCATAAGGCTACCTAATGAGGTTGCAGATGCTTTCAGAATCACTATGTTTAAATCTCTTTTTAAAAAAACAGGGAATTTTGCAACATACATTGTTCCGCTATCCCAAAAAAGGCTCTTTACTTCCTATCTAGTCTTCCAAAACTGTACCATGAAATATTTCTCCAAACAAATGAGACAGAGTGACAGCATGCATGTGTACTAGATAAAGCCAGAGAGTAATATGGTGGCAGCTGACGAGACAGTGACTGTTTTTATTTTGCCAATTTAACCAATGTTATTGGTAATAAAGTATCGTAGGTAATGATCATACATGTTGGCCTTCATTTTCTGTCAATTCTTTCACCTCACAGCCCCAGACCAGGAAGCTCTGACATCAGCCACACCATGTCTGCCCTGACAGGATGTCTCTTTAGACGTATCTACCTGCTTTCAACTCTTTGTACCCAGTGATCATTCACAAACATGAATGAGTGAATCTGTCTCTCAAAAGACACCACAAGACTTGCAACTTTGTCTCCAGCTGTATAAACTGTCTTGAGTCGCAGAGAGATCCAAGCCCTCTCTTTCACTTCACCCTCAAATCTCCTGACAGCCAACTTTTTGTTTCATATTTGTACAGCTTCTAGCACAGTGAGGTGCCATTTCACGATGTGTATTCGCGTTATGACTTCCTGCCTGTAAGCAAAAAAACTTCCCAAATCTCTGTGTTGGTACTTAGGGTGAAAATCAGTGCCATCCCAAATTAAAGAAAAATCCAGTCAAATAATTTTAAAAAAGAATAATCCTTCTGATTACTGAAAAAGTGCGTTTATACATTGTATATGCATGCATTTATACATACCCCAGTGCTCGTTATTAACCTGTAGCCTGGAACTGGAAATTAAAGTAGTACATGAGTAGTAAATTTTTGAAGATATTTATAGCAAATATATTAGTGGATAAACTGCAATACTGCTTTGGTTCTATATGTTCACAAAAGGGACAGCTGAAGGAAGATTACATTCAAGAACTATAACCAACTTTTGAAGGTATATTTATCTCAAAAGAGGTCAAATAAGCAGAATTCCACATAAATAAAACCAGTTTTATCTGTCCAAATTTGTGTTATGGTGACTTTTTTAACTTTTTTGTTCCAGGACATTAAAAACAGATATTTAAGACCACAGAACATAGTGACAATTACAACTTCTTGCCATGAGCTTGGAATACGAGAGAGAAAAAATGAACAGAAATAGTAAAAGGGAGAAATACATGTATTTTAATATGACTAATAATAGCTATCTCCTTTCACTTGCATTGAACACACATACTGTCCACTGGCTACGCAGTCCCTGTACTCTACAGTGGTTTCATTGAGCAAGAACTGAACCTTTTCTACTGTCTCTTTCCCTTTAACAGTTCTCCAGTACATGAAATGATTTTAAAATATTTCTCAAATGCTTAAGCTGAACACTATAAAGACTGCAGGAAGGCAAAGGATATACAAAAAGAAACATCCTTGCTTAATACTGTTTGGTCTGGAGATACCCCCACAATGGTGCTTTCAGCCAGGTAACTTTTAATACTGATTGCAATCAGCCGGGTAACTGCAGTAGTGTTGCCACCTGAGGAAGACAATCAACATCTTCAAAACATCCCAATGTCTCAGGAACCTAAGCTTGACTGCAAGCCAGTCAGACGAGCTCCCGCATGCTTCAAAAGCAAGGCAAGTTACTGTCTGTCATCAGGTCTGGGTCCTAAACACAGGGTTTGAGCGTAGTCCTAAGGCAGGGAAATCTGCCCTGTGCAAGTTTTCATTTCTCTCTTTAAAACTGGGTTTGTAAGATTGTTATATCTGTGTACGTTAAAATTAGGCACAGCAAATCCAGGCCTGGCATTCAGGTCTGCTTCTATGATATCCTCTGCTCTCTCCAGAGCTCTCATCTGGAGCTACTTTCCACAGCACTGGAGTGGCACTATTTGATTTTGATTTATCACAAGTGAATTATTATAATGAAATCACCAATGCGATTTAAGCCTCTGAGAAAGATATGGTTGGAGTAACAAAAAATTGTTCTGCAAAACAAGCAATTATTGTTAGGTTCAGTGAATATTGGCCTTAGCAATCCAACTGATTATAGAAAGTTAATGTTTTAAAAGGCAATGAAAAAATAAGAAATTAAATCCTTTAAATCTGCGTGAAAGACTCCAAGAGGAATTTTACGGTTATTTTCACTGCATATTTTATTAGATATGTGATATTTTATTCATGGGTAAAGCAAATATAACAATTAGGAATAATTAGCATTTCAGCACAGAGTGTTATCTAATACATTAAAATACACATATAATTCTTCATTTAAATTCTGTATCCTCACATTTTCCCCTTTCTGGTTCAGAACTTTTCCATTTAGCATAGCATTTACAGGAATATTATAGAGTTCCCAAAGAAATAGACAGAACTACTGGCTTTTGCCTTTGATATCTTATTTTCCTCCCCTTCTTGCATTTTTACTCATTTTCTTTTCCAATTTCCTCTTGAACTTAGCTTGCCAGATGAATCCAGCATAACTTGCAGAAAACTTTTTCTCTTACATCTTTTCTTTTCCATTCTACTCCCTCGCCATTCCAAAACTAATGTGTGCAATGGAAATCCACTTTAAATCTAACCCTACTCTTACAAATCCATCAGTTTACAGTTGACTAAATCTAGAGTAATTGTCTCTGTACCACCTCTTCCATCATAACTTCAATGCTACACAGAAATGCTGTAGTTACTGTATTATCCTCTCTCATTAAGTAAGTGTCACTTTTTATTATGCCTTTTCTATTTTTTTTCTTTTTTTTTTTAATGCAGCACTTACAGCTCACAGAACAACCCTTCCCTGAGCTTTTGTGGTTAGTCCCAGACCAAAGCAGAAAGAAGTTTCTCCAGCTGAAGTGCACTCTGTGGTACAATACAGAACACGAAATACCTCCTTCTCTGAATTAAGTATATTATCACTGAAACTAGGACATAAATTCTGAGCCTTACAAAATTACAGCACTGCACAATTTCAAAGCCCATTCCCCTGCCAAGTTTCATAACTGTCATCCAAACACCAGCACATTTCATTTACTAACCTTCAATTTCAGTCTGTGTCCTCCCTGTTATACAGATCAGTTACAACTCTCCAAGTCACATAAACCATTATTAATTATAGTCGTTGCAGGCACAAGAGAATCTTTCCCTTACTCCATCAGGTCTCTCAATTGCTTGGCCAACAATAACCAGAAACCAAAGCCTGACTCCTGTAATGAAGAACAGCAGAGGAAACTGCCACGACAGTGCTCATGGGAAGAGATTGAAGGACAGAAAGATACAGCAAGAAAGAAACCTTCTTCTCAATCACTCTTTCTCTTAAGTGGTTCCATTTTAGTATCAATGTTTAAATGACTACATCAAGAATACACAATTACATTCTACCTTTGTAGTGAGAGACAACAGCACCTCCTCTTTTCCATGTGGTACTTCAAATGCACAAGCCAGCTAAGAACTGTGTCCAGAAGGCTTTGCCCGGACTTCTTTACCCAGTGTTGAGGATGGATTAACTAGCATTGCATCACACTTATCTAGCACATATTTAGCACATATTCCATGCCACGCATCATATTCCAGCAGCTCAGTATTGTACCTTTTCCAATATAGCCTATCAGCCTAGATGAGCAAGGAAGGCATGATCAACACTACCCTGAAAAAGGCCAATGTAGCTCATTGTGATAACTACCCCAAGCAACAGCACAGCTCATAATTGCTAGCAAACACAGTAGATGGTGCAAGAATATAATGTAACACCACTGAAGAAAAGGAACTGCATCTGTACCCAGGAAGCCCAGTAGGAAGCCAATTGCTAGGCAGCCAATCTAGGGTACAGAATGCCCCAAAGAAACACGAGCTTTCATGACCAGCTCCCAACCACTATGTCAGTTTGCCAGCAAACCTGCATGTTATGCGTTACTGTTGGGCTGTGACAGTCATACTTGCCTCGTGGCATTTCTAGATAACACAAATTATTATCTCTGGGGCTCTCAGAGATGGGTGTCAGCATGACCAGAGCCATGAACTGGACTGTAAGGTCTATAGGATGCATAGGTGTGTAGCTGTTCAGGTTTTGACACATATGCCAAGCCTGAATCTGAAATCAAGTTTTTATTCCAATTTCACCATCTTAGATAACTCACTCCTTCTGATATTTAAATCTAATTGGGGAAAAAAAAAAGTGAAACTGAATTTGCAGATGCTGAAAGGTATCCAGATTTGCCTCATTACCAGTGTATCACCTGAAGTCAACCTTTTGCACATACCAAGCTATCACGTATAGTAACATACTTACATTTTTTCAAAGTTTGGTTAATTTCTTATAATTGCTCAAAATACGGACAATTTTTGAATACTATTTCCTTTTCTTATTGTTTACTTGTAAGTCCAAGCAGAAATGGTAATTGTCCGTGTCTAATAAGTTTTTTAAACATTGAAGATATAAAACAATGTTTGGAGAGAGTGTAGATTAAAACTGTTACCATGCTGTCACATAAACCCGGGTAATCAAGAAAATTAACTAGAAACTGATAGCTAAATAGAACTACTCTTTCACATAAACTATTTTTAAAACCATTCATACTGTGTTGGGGGAAAAAAAAAAAAAAAAAGAAAAGAAAGAAACCAAGCAGTGGAGTAGTGAGAAAGAGTAAAACCTCAAAAGGCAAAAGCCTCCAATAAATTTAAACCAAAAACAGGCTGTCATGGCAGATTATAGATAGCTATATATCAAATGGAAGAAAATGATGTAAGTTCAAGTTTATATCTAGGGAGTAACCTAATGGCTTACAAAAGTCATCTCTTGCCAATACCACTTGCTTTACAGGACCAGGGAGTGGAAGAGAACCATACTTAGTGCCTTTGTTCATTAAGTTAAATGAACCTTAGTTGGTAGGTTTATGTAGTCA
This sequence comes from Pseudopipra pipra, assembly GCF_036250125.1. Lineage (NCBI taxonomy): Eukaryota > Metazoa > Chordata > Aves > Passeriformes > Pipridae > Pseudopipra > Pseudopipra pipra. Next base: position 21,964,915 of record NC_087552.1, on the reverse strand, counting down.
CAGTCTTAAAAGATTTTTCTCCAGTGTGTTTTTTCAAAGATGGCACTGTGAGAATAAAGGCTCTGTGCATCCATAAGTAGTGATATAAAAGCACACAGCAGCAGCAGTGATTGTCATGTCAGACATTTGTTAGGGCACCACTTGAAAATGGATGGTTGGTTTTTTTACTCTGTCTTTATCAAGGACAAAGAACCTGATATAACACTAAGAGTTATTTAAGAACATGAAAAGGAGCCGCCTGCTGCAGTCAGCAATCCACCGGCTCAGTTTAAAATCTTCTGAAGTCAACTGAACAACTCACCTGGATCATGACAGACTCTGGATCAGGCCCTGATGATGACTAAGAAACACTCTAGAAAGCAGTGACACCTAATGGCAAACATGCCTTTGGATGATGGCATGCAAAGTCACCCCTCTTTAGCTACACAGTAAGTACACACATTACAGGGACTGAAACGCTATCAGAAGTCTCATCACCTGGGAAAGCATTTGAGAAATAACGCACATGGAAACAGAGTGTGTGTCACACATGCTGAGCATTTAAGTAGAACATAGTTACTAATAGAATCCACTGGCTGCTGAGCCACAGTGCACTGTATTCCAGCTCTTCATTCGTATGTATGTTTAAAATAAGCAAGAAATCTTGGAAAATTATAGGGCAGGGAAAACTGGGACCTGAATGCTCCTCTGTGGACACTATAGGTACACAGAGATTTATTTTTTTTTAAAAAATCTGTTTTGCTTGCTTGTCCTGTGCTTTACCTATATATGTGAGAGCACAGTAACGAACAGTTAGTGACATACGCTACAAACCTTCTAATGAGGCTTTACCAACAGCACAGTAAATTAAATTCCTATTATCGATGCACAACACAATGCAAGCCAAGCTGCACTGTAGCACATCAGCTTACAAAAATAAATGTGGACATGCACACCACCAAGTAAGGAGACTCCCTTTCCCCTATAAAAAAAATTATGTTTTAAAGACACTACTAATATCAACAGAAGAAACAAGTAACAGACCCTATGTTAGAACTGCCTTGATATTATTATCTGTGGTACAGAAGAGCTTAAAGATATGAACAAAAACTCAGGACACAGCAATGCTGGGAACTTGTCCAACACAAGGAATGCAGCAGTCCTGGCCTACAAAGTCTAAAAGCTCTGAGGAGTAAGGTAAGAACAGAACTAATTTTCTCTCTCAGGGAAAAAAAAAGTATATATAAATATATATTAAAACCAGAGGAAAAAATATATGTAGAAGCATATATAATACATATAGCTATATATATTATATTATATATATTTCTGAACTTGCCATTGAAAAGCTAAGGGCAGTACAGAACTGACTGCATAAAACTGAAGTTACTGATAAACAAAAAACAATTTGAAGTAATCAGGGGGCCTGAACTAGGTGAATCAGCTTTGAAAAATACTTAAGTGTATATTTTCAGCAAAACTTTTGTACAATACTATGTGACTGCTGCCCTAGGTGATTTTGCAGTACCTAACACACCCATCTGCACCTATGCTTCTACAGGCACAATAGGAAATCCATATGCACATGCAGATGTGTTACTATGTACATGTCAAGGGAAAATACTGAGCACAAAGTAGAAAATATAAAAGCATGAGACTATCAGCTGTAGAGGATACAAAGCATACGCAAATTGTGCAGTTGACAAGGAGTGCCACCTAATCCCTGCTTAATTAAAACACTGTTCTAAACTCCTGTTTAGGGAGTGAGGAGTGTGGGACGACTGATGTATGAAGAAAATATCAGGCAGCGTGGCTAATCTCAAAGACTTGGGAGCTTTCAAGCTACATAAATCAGAGCGACTTTTTGAATAGCCTCATAAAACACAGAATCATTGCCATTCCACTCACGACTTTCAGATTCTTCCTACAGCATACAGATCATTAGGAAACTTCTAAGCAATCAAGTAATGTGGGACTGATGAAATTACTCAATCAATGCACGGGCTGAGAGAAGCAGCATAATACAGAATGGCACAGTTTTGACATGGTAACCCTGCCCCTTTCTTTTTTATATAGGGGTAACGAAAATTACAGTGCAGTCGATTCATTTCAACATTTTCACAAGAGTGCTTAATGTAGTCCTTCTGAACTGCCAGTTCCCATTTACAATAGCAGGGCAGCAGAAACGTACAGACTATAAGCAGCTCTACCGATGTTTAAAATATGATACAGGGAAATGCTTTTTTTTTAAATGTGCACACTTGCATACACACAGACCTCCTCTAATGATCAAAAGCAGAAGCTATAAACAGAAGACATAAATATGAAAATGCACTATCATAGATAGATACCAGCCACCATATCCCTCCCACTGCCATCACCAGGTCGTTAATGTCTACTCACTAAACTGTAATATTTTTTGGCATTGTCTAAGAGATGACTGATAACATACTTTGATATAGAAAACATCTCTTTACAGGAAATACATAAAACATAGGCAAGCAAGAGTTTCTGCATTATATCAAAAAAAGTATGTGCTATTAGAAAAAGGCTATGCACAGGTAAGGTGTTATTTCTTATGACCATCTGCCCCTCCCAAGCATGGGAAAATATTTTTCCACTTGAATATCTTAAAACTGCAGAAGGAGAACAAGATAATACTTTTATTCTGTCTGTTGCCTAAGGCATCACTACCACCTCTGGTAGTATTTCGTTTCCCCTGAACTGAGAATTTTGGTTTTATGAGTTCTTCTGTAGGTAATTTGTTCATAGAGTACCCTGTTACTGCTTTTGCTAACTCAGTTAAATACATACATTTTATTAGTTATGTCTAAATATTTTATACATAAGTTTACTTAGTACAAGTAGAAGAAAACAGAAGGAGGTTAGAATACCAGGTCACAAAATACAGTGGTGTTACTAGGGGCCAAAATTTCATCTGTGAGCTGTACAAGTTGGAATACTTAGCTATGTACCCATTTATTGCTAAAACAGTTCTAATTTCAGGTCATCTAGTTTCAGTGTGTTCATTTTAGCAGATTTAAAGCTCTGTGTAACAATTTTATATTTTGCCATTTTCACGGCAACATAAACTAGTCAATAAAAAGAGCTAATTCCCTTGTCAACTGTACTAATTGTCTCTCAAGACAAATTAATTGTGTGAGAAGCAACTATTTCAGTTTTGATGGGTTTTTTCCCTGCTTTCAATGAGGATTTACTGTGTTGATGCATTTAATCACTAACAGCATTATTAAAAAAAACGCGTTAAAATGTGTTGCATTCCTCATATAAAACCAAGTAAGACAAATTTTCATTAACTCGAGGAGAGAAAAGCTATCATCTCCCTTCACGTTAGTGCAAAGGCACACAGCTTGCCCAGCAGCGCTCCTTTAGCCAGGAGGATGGGTGACAGGGGATTGCAAAGAAACTCATCTGCTACACAGTCAAAATTTCCCCCCAAATCCTAAGATGTGATCGCTTGTTACCAGCTCTTAAGAAAGAAATCGTAAGACATAACTGTCTCCTAGTGTCGCTTTAACAGTCTACAACTGGGAAGAATTAAAAAAGTCATTCTCCCTTTAAAAGGAGGGCACAGAGCGCTGCCTCCCCAGTGCAATATTTGCCGCTCCAGTCACACACAGCTATAAGGACTGACCCCTATAAAGTTGCGGTACCCAAGGGCAGCGGTGGCTCGTGGCCTCGGGGACAGGGAGGACTACACGAAGGGCTGGCTCATCTGTGCCCAAATATCGGTGTCCTGCAGGAAACCTCCTGACGGCCGGGCTTTCCAAACGCTCTTCCCGCTTCCCCTTTTCACAGAAACCCGCTACGGATCCGCACGACAAGCACCGGCAGACATATTTATAAAGCCAACCCCTGGGGGAGCGGCAGCTGCCCCACGGCCGGGGCCAGCACCGCCCCGGGGACCTCTCCAAAACCCCGGCGGGACCCTGCCCCCAAATGCACCTTCCCCGGGGCAGCGCGGCGCCGGCCGCCCGCCCGCCCCCGCTCCGCCTGCGTGCGGTGCCTGCAGATGGGCGAGCGGCAGCGAGGGAAGCGCCCTCCTCTCCTCTCCTCTCCCCCTCTCCCTCCCCTCACATCCCCGGCCGGCGCAGGGGGGCGACCCGCTCTCGCCAGTCGCGGGAACAAAACGCCGCTCGGCAGCGGGGCTCGGCGCTTCCCAGGGATGAGCCCGCCGAGGGAGCGCTGCCGTGCCGGAGATGGCTCAGGATAACGGGGAGCGAGGGGGGCATGGGCGCCCTGTCTCCGGCTGGGAGCGCGGGCAGCGCCGTGCTCGGGCATCCCCCGAGCTGCCCCGCCGCCTGTGCCGGCCGTCCCCCTTCCCCCGCCGGCCGAGGGGGAGGCCGCTGCCTTTCTCGCGGGTGCCGCGGCCCCGGGAGGCGCTCACCGAGCCGGCGGGGTGGCGGCCCGGGAAGGGGGTGCCGGGCGGCCAGAGCCCCCCGCCCCCGCGGCCGCCCTCCCGCCCACGGCAGGGGAAGCGCTCACGTTGCCCAACCACCTGTTCCGCCGCGGGAGAGGAAGGCGGGATGGAGGGGTGTGAAGGAAGGGGAAGGGAAAAGGGGCGGCGGGGGTGGGGGTTGCGTGGCTGTCACGGTGGTATGGGAAATACGGGGATGCTTGGGGTCTTCCCCGGCCGAGGGCTAGCCGGGGCAGGCGGAAGGCAGGCTGGAGCTGAGGGTCTTCGGGGAGGGACCGGGAAAGTGCCTGAGCCCTGACCCCCCCGCCCCGATCATCAGCCTCATCAAAACCTCAAGGTCTAAAGCACGCACATACCCCGCCGACAAGAAACCTTTACACAGCGCGGTAGGGGGAAAAGAGGACGCCTGAGAACGTGGTGGAAAGCAATTATAAGAGGGGAGCAAACAATAAAAAAAGGAAGCGAGCAAGGGATAAAGAAGCGCGGGGGCTGCGGGGGGAGGGGGGAAAGCCTGCCAAGAGAGGGAAGGTTGCAAAGGAGAGCTGGAAAAGTGTCCAGCAGCACCAGCAGGCGCAGCACCCCCTTACCGATATGAATGATTGAATCTGCAATCGCCGCTTTCCAGGTTCGAGTCCAACAGACGGACACGACCAGGATGAGGGAGAAAACTTCCATCTCCTCCGGAGGTCCAGGCTTTGTAACAACAAATCTCTTCACCAAGCGGTGCCGCCGCGGAGGACAGCGCAGCGCCGAAAGCCCAAGAGTTTGAGATGCCGCCGGAGGAGCGTGTAAATCCCGGTGGTTGGCGCAGAGCCGCGGCTGGGCAGGGAGCGAGCCCGGGGCTCCGAGCGCTTCTCTCCTCGGCGAAACCCCGCGTCACTTCAGGGGGCTCCTGGGCAGCACCAGAATTGCTGGGAGCGCCGGCAGCAAATCCATCCAGCCCGGGCGCCGCCGCGGGCAGCAGACGCCTCTGCTGGTCAGACAATCCCCATCCTTCCGCCGGGTCCAGGGATCCGCTCGGTCCCGCTGCTGCACAGCAACTTCCAACCCACACCACGCACACGCTCACACACACACACACATACACACAGGCACAGACACGCAAACACGAGCAGACACGCACAAACCCCCTTGGCCAGAGAAGCCCCAGGAGCCCGCAGCAAATAGCTCGCCTTCAGCGAGGTGGGAGGAGCGGGCGACTGGGAGAGCAGGCGATCCCGCTTCCAGCAGCCAGATTCCTGCAGGAAAAGCCCCCCCGGAGGCCAAAAAACAAAGTGAACTTCAAGGTAATGCAGATAGTAATGCAGAGATTTCCCCCCACCCTTCGCTTAGAAAAATCGCTTCCCACAACTGGAGGAAAAAAAATAAATCTGCCAATGGAGCCCAGCGTGCTGTCTCTGTCGCGCAAGGTGGTGGTTGGACAGGGCAGGAGCGAGAGGAGGAGTACCCGGAGCGAGTCAGAGGAAAGCAGATGATGGTCTGCAGGTTGCTTTTGGAGCTCGCTTTGCTGGTGGGATGCAGAGAGAGCTGGCAGCTCCAGCACCAGCCAGCACGTTGCCTAGAAATGGATCACCTAGGAGAAGGAGAGAGAGCGAGAGATAAGTGCTATCAGCCAGAGAGGGAGAAACAGAGAGAGCGAGCGAGAGCGCTTCTCTCTAATAACCACCTCCTCCCCCTATCTGCAAAACAAGGGAGAAACAAAATAGAACCCTCATCTCCCTTGAAATCTTCAGCTGGGACTGAGGAACAGACATAGGCAGGAGTGCATGCAGCCTAAAAATACACTGGGGGGAGGGGGGAGAGAAAAGATCTTTTTGAAGTGTTATGCTCAGCTTAAAAAAAAAAAAAAACCAAACCACCCCATTTATTTAACCTTGTAACTCCACTGCAGGTATCAAGTTCAAAGCTAGATGGGCACTTTTGCATCTCAGTCTTTGACAACTGAGTCAGGGACGTTACTTGAAGGGGAAAAGGAAAAAAATCAGGGACACCTGGTCTCGAGGGGGAAATGAAGACCTAAAAGTCTATTAATATTACTTTAATTATCTGTGTTCTTGATGGAATTTTCACAATTCTTTAAAGCAATGAATTGGATTTTTTTTCTTCCTCTCTCTTTAGGTAATGGAGAAATTTCTATGGGAAACATTTACAGCACACTTTTCATGCTCAGAGTTCTATGAATTCATTAACCGATTAATCCTCAGACTTCTCGTGCTGTAGTTAAATACATTATCCCCATTACGCAGACAGAGAATTGTACAGAGAGGTTAAGTATGTTTCTATAAACCAGCCTAAATCCCCACTTTATGTCTTATTACACTTTCTTCTGACTTTGATTTTTCTAGTCACACTACAGACAGGAAGCAGAAGTCAAAGAATTGCTCCAACACAGCAGTTATATCCTAAACTCACACAAGTCCTGGTAGTCAACCAGAGGTTGACCAACCCATTTTCTTCAGAAAGAACGTCTTTTGAAGGAATTTTCTTAGTTATAGTACTTCTAAGTTCATCATATCTGACTTGCATATTTCTCCTGTTTCTCCTGACTTGCACGTGTCTTCTTTCAGCCATGGAACTAGTTAGCAAGCACAGTTGCATACCTAAAAAATTTAAGAATTTAGTTCAAGAGGGAGAAATAAGACTTTTAAGAAAGTATAAACTATGGCAAGATAATTGAATCTATTAAAAAAAACCAACTAAAACAAGTAAACAAAACTTACACTACCAACAAAAAGCATCAGCAGCGATTGCAACTTTGCTTACGTCCACGTTGGCAGGTGAGTACTTCCCTAAAAATGGTAACACTCAAAAGGCTTCAAGTCAGACCCAAAGCACAAGGCAGAGCTCTTCTTTTCACTGGCTAGAATGAGCTCTCTTTCTTCTAAGAGCTGTAACAAATCACAACTAAAATTGCTTTAAGAGGCAAAAGGCAAGGTACATAAAGACAACAATAGATGATGAGCAATGTGAAGCAAAAATCTCACAAATTATATCACTCACATGCTGCATTTGTCCATATCCTCTGTGCAAGTCAGATGTTATCGATAAGAACAAACAGTAAAAAAAGATAATTTTTCCTATAAATGACAATTTATGCACAGTATCAGTGAATGTAATGGGCATTAATTTTACAACTAATAAATTCTGATTCATCTGAAAAACTTTTGGAGCTGTTTGAGTCATTATTACTTCTTCACAAAAGAACAGAGTTCACAAGAAATGTTAATTCACTTCTTTGGGGGGCATGTCAGAGCAGTACTCTTTAATAATGTACAATGCACAGTAGGCAGAATAGGAAATGTAATGGAAACCTTTGGAAAATTGTAACTTTTTAATCCTCAATTTAGATAATACTAAGAATTTTGACACCTTATCTGGGAACCAGCTATCCTTACTGACTTTTTAAGGCATCCGGTACCCTGAACTGGCCACACACATGAATGGAATTTTTTCTTGTAAGTTTGTAGACACATTTAACAGAATACAAGAGACAACCAAGAGTTTGTAGCTCACAAATACCCTGTAACTAATAAAAAAAAATTATTTTTGATTGGTAAAGAACACCACGTGAAAATTTGAGAGGAAAAAGACTGAAGAAAATGTAAAAAGTAAATTCAAATAACACTACTTTAAATAATGAACACATTATTGACTTTATACACATCCACCACAGAGATAAAGTAATTTTCACTTCCTTGCTTCCATTCTCTTTAAATCTTATTAATTAAAAGCAGAAACTGATATCATCCATTTAGGTAGACTGAAAAAAAAATCTTATGCTTTGTGGTTAGTTCAAGGTATCAGAGAAAAATGTTGAAAAGGGATAATATTCTTTTCTATTAAATAAATGCTAAACATTTGCTGAAAGTTTAAGCTAGGGAAAAAAAGAGAATCCCACAGATTTTAGCCATACTTCTCTTCCTTCACTATAACCTCCCTCTCAACATGTCCCCAGTTACATCAACATCACTTCAGCTACACCATTAACATCCGTGGGAGAAGTACCACCATCGACCAACCATTGTTTCTTAACAACAGGGAGTAGTCGTCTTCTTTCTAGTAGTCTAACTAAAACGTGGTTAATGGTAGATGTACCTTATGTTTCCACTGGTCAGCTTTTACAGTGTTGCACATTAATGCAACTCCTAGAGGAGCTGCAAAGAAAGGATGTTCTTGTAAAACAGATACAGTAGGGGAAAAAAAGTCCATCTAATGTTTATTTCCTCATATCCACATATAACACACTGCTACCTTAACCAAGTCAGCCTGGGACCTGAGCTTCTATCTACAGAGGAGAAATAACTAAATATGAAAGTTTCACATGCTTTTCAGTCATCTAAAGCCTTAATTTTGTCAATGCTATGACCCTTTTCCCATCTGGTTGGCCATACAAACAGATCTGACCATGCAGAGGTCAACTTTTGATTTGTTTAATTCTAAGTCCAAGGAGATCCTTCAGGTATTTGAAGAAATTAACAAAGTGATAAGGCAGGCACACTGACAACCTTCAGTTTTGAGAGATAAAGAGAGCAGCTAAGCCTTACTAATACAGTCCTAAATTACATAGGAAGTATTACCATTCTCACACATGAGCATTAAACATACCTCTTGCACTTTAAATTTGATATTTTATTTTCAGGTGCACTGCCTAAACTTTAAAAAATCTTTAATGAAATGAAATCAAGTTACACTCTAGGTTATTCCGGCATTCCATTTGCTCCAACACCTTTTTCATGAAGGCCTGTAAGTTATAACTTCAGAGGAAAAAAAATCCCCAACCAACCATTATGCACTCATCTGACTGTTCTGCACTGTGCATAGTGGGAAAGGGAGACAGGAGAAATTCTCTCCTGACCCTACTAAGCCATCACTTCCTGTCAATTAACATTTTTACCTTAGCTTGCATAGTTAATGAAGCTTGTTATCAGACACAGAGTTATGCTAAAAATAAATAAAACAGGAAAAAACCTAACTGAGCATTAAACTTGGTGACTTTCTGTAACAGTGAATTCCAGCAGTGCCAACTGGCTGTGAAAACTAACATTTCTTTTACTTGCTTCTAACTTATTCCACTGTCTTTCATAAGATGATTCAATATTATTGCATTAAGAGGTGGGATTAAAAAGAATTGATTATCTGTTACAGGAGAGAACCATCAATCAGAAAAAACATGACAGTCATACTGAAACTGTTACTGGTGCCACCTGAACATGGGAGAAAGGCCAGGAAGGCCCACCTACCATTGCTAAGATTGGTTTCTATCTCTGGAATTTTAATACAATTTGTTGGCATTTTAACTGCATCCACTTCTTCTTCTTCTTAGAGTCTTTGTGTGTAATTTTCTAAGTGAACGCTCCTGACAGAAAAATGAACAATAATTCTGCGAATCTCCACGTTTATTCAATGGCCATACAGAAGCACATGCGTTTTTGTCTCTCTTCAGATGATATTGGAAGTTCTGATTTGTCACCAAATAGTAACATTATGGATGAAACTGAGAACCCTGTAACATCCTCAATAGTACAGCTCTAGAAAAAGCAAGCAGAATTGGCAACCAGATCAGTGTAGGCAGCTCCCTGGAGAGAGCCATTTCAGTGGGCACAGGATCTCCCCGTAAGGACACCATTCCCAGATCATATCCTAACTTATGTGAGTCCAAAAAAAAGTTATCATTAATATTATTTCTTGCTACTTATGTTTATTATGATGCAGGCTCTGAGAAGATCTGCCTAAATTAAAAACTTGGTGTACTCAAGGCTGGACAGATAAATATTTCATGATAGTAAGACAACCAACCATGGGCCTCCACCCCCTAGTTTATGTAGGACAACATGTTCCACTTGACAATGCTATTTCAACTTAAATAACAGAGTTTCCCCCATTTTAAAAACACACACTGACAAATATCCCTCACCTTGCATTGCTATATTTTTTAAAAACGCATTGTAAAAGCACTGATAAAGAGCAACTGACTGTACTCAGCGCTGGTGAGGCCACACCTCGAGTACTGTGTCCAGTTCTGGGCCCCTCAGTTCAGGAAGGATACTGAGGTGCTGGAGCAGGTCCAGAGGAGGGCAACTAGGCTGGTGAAGGGACTCAAGCACAAATCCTATGAGGAGAGGCTGAGGGAGCTGGGGTTGTTCAGCCTGGAGGAGGCTCAGGGGAGACCTCATCACTCTCTACAACTACGTGAAAGGAGGTTGTATCCAGGTGGGGGTTGATCTCTTTTCCCAGGCAACTATCAGCAAGACAAGAGGGCATGGTCTCAAGTTGTGCCAGGGAGGTTTAGGTTAGATATTAGAAAGAATTTCTTCACAGAGAGACAGACATTGTCTGTGGTCAGACATTGAAATGGGCTGCCCAGGGAAGTAGTGGATTCTCCATCCCTGTAGATTTTTAAAAAGAGATTAGATGTGGCACTTAGTGCCATGGTCTAGTAACCGCAGCGGTCGTGGATCAAGGGTTGGACTTGATCTCTGAGGTCCCTTCCAACCCAGCTGATTCTATGATTCTATGATTCCATGACTGACAGACCTACCAAGAGACCATGTGCCACAGACAAGTGTTCCTCTGCCACTGAGCTGGTATCCAGACTGTTGGGGGTCGCTGCTCACTCAAAGAGGTTACTTCAGCTCAGATGTCTACTCAGTCTTTGCTTTACCTGGCATAGCTTCAAACAAGAAGTCAATTGGGAGGGCTTTAATTAAGAGGACATCTGTCCATTAGGAAATAGGCTTGCTTTGGTGACCACCAAATAACTTTTGAATGAAAGCTTTAGCCTAATGCCAACTTTCAGGTTGTTCTCTGTACTATGAGACAGGTCCAGGTTAATAGGACCATTCCAATTCTAAGACTCCATCTGTCCTATAACACTTTGAGTGAAATATTCACTCTTGGGCCTCTGTCATTCCTTTTGAATAATGGGGGTAATCTTGCCTTTACTTAGCAGAATAGTTTGAGAACTAAATCTGTTCATTTTCAAATGTAAAGTATTATATTCTTTTTCCATTCTCCTTCACTCAGTTTCTGCGTAGTTTAAATATGTGAATGTGTGTGTATCTGCAAGAGTGTGTGTGTGTGTTTATGCACATGCAGATAGATAAATAGATAGAAAGTATTTTCATTTGGCCATTTTAGAAATAAACAGAACATTAAATATTTACTACATTTCAACAGACAGTCCATGTTATGGCCTTGAATACCTTATCACAAAGGAATGCATAGCAAAGCACAATCAAGAGTTATTCTGCTGGGCTGAAGAATTTTTAAAAAAGTATTGTTGCAGTATATATCAAGGATTTCAAAGCTTTCTGTTTTTTAAAAACTACAATACGATTGAGTTTGAGAGTTTGTGTCTTATCCTTTAACCTCACTACACAAAACTCAGAAAGTGGTTATGATGTAAAGTCAACCCTCAGAGCAACCAGCATTATCAGAGTGATTTAGCAGGGACTGCTGCTGAGTTAGATTTATTTTACCTCCATTTAAACTCATGTTATAGATCTCCTGTGTTGCCTGAGCCATCCTGTTTTGTACCTTGCTTCAAAGCTATTATGCTACTGGAGGGACGAAGTCACAGAGCCTAAGAGCTCTTGGGCATGGTCTGAACCGAAAAAAGACTTGAGAAAACAAAAGAGAAAAAAAAGTGGTGTCAGACCGTTAATTTCACTGGCACTAGAGAGAATGTGATGCTCTGAGGTATATAGATATGTAACATCTTTTCAATCTTATCTATGTTAAAAGGAAATCAGAGAATAAATTCTCATTCTCTTGCTGCTTCTTCCCAGTGAGTATTACGTATTAATCCAAATTCTTCTAATGCCAAATCCTTTCTGTCTCTCTAATCACCCAGCTAGTTGTCCTCCTTCAACTTTGACAATCTCACTCAAACTCCCTGTTATTCACCACTTTGCAGAGTTGTCCTCCAGGTCTTTCCTGGTTCCTCCTGAAGATGCCTTACTGTATCTCAACGTGGTATATATACAGTTTCCCTTTTATCTCTTGCTGGCATTCCTTTCCTTCCTCCTCCTATTATTCCCTATACTTCACAGTCGTGGCCTTTGCCGCTATCTTCCCTTTAGCCCTTCTTTCCTTTCCCTTCAAGAACTATAGAAGGGTCAAAGAGATGCACGGCACTTTCTGTCAAAGCCATCTTACAGTTAAGCTGATTGAAAAGCAAGTCACAAATGGAGAAGAATGCCCATAGGAGAATCAAGAGAAGAAGGGAATATGCTGACAACTGTAGCCACAGCTACGGTTTCTACCTGTGGATCTTCTATTGGCAGCAGGAGTGGAGTCACTTTCAGCAAACACTTGGACAGGTCTAAGAACTTGGGTAGGGTATGAATGGCAGTGTGAATGCAGAGATAGCATTCCTAGCGTTTGGCAGAGGACACGTGTGTTCGCTGACTGATGTCTGTCCATCTTACTCCTGCCTCTTCTCCCAGTACTGGTTAATTACTTTAGACTCATTCTAGACACAGGCTAGAAGCTACCAAGATGGAGAACCACCAGGCCAAATACACCAGTCACTGTAGAAGGTGTACACAGAGGAGAAGTCAGGAAGGCTGGAAAACTATCTTTGAGAACTCAACATGTTATAGTGGAGAGAAATCTGTAGGAAAGCTTTGATGAAAGACAGCAGAGAGATGGCAGAGCACAGTGAAGTCACAGTTCAGATCCAAGTAGCTCTTCATTTAGCCTTTTAGTGTCACACAGCTGAAGGACTCAGACTATTCTGGGTACTATATGGAGTGAAAAAGCCAAGAGCAAACCATTTTAACTGGTCTCATTCTATATCTTTGCTGCTGATAAGAGAGGAGACAGTTTCAACTGTGACAGTAAAAGAAAGGCCAGTTAGAAGTCATCACTCAACCAGAAATGCCACATGCTGTTTGCTTTGTATAATGCAAGACCGGTTATCAGCTGAGTCTTTTCTACTGCAGGTGGTAGAAGAGATAATCGGAAAAGCATAGCATTGGAAAACAGAATTATTTTTGCTCTGTGAGCCCATGGTTCAAGCAGGGGAAATCCTGGTGAACTAGATTCTTTTACCTATTTGGAAAAGTTAGTAGGAGGCCTGTTAAATTTGGCGGTTTAACAAAACTATGACTCAATTATTTGTGAAAGACAAATAGTACAGACATTGCTCATTATTTAAAACTATAGTTAAGCTGACAACTGCAAAGCTCTACATATTTTTCCATTTCATCTTTATTTAGTAGTAATCATTAGTATTATGGTAGTGTTACATTGGGAATTCCAGAAAGACTATGATTTCATTGTGGTAGGTACAACACAGAAGGCATAGCAAAACAGTCCTCAGCACAATACAGTACACTCTGATTACATAAGAAAAAGAAGAGTGAGGAAGGGAAACAAAAAAAGCAAGCATATTCCCAAGGTCCTATGTAACAAAATCTGAAGCAGAATTTGGATTTCCCAAGTTGCAGTATAGGAAACTCCCCACCAAAACAATCCACTCTCTCTCCTGGTTCATTTGAACACCATCTGGACTCATGCTGCAGAAGCAGCAGCATGAGAAAAAATTACTTTCACCTGCAAATTTAAACATGTTTTTGGTAACAGGATCCCAGAAACATTTGATAAGTTCTCATAACACAAGATTTGAACTATAGTGTGCACTACTTCTTGTGTGCTGGCTTTTAATAAATTCTGAGTACAAAATAGATTTCATATCTTGCCTAACATTTAGTATCCAGTACAATAATTGGTGCTGGATTTTTCCAACAAATAAAACATTAACTGAACCAATGAGGATCCAGGTAGAGAAGGATGACTGCTGAATTTGAGAACTGTGTAAGTCACCACTTTTTATGTGAAGAGTAAAATAATTCTCCATGCCAGAAGGCACTAATTAGTCATTACATAGTTGGATATTAGTATGTCTAGTAGTCTCTGAAAGAATTCTCACTTCATAATGAGAGAAATATGTTTCCATATCTAAGAGTCTTTATCCATTCTTTATGTTTTCATACTGTTACTTTTGGTAATAATTCCTCACCTTTCCTTCATTCCCTTCTCCCCAAAAGACATACTAAATCAAGGTAGCTGAAATAACCTATTTGAAATTTCTTGCTTTGATGCATTAAACATAATTTCCTTCTCTCTGTGTTTTCATCATAACAAACAGCATCATTATACTTGACATTTACCTTTTTCCACAGTATTTCTGTCATAAATTAAGAAAGAACCATTAGATCTGATGACATGGCAAGGGAGAAAGTACCTAAATAACATGATAAATTATTTGTGGCAATTTTTATGATAATTCAATTTTGTCTGTTCAGTACCTAAAATTAAAATAAACAACCTATTTTTCTCAGTTGGACTGGCTCCTACAAGTACTTTTCACATAATATTTACCCTGTATAACCATCCCAACAGGACAGGAAAGGCTATACAACTCTGAAGTGCTACTATTTCAATGCAAGCCAGTCAGAAAGACTTAATTTCAAAAACCCTTTTGAAAACATACAATTCTAATAAAACCCTACAATACATGGGGGAAAAAAGAGAACATAAAGTAAAATTACCTTCCTATTATGACCTACTTTTCATTGATGCCTACTTCATTTGCTTAGAATTACTAACAATTTTGAAAAGCAAAAACTGCATTTTCTATTTTGACTAGGTTAAACATTTTCTACACATCAGTGAAGTCATGCTGATAAATTGAAACAATTCCTATTAGCATGACTGCAAAATGTGTTTTGGATAACTCCAGATATTGAATGTTCATGCATCACCCCCATTGCACACACACAAAAATTCTACAGTATCTGTTTATATTACACACTTTCCACATATTACTCTTCTCCATGTTCTTTAATGTCTTTTTTCCTGTCTAATGTTTACTCTTCTGTCTCTTTTTCATCAACTTAAGTCACAAAAAATAAGCAGATGGTCAGTATACATTTAGGTGATTAATAAAGTATAAGATATTTCTGTGCACCTACCTGCTTGGTGAAACACTGGGAATAAATTCACCACTAGGGGTGATAATCAAGCACCCCGTTCCACTGTCCTTTACCTTTCAAGTTTGTGATCTATTCTGAAAAGGCAAGCAGTAACAATAATTTAGCTTTTTTAAGTGTTACTCGCACATAATAATTTCTACATTCCAGTATTTAAGAATATGACCACCCTCCTGCCCCAGAAGTTCCTCCATAAAGTCTCATTTTATTCTCCAGAAAATAAAATATTGACAGTAGTAGTAGTGAATGGCTCCATAACATTCAGTACTTCCAAATGTCATTTGGCTATGGAAAAAGGGGGGTGTGTCCAATAAACAGAATGCTTGCCTATGTTACACTATAACAACACAGCAAGGTCTGAAAGAAAATGCTGAGCACTTTATGTACCTTAAAAAAACCCACCCACCTTCTAATTACTGTATTAGACAATCCACCAAGTAGTGTAACAGTGAAAGTGCACATAAATTATTCTTGTAGATAAGCAACTACACGTTTTACGGTCCTCCTTGCTTGCAGAAATCTGAATGGACTTCTACTGACACATGAACTACTTATTTGAAAAGCTATAAGCCCGAGTATCTGTGGCCAGATGGCATGCTTCTCTTGAGTATCAAAAAATTATTCAAGTTCTGTAAGTTCCACTTCACTGAAGATCTGCTGTAAATTCCGTGTTATTCCCCACTTTTATTCTTTTTCATTTATACAGACGTGGTGACAGATTTACACAACTACATGGAGTTTTAGTCCTTTAATATAAATTGCTCCTCAAGCAATTGCAGGGAAGTGTAGTGGGATTGTGTAAACAGTAAAGGACAGGTGATAGTGTTATGCACATCAGACTCTTGCCCTTGACCTCTACAAGCTAATTGATGAGCTGCAGTCGCAGACTTTCAGTTGTCACTCTTGCAAAGTGAATTCCATACTGACAGAGGAAGAACTCAATGAGGGGAAACAATAACTGCATTAAATCTCATTTAAAACATTTTTGACAAGTGAATCTTGGCACAAAGTGGAAAGCAGTAAATCACCTCGAGGGTTTAAAACTCTGAACGTATCCAGAAACTTGTGTTAGCATCATGACTTGGTTACCCAACTCCCTTTTAAATTAGTTAAAGTCTCAACTAAATCAAGGCTAAACACATCTGCTAAACTCTCTGCTTCAGAGAGTTTCAATCAAATCAGAGACTTTTCCCATATACAGAAAGCAGAACACGCAAATGCAAGTTTAAAGGACTGGGGTTTAATTGCATATGATTCGTCTATCAGTTCCCCATGGCATTTTTGTACCTCTGTACTTAAAAAAATGAAGCAGAAAAATCAGTAATCCATAGGAACTGCAATGTCTCCTTTTTGAATGTTAAACAGAGAAAAAAATAGTACTTTAATAGATGACAGAGCATTAGCAACTTTATTAAACACATTGTCAGAAGGATTCTTCTACCCCCAACTTGGAGTGAAACTACCAGGCACAATACAAAGCAGAAGTAGTCTGATTTCAGACTCGAGCATTTGTTCCTTTGTAAATGAAAGCTATTTTGCAAGAAGATATCAAAGTTTGACTTGAACTTCACCTTTAGTAACACTTCTAATTACTATATTTAAGCTCAACAGGCAAAACTGAGTTAAAGCACTGAATTAAGCACTTTAGACTAATTATCTCTGTCTTCTATCAAGCTAGATATAAAATGAGAATTATCTATATAAAAAAAATCAGACTTCTAGTAGAATGAACTGCAAGCTGATTTTTTGGGTCTACTCAGGGGAACAGAAATAAGGGAATGATCGCTCCTGTTTGCTAGAAAGTCACCTTTAAAGAAAGAAGGAAAAAGAAGTCTCTAAGGACTTATCACAAAAGCATCCAGAGGAAGAAAAACTAGTTTCATATGCAGCAATATGATATGCTTGTAACATTTTTGATTAAGGGGGACGTGGGGGACAGATCACAATATGTCCTTCTTCTCCTGGATGACCTTTTGTTATCCAAATTCGCGTATAGAACAATACAGATCTATTGATAAGGACTGAAGCAGGAGGCAACTCTTATATACCCATGTGAAATAATACTAAACGAATGTGAATTTTGTTAGTTTTCTGTGGCGTGAAAAGCAATAAATGGGACTTGTCTAAGACCAGCGTGCATTTGAATATTTGGTTGGAGTTTTGCCATCAATTTAATCTCCCTTAAAAAAAACAAACAAAAAAACCCCAAACAAGAACCCCACAAAACACACAAACCCAAAACAAGCAAAAAAACCCAAACAAACAAAAAACCCCAAACACTAAGGAAACAAAAAAACCTCAGAAGTAGCAGTATCATCATGTATTAAGCTGTGAGGCAGCACAGTAGCTGAAACTTGAATCTCTGTACATCAGGTGAGTGGCTGAATTGTTACACTATAAATAAGGTCTGGCTGAATGGTGGTCAGATCTCTCATGTCATGGTTTTATGAATGGGGACCTGGGCAGAATGGAAACATTTGCCTTCCCTAAATAACCAAATCACTGGCAGGACAGAGATCTCATACACATCTAGGACTAGAGCCCAACACAGCAATTGATGTGGGTAAAAATGCACCACTAGGAACTCAGAGGTACTCCTTGGTACAGCAATTTAAACAATGCACCTGAGCTTCTCCTGACAGAGCTGTCCCACTTTCTATAAATAATGCTCTAGCTAAGGGAGACTGACTCTCTGCTTAAGCCATTCTCACATATGATTTAATTTGGACTTTTTACTTTTGTTGTCAATGGCCCTGTCCATAAAAGTAGGAGCTATAGTGAAGTTTTTTGGGTTTTGGTTTGTTTGTTGAGGTTTTTTTGTTGTTGTTGTTGAGGATGCACCTGGTAAGCTTTAAGATTAATTACAGGAAGGGGCTGATCTAAAAAACTTGAATACATCTATGAAATAAATTACTTATATTCCATGTATGTAATAAATGGCTCCATGATTTTTTTGAAGGTGTTCGACTGAATTTGCCATAGCAGAGGGAGCCAGTGGGACTAAAACTGTTCCACGTTTTCAACTTTGGTTTTGAAAGTGCTGAGAGGCATAAGGTAAAAGACAAAGATGTGCACCATTCTTTGTTAAAAAAACCAAAAACAAAAACACAAAACAAAAAAACCACCACCAACAAAAAAAACCAAAAACCAACAAAAATAAAACAAAAAAAAAAAAAAAAGAAAAAAAAAAAGAAAAAAAAAAGAAAAAAAAAAGAAAAAAAAAAAAAGAAAAACCCCAAACCAAGAAATATATATAAAAAAAAAAGAGAATGAAAAATTATAAGATGAAAGCATCAATGGTATGGTCAGCAGGTCTTTGTAAGAGTTTGCAGTAGAAGTCAGTATACGTAGGAGAGCCCATCCCCAACTTGACAAATTCCCAGCAGGTCATAACCATTAAAAGGAAAGCCAGTATATAACATACAGGATTCTTCCTGAACTCCAGCCTAATATCAAAGCAACTAACCTTTTTTTCAGCTCCTTTTAGTACATCTAAAGGAGGGACAAGAACGCTTTATGTGTGGGAAATTGCCAGGGAGACAGAGAAACAGGGTCAGTATTTAGCAACAAGTAACACTCCCCACTGCTCTTGGCTGTTTGTAGAATTTCTACCCCTTGGTGGAAGTCAGTCTGAAAAATCTTTAGAGAGAAAAATCTGAACAATGGTGCTATAGGCAGAGTTAATGGTCTGCTATGAAAAACAGTCTAAAACTCTTAATAAAGATCAAGTGTTAATGATGTACAATAGTTGTCGGGCAATTTTTGGTTGTTTAATTTCTAGCCAAAATATTGTGCTTATGCATCCTCGGGCACCTGAACCTTTCTACACATTTACAAAATATGGGACTTGGCCTCACGTAAGGGAAGGGAGAATCCCTCCAAAACATCTCATCTGGTCAGCAACATTTTTGATACCAGGTGATCGCACAGGAGACCTTCAACTCTCCAGTTTTCAGGGAAACACTCTGCTTCAGAATTTCTAATGGACAGTTCTAGTCCACATCATCTCAGAATTTCACACACTATATGTGAAAACCACCTTTGTACAATAAGTTTCCATGCTCTTTATAATAGAGCCTGCTCAGCATAGTGAGCCATCTTTTTATCATACCGGTACACAACAGCCAGCACAGTGGCGTAAAAGACAAGGTAAGTTACTTGGTTGAGTTTTGCCTGTGTGATTAGGAAACTTCAAACATACTCACATGCATACAAAGAATTTGCTTTCCAATTATGTCACGTTTCATGATTTCGTTGTGGAGCAGAGTTAAAAAGGAGGCAAAAAGAGCGCCTACAGTTGATAAACAAATACACACGTATATATTTCCCTCCAAGTCATTATTTATATGGACTTTGGATTTAAATTTACATGTATACTGATACTGCATATTTGAAAGTGGGTCTGAGGTTTCCCTAAAAATAAAACCTATTCCCAAAGTACAAAACTATTTCAGTTTAGAGTATTAGCACTAAACCTTACGAAACTTCTGACATTAAGATAACTTTACCTGCATTATTTTCATATATGTTACATAATATAAGCATGATTTGTTATTTTTTTAGAATTTACCCAGGTCATTCTGTATACATTGAAGTAATTTTCAGTTCTTGCTAAAAGTTACATTAATACTTGCTTTATTTCTATGCTTGGTGCCTTGGATATTTACATGACACAATGTTATATTGTCTGGCTAGGGAACCAAGCACAGCCCATTTCCTTTGTAGTGCAAAACCTGAAAGTTCCTTGAAAGTTGCAGTAATTCTGAGAGTCCATCAAGACCTCTCAAATAAAACTTCTAAAAGTCAAATATGTGCTTATATTGGTTTGAACTAAAGAAGTTCCCAAAAGGACAGGAGAGCAAAGCTACAGACTGTTATACCAGCAGTGAAGTCCTTCCTCTCAACATTTCAATGACTTCTATTTACTTTCAAAAAGGCATGTAAATATTAGTTTTATTGCACATCTTACATATCTCCCAAAATAGTAAAGAAAGTAAAGAAAAGTAAAGAAAAGTAAAGAAAAGTAAAGAAAAGTAAAGAAAAGTAAAGAAAAGTAAAGAAAAGTAAAGAAAAGTAAAGAAAAGTAAAGAAAAGTAAAGAAAAGTAAAGAAAAGTAAAGAAAAGTAAAGAAAAGTAAAGAAAAGTAAAGAAAAGTAAAGAAAAGTAAAGAAAAGTAAAGAAAAGTAAAGAAAAGTAAAGAAAAGTAAAGAAAAGTAAAGAAAAGTAAAGAAAAGTAAAGAAAAAATATAGAAAAATCTCAGATAAAGTTGTGAGCGTTATTTTTTCATAAGTTAATAAATATTTTTTTAATTTTAACTTTTAAACACTTTAAACTTTTTAAATTTCAACACAAAGATATATATACATATAAATGTATATGAACACACATATTTCAGCAATCACATTTTTGTTGAAGTCTGGTTTGTTTCCAATATACAAAACGTGTTAACATGGTCTGCCATGAAAGACAAGATTTAAATTTTTACTTTACGCTTTTATGAATTCCTAAAAATACTAGAGTGTTTATTTCATCTACAGACTTGAATTAGAACACCAACCAAACATTTTCATTA
Organism: Pseudopipra pipra; assembly: GCF_036250125.1. Taxonomy (NCBI): domain Eukaryota; kingdom Metazoa; phylum Chordata; class Aves; order Passeriformes; family Pipridae; genus Pseudopipra; species Pseudopipra pipra. The sequence continues at coordinate 21,943,928 of NC_087552.1, read as the reverse complement.
ACAATAAAGAGAAAGTTGGTAGTTAAAAACCAGAACTTGATGTCTGTATCCTGGAAAGGTGCAACATATATACAGGTGATGGGATACTCCTGAAGTATTTAATTTCTCTAAGAGAAATGTCTTATTTCAGCTGCTCTTTCACATCATGGAAGTTAACAATCATGTTAAATAAATGTATAATATCAATCAAACAGCATATAGAAAAAGTATGACTTCTCTTCCTGGTCTCTTTCTCTCAGCCCAGACATTTCCCTGAAGGCTTTTCCTCTCATCAGACTAAATTTGCTGAGTTGGTCACATACTTATCTCAGTGCTTATAATTTTGGCTGAAACACAAATAAACTCTGGTCAACAGCAAATTAACATCAGGAACATGGATGAATCAAAGGTCTGCAAATCTTTGAGATCACTTTGAGAGCTGGGGAAAAGAACATGCTCATTTGATGAAAACAATCAAAGAGGTAATTATGTATCAATTTATTCTTGCTTTACAAATTTAGTAGGTATGTGCGTACCCTCATCAAAATTTAAATCTGCTCAATAGGATCTAACAGATATATTTTTAGATATTCTTTAGGTTTGTCTTTTATGTCTAGCAATGTTACTTTGATTACCAAGAATACTCATAAGTAGGTGTGCAACCCTGAAAATTATGAGGATCCGTATTTTGCTAATGTAATACTCTACTGACATTTTAACAACTCATCTAGATACATCAGACTGTTTCCACATCATTTGTTCACTTTCAGACATTTCGAATTTCTTTCAGCTGATATATTCATTTCACTCAAAGCTGTCAATTTGTGATGTTCCTTGAGTGCATAAAATTTCTGTAGCAATTAAATCATATATTTTTACCTTCCATTTTTTAAATACATACCTTGAAAGCTCACTCCTCCTCATCTGGTATTCACTTAGTCTCTGAAAGGTATATGTTTAAACTTTGTGCTTTTTCCAAATATTAATTCCATACCTAATTAAAATATCTCAAGTTGCCACAGTCAGTCAACATTTAAAATAGATTCACCACTAGAGGAGTTTCTTCCTTAACTGCCCCTACAGAGTCAGGAAAATACCTGATTTTTCAGATAGATCTGAATAATCCAAAGGATTAACATAGAGTCATTTATTGTAGGTTCATAATGTTCTCTGGGTTGTGGATCTCTTGCTAGGGAACCAGAACAGACTTTTGCTTTAAAAAGACAGTACTTCTAACACATCCCAAGCCTGTCCAAGCAGTTTTCATTTCTGTATACAGAGCCCAAGCTCCTCTTAGTTTTTTGTCTGAAACATTTCTTTGTAGTCTTTTCCCAGTGTCCCACAGATGGTTCAGAAAGCCAAATAGCGTTCACAAGAGCTCAGATAGCTTCACCAGCTTTGCTTGCTACTGCCTCATTTACCTCAGTTAAAGTTTCCTTTTTCTAGTCATCAGATGTCCCATACTGACTCTTCTTCTATGAAGTTATGTTAATTTTTTAATTGTTCCCCACTATTCTTCAAGATAAAAAAGATGGCTCTTTTCTCTTTTTGTCTTCTGTTGACTCTACAGACACTTAAAAAACATTTCTTCAATGCTTTGAGAGTTGCATGAGAATACTAGCTTTGGCATATCTGAAGATTACTTGTGCACTAAATATGCAAAACTGAATTTCTACATCCAATTTCTTCTGTTACATAAAAGGCTTGGAAAGGCTTATTTGAAGAGGCACTACAGAACTATGTTTTGTCTTGGCCATTCTGAGATTAAGTGGAGATTTCTGGGAAAGATCTGTTAAAACTACTGATTTTGAACTCAGGTAACATAAGCTCAGCTCAATGAACACACACATATCATGCAGTATCATTGTTATTGCAGCAGTGAGCTCACATCATGAATCTGGATTTCACTTGCACTGATCATGGAATCATAGAAACAGAATAGTTTAGTTTGGAGGGGACCTTAGAGATCATCTAATTCCAACCCCCCCTGCCACTGTCAGGGGGACCTTCAGTAGACCAGGTTGCTCAGAGCCCCACACAGCCTGGCTTTGAACACTTCCAGGGACGTTATGCTCACAGCTTCTCTGGGCAACCTATTCCAGTGCCTCACCACTCTCACAGAGAAGAATTTCTTCCTAATATCCATTCTAAAACTACTTTCAGTTTGAAGCCGTTCCCTCTCGTCCTTTCACTAAACGCCCTTGTAAAAAGTCCCTCTCCATCTTTCTTGTGAGCTCTCCTCGAGTACTGGAAGGCTGCAATTAGGACACACTGAAGCCTTCCCTTTCCCAGGCTAAACAATCCCAACCTTTCCTTATCGGATAGGTTTTTCCAGTCAGTTGGGACTTCACCTGACTGCCATGACTTTTCAAATATCATGGACAGTGGCCTGGCAACTACGTCAGCCAATTCCCTCAGAACACTGGGATGCATTTCATTGGGTCCCACAAACTTATGGACATTCAGGTTCCTCAGATGGTCCTGATCTTTACTTAGAGCAGCAATCACTTAGCTGCCCCAGTGCACTAATCCTGATCCACTGATGCTATATGCTCAGTCAACATGAGAAAAAACAGTATAAAACCTGGTAAATCAATACATTTTTAGCACATGTTGTAAATAGAAAGATAAAATAAAATGGGCCAGAGTGGTTTCTAACTAACCTCTCTTTACCTGTAGCCTCAAGCAAATGGCTGCTTTCTCTAAATAGCATAAGTAGAAGAAAATACAAGAAATGGAAAAATATTTTCACAAGCTTGTTTATGAACTTTCAAAAGTCTAAGGTCAAGAGATTTCCCATGCCTTTCCTTATCTCCTTGTACAACTATTCAGTTAAAAAAAAAAAAGTCCAAAGTAAAGCTTGAGTTTAGCAGGTTTTCCAACTTTTATGTAATAAGTTCAATTTATCTTTGTAAGTTACACTCCATTATGTAAACAATAATGAATTTTTAATAATTTTCTATAGGAAGAGATTTGCTAAGTGAAAATTTACCATAAGCAAATATCACAGCTCTCACTTCTTTGGCCAGGCATTGACATTTGCTTGTTTCTCATGAACTGCAATTTGCCTCTGTGTTTACAGTCAGATCGTTTTGTCATCTAGTATCAGAACAAGACTGAGCACTTTTAATTGTTCAGTATGTCACATTTCAGATTGCTATGACACCAGAGTAGGACTCTGAACTCTATGCTCTCTTCTCATGTGTACCTGAAAGCTGGAAACTCTTCTAATCAGCTACACTTTTCCCTTCTTTTTATTTCCAGCCATGACATGACAAAAATGTCAAAGAAAGTATATTTTAGAAGTTAAAGAGTAAATACATGCAAATTCTACACATTTTCCCTCTTTAAAATATTGTTATGCAAATTATTTTTTATCTGAAATATGAGTAGTTTTTCTCCTTCCCCACACTCTACATATATATATATACTGCTGAACTTTCAGTGTGGGCAGTGACCATTACCAGCAGTTCAAGATATATGTCACTTTTCAAGGGACTGTAACCCGTAGTTGACAATTTTGAAAATAACACATTTTATCGAGTAGTACAGATTCAAACTAAGTTAGAATATGACCAAATATTTTTAGGGTATTTTCAGCACTTTGTGTTTATTTCACATTAGAAATAACAAAAAAAACCCCAAAACCAAACAAACAAAAAACCAAAACAAAACCAAACAACTAAAAACATTGTTCCTATGAAACTATAACACTTTTCAGGTTAAAATAGAGAAAGAAGCAGGCACAGAAACTAACCTGATCAGATTCATAAAAATGGGAAAAATGAGTACTCCAAAGAATTTGCTTTAGAGCAGGGTGTACAGGAACAGCCACTGAAGGACAGGCCCTGCCACAAGGCTTAAATGCATAAACAGCTGTAGGCAGTACAGATACAAACAGTTCTGCAACTCACATTAAAGTGGTAAGGTTTGCATTTATAAACAGATGCATCTCAGTACCTCGTATCTCAGACCTCTGGTATATTTACTTCGTGTTATGAAGTAGTATTTCAGCCTAGTACTTAACACTATCTAAACAGATGACATTAAGATCCCTGTTCGTGTGATCCATGAACAGATAGGTCCACTGATGCTATGTTAGGTTATTTGATTAATGCTTCAATCAACAGACTATCTGTAAACACTAGGACATAAAAATTATAGAAAATATTTCCTTTAATTATTCTTGTTTTCCCTTCCTCTGGCAATGAAACTTCAATTTATGGAAAATTTCAATTTACATGGAAATTAGAAAATTTCAGATCTCATCAATCTGTCATAGATCTTCCAGGAAGAGCAATAGAATCTGATTTTATGTGTGCTTCTTGTGAAAACACCTTTGTGAAAACAACACTGGGAATTCTGTGGGCAGGGTTTTTCCACTGACTTCCATATAAAATATTTATTATCTATAAAAATTTTGGCACAGTGAGCTTCCTGAGCTCAGATGCTCCTTTCCATCAGCTTCTGCTCATGAAACACATTAACACAAGTGAAAGAGGGTTTGCAGACCCAGAGGTACATCTGCAAAACCCTCTCTGGCTTCAGCTCATACACTCAGTTACTCATGTACATACCTATTAGTCTTAAATAGTTTTGGATCTGAAGCCCAGGGGAATAATCCAAAAAGATTTGGGTTGCTCAGGAAAAGTTTGGGGAAGCAACAAGCCTGCGGGCTTTCTCTGACTACAGACAATACATAAAAAGGAAGGAAGGCAGTCTGACAGTTAAATATAAGATCTTCTTGCAGTGCTGTAAGACAGATTTTATGTTACAGATGAGTATACGTTAAACAGGAAGAATGAAAAAAAAAACCCAAAACAAGTGAAATATAATGAACACAGAATCCTACAAAACAAGTATATGAATAGCTCATATTTTACCTGGAGTGACAATTTAAAAAGACATATCTTTTTCATCTCTTGACAAGACCTCACCGTATAAATCTAACATTAAAATGTTTGTAGAATTTTATTTACAGTGATCAGAACACTATGCAAGTTCACCCAGCAGTTATATCTTTCAACAATCAAATTATAGGTCACCAGGTCCAAAGGCTTTTATCTATTCTCTTGGTTTGTGAAGAAATATTGGGAGATTATTTTGCTCTGTGTATTTCAGTAACAGATTCTGTTTAACGTCAATGTAGTGGGAAACTACATGAAAAAAATCTGGGTTCTACTCTTTATTCAAACTACTGGTATTTTCATATATGTCATTTTCTATTGGTCACAGAGATAAGGATTTTTACTGGGATTTTGCTCCTAAATCACTGGAACATTAAAGAACAATAATTCTTATATACTACCTCTTACCCTTGCAGGTGCATTCTATGCTTCAAAATGTGGTCAAACAACAGACTGTGAACCCACTGCTTTACTCCAGAGCTGAAGGAGTCTCTTACCACAAGGTACGCACCATTCATCAACACAGAATTTCAAAATCTCAGGAAAGCACATGACTCCAATTTCTTGGTGGCTCTCATGATTGATTTTATGTCAACCTTACAAGATCTGCTAGTAATCCCATGCAGCAAATCCCTTCTTAGCATTACTCTATTTTTCCTCAGCTATACTGAAAACCCCATGAACTGAGCTGCACCAAGAGAGATATCACTGACATTTAGGGTAGACCTTGGAAAAAGGACACCTCAGTGTTCCTGAGTAAAGACAGTGCCTTTTATTCCCTGTATATGTATCTGAGAAAAACATTGTGACCCTCAAAATTTTTAAGCAAATATACCTTTCAGTATTATTGCTAATTATTTGCATTTGAGGCATTCATCTGGCATGTCAAGGCCAGAGACAAAAACTCATGCTTTGATAAATGTATTAGTATTTAAACAAAATAGGGTCTCTGCAATTAGAGCAATGGCATTTGTCCTGCAGCTGAAAAGCACATCTCTGGGGTAGTGTTGTGCAATCTAAAGGTGGGACCTGCCAGGGCATTCCAGTCATTTTCATGGTAACGTTTGGTAGCACCATGGGAAAAGCACCCATTAAATTCAAAAGCTGTATCACCCCATGAATGACAGCATAGCCATGCAAGGAGTAAGATCCCGCTTGATATTCATCGCCTTGTAACTCATGACAGATTTGAATATTTTATGGTTCAGCCACATATATAAACCATTGAATGCAGGGGGCTGAATGGCAAAAATGTAGTTTAGGATATGCATCCTGGTCTCCTTCATACAGACTGCATTATAGATAAACTAGTCCTGCCCTTCCGGATTTTAGACCACAGGTATGAACCACTGATATTGGGTTACATTACAGTTATGTTCATAGCACAACTTCACTTCCAGTCTTCACATTCATGAAGTTTTTCTACACAGGCACTAGATGTTTCACAAACAAGCACAGTCAAACAAGCAATTTCTTTTTCAATAGGTAGAGTGTTGTGCCTTCGTAAGCACTTCCCAGACCTACACAGCAGACTTCAGCTGGGACACCTTACCCTTGCCTCCAAAATCACTCAACAACCATGAAAAAAACAGAACTGGCAAATACCTTCCCAACATCCTTAACACCATAATAATGTTAATCATGTAAAAGAAGGACACAAGGCTTCCAATATTCAAGATTGTTCCTAGGCTTAAAAATATCACAGCCCTTTTTTCCTCTCAAATATGAAGATGTAGCATTTGCTCAGACAAGGGGAGGTCACAGCCTTCCTATGCACTGTTTCTCATACAGCTCTTTTGCACTGCATCTGTGAGATCCCTCAATGCTGCAAGTGCGGCAAGACTCCAGCAAAACAGATTGTCACTGTTATTTTTCTCAATTAAATTTTTGTCAGCAGTTCTGGGATGGGGGATGAACTGCATTTTGCATCCCCTGACCCCAACAGCTTTTGACAGCCAGGAAGAAAGTTCAATCAAAACATAGTTCTCTCTTACTTTGCTAGAGAGTACTGACCCAGTGTAGAACTTCCACCGTGACCTTAAGATGTAAATTAATAGCTGAAGAATATAAAGAGTCACACGAGCTGACAGTTTCAAGATGGACTTGAGTCACCATGCTCAAACAGGTGGTGTAAGGGATCAAAAACATGCTCTACACCCTAAAGAAATATTTCATAATCTTCACATAGCAATACCTGATTTGTCATACACACCTGTATTCTGTTAGCCCCAAATCACTGGATCAGCCGTTCCTACTGCTGAACATGCTTTACATAAACCTGTGTAGGATGGTCCGAACAGTAGCTTCTATCTTGCTCAGGACAGCACCAACAGTTGTCAAAAAAAGCCCAAATTAAGTGCTTGGAAGTCTGAACTCGTAAGTAAAGGGGAGAGAAAAAGCTAAGAATCAGTTGTACAATGATTCTTCCAACAGAAGGGCCAGAAATGCAACTGATACTCCCATTCTACAATCACAAGAGAGAAAGTGTTTCTGTCCTCAGATACAGCGCCCAGACTTGTGCAACTGCAAAAACTGCAGGAAAATCCTTTATGCTTCTGGAACAGATAATTTTCAGCTACTCTACAGAGATGATTTATGAAGAGTCTGGTGATTTCTGGGATCTGCTAGAAGCCTGAATAGGTCTTAATCTGAATAATTTAGCTGATGAATTCTAAGATGAAAATTCAATAAAGGTTTACTGAAGTTCAACCTAAAATAGATTGAAAAAAAAGCCAAAAAACGGTGGTTTTGATAATGCACTGCTGCACTTCAATATAAAGACTGTACTTACACTGTTGCTTGCTTTGTCTGTTTAGTGACTAATCAGAATAGTTTAGTTGGAAAGGACCTCTGGAGATCATTTGCTCAAACCTGGCTCTTGAAACTGGGCTAATGGCATATTATTTCTCTATATTTTAAGCATTACTTAGGCTTTAGGTGAGCAAACAGGAAAAGGCAGTCTCAGAGACCTGCCTTTTCTTAACAAACACATTCCTCATTTTATCAATATTAATAGATTAAATATTTTACTGAATTGGAACAACACACCATAGAGACCTAGTGTTTCTGTGTCATAGAAATACACATTTCTCTTTACTCCCATTGAAATTAAAAGCAATTCTTATGTCCTGCTTTACATATGAGAACAGATACAGGTCAATGTGAAAGTAAGGTGATCTCTAAACATAAGAAAGGTGGCCTCTACTTGTAACCATCCCCATGTGGAACAGATATTCCATTTTTAGTTTATGGTCCCTTAATAAACAGAAGAAACCAACATCTGCTATGCTTCTTGAAACAGTGGAATATCTGGATTTATCTCCACTGTCTAGGAAAATGGGGTTTTGTGTCTGGAATGTGACATTGTCTTAAACAGCTCTACTCTCAGTCTCCACTCAAACTATGATGATAGCCTAGTTAATTTAAAGTTTCAGCCTCAGCTGATAGGGCTGAATGACCCATCACTTAAAAAAAAAAAAGGTAGACATTTATCTGCAGTTTGATAAATTTTCTTAGGAAGTCTTTGTGTAGCTCATTCTTTTTGTAAATGACGGAGTTGAAAGTTATCATTGATATTTTAGGTTGGAAAGAATTTTAGTTGTTTTCGTATTAAAAGATTTTTTTAAATTATCATTTTGCTAGAAAACAACAGTTACCAACACCTTAATCTCAAGTTCCCCATTTCTGCCCTGTTAATTGGACCCATGGCACTGTTTATTCAGGCGGATAAAGTACAGCATATCCTTTGGCAAATTTGAGCCCTTTGACTTACACAAGCAAGTAAATGAGAATCTTCCTTTTAACTACATGTCCTAGTTTTCATAGAATCGTAGAATGACTTGGGTTGAACAGGACCTTAAACACCAACTCATTTCAAGCCCACACCCCACCCTCCCCCTCCCCCCATGAGCACTTTTGACTGGAATATAATTAATTTTCTTCCTAGTAGCTGGTACAGTGCTGGGTTTCACATTTGGTATGACAATAACGTTGATAATACACTGATATTTTAGTTATTGCTCAGTAGTGCTTACCCTAAAAAAAGGGCTTTTTGACTTCCCATGCTCTAGCAGTGAGCAGGAACACAGAAAGCTGGGAAGGAGCATGGCCAGGACAGCTGAATCAAACTGGCCGAAGGGATATCCATATCAAAGAGCATCATGAGTTGCTCAGGAGCCACTGATCACTGCTGGGGGTCAGACTGGGAATCGGTCAGCAAGGGGCAAGCAATTATATTGGGCATCTTAGGTTTTATTACTCTCTCTCCATTAAAATTATCATTAGTACTACTAGCACATTTTGTTTCAGTTAATAAGCTGTTCTTATCTCAGATCCTGAGTTTTACTTTTTTTTTTTCCTGATTTTTCTCCTCTGAGCAGTTGCACAGTACTTGGTTGCCAGCTGGGGTTAAACCTCACTATAGTAAGCTTCTGTTCAAACATCTTATTTTAAAGACTTTTCAGACTGAAAAATGACATAATTTAAAAGAGATTACTAGCTACCCACTCAGTGATACACCACCATGTTGCATGCTACCTTTCACTATTTTAAAAACAAAAACAAAATAGTCAAGAAATACACACCACGTGCACGAACACCCAGACACAAAAAGGAGAAGTGAGGACAAAATACACTACACAGATTTGTTCCTGCACTGGTGACTTCAGTATTCTACATAGACAGTGAGCAAAGTTAAGAGCTGCTCTCTGTAGGACTTCCGTAAAGGGAATTTTTCTCACAAGGGAATTAAACAAAAATGAAGTCACAATGCCACAGGGTTTTGCTGGTCATAATGGAGCAAAGATTACTTCACAGACTTACATAATAGAATAAATAGTCTTTTGAGAAAAAGAATGTCTGCTGACATAAAGGACTGACTGACATAATTGCATAATTAGGATTCCACTTGAATGATGGGAAAAAACACATCAGAATCTACTACCAAGTAGAGATTTTTTTCTCCTCTTTGTATAGTAAAATAATTATATAAGTGAAGTTCTTGCCTCAAGGATGATACCGAGGTGCTTTTCAAATAAGCTTACAAATAAGTACTGGCCAAAGCAAAATTACTTCCAAAGGTCAAGAACCACCCTGTCTGCCATCAGTGTAAATACTTTTTGAACCTAAACTAATATGGTGTCTTCGTAATATAAAGAATATGGAGTAAGTGCCCTTCTAAAGGTGAGGGGACAGAAACCCCCGTACCATACAGGAAAACATTTTAATGATGGATTCTTTGTCCAGGATGTTGGCAGATGCTACCAATTTAAGTGTTTCACAAACAAAATTATTCCAAATTATTTCTCTCACTCAGTATTTTAAATGAAAAAAAAATGGAGGTGGTTGATTCTTGAGTATACTAGCCTATATCTGCATAAGCAATAACTCTATGTTTATTTCAATATGTCACAAAGCAACAAGAAAGACATTAAAACATCCGAACATCAAACTGAAATATTATTCTTGTTTTCTAGAAAATTCTGTATATTAAAGTCTTGCATTCTTATTGAAGTTGCAGTAGCACTTAGGAAATAGTTCTAGCCACCAAATCAGAATCTGCATTTCCATCTAGACCCTTTTCAAGTTTCTGAATACCTGTCTGTCACAAAATTGCACTACATCTTTCCTTCTGCAGGATTCACTTCCCTTGGAGGGATTTTTCCAGACCGCATTACTTAGAATTAGAATTGCAAGCATCAGACACACTCAAATCTCTGTTTTAAGGCTACAACACGTTGAGTTCAGTGAGATTTGTGGTTGCTCATCTATTTCTGGAATCAGGTCTTTAAACGCAAGGGTCATGTCTACTCATACAACAGTACTTTAATTATCCTATTTATTAATATTATCATTTAATGTAAAACAACAATAAATTAGTTTATGCAGGTTAGAGGTATTAAATTATATTCTATATTAAGTTACTCCATTTACTGTATTTTTCAGTTCTTCCATTCTTGAGAAATTGTTTTATTCTGTACACCTGCAAATGGAGAAATCTTATTTTTACTTTTGTTCTCTGTCGTAATAATAGTACTTAAGGTACATGATTAAGCATCCTCTAGAATATTTCAGCTATTATTTTCATTCTTTTCTGCTTTAGGTGTTTTCTTGTAATTCTTCAGTAAACCCTTATGGACAGACTAATATGGTAAGCAAACTTCTGACTAGAATATGTATAGAATATTCCAATTTAGCCAGCAATCTTTAATATACCTGTTCTCTTCAGCTTTCAAAATATATGTATTCCCAAATACCTTTTAAAATTGTAAAGCCAGCTCAACTGCGGATTCAGCAATCATGTGTCGGAATTTTTCCTCTCCTATTTTGCATAGTTATAATTACACCTTTTGGCTTCTTGTATACAAATTGCTTGTTGTGTTTTTATATTACAAACAAACTGAAGATATTCTGTTTCCATGAACCGTAGTTAATCACGTGAAAAGATAAGTGTCTCTCCTAGAAACAGCTGTATGGTACTATAAACAGAATTTGAGAAAACCTATGCGTTCTGATATACACCTGTAATAGGTAAAGTTAGCATGATGTATGGAATATTAACTTGATCATTTCCTGCCAGCTAGATACTTTTCTTAACCATATAATTTTTAGCTCGAGACAACAGCATAAAATTAGCATTATTTTCTTTTGGGAACAAGATTTTTGGCACATTCCCATTAAATCTATGATTGCTGGAGCATTCACTTGACAGATTATAAACTACTGCTCATTAGAAGTTACATTGTTTCAGAGATATAACTGTTACAAAAGTTTTAAAATATTTTCTTTTGCTTAGAAATACAGAAGTAATATTTCATGATTTTCCTTGAATCCTAAAGTGACTTCACCTGAAAGAGATGATAAACTTAACAAGTCAAAGTGAAACTATTAAGAAACTTTTCAGTTCTGATTAGAGGGAATGAAAACAAAACCTCAGATATACCAATTGCACAACTCTCACCATCTCAGTCTTTAGTAAAGATAGCTGGAAGGCATTTTGATTGCTCACATACCTTCTATATTCTTTAAAATACAGAGACAACTAACCTACTGCTGCACAACCCTGTGCAGAACTTTAAACTGCCAAATTTTTCAAAGGCAGAATTTTTTTTTTATATGTATGTGCATAATTTTTTTAAGCTTTGTAAAAGAAATAAAAAAAAAAAGGAAAAAAGGAAGACATATTCAAAGTAACTGGGAAGGATCACCCTGAAATGTGGTCAATGTGGTCTACTAGGATTTTTAAAAGGATGATGACATGGGACTCACATGCCATTAGGAGTATTGCTCAGCTGCCAGTCAGAAAGAACCAGATTGTTTTTTCTCCAGTTAAATGTATCTTGATAACTCTGCAAGTTAGTCTGCAACTTTGAAATGGAAATTAAACTTTGAAATGTATTTCTAAGACAAAGGCTGCAATGAATTATCCTTTTTTAACTTGACTAATTAGCTGTACTTCCCCTGAGAGCCTCGTTAGTAGCTTCTTTTAACTTCAATGTCACCCTTTCATAGTGACACCACCGATCCACATACAAACCCATTATCACAAGTAGGCTCTTGTTTCAATGATTAGTACAAAGAAAGAGAGGGAATAAACAAGAAACAGGAGTATTAGCTTGACAGGTATAATAAATTAGAAGAGTCTTAAAAATAAAAATTACATGTGTCAGCAGAGATGAATCCTAAAACTTTTTAACAATAGGACTTGGAATATAAATACCTTATCTTTCACTTGCTGATATATGAGAACAATATGTATTTATACAAATATATGTATTTATTATGCATTGCCCTGAAAGCAACAAAAAAATATTCTTTTGCACTTTGTCAAGAACAGTACCACATGCTGTCCTAATCTAGTAACACTTTTTTTTCTGTTATTACCTTTCCAAAGGGTCAATAGTTTCTTTCATATACATTTATCATGTTCACTTATCTATGCAGATCCTTTCCTACAAAGTATACCTCTAATTTATGTTTAGGGTTTTCCCTCTCAAAATATATTTTGATGAGAATAAGTATCTTTAAGGTTCAGAAACTAACATATGCTTTTGTAACCACTGCAGTTAATCGATGCTTTGATTTTCTCTTCTATTTGGTGAAATTAACATATATTATGCATCTAAGTCAGCTATAAAAACACTCTGGTGTACAGTAATTTGTTATTTCCAAATACACGAAGTAATCTACAAAAATCCTATCCAATTAATCAGTAAGAACTGGTAATTTATTCACTTATTCCTTTACTCTCCAACTGTTGGGGATCTATTACTAATCTATTACATGTGTCATTTTAATCACACACTAGTTCTGTATTTTGAGAAGATTACTTAACTTCACATAAGGGGCTGGAACTACTGCTTTAATGCAAATTGCCCTGTAAACAAAGAAAAATTTGAATACCTCAGTTTCTCTAACTCCATTTGTCCCCAGGAGGGACAGAACAGAAATAATTTCTTCTCATCCATGGAAAGGCATGCCTACCTCCTGCTGTGAGCAGGCACTGCAGTTAGATTTTCTTCTGCTTTCCATTCCCCCTTCAACCTATTTACTCTTCAGTCAAGAAGCTGGAAAACTAGAAGAGGCTTTCTACAATCTGACTGGAGTCACAGAGGTGGCTGGGATAACCCTAGTGCCCACTCCTTACCCTTCTTTACCTCTAACAGGAGCAGAGATAGTCTGTCCTTAACCATTAATGCTATTCTACCCACAGACTCAATTTTCATCTTTTAGAAGCAGTCTCACTAGCAAAATATATTGAAGCATAGAATATTTCAGCTGTACGAGGGTTTGTATTGGTCACTAGTAGCATAAAGACCTGAGTCAGGATTATTGTGCCTGATGGTTTTTAAGACTCAAGCAGGGTGAAGCTGTGAATCAGATTCACAGGGTATTAATTTTGAAGGAATTCCCAACTCCTGTGTAACATCAAAGAATAAAGAAGTGTTTGAGATTTCAGAAAGAAACTGGATGCCTTTCTGTAAGTTGGCGTATTTCAAATTTAATAGATAGATAGATAGATAGATAAAGAGTGTTAAGCAGTTTCAATGGGGCAAAATGAGCAAGTGTCTTGAAGTGTAAGAACTAAAACCTAATTGCATCTTGTGATGAAAAATGCACTCCATTGCTGTTTTGTTGCCAATATCTTCAGTTCGTTTTTCCCATCCCACTCAGGTTTCCAGCGGGTCTGTTCAACTTGTCACCTCTGAGCACTGCCTCCTTGAAGAATTCCAGAAGAAAAGGGGCTAATGGGCATGTTTCAAACACCATAGCTAGGTGGCTCTGCAGACAATCAAGGATCGTTGGCAATAACAGACAAGAATTGTTGGTAGTAATGCTCCATGGGAAAGAACAAGATGTGGCTGGAGAAGGGGACCATGTGGAGGTAGGACAGCACTTTTCCAGGACAAACATCCTTGTTCTTTTTCCTGGAGCTAAGCACCACACAGTACAGTGCAATGCAGGAATGAGGCCAAGAAGTGGGCATGGAATGTAGGAGAGGACCAAGACCACTCAAGACCCCCAAGGCCTAACAACCCATTTCCAGAAAGGTCCAAAAGAATGATCTGTGTATGATAACCGATTTGCACAGAAGGCAAGAAACCTCTCTATAAAATGTGAGGTACTCACTCCAAGCCTGGATGCACACATCAGGACCTCAGACATCCCAGCGGCTGGACCGACACTGGAACCAGGACTACTGATCCCTCTTTCTTTTTTTCTTTGTTTTAGCAAGAGTAATCAAGCATATAGTAAAGAAGACAGTATGTGAACATGTGGGAGTAAATATGTGAAAAGCAATAAACAGCGTGGGTTTGTTGAAAACCTCGTAGGTCATGCCAAGAGAATCTAATAGCTGCTTTGTGCACGTTTATTTCTGATTTTGCTTTAAAGCAGAAGCAGCAGATCCTGCAAACTGAGCTGGGTGTGGATTGGACCATGAGAACATTACAGGTCAAGAATATATTATCAGAGCTTACTGACATTACCTTATGGCATCCAAAATGCAATTCAAGTGTAATACAGTGTAACATGCTCTAACCACTGAGTAGTACTGCATATGTTTCAGTGACCAATACACCCTTAAAAAAAAAAAAAAGACTGAAAAACAGCAAACCAAATATAAGTATTATTTTAGCAAAGATCAAAAATGCCCTAACAAAATCCAACTTATTGCATCTCTTACCTTCTCTCTGCACAAACAACTAAATATGGAATGTAAAACAAAGTTCATTTAGCATGACTCAATAGAAATGTCAGAAACTCATGCTGTTTACCATTTAGACAATTTTTCAGTCTGAATTTTTACATGCTGCCAGGTACAGAAATGGCTTTTGTCACCAAGAAGGTATAATTGCTTGCCTAACATACAGCTCACTTACATTGAGATGCAGTGATAAAGAATAATGCATCCAACTAAAACTGAAAAATAAGTTGTAAGCAGTTAGACTCCAAAGAAGGTTCTGAAAATCTCCCTCGACTAGAGAATTTTGATGAAAAATGCTTGATTCCTTCTATTTTCAGAAGTGGTGAGTACTTCAAGATTAACACTCAGTAGAAAGTATCAGAAAGTTACATGTTATTTAGGGATTTTTATCTCCAGCACATGGTCAGGAAATCACATCTTTCACAGCAGATTTGTCTTAGTGATTTTTACTTTTTATATACAAGCATTAAAAAAAAAACTACTCTCCTTTGTTTGGTTTTATCAAACAAGGTATAAGGACTTAGATTTGCACAACGGTGCAGTCTGTTGCCTTCTAAAAATGGTAGTAATGATTCACTGAGCAATATCCAACTAGACTGAGACAAAGAAATACACTTATTTAAGTAATTACAACTGGAATACTACTGTAGTGAAGTGTTAGTGTAGCATTATAGGAAAAAACAGCTATTTGTGGAATTATTAAGTATTTACTGATTGTATTGCCTGGTCGCCTATATATCTCCTACAGGGACACCAGAAATACACTGGGTATTGTTTGTGCTTTATGAAGAAGGATGAAATGCATACAAAAGTGTTTTCCAAGATTGCCACCAAATACAGTTCAACAAAGTATAGCCTATAGTTAAAAATGTAAATTTTAAAGCAAAAGTATCAATCCAAGAATAATCAAGCACTGAAAAATGTATCTTTAACATTTAGTCCAAATTTATGAGGAAAAAAAAACAATGCATGGACCACATTATCATGACAAAAATCTAGAAGAGTCCCCCTGCAACATGTTAGTTGTATATGCTGTAGGCATGCTGTACATAATATATTTATGAACATATCCTTCTCATCTCATCTGTTTTAAAAGGAGCGCTCTGAGTAGCATGGAGAGAGAATCCAAATGAGATTAACCAATCCCATTAAAATCTGTAATGGTTTATTAACTAACATGTACTTTAACCTTCAAGAATAGGCCCCACCACTGCTGAATTTCATACATAATATAGAGTTCTCCTGCACCAAATTTTCTTCAGAAGTGGGGTGTTTAACTATGTCATGGAAAGCATATACTGTAACAAAATACATATTGTGATTCAGCTGGAACTTTCCCTTCTGCCATGACAACCATCAGTTCCTGATTTAACCCTGGGTTGGTAGCTGCACTTAACTTAACAGGTAATAGCAGTGTTTTCTGTCTGGAAAACCAGAAAATAAATTTGATGAAGATTAAATGTCAAAGCTGATAGAACAAACAGAACCTCTAAGAATAAGCCATGGGACAGAACTGTGGAAAAAAAAAAGTCATCTTTACCAGATTATTTCAAGTTAGCTGCTGAATTTTAAAAAATAAAAATAAATGAAGACTGTTAAAAGCATTCCAGGTGACAATGTTATCCAAGTGACTAAATACACCTTTTATTTAATGTTAACATAATACATGAGAAGGTGTGGAGCTAAGCTCGCAGTGGTTTTGCTTTACTTATAATACAATAAAACTAGTGCAGAATAGAAGGCAGTTGACACTCTCTTCCTAAAATATGACAAGTAAACAAAGCCCTCAAAATTCAGTTGCTTGTATGAGACACAGGCTTCAGAATGTGGAAGAATATTTTCTATTTATCAATTTCAAATAATTCCTAAAATCAGAGGAAAGAGGCTTTTTATTGTGTCCTGCAGATTAATTTCTTGTACCAAGGAGAGAAGAGTGAGAATTATTTCAACCACAGAGCACAGGGCCAGGCTCCTTGGCCTTCAAATTAAGGGGGCAGCAGTCTCAGTTCTTTACCAACTCTGCTATTGACACAATGGCTTTGCAAGGAAAACAGCCTCCGAAAGAAGGAAATTCAATACCATTTGTCTGTAAACTCCTAACAAATTCTGCTTGTAGCCCAGTGCCTTCTCAGTGCAGTTTCAGGATTACCAGTGTGCTTTACACATGGTCTGAAATGGAACTCTCCAGAGTTGGATGAAAGTAGGAAGTTGGATGAAAGTAGAGAAGTAATGCATCTAGCAAACACTCCCTCCAAAAACACACACACAACCAAACACCACATCTCAAACCTCCTTTCTTCTGTGAATAACAGTCCCTCTAGATACAAAAGCATCAACTGAAACAGAAGACACTCCTTGATGCTAACTAAATGATAATTGAAATAAGACACGTGACTATCCTACTGTGACCTGCAATTCCTCATTAACTCTTCTGGTCATTCTAAAGGAACATTGAAGAAAACCAGGGAGAAATTTCTTTTTAAAACCCCAACAATTTTCTCAAAGTTTTTCCCAATTTTCGCAGATTCTGAGAGACTGATAGCCAGTGTTATCTCCTCTTCCTTCCTTTCACTCTTATGTTAAGTCTCTATGATCAACATGATGCCAATTTTATGCCCCAAAACAAGGCGCGGAGAAACTGCTCAGAGACAGAATTTCAGTCTATAAGCAGGAGGTATTTATTTCACGGCCGGGGAGCAGCCAGGTCGCCCTGGACAAACTGCTCCAACTCGAGAAACACACAATCCAATTTTTATACACTTTTTGCTAAGCAATTACATCATATATTATGAATATTCATTACATTGCAACATCTACTTTTAATATTCATAACAGGTGGAGTTGAGGCGGAGTTAGAGGCGTGGTCCTTAATTTGGGGAGAACTTCGGTGGGAGTTCCGGTCTTCCTTCATCATGAACCTCATGTCCTTTTCATCATCATCCTCCTAAACTTTTGAACCTTCCCTAATTTGGGTAGCTTCCTTATGAATTTGGCAGAGAGTTTCGGTATTTGGCACCAATACCTAATTTCTTGGCATGTTCCTCTCTTTATCTCTTTGGTTTCCTCCCCATATGTCTCTTTTTGTGTGTACTAGCATTTTTTGTTCATGTTTATGTTCTCCTGTGTCAGAGCGACCTGTACCTCAGTGAATTTATTGTCTCCGCTTTCCTAATGCTGAATTCTATGTGCCTTGCTAAAGCTTGCTTCTACATTTTGTGCTTAACTCTTTATATTGCTTAAATTCGCTTTTCAGGTGTTACCTGGCTTCAAACATATGTATGATAGTGCCTTGCACACTTATTCACACAAACATAATCTCTTTTCATTGCATGTAGAATATTACCTATCAGTTTTTGAAGCAGCCCTAAAGAGTTGTTGTAAAACTGGTAAGGATTATATTTGAAACAGAACTGCTGTGAACACAGTGAAACCTTTGCTATAATATCAAAGAGAAAAGATGGACATAAACCAGATAATTTACCGCAGACACACAGGGAAGCTCTTTGACAACATGACCTTCCTAAATTATTCACTGTCATACACCACAAATTAAAGTGTTACACTACTTTTCTCAAAGGAAAATCCGAAAAAAAATTGAAACATTTAATAAAAACACATTATCACTTGCAAATGTGCAGCATTCAATCTGTCAGCACTCAGAGACATCACACAAAATTCAAGGGTAGGTGCACCGCAGACTAAGACAGCTCTTAAACTTCCATTCCTCTTTGTTACTTTATAATAGTATCTTGAGAATGTTGGCTTTATGAGATGTGAGAGCGGATTAAAATACTTTGTGATTATCACACAAAGATATTCACCTTTTAAGTGGATAGGTATCTTTGAAGGGCACCTTACAGAAGAGACATCAATCTTCATCAATTTTTGTTTCAGAAACTGTTTCTACAAACACAGCTCCTTCACATCTGAGCTTTCACCAACTTTCGTAAAAGTTAAGCAACTGGGGGGCAAGCTACCCCACAATGTGCCTTATTTAATCTGACCTTTTAAATGGTTAAGCCTTTTCTAGCTGCATTTGGTAATTTTGTGTCTTTATTTGAGTGACCTTTATATTTTCTAAAACAACTTTTCTAGCAACTGCTAAACATTTCATGAAACTACATAAAACAGCATGGAAATAAGTACAGGAATAAGGTAGGTGGCAGAAACTCAAATCAACAGCATAAATGTAACCCTTGGTATTTGACTAAAGATTCAGCTACCTTGTCTTAGTAAAGAACTGTATTTAGACAAGGTTTGTAAGCTGCAACTGAAATGTAATAGACAATCATGGATTCATGTAATTGTGGATTTAGGATATTCTAGAAAAAGATGAGAACAAAAGGCAGCGTGATGTCTTGTGGCATGAAATAGTATTCCTTTTAAGAGAAAGATTAGGAACAGTGTGGAACCTTAAATTGAGTAGAGTTTATTTCCATTAAGTATTGGACATTGCAAGAGATTAATTTTTATCTTTTTACTTGCTATGGTCAGAACACACATATTATGTCTAAATGTTTGTGAACATGTTCCGATTAGGTAGGACTTCAGAGAAAATACCTGGTGTACTACACCAGCAGCAATTTCACTTTTAAAAATATTTTTATCTGTGTAACTAAATGGAAAGATCACATGAAGTGAAGACAACAACAGGGAAGAGGTCCTGATGACCATTTCACTGTCCTACAATCCTTCAAGTGTCTCTTATCCCAACAGATTATTTGTCCATATTGTGCAAGGGAACAAAAGCAGCCATAACCTGGTAAATCCTATCACAAATACAGAATAGTTTATTTAATTAAAATTCTAGGCGAAAAGAAAGAGACAAGTTTTTTATCAGATTTTGCAGGAAAGACCAACTTGTCTATACATTTCTCAAAGACAGAATGAGCAAATAAAATCTGTCACCTGGCATTTACACATAAGACAGAGCATTTCATTCAGGGGAAAACAATATTTGATTGAAAATAGAGAAGGTTTGCTTTTAGCTTTTGAGAAACAATATAATCGGACTTCATTACAGTCCTTACAAACATATTTAAGAGTTTGCCTTATGGATCTCCAGAAAGCACTGCTTCTCTCCAATATCCTTACAGCAATATTGGTGGTGGTATCTTTGGAGAACTTAATCTTGCAAGTCAGACATAGGACATATGACAAGTCTGTACTGCTAAAATGCCTATTTATACAGAGGGATGGGATAGGACAAGAGGATGCAATAGGACAAGAGGAAATGGTCTCTGGTTGCTCTAGACGAAGTTTAGATTGGATATTAGGAAAAATTCTTCACCAAAAGAGTCATCAGGCATTGGAATAGGCTTCCCACTGAAGTGGTGAAGTCACCATCCCTGGAGGTATTTAAAAGACAAAAAAAGATGTGGCACTTTTTTTAGTGGTGGGCTTGGTAGCACTGGGTTAATGGTTGGACTTGATGATCTTAAAGGTCTTCTCCAAACTAAACAATTTTGTGGTTTTATGATACTGTGGTCCAAGTGAAGTGTTCTAAAAGAAACCTTTCCCAAATTTTGAGTTGCTGCAAGAGAACTTCCTATCACCACTTGCAAACCTAAAGCTTTGTCTCTCCACCAGTTTTCTGAACTTGTATTCTTTGGGGATCTCTCAAGGTACATAGAAACTAAGTGGGACAAAGTAAAGAGGACAGTGAGTGCCTTCTCTCCTCCTTCACTGATAAACAGAGCTGGTTCTGCTCTCCACATGAATGGTTCAAATACAAGTGCCAGTATCAGTGGAAAAACACACGTGCGTTCCAACGTTTTATGCCACAAATAAGAAATGTAGGATTAAGCTCTCCAGCAAATTATCCACAAGCATCTATCTATGAGAGAGAGATTTCATTATTCACTTGTAAAAAAAAAAACAAAACAACAAACAACCCCACAACAAACTGAACTTTGTTAAATACACAAATAGCTAGCTAAAAGTTACCTGTAAGTCATAGAATAGCATTCCTGCAGGAATACAGTTACAAGAACAGAAAAAATATTGTTATATCTAGACATAATACTTAATGTTTTGATATAAAATATTTATAAACCACTTTTTTCCATCTTCTCCCCCCACTTTTTTTTCTCATAATCTCTTCTGCATACATGTTCTGTTCAATGAAAACCCTCCAGAAAATAGATATTTATTCTATAGGTACATTTTTTCCCAAGGTAGAAACTCCATTTAAACTTTCTCAGAACACACATGAAAACCCAAGATGAATAAGAAATACCTATTTAAGAAGTCATTAAAAGTGAGAAAGCAGTAGCAGCTCTATTTGTTTTACTGAATACCAACAACATCTAAAGGAATTAAGAATCCCACAAAAGAAGACTTAAGACCTCAAGGAAAACAATTACCTGCATTATAGTAATTGGTAGTTTTGTCAGTTAGTGGCTTTCATTTGGTGGATACAACAAGTGGTAATTTTGGTAACCTGCAATCCATTACCATAAGCACTCAAGAGAAAAACATAATTCCAGGTCCAGTATAATAGAAATTATAGCAGAGATTTATAACAATCCCAGATTTATAACAGTCCCAGATTGCTAGCCAAGGTCTGAGAGAGAAAATAGCCTAAGCATTGCATAATTTATCTTTGATATGGATGTGGGCCCACTCTAGCATAATGAACCCAAACATACAGTAGTTGACGTAATGCCTGAACTTTTCACAAGTAGACACATGTTAGCAAGCAGTGCTGATTGGTTCATCCTCTAAATGATTTTAGTTCTTCAGCACACCGTACAATTTAATGACATCCATGCACCAGAATTCAGAAGCTAATTGGCTAGATATTATGGTCTTCATATTATGCACAGGGAAAGCAGCAGCCAGAGCAAGCAAAGGCACTTGTTCAAGATTATACAACTGGTTCGCACAAAGGTGGAAGCAGAAGCAATGGTTAGACTCACTCTGAGCCCATCAGATCAAATATATGTAAGTATCTCTTAAGCTATCAGATGCTTGTAGAGCACAGCTACATAAATTTGGGATTTCTCCCCATCTGTGAGTTTTGGGCTGACAACAAATTGTACTTTTTGTTCTGGAGTATTGTTGAAGGCTTCTGACGTGGTTTCTGGACTTCACCTTCTCCCCCTGAAGTTTAGTCATACAGGACAGAGAAGCATGAGTCTTTGTGGAGCACTTTGCTCTGGCACATTCCCTTTCCTCCTTCCCCACAGACCATTTCATGATAGAGAGCTTTTCCTGATGCTCTCACCACTTCTTAGTGATGACATCCCAGTGTCAAACTCCCGAATTATCCAGAATAGCTGTCCTGCTGCCTTGGAACTCTACTCTGCACCAAGTAGCAGGCAGGCTTCCTACCTACTTCAGGCACCAAATCTGAAATGATGAGAGGGGAAGGAAGAAATCATCTGTTGCATCCAGATGATCCTGAAACACACCACCAGGAGACATAAGCACATGGAGTTCATCTTGGTCACTCTGTTTTCCTGCAACTCTCTTTCTCCCCTGGCCATCATTTCATATGATATTATTGGGAACAATAATATCAAATGCCTTTCTCAAAAAGCTAGAAAGGAACATGCTGCCCAGGCAAATAGTGCAGCCACAGTCCCTGGAGGTATTAAAAAAAAATTTGTATGGCTTAGCAGTGGGCTTGGGAGTGCTGGGTTAACAGCTGGACTTGATGTTATTAATGGTCGTTTCCAACCTAAATGATTCTATGAAAGGAAGTTGGGACAGGTACAGCAAAAGTGGACTTCTGAAGAATTCAATGCAGGAAAGGCTGGGAGCTCTAAGAATCATAGCAGGAGTCTAAGAGCCTAAAAGTTCACTGTGTAAGCCAAGCCCCTAAGTGTTCAAAGTATAGTATATTAGATATACAAGGGAAGTGCCTGCCTGGGCCAGACAGCTGAATCAATATTAAAAGGGATCAAGTAGGAAATGTTTAACTGCACTTTGAATAGCTAATTTAGGGGAGATGAATCTTATCCTTAGGGCCACATTTTGCATCCTTGTTTCCTTCTGAGTAGTCCATTGCTTAATCCAAAATGACTATTTGCAAAGTATATATCTTTGCAAAATGAGCAAGGGTATTATAAGCTGACACTTAAACTATATAATTCCAGAGCCAGGGAGTAGCTTTTATTGTATGCAGAACAAGCTTTGATTGTGCTGTTAGACACTTCTGAATATACAAATATTAAGTAGGGAGTAAATAAGCGGTCTAAGCAAGTAAAAAATCCTGAACTAATTATTTGTTGCTGAGTTCTCCTAATGACAAAATGTCAAGTAAGGAAAGATGGATTATTTTTTTTCTCCCCCTAATCTTTCTGGTTTCTTGCTTCTGCTAAACTTTTACACCTTAAAAATGCTGTTATAATCTTGTGCATACAAAAGTACATGGGATAACTGAAAAAAGACCTTTTTTATCATGATTACAGACTTAATGACAGTCAAATAGTTTACAGAAGCCTAGTAATATGAATGTTGTACGATCCCATCAGGCTGATTACAATGCTCTGCATGCAATAGTTGGGGATAGAGCACTGAGTTTAGTGCTGCAGAGAACATTGGATTTAATACTGAACAATGACATTGCACATAAAATTTATAGTGAAATTTACAGGTGAATTTTAAGCACAAAAATTAAAATATAATAAAAGAATAAAAATATATGTTTTATTATCTTTTATCACTTAAGAAATTGACCAATAATAGCATCAAGTCAGGCAAGGTGCCAATTACTAAACAGAAGTAAACTACACCATTACCATCTGGTAGTAGTAGTTGGATATGAATTAATATATTCATAGTCTTTAACATATCATTACATCATCTAACCTGATTTCCAGTATTTCACCAATTAAATTTTTGCCCATTTTTCCTGTAGCATGTTAATAACCAAGATTTTACTGCAGTCAATAGAATAAGAAAGAAGTTATGATCTCATTTTGAGCCTCCCACACCCAAACTCTGAACTACTGCTTCTTATGATCCACTGATCACACTGTCTACTTAAACCAAGGGCTGATAACTAGAATCCAAAAGGAAGATCAGTAGGTGACACTATAGTTGTAGCAAGTTGAATGAAAGAAGTAAAAATCGACTATGTTGAAAATAAACCACACCAAACCAACTCCCCAAACAAAAAACCCCCATCAATTCCACTTCTGAAAAAGAAGATTAGACTATTTGTGGACTATTAGTAAGCCTAACTGGAGCTTAACTGTCAGAAAGAACATTTGGTATTAATTTCAAATTTTCAGGAAATACACAATCCACACTTCCCCTTGGCAGTTTGTTTCAAAGGTTAATCACTCTCAGCACAAAAATCTGTGTCTTATTTCTAATTTGAGTTTATGCATCTTCTGCTTCCAGTGATTTAGTTCTTGTTATGATGCTTCTATTAGATTAAAGTAGCCCATTAGTACATTTTCTCAAGCCTGTCAATCTTTTTCTATAGCTCATTTTCACATTATCTTCAGGTTGTTGTTCCATTAAATACCAACATCAAATTGTGCAGTGCAGCAGAATCAGTCTCAATATTACTTTTATTACTGAGTAATGGAGCTAAAAATCGCTACATTGCTGCAGATATACTAAGCTGTGTAAAAAAAAAAGAAAAAACATGCAGGATATATCTGCTAGAGACCATCTCCTGATAGCAAGGCAGCAGCTAGTATTTCTACACTGTGTCTGCAGTCTCTTTCTAAAACCTCTAGTGATATAGATTCCTCAAGCATTCCTTCCAAGTTCTTCAAGACTTCTCCTAACATATGAAACTCATCTTTACTATATGCCAATCATGTTGTGTTTTGTGCATAGGAGAATATGGAAAATACTTAATTCATTCTGTCACTGTACCTAATTAAAATGCGCTTGAAAATTATCACCTCACCTCCTTTGTCTTCTTTGTATCCCGGAGTTCATTGCCTTCAAGACTTCTCCAAACCTTACAACTTCCTAAGCTTCCTAACATTTTTTCAGGGAAATTTTCTAGACTTTATTGCTTTAGCCCCAAATTCCATGAATTTTGATGCAAAAAGTTAGAAACAACAGTTAAGCTAAGATTTCACCACTACTGCTACAGCAGTAGGCAGGTCTCATTTCCTCATTTTGCTGGTGATCAGCTTCAGTGTAGTCTGTCTTCCTTTTAGCACTACCACCAATAATACCCTGTTACTATTCAGAGGGCTACAGGTATGACATTAAAAATAAGCCCAAATGTGATGCACATAGGTATAAAAAAAGTTAAATAGCATTCAACAATGCCCAGCAGTGGCCAGCATGAAAGCTCTGTTCAGACACAGTTCTGCACATTAGTCAGGTATTTTTTGCTTTTATTGAAGAACTGGTTTAAAAGGATGAATATGTAGTGGACATCATTCTCCCTGTTGTTGCATCTCACCTGGCATGAAAGTTTTACTTGCCCTAAGCAAGGGGAACATTTAGTCTGATATGCACTCTATGTGATATACTATCTTTGCTTTACATATTCTTCGATGAAGAATGTGTCTTTATGTAGTTTATTCCCTTTGATAGCATTAGGCTTGGGTCCTTCTCTGTGCCTGAGCCATCTTTATATTACTGCTACAATCAACAGTGTCATATGACCTGCATCATTAGATGCACAAATGAAAGGTAGTGTTATCAATATTCCACCGTAACAGGTCTACATTAGAGATATAAATTACAGTTTCCTAGGATAAAATTAAAGATTTTCTAAAGCCTGGTAATACATTTGCTGTTTACAGTACATACAACAGAAGTCTTGTGTGGATAATGAATTCCACAGTTTAGACATATGCTGTGCTATTCACTCCAAAATGCTGCAATTTTACCCTTTTTCCTAGGTTTAAATATAATTGAGGGAGAGATTTTTTATGATATGTTTCCTCCATCAACTTCTATCTTTAATGTCATGTTAAGTATAAGGTCTTGTCTCTTAATCTTATGTCATTATTATGAATATTAATAGTGGAAAGACAGAACTTTTCTTATAAAACTCCATTTATATAATGAGCTCTGAACTGAAGTATACTATATTTCCTATAGTTCATATTAGATTTTCAACAACTACCAGTACTTTAACTAGATAAAGTTGGCACACATGACTTCTCTTTACAAACACAGCTTTATCATATATAAAATACTGTCCTGTACTTTAGAGAGACTCGCAAAAGAAAAAAAGGCAGATAAGTACAAATATCTAGGAAAGGAATAAGAAAAACCGAAGAAGAAAACTTCATTATATCATGCTACACATTCATAGCAAATTTGCATCTCAAGGATTGCGAAGCATGATCCTCTGTCTACACAGACCCCAGTAAAACTGGAAACTCTTCAAAAAAGGAAGATGAGAGGATTAGATGGATTCTGTGCAAAGGAGCAAGGTTAGACTTGAAGACCTCCTGAAATCCTTCCAAACTGAATTTTATGAATGAATAATTTCAGGCTTATGAGTCTGGATAAAGAGAAGTATATGAAGCAACTGTCTACTAAACCATAAATGGCACAGAGGTAAAAGGTCTGGAATGATCACTACCTCTTCTGGTACAAGACTGTTGCAGTTCAAAATTCATATACCAACAGAAAAGGAACTGCTAGGATTAAACAGGAAGCCTTGGGCCACAGGGGCTGGGGAAAAACCCACCATCTAAAGGACTTGACAAGATCCATTGACATTCATTTCATGTAGATTGTCCTGATCTCCCCCAGCAGAATGTGGAGAGATTTCATGTGATGCTATCAGTCCCTGCAGATATCCCTTTGTTTTCTCCCCTCCCTGTGTAATCCTTATTTCGGGAAAGCTGACCAGTATAATCTTGCCTACTGGAAATACCAAACCCTTTTTCCCCCCAAATGTAAATACTGAATCCAAGAAATGTAAATCCCTTTTTTCCCTTATTTCACCCTTGCTGCTGGAAATGCTAATAGATTATGGAATCCCTTATTTGGCATAACCCTGCCTGCCTCCTTATTAGCTTGTTAAGCCCCCGAGACCCTTAAATAGCAGTTTGCATGTTCAATAAAGGTATTCCAGTTTTTACCCCCATATCTGGGATCGTGTTAGCATTATTGGACCCTTACACAAGACCTAAATTGTCCCATATGAAAATTACTAGGCGAAAAATTTAGAATAACTGAAAGTAGTTGATTCATCACATTGCTTGTAACAAAACTTGTAGAATTTCTGGCCACAGTATGCTGCAAGTTAGTACAAGTTTAAGGACAGCCTGGGTATCTTCATGGAAGAGAAATCCTTTAAGGGCTAAAAAACCCACACAGAAAGCCCTTCTAGCTCAGTAACTTTCCAAATTATAAATAGTTTGAGGCTGGAAAAGTAATGAAGTATTACTATGCACTTGCCTCAGTCTTATACTATCCCTCAAGTATTTGCATTTTCCCCCCCAGACACTATCAGAGACAAAACACCAGGAGAGACAAATGTCCTCCCTGTCCAACCTTTTCATTACATTACCTTCCTTTTTTTCTTAAGCTAAACCATTGACTTCCAATGTTTTAACCTAAATTTTGCTCATGAGTCTTTCAGCATACTCCTTCCTTTTCCCAATTTGAATTAAAACAACTCCCCACCAAATCTTGTCTCTACTCTGATCTGCAAGTGAAACATACTTTCTTGAACCAAGTTTTACCAATGATTAGTATATTTTAATTACATTGCTGCATTTTCTTAGAAACCACTTATGTGTGATTATGATGGTCTGACAGGTTTTCACAGTGTGTTACCTGAATAGTATGTCTACCCAACTCCCACGGTTGTCAAGAAACAGCTCCTTCTTGTTCTCAGTGGAGTTTATGTCAACGTGACTGCAACAAAAGATAGTCTTCTGTGCATCCTAAACACACACACACACACACACACACACAAACATTCCCTCCCCCTTGCAACTGTCCCTGATGGGCAATGTGATTTGTCCTAAGAACACCAGGTAGGAATGGTAGGAGGAACTGTCAGGATGCTTGCAGAGTTAATGCATTCCAGAGATGGGGAGTTCTGAGAATTTTGATTTACTTTGGTGCAATTGGCCTGCAAAAGGATATAAAATGCTGCCAAATGGATCAATGGGGCAAACTGTTCTTCTGAGGCCACAGCCAGCTTCCCAGTGGATCTGCCTTTGGCAGAGATGCCTGCAGGGTGTGTCCAGCCCAAAGACAGGGAACACTCACTTTTGGACTGGTGAGTAAAAGCACTAAGATCTGGTAACATACAGAGATAAAACCCTAAAGTAGCTCCATAGATGTTTTGTGGCTCTGTAATTGTGCATTCTGCAAGGCCAAAGGTGGTAAACCTGTATGTTTTTAGTCAAACCTGTTTTATATTATAATCCTTTAGACCTGCTTATGTTATATACTGCCTTGATGATGTTTAGATACTGTGTTAGCAATAAATCTAATCATAATCATCCACATAATCAGTGTCATACTTCTCACACCTGACCAAGAATGCTTCTCCCTACTACTCTGACACAGTGAATCAATAACAGAAGCTGGATCAGTCCTCAAAGTGAAATACTATTTATCCTAATGACCAAAAAAAGTCAAGTTTCACCTGCAGTTCTGTCCAGAAGTGAGAGGCTGCTGACCACAAGGAAGCTGAACTAAGCATCTCTAGAATGCTGTTGTATGGTACCAGAATGGACAGTTTTGCTGTGCCTTCAGTGTTAATATACAGATATACTAACCAAGCACTTAATAACTGGTCTTGACATGAATACATTAGTCCTGTCCTTGTGTGGTTAAAATTTAGAGTAAAGGTTTACAAACAGTGACTAAGATAGTATTCAAATCAAAGTTTAATATGTCTTTAGGATCGATCTCTCTGTTAAATTCAATTGACACAGCTGAGCAGTGAAAATAGGTTTTATTTAGTTTGTATTAACTGAAATGTCACATCCTATACCATTTTGCCCACTTTATGTTTTGTCTTTAAATTTTTAAGTCTGCCTAAGTTCTGGGTTTATTCCTTCCTAGGAAACGAGGGGGGGGAGAACAAGTAAACAAACAAAAAACCCCAAACAAACGAAAAGCCACATGCACAAAAAAGCCCCTCACTAAACAGGAAAAGACACAGCCCTGCACTAATAGTTCCAAAGTCCAAGAAAGACTTGTTTTCTGTTTGAATCAATTCTTACAGTGTGCAGCTAAACTTTTTTTTGTTCACGGATCCATGCCTTTAAATGTCTTTGAAGGAAGATGACATAAAAACATGCTCTTTAAACTTACAGTGAACAAGAAAAAGGTGTTCTTCTTTAGTTTGCACCTAAAATTACAGCTATTTTCTGCAGAAAGGTCTAATTGCCTTCCTAGGTCATCTAATTCCATCACCTTTGAGATATTTCTTGTTGATAAGCTTAAGAAGCCTCTGTAACTATCTACAGTTTCCATGATGCTAAGCTATAAACACAGAAAACCAAATAAAACTGAAGTACTGTAGCTGCAAGCAAAGAGACAATATCATCCGCTTAGAAATTCCAGTTGCACAGAGATCACATTAAATGCTCAGAGCACAACAATTCAGGTAAAGGCCTCAAATACAACTGTTAGCAGGTCAGTGGCTATTGTGGGGTTTACCCTTTCAGCAAATTCTAAGGCACAAAAGTCCAAATATTTAAAAACAAGTTGTCATTCTGAACACTTGGAAATTTACCACTTAAAGTGAAGCAATTATTCTAGTACTCTATCTTCTGTTGCCAAATGTACCTTGGCACACATCACTTGGACATGGGCATTTTAACATACAGGAAACACAAATGTTGGACCATTCAACTCCTAAAACTGCCAAACATCAACTGCCTAATTATGAGCCAATAATTTTCATTGAATCTGTGATCTTGGATAGCAGTTTATCCCGGTAGAAATGCATTTATGCTACTGGCTTACTTGATTTCAGGTTATAGAAAGATCCTCCAATGCTGTAATATCTCTAATGAATACTATGTCTTTATTAGCCTCTGATTTATTGACTTACATTCCTGCTGTCATATAGGAAAATACCATGGAGGCACTTCAAATAGAAGGGCATATCCATTTTGGGAGAAAAAGTGAATAACCATATATAAATATGTCCGTTAATATAGGTTTTCTGTTTTATTTTCCACTTCAGAACACCAAAGTAGTTGAATTTTCCTGTGCATGCAGCTGCTTTATAATCAAGTTTGTACAGAATAAATACTTTTTCATTCAGACAAATATATTTTACAAAGCAAAAGGAGGTTCTCATTATTTGGGGGCAGAGCATTAGAAAAAAGAATTTCTACTAGCACAGCTGCTGGCTCTCAATGTCACATTGTGGCAAAACCAAGTAAAATCAGTGATGACCAGTTTTTCTGTAGCCTTTTGCATGGTAGTAAAGTGGTATGTGCAAATCATAGGTAAATTAATGCTGAAGAAATAATTTGGTTCCATTTTTTATAAAACCATAGGTGCTAGACAGCTGTGATTTGCTTTCTTTCTTTGCAGCATCAGCAAGGTAGCCAAATCTTTTATGTGATGAATGGATGCTTTAAATGCAAGCAATTTTTATAATCATACCCTTCTCACATTTTGGGGTCTGGTAGAAGTAATATTTTAACACAGCAGATTGCCAACAAGCAGCTTTAGCAGAGAGAGCAAGCTACAAGTGAACACTGCAGAAAAATTATAAAAAAGTTTTTTCAATCTAATATTTTCTGTTTTGAAATTATTTTTCCCATCGCAGTCATTGGACTACTTTTGCAATATTACATTAATAAAATGAAACTGTTTGCAGGTTCCTGGCAGTTCTTTTGTATCATGGGGATTTAATAACAAACATGGATTCAATTTAGACAAGATTGCTAATGCAGTCATTTGGAAGTCCATGGTTTTGAGATTTCAGCAGAAGTACATATTGTGAAAGCAGCTCATGATAGATATAAAGATCAGGGGAAAAAAACAAAGCTGATTTATATGAGGGATGGAAAAATTCTTTTTTTTTGTTAATTATTTTCTCAATGAGGAAATTAGCTTTAGAGAATTATACAACATTTACGTAGCCATTAAGAAAGAAAAACACAAAAGGTAAGAGAAGCAGATGATGTCTTAGATACCATGAATTAAGTACATGTTCCAGTCATTTTAATATTATGTAATATATGAGATAGAACAAGAAAAAATACAGGTTTCACCAACTGAGCAAGTGAAGACACAGTGGCATTCTAGATGATCATTATACCAACACATTCTGTCTGTTGCCTGAAGATAAAAAGCAGACCATTGAAAATCCCATTTACCTTTGCAGCATTATTAAATGCTTCAGAGCAGTGAGGTGGAGAAGATCAGTTTTAGGATCCCAAGGCATGCCTCTAGAGCCAGAAATTAACTAGCTAGACTAACACTTAGTTTCATTCCTATGGTTTTGAATTACACTGGCTGGACTTTACAAGCTTTTATGATTTTCACTGCTGTGGCTCCAGCTGCTGGGAAGGTCACTGGTGTCATTGCCTCCACCCAACAGTGTTCAAGCTTGCAGCTTTGTCTAAGAGCACCTATATAACTGAGGGCAATCTGAGAACTGGTAGGACAACAATGCTTCCTCCTCCATTGTGGACTATATAAATTATTATTTTACAGGGGTAGTCTCAAGCTCATCAGTTTACATGCTACTGCAGTACAAATAGTAATATTAATTTCTTGCAGGACATTGCTTACTGTTCAGCACAGAAAGCCAAATGGGGTGTTCTTATAATCTGCACTGCCCTGTGTTATGATGACTTAAAATGTTCTTGCATGCAGTAGTTGGAGACTGTGTTGATGAAAAAACTGTCCCTGAATACTTGTGGAAAATAGAAAATTGCCATTTCTGAAATTGAGTTACCTAAACTAGTAATTAAATTAACAGACAGTTCTAATGGTGGATACCATGACATGCTCGTAAATAATTGCCTGCTTCATTGGAAAGACCCTCTTATTTCTATTACAGCAGATAGTGACCAGCCTGTTACAGACCTTATTTCTAGCTTCACAACACATGCATGAGCTTAATTATGTTTTAATTTGTCTAGGCCGGGAGGTTCTTATCACATGAAAATTACCAGGATAAAATCTCAATTCCATCAAATTGCAGATTATTTTTCTTCCAATAATTTAATTATTTGAACAGCTATTGACACATACATTTTCCTATGGATTCAAATTGTTTTCTATTCTGTAATGTTTAGAAATGTCCTTTGTAAGGTGAGGGGGGAGACATAATTCCATTTCCTGGAGAAAGAGCACTACAAAAGGGAGTAGCAAGTCCCAGTTAGTGAGGGCCTCACTTGGCAATTACTTATAGTATAGCATGGAATGTTATATACTATCATACCAATTTGTGATTAAGGTTGCCCAAGGAGAAGGATGATGTGTCTGCAAGGACAGCTAAGGAACATTTATAGTGCAAGACTCAAGCTCATTTTCAGAGATGGGCAAAATCCTGCCAAAGCACTTGCAATTCACACATCAAGCTTTTAAAAGAACAAAATTCACACAGCTCTCCTGAAAAGTAAATAATCTGTTCAAACTATTATTTTTACAGCCTTGATAATTTTCCCTTTTGCTCAGTTATATAAAATAAACATGGTATATGTAATTTATTACTTCTAATTAAGTCATCAGACTGACATAAGGTAGTTTTTCATACTGAGAACAGCAAAGTAAGACGTTTGTGATTTATTCATTGGTACATCTTAAATTGCAAATATTTCTGAAGCTAATGCATAGAACTGCACCTCATTATTTTGAATACATCTTGTTAAAGGGCCAAGGTCTTGCCTCTTTCCCATGAGGAAATTGTCACTTCATATTGTGCACTTGAATTTATAGAAGCAGTAACTCAAGTGAGCCAATGTTTCAATTACAAGGCTTCATATGAGTATCAAAGTACTTTTTTTTTCTTCTCTGAGTTATCGAGGTTTCAGTCTCAATGGATCTGTGACTTGCTCTACATTGCACTTCCTCTTCTCATATTATAAGTTATATTCTTCAAAGTCAAAGTTCTGTATGAGCAAAGTATTTCTAGGTCACAGAAAAAACTGGGATGAAACACATGTGGTATAAGACAGTTTTACTTGACATAATCGGTCCAAGTCAAGCAAGTCAACAGTATCTGTTCAAAAAGAAATCTCTTTTCATATGTTCCCAGAGCTGATAAAACTGACCTGGACTTAATCAATCTTTATGATGGTTCCTTTACATCACAGCAAAGAAACAAGACAGTAATTTACTAGCAGATACTATATATGACACCTAATCTTCGCATTCTGTTCTAGGATCTTACTCTAATTGTAATCATTATCCTCCTCCTTATCCTTAAGGCTACCTGCATGGAAGGAGTCACCTAGGTATTTCTCTCTGTTTGTTCTGTAATAGTCTTCCAAACTGTCCTATAGGAATAACACACTAATCTCTTTTCAGGATGCTTGAGCTCTATCCACTGTGTTTTTCAAGAACTGACATCTGTAGGAGGATTTTTTCTTCTCTTTTTATATTCTTTCTTTTTTCCCCCTCTTGTTAAGTGTCTTCAAAAATCAAGTGAAAAACACATGGGGAAAGCGACACCTGCTTTACCCTGACTTTTCATTTTATGGTAGTCATGGTACAGATACTATACCCATGCAAGTCAGTGAGATTTTGATGTAGGAAACTCACCAGCTTAGCCAAAAATGTCATATTACAGTCACGTCTGTTGTCTAATCCTCACCTACCCGTGATTTTTCTGCTCAAGATACATCTCTTTCTTTTGCTTCAGAATGATGACCTGAAACTATGCAGCATAAAAAAAACCAAACACCAAACAAGTGACTTCTAATCACTTAGGAAATTCCTAAAGTTTACCACATGTACAGTCTTGCTTCCAATAGTCACTGTTCCTTCCCATTTACCTTGGTACAGCAACAGAATCCTTAATACAATACTGAATAAAAAGATGGAGAAGTAATTATTTGGTGTGCCTACATTAAGAAACTTAAAACAGAAAGCAGGGGAAGCTGTTCTTCTAACTAATTAGGAAAAAAACCACATTACCCTGTCCCAGGGTCAGTTTATACCAGTATGTCCAGCATAAATAAAAGCATTTCAAATCAACCTACTGCCATTTCTCTTATTTTCCATTTATCTAGATCACTCATCCTAAAGGTATTTCTAAGCATCTTAAGTCATATTCCTCTCCATACCGATATGTCTTCTCCACATCACTCTGAATACAGTGTATAGGAAAAGGTATGTGCTGCCTGTAAAGCAGGAATAAGAACTGGAACTCTGAGGGAACTTTGCTCTTTCTTTTTTGTTAATGCCATGTTTTTATGTGTCCAGAGAAGGGCAACAAAGCTGGTGAAGGGCCTAGAGCACAAGTCTTATTAGGAGTGGCTGAGGGCACTGGGGTTGTTTAGCCTAAAGAAAAGGAGGTTCAGAAAGACCTTATCGCTCTCTACAACTACCTGAAAGGAGGTTGCAGCAAGGTGGATGTTGGTCACTTCACCCAAGAATCAAGTAATAGGAGCAAGAGGATATGGCCTCAAGTTATGCCAGATGAGGTTTTGATTAGACATTAGGAAGAATTTCTTCACTGAAAGGGTTATCAAGCACTGGAACAGGCTGCCCAGAGAAATGGTCCAGGGGAAATACCACCACCCCTGGAGGTCTTTAAAAGACATGTAGATGTGACACTTAGGGACATGGTTTAGTGGTGGACTTGGCAGTGCTGGACTCAATCTTAGAGGTCTTTTCCAACCTAAATCATTCTATGATTGCATGGGGGGGGGGGGGTTGTGGTGTTTGGTAGTTTGTTTAGTGGGGTTTTTTGTTTTGTTTTGTTTTCACATGTTCTGTTGTTTTGGATTTTTTTGTTGTTTTTTTTATCTGTTCACATGGAAATAAGACGACCTTTTTTTCCATCTTTTTTCTCATGATTTTAAGCTTCAGTTGTTCTGGAGTTCAGTCTGCAGCTTCCATTTTGGAAAAGTAAAAACGATTTTTCTACATACTGATAGTGTACAGACTTCAATAGTAAAATATCCTTCTGGAAAGCATTTTCAACATCCTGCTAGATAACATCAACTATCCCCTCCCCCAAAAAAGTCAATTTGTAGACCTGACTGTGAAAGTGTTTGTTGTTTTGAAGAAGCAGCCACAGAGGTTTATATGAGTGGATATGTGTCCAGAAAAATAGCACAGAAGGATAGAATAGAAAAGTAAATACAGATCCCTCAAATTATTGAAGCTCAA
Organism: Pseudopipra pipra; assembly: GCF_036250125.1. NCBI lineage: Eukaryota > Metazoa > Chordata > Aves > Passeriformes > Pipridae > Pseudopipra > Pseudopipra pipra. The sequence continues at coordinate 21,908,618 of NC_087552.1, read as the reverse complement.
ACATTATATATAGGAGAATGATATCAAGTGCTGCATAGCTAATTTTCTCTAATTTTCATCCCATTTTGCTCCAATCTGTTTAACTGTGTCACTTTTTTCAACAAAGATGTGAAGAATTCTTGCTTTAAAATGTACTACTGTTTATCTAGGTTAAATAGTATTGACTGTGTTTCTTTGAAATTTGAGGTTGTTTCAGTCAAAACTGGACTAAAAAAAGAATTCTAAAAATCACTGCTGTATCTTGAAACAAACAATCAAACACTTCAATAGCCCTCAGCATAGGAAAACTAATCAAGATTTAAAAAAAAAAAAAAAAGAAAAAAACACTAACACAACTTTTTTTACCCCAGCAAAGCCTACTTACTGTTTATGAACTCTATTTTTATTATCAACCGATAAAGAAATCATGTAATTATCCTGATGTTTTTTGTAAATTATATAAATTTATAATAGACTATATAAATAATTAATTTAAATTATGAAATAAGGAATAACTACACATTACAGATTCTTTCATTCATCTAAACACTACTTTAAACCAAATGTTTCAGATCAAAACATTATGCTCATTCTTTTCATTGTCATTCATGCATTAGGGACAATGGAATATAATTAGAGAGCTGTGACCATTTTTAAACCTTACAATTCTCAGCTACAATTTTGTAACAAAATAGATTTACTTTCTTTACAATCCTGTCTTTTGCTGCACTGTTAAGCACTTTTCATGCTCAATTTCCATTTTTGTTTCCATCATTTCAGTGTCAGGAAGCTTCCATTCATCTTCTATCATACCATATGAGCTGAAATAGGTTTTCTGTAAACAACTGTTTGTCCTATAGGTGTGTGTGCTACTGAGGTTCTCTGACATTTATGAAGTTAAATTGACTCAGATAATGTAAAAATACCCAAAACCAACTGTGAAACCCCATTGTTACTTGAGATCTTTTCAGACAAGTGTGGTGAATGAAAAACATTCCTTTTAGGTACCAGCACTTTGTATGTGCATAAGAGCAAAAGGAATTGTCTTGGTCTACCAACCATTTGACCTTTATCAGATATACTGGACAGCTGTTCTAAAGATCTTACTTGTCTGATGGCAAATTCTTCGTGTTTCTATCAGTCCTTGTTCCCAGCAGACAGCACACCACCTCAATGTGCTCTGGTGACAAGGCTCTTTAAGCTTCAAAGATATTAATGACACCACATCTTCATACTGGTGTCAATCTCCTGTCTTCTCATGTGCATTTTTGCTCAACTTTCCTCAACTCTTTCTCTCCTCCTTGCTTTTCATCTATGTCTTTGCCTACCTCATCTCTAAGTTCTCTGTTTTTCTGGTATTAATTAAATTCTACTTTGTCAAGAGACTTTACTTCCTGTTGTTCCTAAGTGCAGGAAGATTCTTTGACAACTATATTGTTTTCTGCTCCAGCCAGTCTTGTTTGCCCTGTCCTTCAGAGCATGAGCTTCTATGGACTGCCCTTCTGCTCTAGAGTTTTGCCTCCTTAATTTTTTGTTCAGAAAGTATTTCCAAGCTCTAAGATTATCATCTATTCTTTTCCATTGTATTCCTTAGCTGCAACATGTCACTGCCTCCACTTGCATCTAAATACAGTATAAGCAACGAGACATAAGAAATATTAGACACTATTACTGCAGGATTACAATGCTGTGTCGAATGTTAATTAAAGTCACATCACGCTTTTCTTTTAATTTTACAGTAGTTACAGCTTGTTTATGTGGTACAAGTGATGCTTCTGCTCTGCAATCACAATGGACCTTCAATGGCTTAGTGAACGAGGAAAAAAGTCCATTTAGAACTTGTAAGCATCAGGCAACTTTTCATTAGTAAATAGGTATTTCAAGGAAGTGAATAATTCCACATTCTCTTAGAAGTGAAAGGAAACCTAGGGAAGAAGGCAACTTTATTAGCTGCTGTAGTTGTGACAGTGAAACCAGCACACTGCTGTGCACAGCTAAACCATCCCCATATATATTTGCCTAAAATGTGTCACAAAGCCTAGTATTTTGCCTCAAGATACTTCTCCTCATAGTTTGAATGGACTATCTGAAACTGTCTGTGCTTCACTGCTCCACCATTACTTTCTCTTTCTTTCCCTGTATTTTAAGGGAGGAGAGGTATTAAGACTGCCTTTAAGTTCAGCATCAAAGTTGCTCTTTTCCTTCGCTCACCTGGGTCCTGTCACTGCTATTCTATGGCATTTTTGTCTAGTTCAATGCTGCTATGCCCAGAAGCCCATTGTTGTGACTAATAGCAGGTAATCACCTTCACCACCAAATCACTGAGGTCTAGAGGTGCCCAGGGCAAAAATTGCTGACAGCCCATATTTTGCATACATATACAACCCCTCATTTCTACTCAACCAAAATATGACTGTGAATTTAATTGGGCACAATCTGAACTATGAAGGATTGAGGTGGAAAGGGTGGACGATCATTTCCATTGTGAATATTCCAGCTAGGCATCCTGATAAGAGCTAGACAAAAACATATTCTACTTGACAATACAGCCATAAATTCTTGAAGCTATGGTATTATTGCTAATGTTTTAGTGTAGTAACTCAGGGTAAATGGCTATGTCTTGGTTGCTACATGTGAATACTTTAAATCACAGAAGGTTAAGTCCAAACTAATTTACATCCTTTGTACATCTATTAGACTACTGAATTTCTGTTGAAATACAGAGAAAAAATGGCCCTTATGCCTTATAATATGTATAAAACAAATTACACTGGAGGTGGCTCAACGTATAAATCTCAATTTATTAATATTATATTTCTAATTCACATTAAGAGATCAATTTCCTCCCCTTTCCAGAAAGCAAGAACCTCAAATAAGATATTGTTTGTACAAGATTAACAATCTAGTGTGATTCCAATACCCTTAATCACATTGAACAACACTCTGCTTTGCTAGTAGCCCGAGTTAGTATTTGCAGAGAAAATTACTACCCAACAGCAGAAGGAATGCCAGAATATGATTTTTAATAAAATCAAAATTAAAAAAAAAAAGAGAAGAATGTTATATAGTGTAACCATTATTAGGAATATTACTATAATAAAATGGTAATAGTGTTCCTTATGCGTCTGTTAGATAGATAGCAGCAATTCAACATGCACAAGATTGTTGTTGGAACTCAGTGACAATGCAACATTTTTTGAACCTTTGTTGCTGAGAAATTACAGATATTTGTTTCCTGCAATGAGATCGAGTCCTTAAAAAGCAAAGAAAAATTGTTTCCTGTAAGCCTGCATGTAAAGTTACCACCAGAGGTGAAACAGGATTTTCCCTGCAATAAGGACAGCAGGAATAGGGTCAGTGTAAGAGGCTGAATGAAGTTTAAACTGTATGCTTTATTTTTCGAGGTGTGGTTAAAAGTGTTTGTGTAAGGTTGAACTGCCCAACTAGGTGGGTCTCCCTCCTCAGTTCTTTGCTTTTGTTACTTGCTGAAGAACAAAATCATAGTTCTCAATTGTTACTTGCATAATATACCTTAATGAGACTGCGAAATATTATTAGCTAGGAAGAGAGTTATAACTGGAAACTGGTACACCTTAATTGAGAAAAATCACTTATAACCACATTACATAGCACATTCCTTGATAAGGGCATAATGAAATATCCTATCATTATCTGAGTGCCCTGCAATGATCCGTAGACTTCTATTGAGGAGTATGCATAATTTTCATAGGAAGTGAGATTTGTGAACATAAATATGTCATTATCATAAAAAGCATTCAATCAAAAAAGAGTAGTCAGCTATGTCAAAACAGAAAACAATCAAGGTTTAATAATTATTTAGGAAGTTATATTCTTTCCTGCAAATAACTGTTTCTAAAATAGGATATCATCCATATGTAAAGTTCCATATATTTGAAACTATCAATAAGGCTAAAATTCTTTCTGATTATGCTGGAAAAGTTTTAAATCCTCCAGTTTTATGCAAGTAACTAAATAGTAAACAGAAAAATTTTCAGAAAGCAGATGTGCCTTGCCACACTCAAAAAACAGAGCTAAAGAAATATGCTTTTCCTTATACCAATGAATATTGTAACATTTATAAATTTAGGAAAGCTGTACTTTTCCAAAATTATTAAAAAAGATAAAAATAATAACATTAAATAATTCCCCTCACACTGCATATTCTCATTGCATTTAGAAAATGAAGGCAAAGGAAAAATCTGAAAACGCCAGCAGGCAAAATATATTTATTTTTATTTTAGGAGTTGAACAAAGTGCTAATCTTTACTATCTTTCAAAAAAAAAGTTGAAGCCATGGAAACTGTAACAAAAGGACATTATAAAATCAAGCACTACATTAAGTTCCATCTTAATCCTACCCCTTTTAACTTGATATTATGACCCAGACGCTCATTAGTCAGTCATCCTCTTTTTCTCTGTCTTGCAAAACCTGTCCTACCTTTGGGATGCCCACAGAAATGTGGGGGAAAAAAGTTAACATGTAAAAGTAGTATTCTTGCATTTAGTACTCTTGCATTTTCATATATTCAAATACTTCACTTTTGATATATTTTTTGAAGATGATGTAGGAAAATAAGCTTTTTAATCAGGAAATCCATCAAGGACTTACTTTAAGAGTTTAGAATTGATTGCATCAGCTTTACAGAATCACCTTCCCTCAACAAATACTGTAGCTAGCAAACTGAAGACGTGAGGACATTATTTATGAATAAGACACTCTACCAGATCATCTTTGGTTAGGTGAAAAATAAACTAGGTCTTAATGGCTGTTGCTTCACTATGAAGTTGCAAGTCCTGCAAATGCAGGTACCATGCCAGTCACATGCATAGTAGCAAAATCATACCATTGTTACTACCTTGCTCTGTGCATATTCTAGGGTTCACAGAGAAAAAGGAACCCATATCACTGCTTGGAATACCTCTTTGCAGACTTCACTGATCAGTCATGCCTCTGGAATAATGCCTCCAGGGCTGGTTTAACATACTACATAGAATCACTTACGTTGGAAAAGACCTTTCAGATCATCAAGTCCAACCATTAACCCAGTACTGCCAAGTCCACCACTAAACTATATCCCTAAGCACCACATCTATATATTTTTGAACACTTCCCCAATGCTTGACCACTTTTTCAGTGAAGACATTTTTCCTAATATCCAGTCTAAACATCCCTGACACAATTTGAGACCATCTAGTCTTGTTCTATCACTTGTTACCTGGGAGAAGAGACCAAGCCCCACCTGTTTACAGCATCCTTGACCCAACTTTCTGCAGCTAAAGCAATCAGCTGAGAACCAAAGGATAGAAGCAGCAAACTGAAGCAGTGGTGTACTACCAGGCTGCTTTAGCAGTTTATTGAGCCCTGATTAACCAGCATGGTTCCAGCAACTCCAGCACCAGCTTGCTGGTGGTACACAACTGCAGTGGTATTCTGCAAGCTCTTTACCCACCAATTGCCAGCATGTTGAGCATGCTCTGGTGGAAGGTGGTCTCAAACTGTGTGCATGGGGAGAGGGAGGAGCAAGTATGCTGAACTAAACCCACCAGTGTAACTTGAAAACATTACTCATTAGTTCTACAAGGAGTATTTGGCTGTTTTTACCCTTTAGCAGTGCTGCACTGGCAAAGTGTGCAAGGCCAAGATCCTGCAGAGCTTTGATATGCTCAAGGTTTTTCTTCACTGATGGCAATTGTAATACATTACTAAGTTAATTGATGTACTGCCAGTGAGATTTATTTGCCTATCATTCTTTCAAAGATCACACTTATTTTCTGCTTCTCTAGATGATGAAGCTGCACTTGTACCACAGTTGGGCCAAGTAGAATATACAGTTATATGCTAAACAGTTAGATGAGAGTGATTGAATGAGCACTTGAAAGGCTGAAGGGAAGATGGCACTAGCTCCCAGTTTGGATGTAATGGCTGAAAATGTTATAAATAAGTCTCACTGGCTACCTATTGTTAGCACAGCTAAAAGTGAATGTTTTCATAAAGCACGTACCCTGCACACTGATTTTCTTTACTGATCTGTCCAACTGGAAATCAATTCACCCAGCAATATCAGCCCAGTTGCAAGAGAGGTAGTCGCTGACAGACACCATATGTGCACACTTCCAATAAAAGGATTTAGATCTTGTACGTACATCTTGTCTTGTGCTTTACCATGAGATGTGCTCTTGTATCATGCAGATATAGTATAAGTCTATACTTATTTTAAATTCCTGGGATGCTGTGAAGTATAGTATTTGCAAAGCACGTGCCTGTAAAGCTTAATAGGCTTCAAGCAAGAATTGATGTGCTGTTTACCAAGTGTTACATCAGAATTCTCATAAAATTAATTTCTACAGGTAATTTAATATTATCCCAAAACTCTACTAAAAGCTTTTGGCTTAACCACATTTGCGAATTTCCTCATACATATGCTAAAGACAGCCAGTTAATAAAAGCAAAGCTAAGCACTTAGTATATTAAAGCACCATAGAAGTTCCAGACAGACCAGCTGATCACTAACAGTAATAATACTGCCTCATGGTAATCATCATTTAAGATGAACATTCAAACAAAATTTCATGTCCTAAGAATGGCTACAGGCAACTTTAATGTCAGCAACTTTGTATCTCTAGTCTGGTGACAATAGTCTGCCTTCCCTTCTATTTCTTCCTTCATATATGCTGCAAGAAGGTGGAAGGGCTGTCTGTCTCTGTTCACACTCTGCAGTCACCAATGGCCTAGATCCTAATCTCATGTGGGCAGCAATCCTTGGGCAACAGCATAGGCCATTCCAGAGCTCTGCATCCCAATTGCCAGCTACCATCGATCCATCCACCCATCCATCACTATCCTTCAGGTAACAACTAAAGTTTATGGGCACTTCTCGAGCCAGGTACCAAACTGCACGTCATACCTCTGCAGTGTGTCACAGCAGAAGTCATCTAGAAACCCAGGGTGACAGAAATAACATCTGTAGTTTAGCATTGTCTGCAAGGAAAACAAGACTGAGCAAGGTGACATAGCGTGCCATCCAGCTGACAGAAAAACAGGTGGAAGATGCTGACACAGAAGAGGAAAGATATTGCCAAAGGTGTTTCTGTAATTCAACTGTGTTTTGCTGGGATCAAGACAAAATCACGCATCCCAGACTCTTCATGAAATAAACCAAACTCTTCTTTTTCAAGGATAATTGCAATATAAACTAGGGAAATGAGCACAAATGCACATGTAATTTGGTACTGTACTTATGTGATGGATCAACAGCAGAGGAACATTTATCACAATCAAGTTTCACATTTCATTCCCTTAAAAAAAAGTTGTATGATAGAAATATAACACTATTATTTTCTAAAATTTCTTTATCATGAAAGGAATGAATTTTGATCAATTTCTCTGCTGTGAGAAAAAAATATACCAGTAGGGCCATTTGCAACATTTTTCAACAACATACACTGAAAGAGAACAACTGAAATGCAAAAGCAAGTGGGGGGCTGGGAGATAAGGGAAGTTGCCTCCTCAGAAAGATAAAGAACAAGTGACAAAAAGAAAAGATATGACATTTTCTTAGTATGTTCAATTATAGGTGACCACTAGAGAGTGTCCAGAGCTGCAGAAGCATTCTACACAAACTATTGGTTTACAAAGTGACCTTTAAGAAATTTTGGGTTTTTTCTTCCCCTAAGGGCAATTGCTCAAAGTTATTTATCTAGCCACAGCATAAGCTTTCTGAGAGAAGTGTGTATCTACAGAAGTCTGTCTTCAATGTGGTGGCTAAAAATGCAAAAAGCCCTCAAAAATATACATAAATCTAAAGAAAAATCAATCAGTGGTTAACGTGTGGATCTTTTTTAATGCATCATAATAAATGCCGAGTATGAGTTTAAAAGGAAAGTGTTTTACACCAATGTGCTTCTATGTACAAGTTTACAGAGGAAGGGGTTCATCTCCATTCTAAATAATATCATATATATATAATTCATACAAATAATTCAGATGTTTCATTTTGGAGCACACCAAAAGAGTGACACAGTCCATCTCATGACCTGGTGCACAGCAGTCTGACATGAACAAGATATGGCCAATGCCAGGAATCCACATTTATCTGCAGGCAAACAAACCAAAAAGTGGATTTTTTTTTTCTTTAATTAGGGAATTATGGAGGGCATTATCCTACACAGAGCTCCTTGCCTTACATTCCCAAGGCTGCTGTATATTGTCAAAGCAATGCTAAACAGAATATTCCTTTCGAAAATTCTAACCAAAGAAGGACTGTGAAACTTGACCTGAAGCAGTTATTGTTTCTCCATGGAGAGGACTGACTTCCTGAAGACTTTGGATTAATAGTTGTGCAGCTCTATAGCTCTGCTACTGAAGAGAAAAAAAGCCCTTGCATTTCCTCATGTGGTGATGAGAAAGTAGAGCTGATTTCCATGGAGGGATCATTCTGTCCAAACACTCCTGAGTTTTATAACTGGAATCATTGAGCAAAACAAAAGCCTTGTAGAAGTACGCACGAGACACCACACTTCAGATTTAGTGCTAGTAGTTATAACAGTGCAAGAGGATAAAAATAAGGATATCTGCACTTCGTATTATTACATTCTTCCCATATACAATAACATTCACTAATTAGCGTTCTGAGAAACGTCACACCCCTCTCATTGAGGCTCCTGCCAGAAAGCACATTCACCACGGTGTATTGGCACAGCTCTAAACAATAGATAAACAGTACACCTGCCTACAGAAGACTTTAATTATAGCCCTGCAGTAGGGACAGCACTAGATTACCATTATTTACCCACAAGGGAAGAAAAACCAGGTGATATGATCTGATAGGTTGGAACATGGTTTGATGCAATGGATCTGGCTTTAATTTTCCTGACACAGAGTGCTGAATGTTAAGTGATTTACAAAATGAATACCTGCTGACTCACTGCTCTTGTTCATTTAAAGTGTTAAGTAAAGGAGCCATGCATTAGTATGGATTAGATACAGAAATATCCAAGCTTTTAGAAGTTTGGCCTCTCAAACCCAGTGTTAGGGGCCAAGAGGAAGAGCTGGCATAAAAAAATCTGTACAGAATGGGAAAATGAAATATGCTATGCTAAAAATATCTGTGTACTGCTTCCCTTCCCTGGGCCACAGCACCCTGAACTGGCCCAACAGTGTGCCTGACTTTGACCTGCTCCAGCCTGAAATCCTCTCCTGGAGTCAATGGGCACAACTACTCACCAGGACCTGATCAATTTTTTTCCTCTGAAACAGGTGCTGGTTCTAGTAATGCCAGTAGTGGTTTTCTTACGTTAAAGATGAGTTACTAGTACCCCCAGTTCAGGAAATTGGAGACCAAGCTCAGTTTCTCTTCTAGATCCAGAAAGAGCATAATGTTATTATAAATTTCTTAATAAGTATTAAGACATTATTTTCAATTCTGCGACTTGACTATCCCTCAATATCTTTATAGAATGCCAAGAAATGGCTCCAAACCAAATGTTTGCCCATGCATTTTTGTTTCAATATGTGCTACTATCTTCCTATATACCAGATATCTGCAAGTAGACTATAGTAAAGACATTATAATAGTGACAAGCTAGAAAACGAACAGCTCTGGCAGCAAGTAGGAACATAAATAAATATAGAAAAGGATCGCTAGTTCCCAACAGTTATCAAATTGTAAAAGCAAGTAACTGGTTCTTTCTTCTGTCACGTGCAGCTTCCCTTGTCCTGCATGAGCACATTAATAAGCCTCTAACAGTATCCAGGGACTTAGGGCATGCAGCTACCCTACAGCTTGATCATAACAGAAATAAAAATAAAAGAAATAAAATAAACCCCACAGTCTTCAAAGGTTGCAGGCAGCTTTTGGGTGCATCTCTGCCCCAGCAAGGATGCCTGCAGGGTATACCTGGCTGAAAATAGGGTACGCTCACTTTTGGATGGGCGAGTAAAAGCACTAAGGTCCTATCAAATAGGGAGATAAAATCCTAAAGAAGCTACATAGCTGCTTTGTTGCTTTGTAATTGTGCATTCTGCAAGGTCAAAGACTGTGAATCTGCACATTTCTAGCCAAATCTGCTTCTATTATAACCCTTTAGACATAGTCACAGATTTGGTCAACAGTTTAAGTGATCTCTGAGAAGTTTAGGCAGCAAGAGGATCTCATTAAAGCTCATGACTCAATTGAAGGGACCACAAAGTAATTATACTATAATCAATTGTAAGAAATGATAGAGTTATTAGTTAGATACTGCACTGTAGTATTTAAATACTGAATTAACAATAAATCTTATCAAAATCATCCACATAATCATTGTGTCCTAATTCTCACACCTGGATGGGAGCCTTCTCTTGGTAGCTCTGCTACAGATATCAGAACTAAATATCTGAACACCAAAGAGAGTGTACTTAGTCCAGAACCAAACTAATAGTTCAAACTTGATCAAGAATACACCCTATAAACTTTATAGCAATCTAGTAGGAAAGGAATTCTCCTTTGAACTGTTAATTTGCAGTCCTCTTCAGAAAAATGACAATGTGAAAATGATAACTTTTATTCCCTTCACAAGCAGCCAGTCTCACATCATCTGATTTCAGGTCATATAAAAGATAATACAGTTTACTCCTCCTTGTCCTGTAGGATTGGGATAGATTGAATCATTTCACATTATTTCTATATTTCTGTATTTGACTGACAGAAATGTCACTAAGTACTAATCAATTACACTTGGCAAAGGTATTATGAAGCAGGTTTAAATTAGCTCTGTTTCCAGTGATCAAATGAATGATAGAAAAATGTGATCATAATTGTACCCATAGCTGCTTACAGAGCTGGCAGTTTGTTTGCAAGATGAATAATTACTAAATTAACTGTGTTCATTTAATAAATAACTATCAACTGTCTATTTCTAAGTCGATTAATAGCTAATTAACTCAGTCAATAGACAGATGTATCTGAAGTATCTTTTTATCAAAGAAACCAATGGTAATCATTAAGTAATTCTGCTTCAGAATAAAATTTCCCCTTACTACCATTGTCAATATTTAATTGCTGAATGAAATAACAGCATTAAAATGTAGCCCTGTACCCATTGATCATTAAAGGTATGCACGTTCCAAATTCCAGCAGGTATGCACATTCCAAATTCCAGCAGGAATTAAAGGTGTCAGAGTAAAATACAGCAGCAGCTAATAGAGGCAGTCATAGCTCATGGTTTGGGGTTCATTCTGTAATCATAAGATTTCTGCAAAAATTGTGTATCAGACAGATGCAACAGAATAAAGAGTCAAGCAGCAGGCAAAGTTAAATTTGGTAAAATCCCATAAACCTTCCTCTAAAGGGTTTTTTTGCAAGAAAAAGCAACAGTTGATTTATCTCATTTAGACAACATGCTGGAACCGATTGAAAAGAAGTGTTTTTAACACACAAGACAACCATAGTGAGGCTCTTCTGCCCCTTAGGATAGGCCAGCCAAACATCACCTTAAAAGTGCATTCTTAGGTTTTATGTTCCTTTACAAGATCATCTTTTATAACTATTGATAACTGGAATTTTGCAAGTGCTCCATCTATGGAAGCATTTAGAACTGTACAGGTTTTAATCTTGGCACAGCTTTTGCTAGCAAGTTTCTTGCTAAAGAAAAAGACAGACTTTCATATGCTGTTTTCCTCCAAGCTACATTTAACTGTGATCATTGACCTGATTTAAGGATGCAGAGGCTAGACAACCATTTCATACAGAACTATGCCCTCAGCCAGTAAACTGAACATACTGGACACCACAGGTGCAATAAGCTAGGTACCTACGTTATCCATCCACATCCTGACCCTCAGGTGCATTCACACTGTGTAGTCATACAACCTTCCAAACTATTCCTCTGATGTAGAGGCCTCTAAAATCAGCAGATCAGGGGCACATGCTTTCTTACAGCAGGTCCTACGTGTTCATGCTGAAGTGCCAAAAGTACTTCAAATCTACAGGGGAGGAAGACACAGGATTCAGAGGCAGCTCTGGCTGCCAATAGGACAGGTTGCACTGCAGTAGCATCCAAGAATCCCTGAAGACCACTTCTGATACTCAATGTGAAAGAGAAGGAGACTGCTGCCTGCAAGAACTCTGAATGGTAGCACAATGACAAGTAAACAATAGCTTGACAAAAATACTTACACAATTGAGACTGAACCTCGCATTTTGCTTTCCTCATGGTAATAAGAATGTCTAACACAGCCTCAAATATTCTCAGACCTGACAATGCCCACATACATTCATCTGTATAGCTTGACTTTAGCTAACCTGAGCCCACAGGGTAACATTCAGCCACATTGCACAGAGCTCAGGATGACCTAAAAGACTTACTTGGGAAGTATCTTGCTGTTATTACTCTACTTCTGGGACTTGATATAACCAAGTGATATTTATTGAAATACATCTACTGACCCAGAGTAATTACTTTGCCTGTAATATTAGCCTATCTTGAAGTGCTGCCTGCTTTTATGTTTAGAAAATGTAGAGGGTGTCTGGTGCTTGACCACATCAATACCTGCACATAACATCCAGATACATTACTTCAGAGAAACTAGTACAGGATGTTAACCTTTCCAGTTTAAGTTAGATCATCAAGACACTACAGATGCTGGGTAGGAATACTAGAATACTAGTGAAGAATACTAGAATACTAGTGTGAAGCATAGAGATGTTGCAGAAATTGAAGTAGAAAGATTCCAGAATAATGTTAGAAAGATGATAATCATTTTATAGAAATACTATACAGGACATAATTCATATAATACTGACAATTGCCTTATTTTCCTTCTCTGATTTGTAGTGCTGGAGTCAGCCCCAACCTTCTGCTTCATTAACACTGTCCTAACCTGGTACTAGATCCAGACTACAAAGTGTTACAGAGGAAGGATTTAATCTTTAAATGGATAAATCGAGGCTCCCAAGCAATCCACAGCATGATAAGCAAGCTAGACTTGTGTTAGTCTCACATTGTATCTTAAGCCTGTTTAATGATAGCATTGATCATAAAGGAAAGTTATAGCATCTTCATGGTAAGGTACTCAAAAGACTGTTTTGATCTCAGAATCATCAGGAGTTAAGAGAGTGCATGAAGGCATTGTAACACTAAACCCCACTTTGCCCTCTAAAGTTTTATCATGCTGTTCTGGGGAAAAAAGGGCAAAGTTTTCTTCTATGGTTTTTTGGTTGATTGTTTTTTTGTTTATTTGTCTTGTTATTTGCTTCAGTGACTGGGATAAAACTGATATTTTGCAATACAAAATACGCCAGAACAGTGTTTCATACTTCTCTAGGAGCCCAAAATTCACAGTTTCAAGCAGTGCAGGGGCAAAGACAGCACACAAAAATTGGTAGCGTGTATACCCTGGCAGTCGAAGTGGACTTAAAAAAGCTTTTCACATTTGCCAATATATCATGGCTCATCGCAGGTGAACATAAAGAAAAGCTTTTAGATATAGCAGCACCTGCAGCAAAACCTTATCCTCAAAGTATGACTCACTTTCACAGTTCCATTCATAATGTGGCTAGCACCTACTTCTCAAGTGCACGGCTCTGAGAAAAGCACACGCAGCTACACACTGCTGAGCAGAGCCGGATCACTACATAGCCTGCAGTCAGCAGAGGGCAGTGGAAAGTATTTTCTTCTCACAAACTTTGTATAATGCTTCTATTATCCTCTGCGTTTAGAAACTTCCCTGATACTGATCTCCCATGGCTTTATAATGAACAGGGTTGAAAAGCTCGACCTTTTATTGTTTTTGACTCATGCCTTCAGGCTTTAGGAAGGTATTAGTCAGTCCCTCACACCTCCTTGATTTTTAGTTTTGCTTCATAATAATAGATATTCTGGAAAATAGACCCACTCAAGTATTTATTTCACCACATACTAAGCAACCCGATTTTAAAAGATACAGAGCTCTAGATAGAAAACAATTCATGGCTGCTCAGCAATCCATGGCAAGCAATTTCCTCAATTTGATCTTGTCACAGTATGTCTACATGCAGCAGCAGGGAGAGTACTAGTTTAGATGGGCCAGGGGTCATCAGCAGCACAGGCACTGTTTGATTTAGATCTGCTTGAGCTAAAGTCTCATCCCAGCTGAAACAGCAATTGCTTATTAAAATAGATCAGTTCATCACAGTAGGAGATACTTGGAAAGCACTATTTCATGATATTTGGCCAAATCAGATAGTTGCATTTAGTAACTTCAACTAAAAAAAAAAAAGGGGGGGTACAAGTTGAAAAATAAAGAAATTGTACTGCCTAATCCAAGATTCCCATTTCTACAGCATGACAGCACATAACAATCTGGAAACTATTATTCTTTGAGCTTCCCCATCATACTCTGTATTGATAAATCATTAAATAGAAGTCACTAGATTTTTTAAAATTACCTTTTTAAGTGGAAAAATTGTTAAAAGATGAGAAAACAACCCACTCTTCAGCATTCAAATACCATATTAACCCCACTTCCAATAAAAATCCTTTCCTTGCTGAAATGCTGTTTAAATACTTTGAGAAGAACAGAATATTGCTACAGCAAAAGTAAGTTATTACAGATTTTCAGCTAGTTTATTCTTTCTATAGTAAAAGCATAAACAGTCAGAATGGTCAGAGCCACCACAAACAAATCTGCCTCCCTGGAAAGAACCGCAACAGCTAAAGGGTACTTTGGTTTCTTAGACTTAGAAAAGAGTTACTGTACAGTAAGAAGGCTATCTTAAATGCATACAGCTGCTTCTGATAAGCCTTTAGTATCTTTTATCAGAGGATCATTAGCCTTCATTTTATTCATAAGATGTAGAGGGGCCAAGGAAGAGAAGAAAGATAGAGAAGGAAGACAGATGTGCCTTATCGGGAAATAAAGCTACCGCCAGCAGCTTCGTATGTTACTATTGGATCCTTGGATTCTTTGCAAATCTTTAGTCTATCTCTAGCTCCCAAATGACTACAGATTTGCTGAAAAGTGTCTGAGTAGATATTTGGTACCAAATTCTTGTGTTAGGCACAGCATACTAATTTCCTTCTGCAAATATCCTGTAAATCACATGAATAAAACTAAAAAAAGCAACATTGTGTCTAAAAGCAGGTAGCATGTCCTATTAAAGTGTATTTTATACTATTTATTAATAAAAGTCATAATTAAGACAGAAAATCTTTACTATGAAAAGCCTACTCTTTTCATTAATTATTCCTGGTGAGAGAAACGTGTCATGTAGGTACAGCCAGGACCCCGTAGCGCTATTTATTCCATAGTCCATACTGTAGATCACCTTCAAGTTGTTATACGGTCACCTGCTTGTGATAAATCCTAAACGTAAAGGCAAGTTCTACAGTATTTTTATTTTTCTTCTACCTTTTTTCTTGATACTGAGTTAGAAAAATTACACTGTATCTTGCTAACACTTCGTCTCATTCCTCTAAATTTCTGTTGTTACTGACAGTACATGGAGATCATCTTATGTAAGTTATCTTAACTTGGTGTAGGGGGGGCATCAAAGACAGATAAAGTTTCATTTATAATTACCATACACTTCTGATACTCCAATTTATCTCAGAGTTATAAAGAAACATCAAAAGCTTGCTTCCTACTTTCCTGAGGTTTTGTGGGTTGTTGTTTTTGGTTGTGTTGGTGTATTGTAAAAAATATTTATATATCTATATAAAATTGACATTATGTCAGAACAACACAAGCACATCTTCCAAAAAAATTCTTTAAAGGTATCAGTCACTGACAAGAATATACAGACTAGAAAGTCTAATCTTTACAGCAGTTCCTCAGTGGGGACCACTGTTGTTTCCTCAGTAGCACAGCAAAAAGCTGAAATTAACTCAGCCTAACCTTTTGAAGTCAATCAGGTAGAGAAAAACAGCTCCAAACTCCCTCAATTCTGCCAAATATCAATGTTTCCACTAGTCATCTAACATCATAATTTGTTTTCTAGGCATATACACAAATGTCTATGACCTGATTACTCAGCATCTAGTTATGAGATCCTTGAAAGGCTTTTCATCAGGAACAGAAAACAAACAAACAAACAAACAAACAAAAAAAAAAACCAAAAAAAAACCCAAAAAAACCCACACACACACACAAAAAAACCCCACACACCAAGGAGTTTTGACATCCTAAGAGCAAAGTTAAAATAAATGAAATTCATCCAATAACGTTAAGGCTGCTTACAGTCAGGAGGCACACAAAATAAAGGCAAAAGGAGCACAGATAATCCATCTCATTCTCCATTCCCTTTCCACTGCTAGGTGTCTTATGGTCCCTTTGAGCAGTTATCAGCAGTCTGATTAGCATTTAGCTTAGCTTTACCCAAATCTGACCTTGATTATTTTATAGCAAGTCTCTATGAAAGTCCTGTATCTTGTGGAGCAGCTCCAGCCAAATAACTTAACTGAGGGATTCAAAGATACACATCACACCCCATGAGTTTGCCCCATTCTGAAAGGGGGCGTAGGCACTTATCTGCAAAGGAGATTCAGATTTACAGCTCTGGAGTTGAGCTTACAACCTTATAAAAGAGCTCAGAAAGGTCCCCAATCAGTGCTTATTTATCAAAACTTGCTATTTTCCCTACCTAGAAATTATAAAGATTTTCTCTTACCAATGTTTAGACCACCATATCTTCAGCACTAGGGTGCCTGCAACAGTTCCACACTGAGATATCTTATATTTAAGGGGAATGGGTGGGTGGAGGTGTGGTATGTGTGTTGGTCCCAAAATCAAGGTTTTAATGAATTCCAGCTGATGGCAAGGCTACTTAGAGTCAGCTGTTGCATGATGTGAGTAAAACTTAAAGACTAGGAATTTTACTCTTTTGCCTCATAGGTTATATAAGTGGCTCTGGAGGTTTAAAGCTGTAGGAAATTTCACCTAAACTTTTTCACTATACTAAGCAATCCTATGCCCAAAAGAGTTACTGATAATTAACTGCTTTCTAAACTTATATTTCTCTATTGAAAAACAGACACTTTTTCATACAAGCATTGTTCACTCTCATTAAATTTAAAAGTTTCTTTTGCTAGGTTTAAGGTGTCAGATTTTCTCAATTTCCAAACACCTCTAGGGTCTTCACGTATCTGAGTAGGCAAGAGTCTCTTAACAGATCTTCTTCATATTTCAGATAAGGCTAAAAGGAAAAAAAGCCAGTAGGTTTACTCTTCCCAAATGCTGTATATTCTCAGTTCTCACACCAGCAGTATTTGTCATTACCTTTCTTAGGGCATTCTTTGGGGATTCTTATATGGGAACCTAGTTTGCTTTCGCTGCAAGTAAAAGATAATCTCCTAATGCACAGTCTGTACAAAGTCATCCTATCTATCCTGGGAACAGTAGCAAAATGTAAGAGCTTAACTATGGCAGCATGTATAAACTCCAGAGTCTCACAGCACAGCTACACAGCTTTCACTGGGAATATTCTTTCCTTTCAGGTTCTGAACTGCCTGCTGTGGCCAAGCTGTACAAATCTGAAAGGCTATGTGTTATAGACTATGACAACACCAGGATATGACCTGTAGACATTCACTAGGGTTCAGGCTGATAGGTTTGGGATTTTTTTTGTACTTCCCAAGTCTTTCTCTACTGGAAAGTGCCTTTACAGGAATATATTATAATATATAATCAATTAGAATGGCTCACTTTCGCCATAAAAATGCTAAAATACTAAGACTGTTATAAAGCAAATTATTTTGCGAGTTGCAGAACTATTTGGCACTGGCACTTTCCTTTGTTCTTGACTTGTCTTATCTTTATCCTTACCAAGCTAAGTCAACAGCTATAGCTATATCTTTGGCAATGAACACAACCTGGATTTAGATGCCAAGCATATGAGTATTTTGCATTTCACTCCAGCTCTCTAGTACCCTCAAGAACAGACTGGGGGTCTGCAGATGATATTTTCTGGTTGGTTACTTGACAAGGTCTTTGACAAAAATTGATCACTGAGAGTATAGCAGCATTGACAGTAAAAAGAGCTAGAGAAGGCTCAGAGAATTTCATTGGGTTTGATACCACTTGCTGAGACTCTCTGCCCAACAGGTGATGTCCCTTTCAAGAATATATCCCTATCAACAATACTCAGAGTTGATGCTGTAGGAAGTAGAATTATTATATATATATAATCATATATATTTCCAGGCCCAAAGCCTATGAGAAAGTCTGCATTGAAAATGCAGAAGAAAAGAGTAATCAGGATTGCCTTTTTCCTCTCATTTTGGAATTAGCCTGCCTGACTGGGTCTGTGCACTGTAGAGTAATGTGCAGACTGGGAGAGAAGCAGTGTTTGTATGTGGAAAGGGTTTGGTACTAGTCGAAATAACTGCTCTTTTTTACAGTGACTGACAAGCAATTTGGTGAGAGGCATTTTAAACAGCAGGCACTTAAGAACTCCTTCAGTTGTTAGAGGTAGCCAATATACAGCAGAAATGTGATCTGTGCACATAGTCATGTGAGAGGGGTGATATGCACATTCATAAACCCACAGAGAATTATCTGGCAGCATTGCATCCACAGTCACAGTTGCTCTACAGTTAGTCTGCTCCAGCTGTGAAGAGCCAGAGGTCCTTTGGACTCCCAAATAATATTTCAAATGCACACTGCAGTGAAGCAGACACAGAGAGAATTCCTCTTGTTCCATAAACTTATGTGATACATGCTTGCTTACAGAGTTCATGCATACACACAGTCCTTTAAAGAAAAAATTTGCATCAACGCTGACACAGGTTCTTAGTGCACACAGCATTATCAAGGCAGTTTTAAATGGAGGAACGTAAAGACTCTGAAAAATGGATTTGTACTGAAGCATCTTAATCAGAACCTTTGGAGGGAAGGTTGTAAATAAAGCTCATATTTCATTTCAGCAAGAAATCTATCATCCCTATCATGTCATTGAATTATAACAGCATGGAGTGACTTATCTACACACGAACACTTCACGCTGAAGCACGTTAGTAGCAAAGGAAGAGACAAAGCCACAAGCAGCCTCTAATAAAGTAGCAAGTGCTAAGTATGAAGAGGTAAGTAAACCAGTCTACCATGAGATTAAGTTTGTAATCATGTGAGGTCCTGATGCGTAGAAGCAACTGCTGAATGACCCAAACAGCCACAAAAAAGGAGAGTGGAAAAATGAGAAAAAATACTGTTCATTTTTATGAACTATATTAAAATAATTTTCAGGATAATCCTGCCATTGCAGTAGTCCAAGAGGAGAGAAACATACTAGCTGTTCCTAAGAAAATGTTAAAGATTAAATAATTTTACATCCCACAAGTCTTTTTGTACTTGATACTGTTTTGTCTTAAATGCCACAACTTAACACAGATTGCACTCCAATAATCAATAACCAACAGCAACTTAATAGTAAAAAGTACAGATCTAGATATCAGCCAGGTGAAACATGACCTACTAATTTACTACTTGATATAAGCGATTGCAAGACATGGGGTCAATTTTACAGTCTTTGCTTGGGTAAATCTCCCATTAATTCCTAAAATGATTCCACCTTCTCAGGAAAGAATAGGCTCTCTATTTGCCCAGGGATACATGTGGAACACAATTTCAGCTTTCACAAGAGCAGAAATAAATGCCTTCTCTATTAATAAGACATAAAAGAGAGAAATTTTAAATAGTTCAACTCCAGATATTATTTGTTGAGAAAAAGTTGAGAATGAAAAGAAAACGGGTGAAGGCTAGGCAAACCACTCCATGACAGGGAGGCTGGAATTTAAGGTCCCTTCCAACACAAACTACTCTATAACTCCGTGAAAATTTGGAGCAAAAGGACAGACCAGAGCAGATAAAACTAAACCCACTTTAGCCAACAGCAAGATTTCTCTTTCTCCTACTGCCATCAGCTCTTGGTCCAAAGAGGTGCCAAACTGTTTTGTTTAACTTATAGGTCAAGATGGTTTCACAAGCACCAACCAGCTGTGCTTCAGCAAGATCTGATTTGTGGGTGCACAGCAACGCTTACCTGTGCACTGCACCAGTCAGAGCACAGCAACGCTTACCTGTCTTAGGAACCTAACCTGGTCTTCTCTCTTGTATTTCAGGTGTTTCTATTTCATGCATTGGTTTTCATTTATGTACATTTTATATATATTTTAAACCTTTCTGTACCTTTATAAATAAAGCCACTAGAAGCATTGCCAGTGGGATGTCTTCTGAAAAGCAGCAAGCCTTGCAGACTTCTCATAGCTCTCTGTACAAGCTCCTGAATACTAACATAGGTAAGGGGGCACTTAGGGAGGGTCTGAGAGGATACCACAGAAAGCCTATTAAAGCAACCTCCATTACCCTTTCTAGAGTAATATTAAGAACAAACATACAAACAATGTTTATACTGTAAGTAGAAGTCCAACATCAATACATACAGGCATACTTGAACAAAGTTTAGTCTCTCATAGATAAAAAAGCAACTCTCAAACTCACGCTATTGACTACCTATAAGATTACCTTAGAATACAGTTACTTAACCTCTTTTTGTCATTAGTCTTTCTGGTGTATAAGCCTCTTCCTGTCATCCACAAACACAGTGCTGCAGGCTGAAGCTCATTGAAAAGATACATAATTAAATGATACCAAAAACAAGTGTAAAATATAAGAAAACCTAAACAGGTAAAATCTTTGTGACCAAAAATCTATAAAGCAAGAGTCGAACTATAATTATAAGGCATCTATCACAGACCAGTGAAGTATGCATATTTGTAGGAAGGAAATAAACTTTCCTACAAAGGACAATGAATCTGTTATGTCTTACATAAGCCTGAAGATGAACTCTACCTGAAGGGCTTCCCAGAAGATCTGTTTGGAGCACCTTGGGAAAATGCTAACTGTGAGAGCTTTAGAGAAATCAAGAGAGAATTGCATGCAAGACTAAACCAACACATGGCAGACATCAGCAAAAGCCAAGTCAGCTCCCAGCTAGGAAAACATCCCTTATCCACAGGTTACAGAATAAACACAGATGCAGCAAAATGAGTCACCAGAGGAAAACAAAAATTTAAATTGGTGGCAAATGAAGCTTTTTGCACATGCATGACAAGAAATCCATTGAGCAAAACTAATTTTATGTCTGTGCTGGAATAGCTGTCTTGCATGTTAAAAGTAAAGACTACAGTGGTAAGAAGGGAAGTACGATACAGCTCAGATCTTAGGGAAAAAATAGAATCAAAAAGTCCATCCAAATAAAATACTCATTTTATTCATTTAATAAAAGATAGATTCTTCTCGTGTAGCCTTATGTTAGTACATTTTTTTTCTATTTACTGCAGGCTAAGAAGATAACATGGTCATTCAATGCACCTCAGCTGATAGCAGCTCATCAACCCACAATCACTTGTCTGTGGGTCTAGTCCACATACTGCGTCTTTTCACACCAAAAAGTCTTACTTTGTTTCAAATGACAAAGCATGACTAGTGTCACCCCATATCCTGGGGCATACAGAAAGTGGTTTCCAAAACACATAAATACATGATGAACAAGCAAGATTAAAAAAAAAAAAAAAGAAGGAAAAAAAAGAAAAATGCCTCACATCAGAATGATTTTATCTTCTTTATAATGAATAGCAGAATTGGTCACAGAATCATACCCTTATCCCGCTCAGTGCTCTGCAAACTCTGAGGTTAAAGCCATGTTCAGCTCCAGTGAGTGTAGTTCAAATATTAATCAGACATCTTCTGAAGTGTGTGTTAAAGATAAATATTTTCATAAGGGCTCAAGTATTAGGGTTGTTTCAGAAGAATGCAGTATGTGAGGAGGGTGCTTCATGCACAGCATATCCTAACCCTGTACTCTATCAAGTGAAGTGAAAAATGCTTGAAAAATGCTTCCAATAATCTGCAAACATTTACACTATAAAGTAAACAGGATTTATAAACTCCTTGAAAATGCAGAAAATAACCTACAGCTTCTAGAAATTTTTATACTATTATGATTTTACATCTATTTATTTCCCTATAACCTTTCTAGCAAAAAAAAAACCTATTCACAGTTTAAGAGCCAACTGTTTCTTACAAACCAGCTCCACAAAAATAACTGTTGTCAGGGGACAAAAGACATGTACCAAACTCAGGAGTCACAAGTGGGTTTCCCTGTGTAACTATATGGTTTTAAGAAGTTCAATCTTCTTGGCACCTTACCACCTTACTGATTCTTGGTTATCCAACAAGAGAAGAAACTGAATAAATATTTTCAAAGTGATCTGCTTTTCTCATATAAATGGGGACACATTGACAGCTTTGCAGAAATAGACATGGGTATATGTTTATTTATATTTGTGTGCATTCGTGCTTTATGTTTCTTAAGTTCAAATGCTGCAGACTTTAGAAGTCTCAATAAAAGAAAATTACTTAATTTGTGTAGGAAGTGAAGGAAGTGCTTAGCTCCAATACATCACCTATTTTAGGAGAACTAAGATCACAACCAGTGAATGAATATGAGAAGAGAGAGCATTCAGTTATACATGGATAGCTGGGCCTTACAGAAACTGTCTTTTTATATTGTAATGCATAGTGGTACAATGCAAGATTGTAATTTTGATTTTGGGCATGGACCCATAGGAATTGAAATGCATTCTGTTACAAGGCAGCTCTGAGTTCTGGAGTCTTTCTCATTTGTTTGTTTGCATTTTAAATGGTTTAAAAAAACCCAAATCCAGACAGACTTGTTTGGAGATATACTTGCAACAGAAAGAAGTAATTGAGAAGAACAGTAAATGCTAGTTTCGCGGTCCAGATGAAGTGCCAACCTGCATGGGATTCTTCTATTTCCCTTTAAATACTGTATAATAACATTAGTGGGAAACATACTCTCCAAATGGCATCCTCTGAGTATGTAAAGTGGAGTGCTTGGTTCAGCCTCGCTGAAGCCATGAGTGCTGCCTGAGGAAAGCCCGGCTGTCAGGCAGTTCCCGTGCCTGAGCCGTTCAGCAGTTGTCCCATTAGGAGCTCATTGCATTTATGGGGACAGACAACCGCATTTATAACTGTTCTGGGGTTTTCTCTCTCTGGCAGGTGTGGTGGGGAAAAAGTAAGAGATGGAAACTCCACCAGTTCATGCCTATGCCAGCTGGGATAGTCTTCTTTCTGGTCACTTTATTTCCACTCAGGATGAAACTAAAAAAAAAAAAAAAAAAAAAAAAAAAAAAAAAAAAAAAAAAAAAATCAAACCCAAACCCTAAGTGTTTACACACATATGCCTACACCCAGAAGCAAATTACTGAAACAGGAAAAGAAAAAAAAAAAAAAAAGGAGAAAATCAGGAGTGGCAAACCAAGGATTCATCACAGTTCAGCCTTGCTCAGTACAGGCAAGACCATAGGGCATTGGACAGCCACCAGGTTCAGCCAGCTCCACCAACTTGTTCCCAAGTTGAGGATGCCTCCTAATTTGCTATTACAGCTCAACCAGAATGGAATAGACCATGCGTATTTACTTGTACATACATATAAGAAATTCCTTTCCAATCACCCTTGCTAACAATTTTCTGAAATATTGATCTGTACTACCAAGTTCCCAAATAGATGTACCCATAAACAAGTTAAGTCAAAAACTCAAATATTTATTTACTGAAAACTTTCAAATATATGAAGTGTCATTCATACAAAAATAACTGTAAGATTTAAATATCACAGTGTTATTGCTGTGAGATGATGTGTAACATCTGGGAATCTGCATTTTCTGGGTATTAAATATTACTGAACAAACATATTGTTCTCATAGGGCCCGATTTGTGAAGATGAGAAGCTCTGACTCCCACTTCCTTTGCTGGAAGCCAAGAGAATTCATCTCAGAGAAACACTTTGGAAGGGTGAACTTCAAATTAAATTATTTTTTTATTATTATTATGTTCTGGATCTTGTAATAAGCACAGCTGTTTACTTATGTGCTAACTATATTTATATAGACATTAGAGGTTAAAATTTAATTTTCTAATTTCAATATATTTGCAAATGGTCTTTCTGCTGCCAAAAAGTCATAGCGTGCTATAAAAATCCATAGCCATCTTTATCTCTGTTTTCATATTTCACACATTATTAGAATGGATAAATGTGCTGACATTCAGATACAGCAATGAGCTTTTTGAAATGTCTGCTTAAAAATGGATACTATAGGAAGGTGCATATTATAGCCAATGAAACACATTTGAAAAGATTGTATGTTATTTTGCTTTCTTTCATGTTTATCAGATATTTTGCCAGGTGAGCCTATACTATACCAAGACAAAACCAGGAGGGGTTTTGCTTTCCTTCCAGTTTCCTTCCATTGTTCTGCTCATTTGGAAGAAGAATTGCCACTACTTGTAGCCCTTGCAGCTACATGTAGAGCAGTTCTTTTCTGTATCACAGTAAAGGCATGAGAATAAGGCTCTTTTTCAGAAATGGGGTATCTTGCACCTCACAAACAAAAAAAGAATAAATTAATTTTTCTTAATTTCTTTTAGCTTTATTGCATTTTCCTTATTCTGCATTTTGTGCCTGAATGTGTAAAGCTCTTCTCCTTAAGTAAGGTAATTCAGTGAATGTGCATTGTTTGTCCTTTTATCATTAGAAACAATTCAAGCAATTGGAGGAATGAGAATTTATTCTGTTTCTATTGCAATTGCTAATATTTGTCAAGTTATTGATTAAAAAAGATGTTTCTTCATTTGTAATTCTGTTACACTTTGAAAAGAGTATAAAGAGTGTTCGAATACGAACTCTTCTCTTTTTTTGTGAGCTGCAAGCATACCTTTGTTGGATATTCAGCCTTTGATAGATGTGAGATTTTTTTAAATATCATGATATGTGCTTGCATTATTATGTACAGAATGTGTATTTATGTGTGGATACACGGTAGGTAATGCCTTTTCTGTTATAAAAGGGTAAAATATAACAAACATAAATGACATTATGTAGCATTGATACAGACAGCCTTTGAATGTTCATTTTTTAACTACATAAATAAGACTTTCTAAAGGACTAATTATGTTGTCTTAGCTTCCTTGGTGTTGCAACATTTCCACTCTTTCAGAACTCACAAAAGGTTTTAATCTAAAGCCAAAGGCAGCATCACAGAAAAGTAAAGAAATACAGAAGCAGAGCAAGGGAGAGCAATCTAATGTTGAAACAAGCATCATCAGAAAAGGGAGAAAAAACAACCTTTCTTCCACATGTGTGAGCATGCTTAACCTATGACAATATGCTCACATATGTGCTCTATAGGGAGAGGAGTGGCTTCAGAGTCAGGCTGTGCTGCACCAGAAAACAGCAGTCAGTTTGCAGCTGATAGCAGAGTATGTAGGGAAATCGCAAATGGAAGAGCTTTAAGGCAAGAAGGAAAAGGAGAGGAAGCTGCAAAGGGTCTTAAGTGAGGACACAGTTTAAGAGAATATCAGTAATCCTTAATGCTATCAGAGACCTGGTAAAATTGAAGTACATAACTACTTTATAGCCATGGAGAACAGAGGCTGAGCTCAGCCAGCCTTGGAACACCATGCTTGGCAATCTGCAAGATCCTTAGTCACATCACCAGAGGTGTTTGGGGCTCATAATGTTTCTCAGTATGATCACAGGTTCATACTCAGGATAAGAGCCTCAAAAATAACCAAGTCAAATGGAAAGATGCAAAGGAAGCAGAAAAGGGGAAAGAGATCGGCATTAAGATGGTCTTCGAGAACATTAGTATTGAGTTTCACAGCTTAAAAATGTATAGAATGCAGAACTTGGAAGCAAAATAGAGCACTGGCACACATGGCAGTCTGAAGAACTTAAACGTGGGTATTGGGAATTGAGAGATGGCAATTAATTCCCTTGTTACTGAAAGCTGAGTGCCATTCCAAAGTGGCAGAAAAGGAGGCACTGCAAATGCAACATCAAACATTTTAAAAAACTGATATTATACCATATTCCTACTCAAAAACATGGTGAATGTCTTAGTGTGACATCAAAGGAAAAAAAGGAGGGTAATGTTATTATAAAGGTTGGTTCGAGGCTATCTAATATTAAAAGTCATGAAGTGTAACTGAACACAGAAAAATCCTGGGCAGCAGAAAGTATTTCCCGATAACTTTTATTTGTCTGTGTCTTCATATGAGTTCTTTAAAGGGGACATCTACCAGGTGGAGAAACATAGGCAGACACAGAGTGGATTCCCTAACAGATAAAAATCTAGCATATCACACTTATGAAATAAGCAATGAAGTCTAACTTTTGGTGCCATTCACATGGAGATAAACATATGGAAAATCCTTGTAGTTTCAGACTGACAGTCTTGTAAAGTATAGCTCTGAGTTTAGTTTAACATTTTTATCTGTCTGAAAGTTCCAGCCACTGGCTTATCCTACTTGAGGAGGAAGATGGTTAGACTGAATCAAAAATCCTTCTTAAAAACCATTTCCCCCTCTTGTTATCCTCCTTCAAAAAAACCTTTAAGACCACTTTTATAAGCTTTAAGATCTTTAGAAGTTTGAAGCTCTGTAAGCTACATAGTACTAAGACCTCTTTCTGCCAAACCAGACCATACTGTCTTTGTTTGCCTGACTCTGCAAATATTCTTTTGCTGTCCTCTGCTTAATTTTAGATCAAGATCCATTTGGGCAAGAAATCCTTGTTTTGTAAATACTTGTATAAACCTAGTACAATTCAGTCCTAGCCCAGAAAGAATTTTAGATATGGCCATTATTAATAGTAAGAATGGGAGTGGCCAGAATAGAGAAGCTGTTCTCTAGTAATGCCACGTCACTTGGAGAAGACATTAATGAAGCAGAAATTGTGTTTTCTGAGTAACTTTCACTTCATCAGTGGAAACAACAGAACTATGCAGTATTTCACATATTAATACAATCCTTGAGACAAACCATAAAAGAGATGAAGCATCTCGTTGCTGGAAAATAGCTATAATTTAAGCTATAATAAGCTATAATTTAAGACTTATGCCAGACAGAAATATGAACACTCATTTCTCTGCAAATACAAAAAGATACCCAAGGTTTAGAGATTTTACTTTCAGTTGTTTTAACAAATTTCCAAAGTTGAGGGGAGGGGTAGGTAAGAAAGGAACTGCAACTGTACTTTTTCCAAAAAGAGTGAACTGATTTTTTTTCCCCCTGATTTATAACTGTCAGATGTTGGACATAAACATGGAAATTTTAAAAAGTAGTGAAAATTGGTGTAGCTTAAATGAAAACAAATGCCAAATCATGTCAACTTGCAGGGGAAAAAAGTATTACAGATAGAAGAATGGGAAGGATATTGTGAGGAGGTGACTAGCAGAGGGAAAAATGACTGCTTGCTAGCATTTCATACCATTCTACCTCAGATTTTAGAGGTAAAAAAAAAAAAAGAAAAGAAAAAAAACCACAAACTCACTAAAGCTTAAAGTAGCAATAGCTTTCCAAGGGTTTAAAATGTTTGAAAAGCTGTCTGTGGTGAACATTCTTAGAAGGTACAAGGTGCACCGGAGGGGTTTGCAGGAAAGCCAGAACCAAAGTAACTCTCAAGATCAATCAGAAACTGCTGTTCAGGAGTTGAGCTAGAGTTAACGCCAAATAAAATGCATACTACTCCACAGAGATTTTAATGAACCTGCTTGGAGGCAACAGAATGGAAGTGCCATTGGCAGGGAGCAACATTTCAAAATAACCTGGAGCAAGTTGCTTTAAGTCCAAACATTTATAACAAAACCAAACAAAACACAAGCAGAAGCTGGGAAGAGGTTAATGAAGTCCTGTAAGCAGCAGCATCACTTCCTAAAATACACAGAGAAAACACACTATGTTCAAAGGTGTTTTTTAAAGCATCACGTGCAATACATTAAAATCCACTGTAAAGGGGGGACATTCCTTTAAACAAATTTAAGTATTAACATTCAGTAAACAAGACATCTAGAGAAAAATTCTAGTCAAACCCTCCTGTCCCTCCAAGCTAAGTTCTTTGGCATTTGTCTCTCTCTTTCTTCTCCATCCACTCTATACTTCTTTTCATCTGTGTTTCACTTTCAGCATTCCACTTGGGATCACTACACAGCAACAGCCACAGTGTTCCTGCATTAACTGTGCTGTGCCAGAGCTAGAGATGAGTTTATTCACCCGTATGCCTAAGCAACAATTCCAAGGCATTCCTTATTTCATTTTTTTTTGTGTGTGTTAGGAGATTTACTAGCTACTCCTGGAATCTGAAACATGTTTCACTCAGCTATGTGGTAATTAGAAATTATGCTCTAATAATCAGTGCCTTTTTCAAGCATCTCATTGTTTGCAAGGAGATATTTTTCTAGCCAGTACCAGAGCAAAAGGGGTGATTCTGTTATAATATATTTTGCTCTCTTTATTTTTTGTTTGATTAGTTGGTTTGGGGGGTTGTTTTGTTTTGTTTAGTTCTAGTATACATCCTGGCCCTAACAGGAAATGACCATCACTACCTGCCACAGAGCTCAGCTGCTGTTGCTAGGATTAGTTCTGCTTGTTTGACCGCTGAAGACTGGGCCAGGTTATTGCTCTAGTAGTATTAATTAATGGTGATGAGTTCCAGTTGTACCAGGCATAATGAATGCTGGGTCCTGGCACAGTTCTCAAATAGCTTCTTTGTAGTAGTATCCCCCAATAGTATGAGACTGCAGATGAACTAGTGAAAGCATGAGAGAAAATTCTTAAGACTAAGAAGAAAAGCCAGACCAGACCATAAGCTCTAATTGTTAAGCAATTGTAGACTTTCTGATGAAAACTAAGTTTCTCCAAAGGAGACCTTTTAGAAACTTATTTATTATTTTGAGGAGAGTCTCTTTCTTTTGTAATTTTTTTGTGGGCAGCTCAAGCGGATGTCATTAATACACAATACTTCATGTATTAATGGTACTTCAACAAGTATGTCACTCTGGTGGAACAATTTGCCATAATACAATTTGGTAGTTAGATTTTTCATTCCATTGTAACTAAGATGATGTTAGGAGTTTCAGATGCCAAAGCAACTGTGATGACCATTATGGATGTCCCTCCTTGCCAATTCTTGTTGCACTCCTGTATCTGAGCCTGGGCTAGCTAGAGTTAACACTCTTCCTGAACAGTAAGAAATTACAATAATTGATCTGTGCAGCAACTCAGGCCTGGCTGAACATGGTAGGGATGAATGCATTTAAAGCAGGTGTTGAGCAGCTCACACATAGCTTTTGTGTTAACAAAAAGGGAACCTGTTTTGTTAGTTCTATGCATTAGGAACACTTAAGTATCAACAAGAAAATGCTCCTAATAGTAAATATCTATGGTCTTTGGGTACACCTGGCAGGTCCCTGAGGTGGTGGTGGGAGTGTGTGTGGCTTCATTCTTTTCTTTCTCCTACTTTTTTAAGCTTTTTAAAGTGTTTAAATGAATTATGGTCTAAAATGTTTCTGGGGTGTTAGCATGGCCTCCAGCAAAGCTGTGGCAAACAGCTATTTCTGGCAAGCAGGTATGAATATCCACAGTAACTGTTTTGCAAGCCCCATAAACAAGTATTAAGCACAGCTGAAAATCTTCATCTTCTTTGCATTTGGATTCGTATCAAGAAATATCTTTTTTGTAGGCAAGACTAGGAGGAATAAAAATTGGTATAACTCAAAAATGTTATGTGTGTGATGAAACAATAGGTGATTGCCAGCAGAGCACCATTTCCATTTCCCTCTTACTTTCTTTTAGACAGTATATGCAGACATAAGTCTTGTGGCCCATTGAAAGTCACAAACAGTGATGCTGAAGATGCATATGGTATAAAAAAACTCTTTCAAAAGAAACAGTAGCCTGGGTGATATCAGGTTTAGGATCTTAACAGTCTTTCACCATGGACCTCAGGGATTTCAGGACTAGACTGCAAAGGCCTACTGAGAGAAACATTCATTATTTATGACCTTGGATAAGGATAAATGTAAACAAAACACCAACAAACAAACAAAAAGCTCAGCAGAAATTATACCATGTGGTTTTACTACATTAGGAGTTTTCATTAATAAAGTGTGGGGGGAGGTTTAGCAACAGTGTAACAATTTAAAATAATAAAACCTAATGAAAAATTAATAATAACATGAAATGTTTCAGTAATGTTCCCTGTAATGGCTGTTGACATGGGAAATAAATCATCAAAAGGATTTCTGAAGAACAAATTTAGCAAAGAAATATGTAATAAGAGTGGCTTAGATAGCCGTATTCAGTACATAGATTTAAATGTGATTCTACATTCTCACACATTAAATATTTAAATTCTCATAAGGAACAAAGAGTGTGGGACTATCTCTCTCTTCAGGCATATTACATTTCAAAGCAAGGATGTCCTTAGTATCCAGCTGAAGCCTGGAACTGCAACTGTGTTCTATTGTTTGGCCTCAAACTAATTGTAGCAGAAAATTAATTATGTCCGACATTTCAAACTTAAGTTTTTTAAAAGCAGCTTGATCCTGAAGGGCAGGAGTTGCTCAGCATGTTACATATTGAAACACTAAGTGGCCTGATTTTTCAGAACTGCTTGACTTGTCTAACACATTAGTTTTTGATAGAACCAGATGGTGTTTAGGTCTCAGCATTTCAAGGCACCTTGACACAGATCCTTAAATGCATTTCGGTATAATTCAAACTGATTTTTAACATCTCTGAGGGTCTTGCCCCCATGTACATAATAATACCATTTGGAAACGGCAGTCTAAGCATTAATCCTGTGTGCATGTCCTCTGCAGGACAAACACAATTTGAGGATTAGAGAACAAGGGAAAAAGTTATTTTTGTATCAATCTAAAACACAGAGAGCTTGTACTGAAGTTCTGGCTCTTCCTTTTCCTTCCCTCTCTCCTTCCTTCCTTTCTTTCTCTCTTCTTTCCTTCCCACCTTCCTTCCATTTTACAGTCTGTGACTTGTAAAACAACTCCAAAGTTAAAAATCTGCTCATTTGCTCTAGCCGAAGATTTCAAATTTTTTTTCAGGGATATCACATCGTATATCACAAATCATTTTTCTAACATATAACTGGAATGGTGAAGGAAAAACAAAGAGAGAAATACCATGTACATAACAGATTTCATCGTGCTTTTTATTACCCATACTACACAAAAAGCCTGAATTTTAATAATTAAGTAATAATTAAATTATTACTTAATTATTAAAGCAAAACAGCTTGAAATTACAATTTATTGACTAGCCATGGTAGAGTGAAATACTTCTGAAAGATTTTGTTTCCAAAAGGTGGGCAAATGTTGTGTGGGAGTGTCAGTTCTCTCACAAAGGCTCATCACTGCAAGGTGGTTATGCTGAGTATTGTCTAAAAGGACTGACTTGAAATAGAAATGTCTTGACCTTTGCTTGTATTGAAAGTCTGAAATTTTCTGAGTTTATCACAAGCTTAAATGCTGCTTATACCTTTTGGAGACTTTGAGTGTTTTATGAAGATATTTATAAACTATGAAATAAAACCATAATGTCAACTACACGCCTACTCTGTAATTTAACCCTGTAACCTTTTATGTAACCATTCAACTCAAATTCATTTCCTATACCTCTTTCATTTAATATTTGCTTATAGCTTGACATGGTGTTGTCTGAATTTAACTAAATCTGTCAGTGAAGTAACACTAAGGTGTTACCAGAGCAATCTATGACATCCACCACCCACCACAAATACTCTATTCATCTTCATTTTCTTTCGTGTGCTGTACTAGTCCAAACGTGTTCAACATAAGGACTCCCCCTCCTTCACCCTGATGTGAAATGACCTGTATGACCTTTACAAACCTACTAGAGATAGCATGTAGAGGGGGAAAAAGGTAAATAGAAAGTCCTACTGCATTTTAAGTCTTCTATTGGTCTTTTAAATATTCCATCTTTGGAAATGGGGCACAACTAGGTGTCAAGGATAGCAATTTCCCCGGCTAGCTGTATTATTCACAGCATTTCAGATTGTATAAGCAACTCCTTCGCTTTTGTTTCAAGCAGATTGAAACAAATATTATTGAGTTTTATTTTGTGGTTTTGTTGTTGACATCAAAAAGCAAGGAGGAAACAGGAGGCTGCAACAGCATGGAGAGAAGCAGCAGTGTGTGCACAATAGCATGCTGAACTATAACCAAGCAAACTTTCAGTGCAACATCTAAGGCAAGACTTGGCTTGCTATAAATGTCAGTAAGATCGTGTAGTGGCCCTGAGTGGCCAGAGCAAGGAGAGCTCACTGCCTCACTGGCTGCCCTGATAAATCAAATCCAAAAGTAGAAAGGCTCCTTGGGTCTCTCAAACTGTCTCAAGCTGATTTCAAGACTGGCAGACTGGCAGTATTCAGATTTTTATTCGCTTTAGTCTTGCTGGATCCTCTGGGCTCTCTGAGCATCTAATTTTTCCGAAGAACTCTGGTAGAATAATTTTATTTAACCTCATGTTTAACTTTCAGACTAGTCGGAAAAGGCCTAACATTTAAAAGAATGCCACATCTTCAACTTCTTATTTACTCAGTGTCCTAGAAGGAGAGAATCCATTGCCTTATTTTGTTTTCATGAAGCCGATTTCTTTAACAACCTGTGTATTCATGTGGAGTCATCTTTTATCAGATCTGACTTTTTGTTGAAGATACAGGCAATGCAAAAGCATTTTATAATATTTATCTATTTAAACTTACTATCAAAGCATCACAGACATTAACAGCATTTTCTTCTGAAACATAAAGATTAATGTTTATACAGAATGACCTGCAGAGCATGGAGATTTTAAACTAAACCCACTTTGTTTTGAAGGAAAATTATGGAAACACTTGGAGTATAACTGTAGAGGAAATGAAGTAGCCGACCTTTTATTACGCTGTTCGATGTGATCTTTACTGTGAAATAATAATGATAATGATGGCAACAATGACAACACTTGGTGATTTGAGCTACTCAGAATAATGAGGAAAAATGTGTCCTTAAACCAACTTATAAGCAAAAAAATGAGTTATTAATCCTCATAGGATCTCTCTAGTATACAGACAATAAAATTGCAACTTTTTTTTGTTAAATCCATATTCCTCAAAAAAAGCCATAGACAAAAATTAAACAGAAGAGCTAATCATACTATGAAGTATTAGCCTATTGATGACACATTCAAAACAGCTTTTGGAATTAATAAATACAACAGTATTATTAAATTAAATACAATTTGATCTTATTTAAAAGTATGATGCATTTGAATTGTTCTGACTCTCCTTGCATGAAAATTGATAAAAAAAATTCAAAGAGGGGATTCATTGCTAAATGAACAGGTCAGAATCAGGCCTTTATCACTATGCTCTGCAATCACACAACTGACTGCATGCATTAGACTCTGCAATATTTTTCAATAGAGCTTGGTGAGACACTGAAAGCTGGCCTTTTCCAAGTGCTAAAAATGCACACGGGAAGGAGAAGCATTGAATGTGCAGAGACATGAACAACATGAGCTGACAGGGCTTTTCAGCTCTTACCTTGTTATATTATGGGTTTATCAGTAGGGGATGGAGAGAAATCCATTGACTTTCCCAGCCTGAGGATGTTGAATACCAGACTCCCTAAAAAAATCACCGGTCTTTAAGGTGCAACAAGCTAGGATTTCACTGTTGCAATTCTTTAAGCTAATTATCATACCAGTTTCCAATTCTAAATTTGTTCTTTTCTGACTAAAGTACCTCCTCCTTCTTTTGCTAGGGAAAGAGAAGGTTTGGGATAAAATTCTGCTTGCTGAAGTCCGGTGTGAAATTAGACTCCCCTTCAACAGACTTCATAGCAATGATGTCAAAAGGCTTAGTCTTTTGTTCCTTTTCAAAAATTCTAAGAGTTTTTGGGCTTTTTTTGGTATTGTATATTTTTATAGGTGAAGTATATGCCTTCAATACAGCATTAGCAATAGTACTGAATGGCCTTGTAGAGATTAACATCAATTAGATTACATCTAAGCTGTAAAGATGTTTTTCGTCTTTTAAAGAGAAAAGCAGTGATTATTTATATCCTGCATATTTATATGCAGGTTTCCTTGACTTGCTGCTTAATACTGGTTGTATTGAGAGGTAAAATGAGCTGAATTTTAAGGGAAGAGTAGGCATCTTTTCAGTTTAGGCTTCTAGTGCCAATTGCGTTCTCTGCTCCCAAGGACTGTCCATAGGTATTTTGATTAAACAGGGTCTTGACTATAACATAGCCCATTCAAAAACTTTAGAAATTAGTCAAGTTAAATTACTTAGCACCAGCAAAGAAATGCAAGATAAATATGATGAAACCAGTCAAGCTTAGGAGTAACAATTCCACTGTATCCCAAATGAGCAAAAGACTGACTTAAAGTGAACATAACAGTCAAAGTTTGAAGTTGGAAGAAATTACCTGGGATGCCTCTATTATGTATTGATACATAAATACATAATGTATGCAAATAGGCAAAAGAGAGGTGGAGCTGGAAGCCATTGCACAGCAGGAAAATTATGACATAATTGCCATCATGGAGACATGGTGGGATGACTTGCACAACTGGAGTGCTGCAATGGATGGGTATAAACTCTTCAGAAGGGATAGGCAAGGAAGGAGAGGTGATGGCATAGCCTTATATGTTAGGGAGTGTTTTGATTGTTTGCAGCTTAATGATGGTGACAATAGGGTTGTTTAAGGATAAGGACTGAGGAAAGGCTAACAAGGCAGATATCACAGTGGTAGTCTGCTATAGATCACCCAACCAGGATGAAGTGGCAGATGAACTATTCTGTGAGAAGCTGGGAGAAGTTTCACAATTTCTGACCTTTACTCTCATTGGAGACTTCAACTTACCAGATGTCTGCTGAAAATACAACATATTAGAGAGCAAACAGACTATGAGATTCCATCCCTGGAAGTGCTTAAGGCAAGGTTGGATGGGGCTCTGAGCAACCTGGTCTAGTGAAAGGTGTCCCTGCCCATAACATACGGGTTGGAAGCCGATGACCTTTAAGGTCCCTTCCAACTCAGACCATTCTATGATACAATTTCTGGATTGTGTGGCAGATAATTTGCTGGCTAGGGAGCCAATCAGGAAAGGTGCCTCACCAGATCTGCTGTTGTGAACAAAAAGGACTGGTGGGCAATGTGATGGTTGGAGGCCGTCTTGGGCACAGCGATCAGGAAATGACTGAGTTTTTGATTTTCAGAAAAGTTAAGGAGTGGGGTCAGCAGAACTGCTTTCTTACACTTTTGGATGGCAGATTTCAGCCAAGACTTCAGTTTAGGAGACTGATTGAACAAATCTGTTGGGAGGCAGTCTTGAGGTGCAAAGGAGTCCTAGACTTGCTTCAAGAAGGAAATCTTAAATGGCTACCCCCACGTGCCAAAAGATGAGCTTATAGGGAAGACCAGCCTGGATGAACAGAAAGCTTTGGCTGAAACTCAGGATCAAAAACTTTACAACCTTTGGAATAAGAAGCAGACAACTCAGAAAGACTACAAGAAAATAGAAGGGCCAAAACCCACCTAGAAGTTGATCTGGCTACTGCTGTAAAAGACAAAAATGTCTCTATAAATACATTAACAACAAAAAGAGGGCTAAGGAGAATCTCCATCCTTTGCTGGATGTGGGGGCAAGATAAGGACAAAGAATGAGGAAAAGGCTGAAGTACTTAATGCCTTCTTTGCCTCAGATTTAATAGTAAGATCAGTTGTCCACAGAGACAACTGTTGAAGCTAGAAGACTGAGCAATCTGCTGCACTGCTTAGACATTCAGAAGTCTGTGGAGCAAGATAGGATCCACTCAAGGATACTGAGGGAGCTGGCAGATCTCACTGAGCCACTTTTAATCATTTACCAGCATTCCTGGTTGACACGGGAGGTCCCCATTGACTGGAGGTCAGCAAACATGCCCCCTGTCTGCAAGAAGAGGTGGAAGGAGACTGTCAGCCTGACTTTGGTTCTAGGGAAGATCATGTTGAATTGCATTACATGGCACATGCAAAACAACCAGTGGATCAGGCCCAGCCAGCATGGGTTTAGGAAAGGCAGGTCCTGCTTGACTAACCTGATCTCCTTCTATGACAGGGTGACCCGCTTAGTGCACAAGGGAAGGGCTGTGGATGTTGCCTACCTGGACTTTCGTAAAGCTTTTGACACCATTTCCCACAACAATCCTGGACAAGCCATCTGGCTGGATGTCCAGAGTGGTGATGAATGGAGTTAAAATCCACTTGGCAGCTGGTCACTAGCGGTGTTCACCAAGGCTCACTTTTGGGGCAGTCCTGTTCAATATCTTTATCGACAAGGATGGAGTACGCCCTTGGTAAGTTCACAGACAACACCAAGTTGGTGAGAATGTTTATCTGCTGGAGGGCAGGCTCTGCAGAGAGATCTGGACAGGCTGGATCATGTGTGCCAAGACCAATGGTATGAGGTTCAAGAAGGCCAAGTGATGGGGCCTGGGTCACAACAACCTCATGCAGTGCTACGGGCTGGGTGAAGAGTGGCTGGAAAGTAGACTGGCAGAAAAGAACCTGGGGGTGCTGGTCAACAGCTGGGTGAACATGAGCCAGCAGTGTGCCCAGGTGACCAAGAAGGCCAATGACATCCTGACTCATATTGTAAATAGTGTGGTCAGCAGGACCAGGACAGTGATCATCCCCTCTGCACATGATACTAGTGAGACTGCACCTTGAATCCTGTGTCCAGTTCTGGGCCCCTTATTACAAAAAAGACATTGGGGTGCTGGAACATGTCCAGAGAAGGGCAATAGAGCTGGTGAAGGGTTTGGAGCACAAGTCCTATAAGGAGTTGCTGAGGGAGCTAGGGTTGTTTAGCCTCTGGAGAAAAGGCTCGGAGAGGCCTCATCACTTGAGGGTGTAGTGAGGTGGGGCTTGGCCTCTTCTCCCAAGTAACATTGATAGGATGAGAGGAAAAGGCCTCAGGTTGCTCCAGAAGAGGTTTAGATTAGATATTAGGAAAAGTTTCTTCACTGAAAGTGTTACCAAACATTGGAACAGGCTACCTAGGGAGGTGGTTGAGTTATCATCCCTGGGTGTATTCAAAAGACATGTAGATGTGGCACTCCGGGACATGGTTTAACCGAGGACTTGGCAGTGCTGGGTTAATGGTTGGACTCAATGATCTTTGAGTTTTTTCCAACCTTAAGTGATTTTGTGGTTATATATTCAAGATAATTTATAACCCGTCAGGGAAATGAACGTCATTTATATATCACTAAAATTCCACATAACTAATATCTGGCATAGCTCAGACATGGAAGGTTATGTACCAACAGAAGCAAGCTTACTTTATTGTTTGTATATTCTTACCCTTTTGTTTGTTCAGCCTTTCAAAGGCTGAATATCATATCACTTACAATACTCATTAATTACCTATTTCCTTGATACTCATTAGCATTTTGCTTTTCTTCAGTGATAGATTCATATGTAGACATATTCATTTTTTTGCTTTATTTTCTTGCCTGGAAGACTAACAGAATAACATTACTTAGAGAAATAATACTGTGATTTAATGTATGAAAGCAGATGGTTATTTAAAATTACTTACTTCTAATGTTTAATATTAAGTAACATGCTTAATAAACATAAATATGATGTTAATTAGGCATCATTTATTCATGTATCCCTCTGAAACATTGATGACAATTTATTTGAGAAAACTAGGCTCATCTGCATGTTAGTTTATTTGCATACTATAAAATTAAAAAGATTTTTAAACTGTAGCTATTACTATAGATCTATTTTTACTCTTATTCAGAAGAAAAGAATGACAGTTCTGTCTTACCTGGAAATTTTTTCTCCTGGCAAATGAATGCTGTAAACTGACAACCTCAGCTGTTAACTTCAAACAAAACTTGAGAACTCAATGTACACCTTTATGTCCATAGGAATATACACCTTCTCTAAAACCTCCTTCAGATAAATAAAGTTGCATTCATGTGATCTTAAAATAAAAGATAACCAGGCAAAAGTGTATTAGTAATTTAATTAGATTTGTAAGAGCCATGTACAGTACTGAATAGTATCTATTTCCAGAAAACACCTGTACACAGCAGCAGTTTCAATTACACTCCCTGAAATACGTTTCTGTAAAGTCTTTTCCACAATTCGCCAAGCCATGTATAAGAAATGAAATGACTATTAGACATGTTATCCCAGCTTCTTTGTATTTGATAGATACAATAAACCAAAATGAAACTTCATTTTACCTCAGGTGTCTGGATGGGCTAGTATCTGCAAGTATACATATTCAAAAATCTAGAAAACTGAGTAGGAAATGAATATCAAAAATATCTGATCTTCTCTGGCTCTGCTTCTAGATGCCAATAAAAGGTTCTGAAAGTTTATTTTTAAACAATATGCTTTATTTCACAATCTTGTATTGGTTTCACCGTATGCCATATCTAATAGCCTTAAAGACCTTTGTTGGCATTACAGTATGAAGCAGGCATTTTTATTAAGATCAATATTCTGAATTATTTATCTATTTATTTCACATCTCCAAAAAGATTTGCGACTGATAAAAAAGAGAATGGAAATTATTTCTTCTGCCAAACCAAATAGTTTTGTACAAACTTTGCTTTTACTATGAGGTAACCAAGGGCAAAACCAATTCCTTTGAGGAGAAAAAGCTCCTGCCTTTTCCAGTCCAGCAATGAATGCTCTGTATTGCTAGAGCTGTGTTACTGGTGCAACAGTCTTTACTGCATGACTCAAACAGGACTCCAGAGAACACAGATAAGTCAGGGATTCCAACAATGACTCAGGCTTAAAGTGTCAGTGGAGCCTCACAGAGATATAAACTGACTGCAGTTATGAAGAACAAAAAAAAAAGGGAAAAAAGCACATATAAGGCAAAGAGCATTAGTATTCTGACCATTTTTCCACAATGTTTCCAAGTTGGCATCTTTTGCTTTTGGGGAAAAGAAAAACCAACTCCCTCCAACAAAATAAAAACCAAAACCAATAAAAAACCCCACAATCCAGATTTTCGGTTCTTAGCCAACTCTAGGTATTTTTTGGCACCTGGTAAAAAATAATCTACAGTGCAAGGAAAACAGTTTAAGAAAAAAGTTCAAAAAAACTTTCTGAAGATCTACAATTGGGAAAGTCTAGTAATATATATAAAATGGACAAGGAAAAGGAAGAAACTTTTTATTATCAGTGTCTATCATTAGAAAAAAGAGATAGTGTGAGAATGATATCTGCTTTAGATAAAGCACTGACAAGCCAGCAACATCTGAAAAGAGAAAACATCATCATAAATACTATAGTAGCATTTGGGTACAAACATTATAGGAAATATATATATACACACACATATATATGGAAAGAAAAGGGGTAACAAGGCCCTCCAAAATCCACAGTTTTCACATCCCACTATAATTGATCAAACCCATCATAGAATCACAGAATTTGGAAGGGACTCACAAGGATCATTGGGTCCAACTCTTAAGTGAATGGCCCA
The DNA here is from genome assembly GCF_036250125.1 of Pseudopipra pipra. Lineage (NCBI taxonomy): Eukaryota > Metazoa > Chordata > Aves > Passeriformes > Pipridae > Pseudopipra > Pseudopipra pipra. The sequence continues at coordinate 21,869,214 of NC_087552.1, read as the reverse complement.
TACAGGGGATTGAACCTGTGACCTTGGTGTTATTAGCACCAAGTTTTAACCAACTATCCAGTCATACCAAGGTAGAAACAATCCTGTAATCTTTTCAAGCCTGTGCAGCCACAAGATGGCACCCAGAGTGACAGCCTGAAAAAGGCACATCCTCAGGACTATGGGGTGCCTGTGAGTTCATTAATTACAATTTCAAGCGAACCATGCACAATGCCTGTTTAGTCCTGGCAGTTGCACCCTCTGACATGTTAATGAAGGAAGACAGGAGTACAATCTTTAAATGCTTCTCGGAGAAAGAATACTAAGTATGAAGGGAAGGGGAAAATTAAACAAATGCAAGCAGATGGTGAAATGCATAAAGAGAAATGAACAAGCAGATTATATTCAACCTTTCACCTCAGTAATCTTGCATATTCTGGACCAGCACCATTTCTGTGACAATAAAAATAAATATAAGATTGAGCCTTTGGTTTTATTATCTCTTGTCACAGCACTGAAGAAATTATGCCGTTGGGAGTCTCAGCTCGGTGATAAAACTATTTATTAGGAATTTAATAATTACAAAAATGAGGGGAAAGAATGGAATATCACAATACACATCATAATCCCAAAAGATAATTATTTCAGGCATAGATAAAGATACCACAACATGGATGGGTTTAATTTGAGAATAGAATGATGTGATGTAGCAGGACACGCGTTGCCTTTACATATAAGCTGGAAATGGAACCCAATTTTTTCTGTGCGTTAGCATGGCTTTTAACTATTATTATACACCTACCTCTACAGGAAGAAACTGTTCCTTTATATTTCCTTATTTGTTTCCAAAGTACCAGCCACACAAAGGATGCTGAAAATAGCAACAATGGGAGAGAAATTCATGTTTCATTGTTAAGCTTGACCATTTCATAAGTTTCAAGAAATCCAGGTACCACAACTTATTTTCATCACCTCACATGAACTCCTCCCTTGCTGACTGTGCTATACTTTATAAGGTTTTGGCGCAGCTTTAATTTCCTCTCTATAAGCATCAATAAACCTGGCTAAGAAGCCTGACAAGGATTACTCCTGAATATTCTAATTACAGTGGCCTTTGTATCATCTCTTCTATTATCATTCCTCTTGCACACTGATGCAAGGCAGCTGGGAGAGTCTAATCCCTGTTTGCTGAAATAATTCCTTACATGCTGCTTGCAAATGGCCCAAAATCTAGAAAAGATACAGGTGGCTTAAATTGTACTTAACTTCAACACTTGAGTAGAGCTTGGACAGAGGTAAAATCTCCTGGGACACTTTCTTTGTATTAGGCTACACTAGTTGCTCCAATTAGAAGTATAGCAACACTTTTCAAGACCAGTTGCTGTGTAATGGACTTAGCATCCTCAAATCTTCATCAAGAATGGAAGAAAAATTAAAACTGAGACAAACTCCCCCCCCATTATCCTCCCAAAATCTGCAAGATTTACACCAAATTAACCAAGTCAAACTAAAGGATGTTAAAGGGCCCAGTAATTTCCCAGTACAGTTGTGCTGCTCTTCTGAAACAAAGGCTTGAACTAATTATCTGAAAGGTACTCACTTTGTTATGTTATAATGGAATAAATATCAGACTTCCTGACTGTTGCCACACCTGTGGAGTTACTGAAAAGATATTTTAATTGAAAAGATGATACTTAAGATTCATAAACTAGAGGCTTCTTTTTGTCCTTGCTTAAAAATTAGTATCAGATTCAAAGCTATTTTCTCTTTCAAGCTTGTATGAATAAATCATAGACCTACAACATCAGGACCGAGAAAACTCTTTTGAATTAAGGCCCCATTAGTTTCAGAAGATTGGAAGCTAAGCAAAAAAAGTTACCTAACAGTATTAAAATAAAAGGGCAATTTCTCACTGGCTTTTATGAATACCCAACTTTCCTAAATAAATCAGAATACTTGTCTACCAAAGAAGACTATCACTGATTTTTTAAAAACATAAATATTCATATGACCATCCCAAAAGACATTGTCACCTGATGTCTGTAGAGAAAAAGACTGTTCTTTTTGCAGTAACAACCACGCGTCTGACTGAGATTATAGCTGGGTTTCTGTTCACATGGCACTCAGGAAAAAATAATATTAAAAATTACTTGTCCAAATTAGCAGAGCAGTACTTTGATGGATGAAAGTAAAAAACTGCAGACCTTGCAAAATCTTTTCCAGGGAATTGATCTATCCTTCAAACATATCTATGGTTTAGAGGGTAACACCTTCCTCTGAGTTTTATTATACTATTCTTTCAAACAACAAAATATTTTCGGGGAAGTACCTACCAGTGTGAAAATCAAAGATGTGCTGGGTTGATAGGTATCCAATGGGATCACCTAATTCATCTTCCTTCTTTGAGGCAAGATGAAGTGCATGCCTAGGACACCCCAAGCTGATGCTTGCATGGCCTGTTTTTATAAACTCCTGGTTTACCTCCTTACATAAATCCTCTGTCTAGAGATTAAGATTGTTATATCTTATCTGATGTGCAGACATGACACAAATTCCTGTAACAGTATTGATGTGCTAGAATATTTTGTTTCCCTATCAACATTTCCTTGCACTAATACAGCAAACCCAGCATTTTTATCTTTCTAAGACAAAGTTAATTTCTATTATTTGAAGCTTGTTACTCTCTTCCAGACACCAAATCATTTTGAAAGGGGGGTATGTGGGATGGGTCATGATACTTCTGAGCATGACATATCTGCTATTGTGTTCCATGCAAAAGGGAACAGAAACAGTGCCAGCATCAGCAATAACAGAATCTGTTTGCTTTCCCCCTTCGGGAGCAATCCAACATGTGGAAACATGAGGGCTCTGTCATTTGCAGAAAGTGAGGCTATTTAAATAAGACAGGATCCATCTGCTTCAAGATGAGCAGAAGATTGTTTGCATGGTAATAACCTCTTTGTATGTTGCATAAGATTTCTGCCACATTAGCAAATGGAGAAGATGCACATTACTAAATTTACTTATTTAGCTGTAAGTCATAGGTATCAATAGTATGGAGGATTTCACACACAGCTGACTTTCATTTAAAGAAAAGATTACAAATAGAGTTACTTGAGGAAATTTGGGAATGAAACCAGATGAATGGAGCCTTTTCTTTTGAAACCTCTACTTGATGGTGATGATTCACTTCTGAAGTTTGCCTACTTTTCACAAAAGTCAAACTTTTAACAAATCTCAACTGATATGATTAACAGGGAATGAATTGCACATATGATGTGGAGGATCTTAGCAAAAGCACACTCCACCAATTGTGGGTGAAGAAAATATATCTTTTATTTGTAACATGGAAATATGAGAAAATACCTAGTTTCCAGGTTTATCTAGTTTACTCCTGACTTTTCATCTGTTATAATAATCTTCTCTCCTCTCTTCATTAATTTATGCCTGTAATTAACTTGTACCTGTTAAGAATATGAAATGGTATGGAATACTCTTATTAAAACTAAGCTTGGTGTAGGTTTAGTTAGTATATACTGTGGATGTCTGATTAATCATTTTGACCTGTAATATCAGGTAAGACCTAGAAAAAACAATTAAATGAGCCACTGAAGACTCTACCATAAAACAATTCACCAACACCAAAAGATTTTACCTATAGATAATTTATATGAAAGTGTTATCTGAGATTTTTCTCATGACTAATGGAATTTAAAATAATTAGTATATGCAAAGGATGGATGTAACTCTCTTCCACCAATGTATTAATGTAAATACAGTGATTAGCAATTACTGGTTTGGGCCTAAAAATATTGACACTTTAAGGTTATATTCTCCTCCTTCCTCTTTTCAGAAGTGTTTTGCACAGTAGTGCAGCCTCTAAACTGGAGATGCATGACGAAATAGTGAAGCAATATGCTATGACACAGTGCATATTATGTTACATTTCTGGTAGTTGGGTTTTTTTTTCTCCTCAACTTTTGGCAACTGTGTAACCTGGCTTTTAACTGCTGAAGTATGGTTCATAAAGCATGGATCTTTAACACAGTTTGCATTATTCCTCTGCTGGAATACAGATGAAGAGCACACAAACCTATCTCTACTAGATTACCTAGCAGGTGATCCAGTACTGTAATTTTAAAACAGCTTTGAAATAACACACTATGCTGCCTTGGGAAGAGGCAGGGTAGCAGAAGCTCAGCCTATGTAATAATAGCCCACAGTTTCACTGTTCTCCTCTTGTTTCACTAGTGGTCTGCACAGATAAAAGTGGCTCTACAGTTTGCTGTGTTTTCCTCTGCCCTAGCACAAGGCACAATGTATTCTGCATCTTCTTTTCCATCCTACACTTTTATTTATTTATTTATTTATTTTAATTAAGACTGTGAAATAGAAGCATAGAATTATCAAGGTTGGAAGAGACCTTTAAGATCACGAAATCCAACCATCCACCCAGCACTACCACTGCAACCCCTAAATCACTAAACTATCTCACCCAGCACTAGATCCAGACCCCTCTTAAACACTTCCAGGGGTGGTAACTCTACCACCTCCCTGGGCAACCTATTTCAATGCCTGACCACCCTAACAGTGAAAAAAATTTTTCCAATATACAATCTGAATCTCCTGTTTCAGCTTAAGGCCATTTCCTCTGGTCCTCTCCCTGTAGGTATGGCAGAAGAGATCAGCCCCTCCTCACAAAAACCTCCTTTCAGGTAATTGTAGAGAGTGATGAGCCTCCTCGAGACTGACAAACCCAGCTCCCTCACTCATTCCTAATAGGACATGTTTTCTAGATTCTTCATGAGCCACGCATAGCTGCAAGACTTTCTTTTCAGGATTTTAGCTGCTCTTTCAGCATCTGTTTGTATTTTAGTTCACTTTCCATTATTAACCTATGGATGAGAATTTCCTTTCATATAGAGTAACAGTGGAAGCTTTCTTGCTTGTGGATACCTGAACAAATACATTTGGAATATTAAACATCTGCTAATTGGAGGCAGATTTCCAAAATCAACATGTGTGCCTACTTATATGGGCAAATTACAAATTCCTCTCCAGCTGGATAAGAGAACTGGTTCAAGGATTTTGTTTTCAGCAGAGAGATCATAGCCATATTCGCTTGGAATTGCTTTGTATATAAGGATGTCTCTAGACAGGCTAACTGGCCAATGTACATGATTTAGACTAGTTATTTTCTAATAGCTATGCCATTAAACTAGCCAAGTATATGACAGGTTTTCTTCACAGCTTTGTGAAATATCTTTATATAACCATTCATTTTCACTGTCAGACTGTATTTCTTTTATCTTAGTGTTCTTCCCAGAAGGAGACCTAGACTCACACATATCAGCAAAATGTCAGCTTGCACTGAGGCACCCAAGGCAACAGTGCACGGAGATTTTGAAAAATAACAATAGCAATGTTGCCTTTTAATAAACTATGAGGTAAGTAACAACAGCTTAAAATCTTGCCTTTAAATGACCTACTGTTGTCCACTAAATGTGTGTAAAATTAACAGAATTATAACTGAAAAAAGTGTAATTTTTAAATAAAGTTCTAGAACTACTATTGGCACAGTATTTATCTTAAGAAAAACAATTTGACATGAATCAAAACACAAATCAATTTGAAAATAGAAAATATAAAATTATTCTGTGTTAAAACTACAATAATAACAAATATCCTTATTTCTATGTTACTTCTCATTTTCTTTCTGTCTCAGCTCCTGATCATACACTCTTGTATGCTAAAGCTTAACTTAGAAAAAACATCTCTGGCTTTTTTTTTTCCTTTGCAAATACATTCCAGGAGTATAATTTTCATACAAGCAGACTTGCTATGATTGTTCTTATTGCATCTTTTTTTCCCCCAAGATATAAATATACCCAAGGGTATATTTATATACCCTTCTGGTCTTCTCTAAAAGTGTTTTTCACCATTTCTATAACATGAGACAAACTTTCTGTGTATCAAAATGAAAAAAAAAATTATTTTACGGAAGAAGAAAAAAAAAAAAAAACAAAACCAGAACAACCAAACAACACAATTTGGATGTGTTCTTCAGATTAAACCTGATGAAAAAAAGCCAGTTACTATCACCGCCATTAATTTCCAGGAGCAAATATTTCCCATCTCAAAAAAGAAATGCCAGCAGAAGCAAGTACAGTTCTATTGCCCACAATTGCAACTTCAGTTCCCTAAGGAAGGTTCTTCAGACACCTAGAAATTCTGGTCTTATTCATCTCCTGCCCAATAAAAAACCTAAACAAAAGAAAGGAAAACATCGGCCCAAAGTAAGAACAACCACAAAAAACAAAACAAAAAAAAAAAAAACAAAAACAAAACAAAAAAAAAACCACACCAAACCAAAACACTCAGAGTAAAAAAAACACAAAGGGAAAACCAAACAAATAAACAAACGAAACAAAACCCCAAAACAAACCAAAACAGAAAAATAAAAACAGGAAAAACAATAACAAAAGAACCCAACCAAACCCTTCAATCCTAAAAAACAGATATACTTCAGAAGATGGAAAAAAATTGAAATGATGCCTTAATTGTTGAGAACAAAGAGTAAATGACATAGACTAATGTGTGAAGACAGAAACCCAAGGTGTATATAAATTGATGGATGAATTACAATGTTAAAATTAGAAAAGAGGAGAGAAAGATGAATAATCTGTCATTTTTATAATACATCAACATTTGCTCATGATCAGAGATCTTTTTTAAAACCCTTTTCATCACAAACTTCAGACTTCTGTTTGACTTGGTAACAAAGCATCTGAATAGAGAGAAAAGAGCAAAATTGTCTCAACAGCCTTAAACAGAGCATTACAATTGGATGTTACTATAATAAAACTGCAGCACTGCTCTGAAGAGGGAACAGAACCTCATGGCTGTTACTCAGTAATTTTCTGAAAGATAGGTTCAATAAAAATATATCCAGTTTCTGCACTACTAAATCTCACAAGGCAACAAAAGCTTTATATATTTTATTGAATTATGCCTAAAGCATAGATTTGTAAATGAGAAATTATCTGTTCTTGAAACTTAGCAAGGAGATATTTTATTTTCCAAAGTTGTTGTATCCCTCCCCTACTCCCCCATGCTTTTTTTTTTTTCCTGGACTATAAAATAGCAGAAGATGTTGGAGAATTTTTTGACTGTTTAAAATACTTATCTGCATACCACAAAAATGCAGATGATTGTTTTAAAAGCAAACAGTGCAATGAGATATCATTACACTATGATAGAACAGTCTTTTTTATGTTCTTGTTATTACTTTGAGTACATTAGTTTATTGCAGAACAGAACTTAGAACTTACTCCACTAGAGAAGCATGAACACAAGGACTGATGCTGAGATTTTTTTAAAAACCAACTAGAAAACGCTTGGTGTTCATTTTGTTTCCAATCCTAATATATAATTTTGATACATCTATGGGTTATGTCTATGCAAGCTGACATACATGCACATTAGAAAGCAGTCAAGGTTCCTCTCCATTTTCAGCAAAAGAATATTCAAATTACTTGTTTAGTTTTCAGTAACTCCCTGGCTTGAAGTCAGTGGATAACATTCAATTGGAACAGCTGTCTGCTGGCAAAGAAATATTTGTCAAAAGTCATTAAATCTTAGCTACTAACACAGTAAGACTTTGACATTCAAGAAAATCAGAGGAGGAGGAAAAATCATCTAATGAAATTTGCATGCCTCTTTTCAACAAGTCCAGAGCTTCTAAAACAAATGTGGGTTTTGTTTTTTCATAAGCCCAGAAACCAGCGCTGCAGCCAGAGATCGCTGCACGTCCTCTGTAACACTGCCCAGCAAGAGGCCGTTTAATTTAGAAAAGCAAGTCAGAAGACTGGTGCCTCCCTGTGGAAAAATTACTGTATTTTCACAAATGTCAGACGGATCCAGCCATCAAAGGCAGTGCTGCTGACTGATGTCTGAGTCAAAGACAAACAAACAAATCTAAAGATAACTTTAATGGAGCAAATATAAAAGGATCAAAGACATAGAGGAAACTAGGTGCATGCAACAGTAGCACACATTTGGAGTTAGCTGAAAAACAAGGAAATTCTAAGGGAAGGAGGGAGGGAGAGAATATGATTTTTGACTTCCAAAATTCAGACATAAGCATGGCACCTAAAAAAAGACATTGAGGCACAAATCTGGTTCACCTCTCCATCACCACAGTCAGCTTGCTGGCAGTAAAGCCAGCAACAACCCCACTGCACACTCTGTCGGTGTACAGGTTGACTGCAGGGCAAGTGCTGTGATCTTAAAAGCATACTGAAAGCTCTGCTACTAACAACTGGAAGTTCCACCACGAAATCCTGCTGAGAAGTCACTCTCTCCAGTTTTACACAATTACTTCCCATTGTTACAAAGTTAAAAAGCCGCTCTGTACTTTCCAAGCCAAGAGGTTAATGTGTATGAGCTGATGTTGAATAGATGATAAAGACGGACAGTTAGTGACTGGGTAGGTTTGAAATATTTATGGATAGGAACAGAAGAGTATATAAATGGAATCAAAGCACGAGTTCTTTAAGGACTGAATTCTTCGTCCCATTCAGGAGATTCACAACAGTGGTGAACTTACTCCAGTTTTATCTCATTCCTGCACAGCTCCTTCTGATGAGGGCTCAGCTTTTGCTCCAGTTATTGTCATCTGAAAAATAAGCTTTTAAAGCCCAAAACCAGATACCCTAAGGATATACTAATACCCTCATCTCTATCTATCTGCCGACAAATAGCAATAGAGAACAAAATTTAAATTGTTATATTAGCTCTATTATAACTTATAACAGAAACCTCAATTTCTTAACCTCATGTCAACTATACTTTGCCTAGCTCTGCAGCTTAGATTTTCCTTACCTTACCAGTAGCTATTTACCTCTTCAAATAACACACACAGTTACATTACAATAAAACCAATTTGCAAGTATTGTTATTCCAGTAGGCAAAAGGAAATTGCTTCTTACAAGATTTAGGGCAGTTTTTACAGTAAGAACAGTTTTTAACACATCCTAGGACAGTGTCAGTTTGTCATAATCAGTAAATTGCATCCCTTTCAATGAATTTACATAATGGCTTCAGAAGAGGTAACTACAACTATTAATTTTAGTAAGTCTTCCACTGTTTAATGAGCAGGAAGCATCTCATGTTATCTCTAAAACGAGCTGTTAAAGTTAGCACCTTTCCAAAGCAATCTACGTTGGAATAACTACAGCTTGCTTTACTGTGAAGATCAGATAAAGGTACTACTTCCTCAGAAATACCAAGAGTAGAAACTCACCTAGTCACTGACAGCAAACAGGAAAAACAGGTAGAAGTACCTCTTTCCACCTGAATGTGTCCCTGCCCCTTTTTGCTTAGAAGGAGCACTTGAGCAGGACAGCTTACCCCTTTGTGAACTGAGGGCACTAATAAGCCATATGAAACTAATAAGTCATATGCTGAGTATTGGCCAACTCTGTAATCCCCATATCCCATCAGCTGGAGACTGGAAAAATCAGAAAAATGCTGTAAAATGAACATTTTATCAGGACAGGGATAGACCTTAAGAATTCTTTTCCTCTGATTCCACCAAAATGTTTGAAGATTCTTTTAGAGCAGGTCTACTAGGAATCCTATATACTGCAATGATGCCTCAGTGAAGTCCATCTCCCCTAAGACTGTAGTCAAAAATAAGCACATTTCAATACCTGTCCCTCTAGATCCTTTAAAAATAAGTTAAAAAGTTGCAATGAGTCCTACATACAGAGAAAGATTATTTTTCTTTTAACACGTTTTCAGAAACTTGGTGCACAGAATGATATATAAAATATTCTTTAAAAGAGCATTGTTTTCAAATTAAACAGTTAAGCTGTTAGAAAGTAAATCATAAGGAATCCAGTGAAAACAGAGTTGCCAATTACCAGAGAAATAGAAGCTGAAGAGATTATTAGTCATCATTTTAATTTTTCATTTTCTACACTTGTTATGTTCTATGCAAAATCCAGTGGTTGTTAATCACTCTGAAGGACATAAACATTCAAATATTAGAACATATATTTAGGCAAAATTTTCATTACATACCTCTATATTTCTATATCAACATACAGGTACTACTTACCCATCATATATCTATGTTTTCATGCGCTTTCAAGGTTCAAACTTTCAAGCTTTCTTTAGAACACTGAAGTCTGGAGATTTATTTAATGAGTTTCTTTTCTTTTAACTAGATATGAGGTTGAAATCATTTAAAACCAAGCAGAATCAAAGTGTCTTTTATGAAACTGGAACCCACTCTAGGGAAAACAAGCACATTAGGATAAGGATTCTAACTGCTTCTTTGCTTAATGATTGTCTTGAGATAGTTTTTTTTTAATCAGTACTTCCATTGATCCCAAACAATTCTAAACAATGTATATTTCATACTATACAATACCTTGATTAAATGTAATACCATGTAAAAAGAAGCAGTGGGAGGAAAAAAGGGAGATTATCATGGGTTCGTGTGACTTCAGGAGCTACCAATGTTGGTTGACATATGACTGAACATGAACCAGCAGTGAGCTCCAGATGGCCAAGAAGTCAATGGCATCCTGGCTCATATCAGAACCAGTGTGGCCAGCAGGACTAGGGAAGTGGTTATCCCTCTGGCAGTGGTGAGGCCGAACCTTGAATCCTGTGTTCAGGTTTGGGCCCTTCACTGCAAGAAAGATATTGACATCCTGGAACATGTCCAGAGGAGGGCAATGAAGCTGGTGAAGGGAGCACAAGTCTTACGAGGAGTGGCTGAAGGAGCTGGGGTTGTTTAACCTGGAGAAAAGGAGGCTCAGGGGAGATCTTATCACTCCCTCCAACTACCTGAAAGGAGGTTGTAGTCAGTCTCTTCTCTCAGGCAACTTGTGACAGGACAAGAGCAAATGGCCTCAAGCTGCACCAGAGGAGGTTGAGGTTGGACATCAGGAAGAATTTCTTCACTGAAAAGGTAGTTAAGCAATGGAGCTGACTGCCTGGGGAAGGGGTAGAGTCAACATCCCTGAAAGTGTTCAAGAAAAACTGGACTTGGCACTTAGTGCTACAGTTTAGTTGACATGATGTTCTTCAGTAAAAGGTTGGACTCAGTGATCTTGGAGGTCTTTTCCTTCCTTAATATTTTTATGATTCTACATGGTAATAATTTCATAGATAATGCTAGTTCTGGCCCCTCAGTTTAGTCCTCTGTTTCACATTGATCTTCAGTAATCTTCAATATTGTCTTGCTTGGTCATATGAAGACATAACAATGACAAGTACAGTAGTTCAGAAATGTAACCTGTATACAACAAAAAATTAATTAAAATTGCTCTGGGAACCATAACCTTGTTTAAACATGTACAATATGATAATGCTAAGTAGTCCCTTTAGGTATTCGATGTTGAATGCTTAACACTAAATTTCCTTCTGTCACTTTGGCTAAAGCATTTCCATGGTTCTTTTTTTCAATTAGATTTTGTAAATTTTGTGATATAAAGAAACAGGCTGAAGTTTTGCTAATAGCTTTTCACTTTTTAATATACACATAAGCAATTAATATATCTTTCTAATTGCACAAAATTAGGCTGTTGTTGTGAATGTTGTACCACTGGTGGTGAATAAAACATTTTCATACTTAAAATAACAAAGAAAAAGGTTTTCTGCCCTTACATAAACTTGGAAATTCTGAATAAAATAGAGTGAGGTCTGAAATTGAAAAATTCAAATGTATTATCAACCTGTATTTTGATAATTGCTGCGGGATTTTTGAAATCTTTCAGCAACTGACTTGAATTTTGCTGAAAGTTAGACTTTAGCTGGGTCTGCTAAATGCTTGAAACTCTGGCTCACTCAGCTATCAAATCCCACACATTATGAACTGGGATTACACTTTGTCTGATCAGTATAGGATCTAACTATAACAACATCCTTAGCTAATGTTGCTGGAAACTTCCCATAGAGAGAATTTCATTCAGTAAACTAAATTCAAGATATGTAGGAACATAGAGAATTTATAAAAATCTATGTTTCTTCTTAAATTAATTTTCCATACACAGATTGCATCCTTTGTGGCCTAAATTAGCCTAGAAACAACAGCAGACAAATTTAACTGGCTCAGACTGAAATTTTCTATGTTGCATATCTACCTCAGGCTGATTTCTTTTTCCTTCAAGTTTCATTTTAAATAGTTCAGCCTACTTTTAGAGGACAAAAATACAGTGCTTTACACTATGCTGGAAAGCTTCTGTGCTTTGAAGTGAAGGCTTGAAATCAGGATGTGAAATGTCTGGGTGTCAAGAATATGCCTTTTGCAATCCCTAAGAAAATCCAAGAGAAAAAAAAAGTAGCAGGGCAATAATACCCTCCATTTGTCTGCTCAGCCAATTGAGCTGTTTAATGTGGAGCTTAGGGCAGAATGACACGCATATGTGGGAGTCAAAAATTATCCTAGTTCTGATCTTTATGTGGCAAAAATATGGCAAGCTGAGCATGGGAAGGGGGAGAATAGGTTTTCACTCAAGTGATTTGTGTAGCAGTTTGTGTCCCTTTCAGCAATATCAAAATCAGTGATTAGAAATTTGTGTTGAATGGTGACAGTTCAAGTAAAATTTCCAAACTTACCTGAGTTGTGTTGTCCGTGAAACTATCTCCTAAGGAAGCAGCTCAGTTCTGCCTCTGCAAATTAATGAAATGGGGCAGGAAATGATCTGCACTCAAAACTAAACCAGTGAGATTTATGTATTTATTTGTGCAGGCCTAACCCCCACAGAGGTTGCCCCCCTCTTCTGGGCAGAGGGGCAATTTATGCCAATTTAAATGTATGTGAAACTATGGCCTTAAAATTGACTTCCAAGGAAACAAAAAATAATCATATTTTAAATGGCGTTAACCAGGCATTAATAAGGTGTAAAGCTCTGAGCCAGTCTATTAATAATGAAGTTGCCAACTAAAATTTTAAAGAAGCAAAGATCAAATAAAGATAAAACAGACTGAATCTCATTTTTATTCTTGCATCTTTATACAGTGGAGTTTTTTATGTCATTTAGTCTTTTTAGACTTAGAGGAAAAATGATCTCCTACTGTTTTGGGAGAGTTGTTGAACTGGACCAAAACTGTCCACTGAGATACTGCCATTTAAGGAGATATTATAGAATTGTATCTGCATGTCAGAATAACAATTAGAAGTCATATGTGTGTATTTTTTCAAGATGAAGACCCAGTTCTCCATAGTTTACAAGAAATTTATTCATTAATATGGGCACAAGCAGACCTTCTGTGTCAAGGAAGATTCCTCATAGGGTTGCATTGCCATTGCAAAGGTAGAAGTGAATCAAGATAATACGTTATAATTCAAGCTACAAGTGTGCTTTCCATTTTGGCTTTCTGTTTTTCATGTTAAGGAAAGGAATAATGACATGTTCACAATGAAATATTTAATGACAAAGCATGTGCATAAGAGTATAGTTTATGGGTTTATTTGTAAGAGCAGGAGCTAGTCAGAATTATTGAAATAACTGCCTCCTACCTTTTTCTTGCAGTGAAGATATTGTGAGTGATTTTTCGCTTTGTGGTTCATTTTTCTCTCCAGACAGTAATTTCGCTGCATCCTTGTTTTCCCTTTCCAGGCACTTTTATAAACAAAGAAGGCAAATGCCACACCAAAAGAACTATAAACATAATACACAATGAATTATGTATTATATTTAATGCATTACATTAAAAATTATATTCAAAATAAAAAAATTACAAGTGAAAAAATTTTGTAACCATTTCAACAAATACAAATAATTCTCTGGATCTTTTTAAATTGACTATAGATGATTCACATTGATCATTTATTATTTGCATTTGCTTTGCAAATATGCTCTTACAGTGTAGTCTAAGGCCTTGGTGTAATCTATTTTGTAACAATGTAGTTGGTTTTAATAACCCCACTTTTAAAAAATATAGTTAAAATATTTTTTATCATATAGCAGAAGACAAAATAATTCTATGTTCTCTGATGTTTACATTCTCCTTCCTTACAAATCTATCCATACTGACAGCAACCAATCCCAGTTAAACTGCTTTAGAAACTGATAAAATGTCCTTGATGTGGGCCTTAACGTAACAGAGAATGAGGAATATTCAACTTCATAGAGATGCTTCCAATTTCTACTACCGCAAAGGAGACTAAGCTCAGGTGCTGAGTCTTTTTACATATGGCTGTCATTTACACTGATCTCTTCACAAAACTCCTTCTTTCTGAAGTAACATTAGTGCAAAAGCGAATCAGATCCATTAAGTCAATGAACCAGTAGTTGATCTATTTAAAATTGGGGGGTTGGAGGGAGGTGGGGTGGGTAGGTATGTATAATTGGCTCCTTGGGGCTTTTCTATGGTTGTTCCTTTAGATGTGTGAACAGTCATTGATTACAAGACATAAAGCTTGTTATGCAGTCCTACCATTTTAATAGTTTCTTTGTGTTTTTCTCAATAAAAATGAAAGTTTAAAACAGCCTCCCTTTTAAGACGTCATGATGATCTAAACTGTATAGGTTCAAGTAGAATTTGTTAATACGACTTTTAAAAGTATCCAGTTTTCTATAATAAAATTATGGAAATGCCTGAGTGTTTTTGAAAGTCTGCGTTTGACTCAAGACCATTAAGATCATATGAAATGGCATCTTCTTTCTCAAGATCTAGTACTATCATCAGCAAAAACACTGACTTCCATCCTGGATGATGACACTTTATGAACAGTGTCGAAGGAGAGCATGTGGTATAAAAGCATTCCAACTGATTATGACGTCCCTTCCATGGTGATAAATTGAAAGCTCCTTTTTTATGTGTTGTGACCAAGATCTTGAGCAAAACAACGTGCTCATAAGAAAATTTTACCAACCAAAGAGTCTACACCCAAGTTATTTATTTACAGCTCTTAAAATATCACTAAAGAAAGGAAATGTGTTGCTATCCCCATCTTTCAGATAAGAAAACTTGAGCGTTATGCCACAGTAAGACAGCAAGGCAATTATTATGTTTCTTTCATTTTCTATTCAAGTGACAGGGTCCTTGCTCTCCTTTAAGCTAAATGCCATATTTTTTCTTCACAGCAATAAGCCATGGCTAAAAATAATTTTTTTTCTGCTCAGAAATTGTCTCATTGAAAAACTGCAAAGTACTACTTTAAGAGGAATAAAACCTCTTAGCTCTTCCTATGTCCCTGGCTTATTTCAGAGCCTCAGCAGCCTGCAAGGTGCAGAAGCTAAGTAATTATGGTTCTGTTAAATAGAATTCTAAAGAGAGTTCATCAAGGGTGTTTAGAAATTAACTAATCCACACGATTGGCCTGTGAATCTGTTTACCATCCAAACATGAACATTAAACAGATATAGCAATGGTTAAATTCTGTTGTAAACACTGAAAGAAATAAGTAATGACACAAGCAGGGCCCAACATTCATAGGGAAAGACATCTTGTTTTTACACCCTTTCAGCTGAAAGGCGATGCCTAAAAGTTACTATACCAGAATTTGGTCTCTTCCCCCATCAGTTTGCCTAGAAAAGTTGCCAGAAAAAAATTCTATCAGCAGTACAATCTTTACACAATATGGTTATTTTTCTGTCCCATATCCTCAGACTGTTAATATAACTAAGATGCTGTTGAACACTGAGACTCAGTAAAGAAGCAAGGCCTAAAGAAACATCCACTACTGTTCCCTGAAAGATACATCTCTCATCTCAGCTTTGCAAGGCTCAACTTTTATTATTAATTTTCCTTCCACTACTTTAACTCATTTCAGTATAGAGGTGCAGAGAGATGACAATAACATTTAAATATGTTTTATCTCTCCCTTTGAGCTCTTTTTTTTTAGGAGAATGACAATTACTACTGTAGGAACATCAAGATTATTGTTGTCCAAAGCAGATCCCTCCAAAATGTAAATGTTTAAATATTATCATATTCCTGTATGGTAGAACCGATCATGGCTACCTGTCATCCTACCACCACCCTGAAGCTTTCCTCAAGATGCTCCTTAATTTCCAGCACTATCTGCTAGTCAAGTATTGTCTCTAATGTGTTCTTCTGCTTCACACCCTTCGTGATGAATACTGCAAGAAAAGGCCATTATGAGTTACTCAAGCACTAAGGAAAACCAAAAACTACTGAATTGTCTGTATGTGGCAAGGTTGTTTTTAGGGATGGGGCTGGTGCGCTGAAGGGGTGGTCTTAGGACATCTAAGGAGCAAGGAAACCTAGCTACAACGAATTCCCTAGATCAGCAAATTTCCAGACACCCACTCAAACTATGCAAGCTGCAAAACACTGTACCTCACTATTAAAATGCCTCAGCTTGGATCTTCCATTCAACTTGAATTCCTTACCTTTAAAATATCACTGTTCTCTTACAGTTTTTGTCAGATGGATCACTTTTCCTTTTCTTCTTGTTTTTAAATAGCTAATTACCTTGTCACAGCCTACAGGTATATTGCCGACCCTTCTTGTCCCAAGCAAAATGCTTTGGGTTCTCACTATTCACAGAAAACACCACTGATCAAAGTCCTGTACTTAGAGAAATGCTGTTGTTTACATAGAACATATAAACTGTCCTTTTCCCTTAAACATAAAGTAACAGTTTAAGCAATTTCCTTTCCCAGTAAATATTACCCAGGGAGACATGACTGGCTCTCACTTCAGGGTGGTGATGGCATTTGATGCACAGCTGAGACCCACTGACCACTCAGTCTCAGCTTCATCTGTTGCCAGACCCACAGCATTGTCTTACCTCCTGGGCTTTGCTGTTGTTTCTGCATTAGGCAGGGCCTCTTCTGGGACAGCAAAAGGCACTAGAACAGCCATTCACATCCTGCTGGTGATCTTATGAAATAAACCAAACAAAACAAACAAAAAAACTAAATAAAACAGACAAACAAAAAAAACAAACCCACAAACAAACAACAAAAAAACCCACCAAACCCAAGCCCTACAATCCTAAGAACGCTGCTCTGGGGGTGATGCTATTTGGTGCTTGGAAAGAGATGAAAGACTACCATTTACTGAAGTATATGCAGTGTTCCTCTTCAGACACAGAGGAGGAAAACATTTCTGTTTTCTCAGAGGAATACTTCCTGAGATTGTTAGGTTGCTTCAGCACAGGTTAAATGGATTTTTACTCTGGAACTATTCATTAATTTCAAGTTGGACTAAAAGACATGAGTAAAAAATTTGCCGGCAACACTGATAAAAGCATCAAAAGAAAATCCCTAAGTCATAATTATAAAACAGAGCTAGACCACATGTTTTACAGCAGGGTTAAAGGCTCATTAAAAAGTGTGGGGTTGGGGAGAAAAAGAGGGAAGTGGTGATGATAATGAATCCCTTTTTTTTAGGTTGGTTGTATGAAAGCAGAACTCACATGATGTATTTTGTGATTAAGAGCTTTGTTACTAAAGTAGAATAGAGAAAAGAGTTCAAATCAGTACAAGAGCAGAGTTTAAAGTTAAGTGACTTTTTTAGAGTAACATTTTTGAATAAACCTTGAAGTAGTAAATGGAAGATAGAATTCTCCTGCCTGGTTATTTGCCCGAGACCATGATATCCTAATCTACCACTTTTCTACTCAGTTTTCCCCTTTTCTCTTAATAGTAAAGAAATTATGTAAGATGTGTTACATAAAAATCACTACAATCAACCCAATGGAAGCTATTATCACAAGATATTCACCTCAGGTAGAGAATGAAGCTGAATTGGATCTCTCACAGTCCTGTACAAACATGTTAAGCATGGCAACTGTGTGAGCAGAGAAAGTAGATACTCCTCTTTCTCTCTTAAACGACCAGTATCCTCTAGTAATGACTACTGTGCCAAGGTCTGCGATGCAGAAAGTTGCAAGGAAAGAAAATAACTTTTTTCTGGATAGTGACTCTTTTTAAGCATGAACTACAATACTCAGTCCAACCAAACTGAAGCCTTTTTAGGCATGAAGAGAAGCAGTCTTCTATGCACTTGTGGAAAATAGAGATAAAAAAAGCATGACAGTATTAGAAGAGTGAAGCTGAAGCTATTTGAAAATGTTTAGGGTTGCAATTTAGGATTTATTCATGTTTTTATCTGTGGTTTTAATGTGTTTGCAATATGTGATGTCCTTTAAAATGTACACTGACTCTAGCTTCCAAGTGTTGGTCCAGAGGTCATCCAAACTTTTAAAGATTAGTGTTTGTCTCAAGCTTTGATTCTAAAGTTTGTTACTTGAGCTATAGATAATATTCTCATAAAGCAACTACAAAAGTGAAAACTTAAATCCTACTTTCAAACAGCATATAGCTTAATTCTACTGACAAATGCATGCTTAGTCACTGGGACAGGACTGGGCAAGATGGCATTCAGTTACTATACTGCTTTCAAAGTAAGTCCTATACCACATCTGTGCTGTGAAAGGGACCAATGTTTGAATTTCACTTATCCAGCTGTAATATCCACATCAAGCTGTGGACATATTTCCATCATATTGTGTCTGGAGAAAATATCAACTCATGACCCAGAATCACTCTCCCTGCACCCATACAGGCTCTCGGACCTAGAAGTAGCACAGTTGGTGCTAGACCATCTCCAAGCAGAATAGACATGTCTTTGACCCCATTTTTAAAATCAATTTCATTATGAAGTACCACATTAAAAAAAATAATCATTTAATCATTGAGTAAAAATACTTTTCTCTCAAAATAAGGGGAAAAGCAAGAATAGGTGGGAGTAAACAAGGCCATGTTTCTTCTGATGCAGAAGGTTATTTTCCCTGACTGCTCTGAGGATTTTTCTTACTCTTATCTGCATAGTACTCCTTGGTTCTGGATGGGGAAGGACACTGGAGAAAATTGAAAGTGTCCAAGTAAGCAAAAAAACCTAATTCTTCTTATGCAAGTGTGAGGATATTGGAAATGGGAAAGGTGCTTTCAGGCCATTTATTCTTTTTCAATGCAAAGTTTGGGAAGTTTGGTAGACCGTCATGAGACTGGCAGACTTCTTTAGGAATATAGGGTATAGGGGCTCTGAACAAAAATCTTGCCTTAATGAAATTAAAACAAAATGAAACACAAACCAATCAAAAAAACCCCCAAACAACAACAGTAAAAAAACCCCAAAAACATAACAAAACACACCAAAATAGTGCCATTCAAAACAAACTAGACATAGTAGACAAACACAACTAGCTTGGCTCTTCCAGCACAAGGACTCATTGCAGACGGACCACAACTCTAAAGTCAGGTGAGATAATAAATTTAGTAACTAGCACCTTGTATGTAAAAAAATATATTGTCTCTACTGAGTAGAGTCAATCTCTTCACTTTACACTTTATTAATAATCTCCAGTTTTCTGGCAAGATAAGTAAATTTCTCTCACATTTTAGGTTTAAATTTGTTTGTTTTTATCATGAGTTCTTTAATAGGCAAGATTTGGAAAGAAAGCAGCTGTCAGTTACATTCTAGAATGTGGTTTTGGCAGAGATCTATTTTCTGAGCATTGAAGTCAAATCTGTTTAAGAACTGATAGGCCAAGGTCAAACCACAGTAATCTTTAGAAAGAAAATAATGAATCCTTTCAAGTGTTTTGACAGAAATCAAAGTTTTACAGCTGAAGGGTTATAGAGATACAGTACACAGAGAGGTGTGCATAAAGATATTTATATACACAAGTATACAAATGTGCGTGTGTGTGTGTCTATGCATGGGAATTGAATTGCAAAAAAATGTGGCTTTTGCTTCTACCATCATAGTCCAGTGGAATCTTGATGAAGTATAGGCTTTACATCATTATATTCTCATTTCTATAGGAAGTAGGGGAAATGTGTTTGGGGTGCAGCTTTCAGGAAAATACTTATTTTTTCAAAACTTCAGGCAACAGTGCATTTCCTGCTAAAGAGCGAAGTAACTATTAGAAATATTGGGATAAGTAGCTTCAAAAGATCCACAGCTTAAAACATTTTATGAAGTGATTGATGAACCTAAAGAATTGTGGTTTAAGTGCAGTTATGAATTAAATCTTCAAAACTTACAGATCCTAAATATCTGTCCTGTAGTTGAACAAAAGGCATAGTAAAAAAACAATGGATGAGCAACGTCCCTCCAGTCCATGACTCTTTGGGGAGCTGTGTTAACATATAATTGAAAATTCTGCTTTCTTCCCAGAAGAACCATGGAAAACAATGCTGCTTACTAACAAGAATAGCAAAGAGAAATACATGGGAGACAAGTTTGTACCCATCCATTCTTGCCTGGGGCTACACTTCCATGCAATTTATTAGTCTCCTTGCCAATTGTCTTGTTAGACTGCTATTGTCCTGAGGACAAATATGATGCATAGGGTCCAAAACTTCTGTTACCAGATGTAAAGTTCACATTTCCTTTCCTCCTAACTCTCAAAAGTAAAAGTATAATTTTTCTCAACACAGGTTGGTTAATTTAAATATCCAGATGGAAACAATACTAGCAACTTTTCTGTTTTCCTTTATAACCAACACCTAACAGATCCCAGCTGGGGGAATGGAGAAAAACAGGAAAATATCCTGGCAGTTACTCAAGTCTAGAAAGTGATAGAATAACATCTAGCTAGCTTTAGAAGAGCAATCACTATTCTCCAGGCACAGTGAGATGTCTTTATTACAAGAAATATGCATTTACAAGGGTAAAATGCAAATAAAGTAACAAAGATGTTTTCACCTAAGAAGTGAGCATGTTGCTCCCTTTTCACCATGCCTGTATATAAAATAAACATGAACCAATTTTCATTAAAGTTTGCTCCTGAGAACTCATGGAAAATATGCCTTCTACAATTCTCAATGCATATTTAAGAAATAGTCAGAGGTATGCATAAGGACATTGAAAAATTGACAAGGTGATTTTGTATTTAGATTTTTAAGGATCCTTGAGGACTTTTGGTGTTGAAATGTTATGAACATTTTCTACACTTTCACACAGTATCACTGCCTAAAGAACTAGTGACTGTAGAATTATTAGACATCTAGTTACAGTCAAGGATCACATCAGTATTCCAGATCTTCATTTGTCCTTTTATTGTTCTGTGGTCTTTAAAGAGCTCTCACCTCCAGCATGTGGTTTCAAAGTTTTCTGCAGTCCTCTTAACATTGAAAGAGTTACTGTTCTATAAAAAGACAGATTTTAAAAAAAGCCAAGTTTTATTTAATATTTGTCTCAGACCGTTACAAAGTCTTGGTTTCCCTTTGAATGACAGAATAAGTAATGGGTGGTAGAATGCATTCCTCTAAAAAGAAGTACACTGACATAAAAGGAAGAATTTAAAAGTAGTACTACCTGAAAGAGAAGACCAAAACACAGTTTGCCACTAATGGCACTGTGCTTGCA
This sequence comes from Pseudopipra pipra, assembly GCF_036250125.1. NCBI lineage: Eukaryota > Metazoa > Chordata > Aves > Passeriformes > Pipridae > Pseudopipra > Pseudopipra pipra. The sequence continues at coordinate 21,847,863 of NC_087552.1, read as the reverse complement.
ATTCCTGGAATTATTCTATCTGCATGCAAAATGCAGGCCAAGATGGAAAAATAGAAATTTGTTTTAGCAGGCTATTTTAAATTCACATAACATTAACAATGAATGTGGTAACAATTTGTGGAGAATGCATTGAATAAACTACACATTTTGAGATTCAGGTTTGAATATCTTTTTAGTAGGAAAAAAAGGGGAGTTAGATACTATTTCAGAAAATAAATATTGATTTCAAAATGAGTAGCTTAATTATTGTGATTAAAAAAATTATGTGGTTCTTGATACTAGTGATATGGCAAAAGAATATTTGAGTGCACTTGCACTTATGAGAGCAAGACAGGGTTATTATTTCTAGCTTATTTACATTATAAAATAGAGCAGCTCTTTCCTTCCTCCAAAGAGGGAAATAGAGAGTCTTAATGTTCATCTATTGAACACTTGCTGCATTTGTTCAAAATGAAAAACACATCATAGAGAAACAGGAAGAAAAATTCCTAGTAAAGTGGATTTTTCTTTAGTTCTCCTTGTAATTTAGGCACTCAATCACACAAATATTTATGTATACCTAACTGAACTGAGCAGAAAGCTTTATTCAGAATTTTCTGAGATGAAGCTTCACTGAAGTGACATAACTAAGCATGGGAGACAATAGACTTGTGAAGACATACTGTCTTCAGTTTTCCCACACTGTTGCTAGTTTGTGTAAGTGCATTCTACTTATCCATGCACCAGCCATTCACTTCTGTGTTCAAACCATTAAGAGTAAGCGTCTGCTACATTTCTCAACCTAAAAGCTAGCCTAATAATTAAAATTAAAACAAGTCATGTATGTATTTCTCTCTAGATTCACATGCATATAAAAGGCCTACTTCTGGATATCACACTGCAAATAACTTTCACTAATTATGAAGAGATGCTGTAATAAACATTTCAATATTAGAAACAAAATTAATTTTCTGCTTAGAATTTTTGTTTCATCCATCCAAAAACTAAAGATTATATCTGCCAATTCTACAATTTTTCCATTTCTAACTCAGGCAACAGTTTTTCCGTAGTTATTAGGGATGCAGAATCAAACACATTCCTACTGCATTATTTCCTAGGGAATTTATTCTCAAATTTCAGCCTGTATGCTTACTGGGAGAAAGATGCAAAGGAAGATGATACAAATCTTGGTTTTAAAATGGAATAAGGGGCTAAATGTGGCCCCTAGACTACACACCACTGAAAGAGAGGTTACAATTCTTTTTCTTCTACCTTCAGAAATACTAAGAGCAACATAAACAAAGGTTGTCTTTCTACATCCTCTTCATTTCTCTTTCATTGAGGCTCAAAGTAATACATGCCATTGATTGGGAGGCTGGAGAAAAAGATCCAAACAACATATTACAAATAGCAGAAAAGAGAATACCATATAAATTTTTAGGAATTTAACTCCCTCCACAACCTACTGAAAAAAAAATTCGGCTGCTGGCAAGCTCCCTGGCTCTACTCTAATTGAAACTTTTATTCTTTTGGTGTTAATCGTTTATTTATAATCTGACTTAAAACATTAGAAATAACTAATACAGAACTCCCGTGGACAAAACAAGCTTTTAATAAAAACCTAACAAAGAGAACAGGTTAAGCATAAGAAAAGAAAGAACAGGAAATAATAGAGGGTAAGGTTTTTTCAAATGTTGTAGCTCTCAATTATTGGACACAACAAAAAATAGTGTAGTGTAGGTCAACAGTATTCTATAAAAATTGATCATAGATCAAAGAATCATCAATAATGCAGCTGCATCACAGTTCTCTCTATGTAATTCTTTTTGTCAATGTCAGAGCGAACACACTAACTTTTGTCTCCTCTTAACTCCTTCCCCTACTAAGGAGCAACATCATTAGTTAAAATGCTGATTTTGGCACAAATAACATCACACTTCAGGATTCTTACCTCAGCCTGACCCCCAAAGGCTGCTTGATGCTTGTGTTTCATACTGTTTCAACAGTATTTCCACCTCATGTGGGACGTAAACTGTAACGTTTGTGTCCCAGAATAAGAGGGGTGGCTTCTTTCCGATATGGTGGCCGTTGCTCCTGATTTAATACAGACAGGCTGGTGCTCCTGCTTCAACTGTATCTATTGCATGCAGTAGTATGGAACAGGTCTCTGGTGAGGTCCTAACTTCTGTGTTGTCACTCCACTGGCTGCTCCTTTCCATTCATGCATGTATAATTTGAAGGGTTCTGCACAGTCCAGGAGCACAAGAGTGGCCACTGATGCCAAATCTCCTTTTATCGCTTTAAAAGTTTTTTCCTTTCCCAGACCCCATGCAGTTCTACCTCCTCACTTCTTGCTGCTTCTGTCAGAGATTTGGTTAATTCTCCTAACCTATATAATGTATATTATATTTTTCTATTCTCACAGACTGAGCAATAAGCAACCTTGAAGAGATTCCATTTAAGCCAAATTTTCTTCCCCAACTTTTTTCTTTTTTTAATGTACTTCCAAGGTAAGCGACAGACGAATTGTATTGAGCGCATTTAGAGATCTGCAATACAGATGGCAACTGTGAATAACTGTTTTAATACCAGACATAATAAAATGGGTGAGGAAAGAAGGTACAGACTAAATTAAGACTTCTAATAGGGGAAAAAGTTCAGGGAAAAAAAAAAGTTAGAGTTGAAGTCACAAGTATTTAATTTGTGCTAGCCAGATCAAAGCAAAGTATAAGCAAAAACAGCTACTTGAAAGAGTTTGATGCAAGCTTATGGATGCAATCTTTACTGGCCATTATCACCACTTTTTGACCCACCTTTTTAGATGAAGGCAGCAACATCATGTTTACACACGGTTTTATTGTATTGTTTATTTAAAAATATGTCTTATTAAGTTCTCAGAAGAGAATCATCTTACTTTACATGGGAATGCTGTAAATGATATGAATATCACTTATTCTCAGTTTAGCTGCTGTAGTTTACATGATGTGCTGTCAGATGCCTTCCAGATTTTGAATATACTCTGTCTACCACGCCAACTGTTGGGTCCATGACACTTTGAGAGAGCTAAGATTTCTCACAACTGCTTCAGCCTCTAGCCCCAGTGATCAAATCTCAATTGCAGATATCTATATCCAGGAAGTTTTTTTTTTTCCCTTTATGTTGAAGAAATCTGGTCTTTTTAAGTCTCAAGGGAGAGACTTAAACATCCCCTATATTTCATGCCAAAATCTGACCATATTAAGTGAATATAGCTGATCTCATGTGAAGGTCTGAATAGCAGGGAGAAGTGCCTGCAGACATGTTTCACAACATCTGTTGGTAATGCACTTCACTTGGAACAACTCTACTTTTTGTGGGTTAAAGCTTTAGAATAAAGTTGTAAGAAAAAAAAAATCATATTAATTACAGAACAAAAAATTTGGCCAATACTGTGGCAAAGATCTGTCAGCCACCACATTACAACCTCAAATTTACACTAAGTTAACTGTAGTTTTCTTTGGTGTTTTCTTTCTTGGTTTTCATGCCATTAAATTCACTGGTACTACCATGGCTTCAGGAGAAGAAGAATCTGTCTCCTGGATGGGTAGTTGTTTGTTCAACAGGAAAAAAGTGAAGTTCTCCACATTGGACACTTGCAGCTTTTTGCAGATTTTTAATTTTTGCAGAAGAATATTATTGTTGCTCCCACCCTCATCTACTTGCAGAGCACTGCACATGTCACATGCAGATCTTGATATTTAAGGGGCATACATCTCTCACTGGTGCTGTCTGAGCCTGGAAGCTTTAACCAAGATCTTAAAATCCAAGAACACATTTATTCCAACCCTTACTTAGTACCTGTTGGCAGTACTTACTTTTGAATGTTTCTAATAACAATTTTGTTTTGCGAAGCCAGAAGTCTGCATTCTGCTACAGTAGTATTACTGAGGGTCCATACTTAGCAATTTCTGCAGAATCACAAATAACTTTGTCTTCTTTGCTCTTAAACACAGATTCTATGAAGAAGCCATTTGGGCATGCTGGAGCGAGTAATTTCTGGTAGATAGAAAACAAGCAAAGTCATCCTCCCTGTCACTGCTATGGCTTCTGAAACAAGACAAGAAGCAACTAAGGAGGTACCATTCCACTTACTGTAATTATATAACCCTTATCATTCTCTTGTGCTGCATAAGAGGAAAGGAAACAAGAGAGGGAAAACTGCACTACCCATGCAAACAGAACTGTCCTGAGCTTTGCCTGCTTGTTGTGAAACAAATCGGTATCATAAAATTAAAACACAGTCATTTTCCTTGCCACAACTGCTAGGAATTATGTGACTGATACCTTTCTCCCAAGCACCAGTGAACACATCACTAGCACCCTAGAGGCAGCTCCGTGCCTACACACCTAATGTAAACAAATTCACACTACTGTAGACTGCAAGGACAACCCTGTTGGCACCTCTTTTGCTGTGAGACAGTAGAAAAGCTCAGTTTGGAAGCTGTGCTGAACTGGGCGGTGACAGCACAGCAAACGGGTAGCTAAGCCATAGGAGTTTCAGTATGAGGTATTTGTACATGTACCCTGTCAAAACTCCAACTCCGTGTTCTGGAGTAACAGGCATAGGAAAATCTTATCTGGAAAAAGGTTTTATTATGATACAGTCTCCTTCTGTCTCTAAAATCAGAAGATAATTGTTTAAATGGCATGCCACGTACAGCATGGCTGAATAGAGCCCAGGAGAATGACAACAACACAGTATTTCAAGTGATGAATGTTATTCACCCCCCACAAAGATGTTTAAAAAAAATACAAATAACAGTGATTAATTTCAGAAAGTTGCATATCATAAATGATAAACTGTGCTGCCAATAAAGTTTCATGCTCAGCACAAGATTAAGGTAAAATATATGTTACTAAATAATATGTTTATTAAAATGAGTTCCATGTAAATATCCAGGTGACTTTTTTATTACACTGTAACATGAGCTGACCAGAGTATTATCTATTGACATAAATAGTTTAAAATTACTTATATTTCATGTTGAACAGCACAATAGCCTGTTAATAGTAATATTGGGATTCAGCTGGAAAATAAAAGGCTTTCAGAAAGAAAATAACATTTAGTAGGCTTCTACTAAGTGGTTCTTACATACCTTTTGTAAACTGGTAAAAAAGTAATTTTCTGTACATAACTTTTGGCAAAATACAAATATATAGTGAATCCCTCATCCCCTTATTAAACCATTTGAATACAGGGAGGTTTCAAATGCCCAAATACCCTCCAGCTCCAGTGTTTGATTCACCCAAGAATAAGGAGTATTTATGTTGCCTTTTCTTTTGTGCTTTCTGTAAAGTCCTTCTTTGCCCATTAAGAATTTAAAATAAAGATGCAATTCCAAACAAGACTGTGGCACAAAATTCGTCATTTGGGATCTGATGTGAGTGGAAAAACATACAGTTAGGTTATGGGAACTCTTCCTTGAACTAAAGAAATCTGTCGTCTTTCTTTTGAGAGTATGAGATGAATCAAAGTTTGGGAAGATCTTTGCCCTGGGAGCTAGTGGTATCACAAGGGGCTCTTGAAACAAAGAAGCATGTTGTGACAGCAAAGCAAACTTGCACACAAGCGCACCAGAAATCTGGTTGAACATTACAGGTATGAACAATTCCTCCCCAACTCTTACTCCTGCCCAGTGAATGTTGAGTTGCTGACAATAAAGTATGCAACTCACCTCTTTGCTATTCTGTGAGATTGCCAAGCGGTGTGAATTGTTTCAGATTATATACAGCACATACTCAGACAGGCAGACAGAACAGCAGAGAAAGTGGGTGGAGATGAATGAGGAAGAAGGGCAAAGGAGCAAAACAAAAGAGAAGGTCAGATAAGGCAGAAGAAGGGCAGGAATGGGCAAAGACAGATGGGCAGAGAGAAGGGTAGATAAGGGACAGAGAACAGTGGAGAAGACGAGCAGAGAAGAAGGGCAAAAAAGAAGGGTAAGAAGAAGGGCAAAGTAAAATGGCAAAGGAGAAGATCAGAGAAGGTTAAGAGAAGGGCAGAAATGGGCAGGCAGAGAAGAAGGGATGGGAGAGAAGATAGGAGGAGAAGAAAGGAAAATGAGAAGGACAGAAACAGGAGAAGCCAGGCAGAGAAGGAGGAAGAAGAAAAGCAAAGGAGAAGGGCAGAGATGAAGCGCAGAAGAGACTGAGAAAGGGCAGAGAGGGGCAAAAGAGAAGGATGAAGAACAACAGAACAACTCAAAATGAAGAACACTCAAAGATTGTAAATTCACTTTCACAATATTGGCCCTAAGGATGTAGTAAGAAAATTCATTCTCTGATTTATCAGTGTTGCTTAAGGATCCATGATCAATGCAGCTAACCTCATTTCCCTCAATAATGTACACACACGCACATACATACATGCATTTTTCAATCTGAATGGGAAACATGGTAATTTTGCTCTCACCTTTCCCTACTCTACTCCTTTTTCATCTGGGGACAGAGAATTCAAGTTCTGTCACAGCAAAAAAAATAATAGTTAGAAATATTCTTACCAGAAAAGCAGTGTCATTTCGGGAAGGTTTGAAAGCCAGACAGAGCACAGTTAGTTCAGTTCCCAGCCACGCACAAGAATAGTGCTAACTTTGCAATAGCACTTTTCCTGTTAGAATAGTTTTTTCCCTATTTTTATCTTTATTTTTAGAGTATTGTTCTTAATTACTCATATTAACTGGAGGGTATCATGGTTAAAAATTGATTTCTATTTTGAATCATTAAGACCATGACCTTTATTTGTTCCATCACAGTTCTCAAATATATCTCTAAGGAGTGATTGCAATTTATTTTGGAAATTACAGATCCCATATTTTATTTATTTATATTTTTCATCTGTATTCTAATTAATATTTCTTATTAACAGGGTATGTTTTTGAATTTCAAACACATTTTTGATAAAGATAGAAAAGTCTTTCTCCGTATGAAGCTATCTGCTATGCAAAGCTGTTGTTGCATTCCTGGACATAAAATGTGTGTGTATTATCATGTGAGTGCAATATTTTGCAGCACAGTTTTACTGATATGATTTTGTTTTGAGCATAGTTTCTCCTCACTATTTGTGCTTCTATTTAAAATTAGTCTGGAAAAGGGTTGACCGTTTAGCCCAAACTCTTAACTTCCTTTTTACCCTTCTCTACTTTTTTAATATGTCATGGTTCATGGTTAGTGCATACAAACTTCTGTAGTACTACCAAAGTCAGTAGATAGTTTACACCATCAGAGGATAAGTAATTTATATATGTAAATCTACTTCTTAGCCTTAAAAAACCCCACAACTAAGACTTGTCCCAAAAATGCATCTGCCAAAGGTCTCAACAAGATTTGATTGTCCTCTGTAGTAATGGGAATATTTTTTATGCTGTTGTGAATACAGAATTGCAGATGTATTAAATTGTTTCTGTTTATATGTCCTACTTAGCCAGCAAAACCTATGCTGGCTTGCATTGCATATTCAGTGACTAGAGCTGGCATAACTCATGTTAGCAGGGGATTCACATCTCCACTAATACTGCTGATCAAAAGGGCATATGTGCTAACGCAGTTCCGCTCACCTCCAGTCCACTTCCATCCTCACCTCAGTTCAAATATTTGTGCAATCAAATTGCTAATCACACCAGGCAATGACATAGATCAAAACCCATCAAGGCACAAATAAAAATCATAACCCAAAACCACTTAAAAGTAAATCTCTAGCAATTGCAAATAGTACAAAATCAAATATAAAGTAGCACTGATTTCAATGGTCCACAAAACTTTGACCCAAAGGACTGGAAAAGTAAATTTCACAGACTAATCTTTCTAAGTTGGAAAGGATCCATGAGGATCATTGAGTCCACCTCCTCAGTGAATGACTCATATGGGGATCAAACCCATGGACCTTGGTGTTATTAGCACCATGCTCTAACCAACTGAGCAAATCTCAGGGTCATTCTTTTACATTTTTTTTTCTTCCTTTCTTCAGCTGCAGGGTTTTTTTGATGTCCTGTATATTCTTCAGTACAATTTCCTGCATTTGAGACTCGATTTTAATATCAACTTTCCAACTTGCCTCCCTTATCTTTTTGTGCAGATTAACTTTTAGCAGCCTTCTGCTTTGGAATGTATTTTGTATTTGTCTCATGAATTCAAAAAATTCAAAATAAGTGTAAAATAAACTCTGCCTCAGGTAGGTTACTGAAATCACGAGGTCTCTTCACTAATTGAGCTAAGTCGATACAGATTCTGGTCTATTCTGAAGTTCATATTAAGGACATAATTAGCTGCTGATAGAGACTAGTAAACTAGGCAAGGATCTAACAGTAGAATGAAAAGAGAGTTACAGTAAGAACAAACAGATGTACTTTGTTCTTATGTTCCAGGATTAGGTTTAGAATAAAGTTAGTATTTGAATCCCAAAGTGAAAAATGCCATCAAGGAACTTCAGCTACAAAATCCCCTCTTATTTATAATATTACTATTGTCATCTCTGAAGACACAACACATGCTAGGGTTTCAGTGGGTACATGTCCTCCTATGGTGCTGATGGGAGACATTTTTTGGCATGAATGGACATAGGAGGGGAAAGTGTTTTGTTACAAGTTTTAAGAGTGAGTGAGCGTGTGTGTAAAGATGCATACCCACAGCATTCCAGTGGACAAGGTGACCTTTGAATCATATCGTCCCAGTTGAAAAAGTGAGTATGAGGTAATAAAAACTAATGGATTAGGGATAACACTTGAGTATTTCCTGAATAACGGGAGTTGTGATAAGAAGGTAATAAAAGGAGGAAAAAAAGCAGTCTGGTTGGATTCTAAGAAAAATGCTGCATTAAGAATAATCCAGAAGAAAAATTGAAGAATCAGCAATGGTAGTGATGTTGAAATCTGTATACAAAATTTTTCATATATGGATTAGGGGGAGAGGGGAGAAATATCACATAAAAAAGGTGAAGGATCTGGAATTTTTACCAAATGCAGCATAGGTCAGATCAGATTTTATTGTATGTCTACTCCTGATGTCAGCATGTATGCAGTTCAAGAATTGCTCTGTAAGCAAAAATTGTTCATTGCACTGACAGCAGGAGTTGAAAGAGAAAGAATCATCTACCTACAGTATGTCACATTATCTGGATCTGAATTTAACCTGCATAATTGGAGAAATTTTACTTGGATGAATCAAAGTTCAGATACAGAGAGAGTATATGAAATGTCACAAGCTAAACTTAACAGAAAAACTGAAAAAATACACATAGAAGGGCAAAAAACCTCAAGCTTACCTTTTGTGATCAATGACTACAACTGCAGGGGCTGTGACTTCGAAGAGATACTAAATCTAGAAGAAAAACAGTTAGAAAGAGCCTCATTACTCATCCCTGTTGCTGATCTCCTGCATTGTTGGAGTCTTAGGGCTCCTACAATTAAAGCCCTTACACAGGTTAAAGTGTTTGACAGTACATCTTCAGCATAAACTCAATGTAAATTGCATAATTGCTATGACTATTCTTCTCACCTGGCACTTGCTGGTAGACCCTATGTTGACAACCAAACCATGAAGAGTACCCAGACTTCCCAACATTTGCTGAGCAAAGCAAAAAATACCCAGACTTGCCCTGACATGAACCCACCAAGGACCATCAATCCCTTTCCAATAGAGGGGATGTTGCCTCAAAACAGCAGGGTGGAAAGAGAGAAAACCTTTTCTTCAGTAGGAAGGAAAAATACTGTCCAGAAAATGGGAAAAAAAAATATGTAGCTGCTCATGTTTGAACAGATCTGATGACTCTTCTTACCCTGTTACCTGCTAACAGAGGAAGAAGTTGCCAATCAGCAAACAAATAGGAAGATAGGACTGGAGCAGCTCATCCTGTGTTTGATTCTGTTGTCCAAACCCAAGCTTTTGTGGTTATTTTTTTTAAACTGGGGGTGGGGTTAGAGAAAAGCAATTTACTCTCTTAAGACTGCAGATTTCTTACAGGTCTCCATGCCACAGCCTCATGGAAAATTACTTGTGTTTTAGAACCAATTGCTGCTAATGACCCACTGAAGGTCATTAGTACAGTCTTAGTCTTCAACGGAAGAAAAAAAAAAGATGGAAAAAACATTCAAAAAAGTCATCTGTTTGAAGGTTTGTTTAATAGATGGATTTATTTTGGATGTTACATTATATATCCAACAAAAAATGTTTTATTTTCTCCCTTTAGAGACTTCTTTTCTCAAATTTCTTCTTTTAACTGTCATGCTAACAAACTGATACAAACTAATAAGTCAGTCTTCTCTTGAACTCTTCACAACGATTACGTGCTAACAGAGCAGAAAAGTATCTGATTTGTCACATTTCAGGATTTGGATTGCTTGACAAATCATGACAGTTTTCTGTAATACGTCTTTTTAAATTAATTAAGTTAGAAATAAAATGTTTTACCTTAAGTAAAATTAAAACACTTCAGAGAATATCATATGACTGCTCCTTGCAAATATTAAAAGCCAAACATATATTTTTATGAGCATGAGTGATTAATGAGGGTTCAATTTAGGATAAATCTCATTTTATACAAATCATCCAGAACTATTTTCCGGCCAGATATTCTACAAACATATAATGACAGTCAATTAATGAAACCATATTTGTGTTACGCTGACAGAATGGCTTTACATATCTCAAGTTCTACTAGAACAGAGGCTCCCATTCCCAATAGTTCTTTGCAATAAAATAATATTTTATTTGACTACATTCAATACTTTATGGACTCTAGAGTATTTTCGTAGTGATTATGCTGTACTAATAAACTTGAAATACTTTAAATCATACATTTCTATCCAGTATTACAATGTCATATTTTTAAAAATTTAAATGCTTGTATGTAACAAATTCACTACGTTTCAGGAACTTGCCTAATACCTTATCAGTGAAATTGGCCAGGCTTATTTCTTTAACTAAGAACCAATTCTTTCTCATTTAAGTTAGCAGCCAACATACACTAAGGAGCAGCTGGCCTTTTGATTTTAGGAAGCATAATTCAAATTTTTTAAAACATCAGTTTTCTGATTTGGTCCAGAAGAAATAAGAATATTTTCCCAGGAGACTATGGACAAATATCTTGGGGTAGTTTTCTTCAATTTGTGTATGGGTGCATATGTATGCATCTCCATCAACAGCTGTATTCAAACACAGAGTGAGGACCAGATCATAAAGTTGCAATTATTCTTCTTTCAAAGCAACCATAAGAAGACTATCTATAAGCACTAAACAGAGTGCCTATGGACTCAAAAAGCCTGGTCAGATTAATTGATATCATTTGCTCCAAGTCAATAGAACTGCACAATAGAAAAATAGGTAAAAAATCAGATTTTATATATGGCGCTTCTAAAGATATCTTAAAATTGGTGAATTATGTACAAGTGTGTGGTTGAGATGACGAGAAGGAGTGCTCATTGTAAAATATATATTTTTTTTTTGTAGAACCTTTCTTTCGCTGACCTCAAAGACCTTTAAAGTGAAAAATCCAGCTCAACGCAGGGAACCTAAGCAAGTAATCGTTCTAATTAAAAAATAAATAAAAATTGAAAATTGTTAGAGAAATTTCATTCCAAAAGTACATATTGACAGACAAAGAGTACACAAGGAATAAAGACAATCTTAACAATCTTTACAGATAATGAGGAAGGACTGTCAACGAGAAAGAAAATCGAGGGTCTTAAAATGCATATGAAGAGAATTGCATCTCATCAGATAATGAACTTGTTTTGAAGTCACAAAAATGATAATGAACCTATTAGAAATTCTGTTCTCAGGATTAATAATGAAGATGGTGATTGGGATTGCAGTGTAGAAGAAATATTTTCATTCTAGATGAAAGAAAATGGTGTAAACCATAGGTAAATGAAAGTTAACTAGAAAAAAGAAAGAAGGAAAAGATATATGCTAACAAAGAAGCAATAGAAATTTCACTCAACAAATGAAAAATTTTAGAGCAAAATGTGGTATTTATAGTAATGAAATTGGAAACCACAGAAAGCAAATTAGATAAACCATGAAAGATATGAATGTAAACCTATTTTTTCTTATCTCAGTTTGAATATTGTAATGTATTCTGCAAATCATTTAGATGCTTTTAAATAAGTCACAGCCTTAAGTTTTCATCTTACAGTGTACCAACAACATTATTCCCTATACGCTAAGTTTTACCCATTGAATCTCAGGACATCTATAAAGTTGTCTCAAAGGAAGGATGCATGAAATGGATTTTCTACTTCAGTAATGATAAATAGTGCCTTGAATAAACAGTTAGTGTTTCCTAACCAGTTCAAAACTGCAATCACATCAAATAACCTTATTTTTACATATTTATTCTTATTAGTAACTGCTCGTCACATGTAAAATTTAAATCTCATTCTCTAGGCATTTGGTGGAAAATTGGGATCAAATAAAAACACTGTAGAGTTACTTTTTTAAAGGTGCTAGGTATTTAATAGTCTTAGTAGCATTTCGTGTTTCATAGTTCAAGCATCACCCAGAACTCACCATTAAAGCATCTTTCAGGTCAAATTTCAATCAGCTACTCTACACTACTTAAGTGAACAAACAGCAAAATAATTTATTTCTTTGAATACTTGGTAAATCAAAATACTATTATTGTCAGAGTTAATACTATTATTGTCGGAGTTACATTCCAACCAACAACATGTATCTGCTGAGCTAAAATCTATATTTGACGTTCATCAGTCTATTAATAAAAACTTGAAATGGCAATCTGCCACAGGAGTTAAAGAAAAGGAAGTGATTATTAACTCTTTGGGGGTTATTTTTGTTTCTTTTTTAAACCTGAGAACAAAAACCATGGCTCATTTTATGCTCAGTGTTCAACAAAGGCATCCTTTTTCAGAGGTAGCACAACAGAGCAAAAATAGTCTGAAAAGAAAACATTTCCTGAATGGTGCTTTCATCTCTCCTTGCAGAAGGGACTAAGGAAGGAGCTACCTGAGGGTATTCTGTGCTGGGAATATGGGGAAGGAAAAGTTGTTTAAGTGTAGTAAATTGCAAAGCATATTAGGACTAAAAATATTCAGGGCCAGAAGAACACAGACTGCAGTATTAGATAAATTTAATCAGCACCTCTTTAAAAATTACCTTAGGAAGAAGAGATGCAGTTGCTGCTGTCAATGCCTCTAGCAGTAGTGAGGGTACACTGCAGTAGAGCTGGAGGAAAACTTTGGTCTGGTTTTGGTTTATAGCATTAAAAAAAAAAAATATTAGAAAATGCCTTATTTTTTGCCCTTATCATCCTTGTAAGAGACCAGACAACTTGTCACTGCTGTAGTTGTCCATGGAAACTGGAAGCTATTCATACACAGCCAAATTCTAGTTACCTATTTGGACACAGTTCTCCACAGTGTTGTGCCGGAAAACAAAAGTTCATCCTGTGAAAGGGTATTTTCTTGCAAGTTATACATCAGATCATTAGGTCCTTATTCCTCAGAGGAGGATATTTCATATCAGTGGAATGACAAATCTTCCTGTTCAAAAACACTCAGTTTTATACTGTTTCTTTCTTAAAGTCCCTCTCTCTTATCCTTCTGACTGGTAAAATATGCAATCAACCAGTTGCACAGTAAGAGTCAACCCCTTTCCCCCCAAGGTACTGTGGCTTTTTCATTATTAGGTTTCTTTCTGGTTAAAGTCTACATGGCCACTTCATGTTATTTTGTGAGAGATAAGTTAAGATGGAAGAGAGAGCAAGGCTTAGAATATGAAATATGTTTATTTTAGACTTTTTAAAAGGCTTATTACTGCAGTAGAAAACAGCAGATTAATTTTACTGCATGTAAAACATCCATTTCTGTGAAGGGATACATATTCCAATTTAATGACCTCAGAAAAGGCATTAATATTTACTAATTAAAAAGGCATATGTGTATTAAATATGTATATATTGATCTAAAATGTGGACTATTTGATGCATGATGGCTGCAAGAATTCACATGTGTCATTCAGAATTAATCAGGCAGCTGGAGCTTATTCAGCCTCAACACATTCACAGCAGACAACTGCTGGGCTTTCTGCTCTTTGGTAAAAAACATCAAACACTATTTTATAAATAAGCAACAGTGAGTAAAATTAGCTGATGTTCTATATCTATAAACACCTTCAGCAATGCATTATTCATTGAACTATGTACTGAATGTATCAGAAGAACCTTTGTTACAGTTCATTTAAATTGACTTTCTGTTTCTTATAGAAATCGTATGATACAATAAAGCCCTTGTAATGCTGTAAGATACTTTATATGCCATATTCTGCACACTAAAGTAATTGACAGAATATATTCATCTGGAGATATACTTGAGTGTTACAGTCCAAATAATTGTAATGAAACTGTCTCAAATCTACAACAGGATGTTAAAGCGGAATCAATTAAAACTCAATACGAGGTTATAAGCGTCAGATTCATCCTGGAAAAACACCATTTACAAGCCTTATTAGTTTTTTACGGAATCGACATAAGAATCAAGATAGCTTTATCCACAGAAGCATCATGTCAAGTGGTGTTGTTTTAAGTATAGTGTGATTTTTACTTTTACTGCATCTCAGTGCCATTTGTAGGACATAACTTCTGAAATATTATGGTAGGTGTAAGATTTTGTTTCCTGTCATTATTTGGTAGCTGGAAGTGTGGGCACTAATGCCTTTCCCTGAAATCTGCATAATTTTCTTCTCATGCACCTCCACCAGTAATAAAGTGCCAGAAGGCCCCTGTGGGACCCCCGACAACACACTTCTGCAATCCTCTTAGCCATCAAGTCTTTTTCCAAGGTTCAGGACAGAGAACAGAAATTGAAAAGCCATTGCACCTCCAATGGTTAAAGAGAAATAAAAGAGCTTATAGGACTTATAGAATATGATGAAAGAGATATAGAGGAATAAAAAAATAGTGTTTGCTACCTATACTAGTTAAAGTAAATGCCCTAGATTTCCATGTTAAAAAGAGCAAGTGGGTTATAGATGGAAAGACATTATTAGTTTAAGGGGCCAGAAAGAGCCTTATTCCTAGAAGATACAAGTTTGTTTTTTTTTATTCTTTAACTTTTCTCCTTTCCAAAATCTGGGAAAAACTCCACATTAGCTTAATCCACTCTCTTTCACATAACTTGCAACATGGAGTTTCCTTCTCTTCACCCACACCTCATATTTGTTACTCGCTCCTTTTACATGAAACCTGGATATTTCAATGCATGTGATATCACTTTGTGCTCAAGGGTCCATAATCTCATGAGTGGGTGGCAAAAACTAACAACATCCCCAATTCCATTTAGTCACCCTGCTTTTGAAGCAGGTCAATATTCTTTCTAAAACATTATGAGTTTTTGAAGGATTTCTTTGCGGTTTATATGCACAATATGGAGATGTCATTATTTAAATAGCATTTAGCCATTTAAATACTTGTACCTTTGAGGTGAGGTTATTGTGCATTAAGTAAAAATTCATTTATTATTACAGAAGTATCTAAAACAACATGTTCTAGTGTACTCATATGCTGAGCCTCTTTCTTCTATTCTCATCATCCATTCTCACAAAAACAATGACAGTTTGTTTCTTTGTATTTCCATGTCTGCTATTTGTGAACATTTTATTGTTAATTGTTAAGCTTCTCTTAAGCTTCCTAGTAAATAATTGATATTTCTAGAAATAATTGAACACATTTATAATTATTGCAAATTACTTTTAGTTAAGCAAACTGTACTGCTAAATTGAACTGTTCCATACTAGTTGGCAAAATACACAGTAATAAATATTCATTTTCAAATATTGTATGATTGAACTTAATATTGAAGTATCTACTGAGAATCAATTCATTCCAACCATGCAAACAGGGAAATGCTCTTAAAGGATTATTTTGGAATATAGAATTATTACTACATTAAGTGTTATTCAGGCCTAGGAAAGCAAACACAGACAATACCAACAAATTCTGCAGAGAAGTGATAGTATCCCTCCAGAATACACATTACAAGGAACAAAATTAAACAACTTAACACAAGATATAAAATATAGTAAGTGAATAAGTCCCATGAAGTTTCTGAAATCAATCTGCCTCAAATTACAACTCAAAACCCCACAAATGTACCCAGGAACCCTCTCTCCCTCTGAACTGTCTTCTCATTCCTTGAGCTTTGCTTTGTTTTCTCATTTTCTCTGTTTATTCTTTCCCTCTGCCCATTTGGCTTTCATTGCCTCAATCAACCTCTTCTTCTGCCCCAAACTACTCTATTAGTTTCTTCACTGTTTTTCAATACTTTATTTGGTAGGCTTTTTTAGCATTGAAAGCCTACTGCTTTGAACAAGGAATGGGAAGGGCAAGTTATATGTAATCTATTTATTTGATTTAGAGTAGAATTAATTTAGGCTATTCAGAATAGGTGAGATGGTTTTTATTTTCCATGGTTCTTCCTTTTAGCTCAGGTAATTTTTATGGAATTCAATTATTTGCATGTTATAATTTCTTCAGCATCTCTTTGTCCATGTAGTGATACAAATAAATATATAGCTATACTAAACAAAAATCAGAAGACACAATCAGTATACATGCCACATTGAAACCCACTCTTTTCACCTTTTAGAGCTTCATACCTTCCTGTGATGGGTTTTGTCTTGGTAGTCAAGACATCGAACAAACATAAGCATAGAAAATCCCTCCGACAATTCTCAAAAAAAAAAAAAAAAAAATGCTTAGCATGATGCAAAATTTAGGGTTAGTAAAAAAAGATCATCACTGTTGCTTCCAAAAAACCACCAGCAATGTTTTTGTCAGTTCAACCAAACTAGCCTACTACAAGAACAAGGAATGCTTTAAAGACTACTTACAAAGAATATATTGAAATAGGCAAGATATAAGAAATTACAGTGATTCAATACCTCCATTATCCTCACAAAATGTGGAAGAATTCAGATACTCAATAAAAAGATTTAGAGCACTCGTCTTCAGCAGATTATTTTATTCTAAACAGAATCCTATTAGCCAAGAACAGCAGCAGAGGTAAGAAGCAAATGTTCCCTGAAATCTCATCATCAGAAACTGCGCACTGACACACTAAATGCCAGATTTACATCTCTGAAAGCAGTGATGAATTTTGATCTAGCTCAGTGTAAGATTGCATATGAACTAGTAAGATGTGTTTATATGCAAAGCTGTAGTTGTAAACAGTAAAACTTGTCCTTCCATTCTAGGATGCCCAAGTTGCCTACAGATACATTAACAAATATTCTCAATGCTTTACATACCAGATGTACTACAGCGAATCAACTTTCTTGTATTGTTTTCAGAAATACAAATTACTGGAAAAACTCTTTTCTAGAAGAGCATAGTGAGAAGCATTAGAAGGTTTGTTGAGGATGCATTTCATATTGCAAAATGTTATTAAGTTACAGCCAGTGATAGATTGCATAGCATGTTGTCACACTTTTATTCTATTGCTCTGCAGGAAGCAGATCCTCAAACAGTTCGGGAGACACCAGCTTCTGAGCTAAAGAGCAACTGGAGTGTGAATGAGTTAAAGGTATCATTGTAACCACTGCCACATCTACTGTGGCATAACTAATGTATGAATTACTTCAAATGACAAAGACCCTGTTAAAGTGAAATTTGTAACCTTTTGCTTTCTTTGAAATAAAAGACAATGATATTTACCTACTTTCCTGTCACACATGGGCTCTGCTAATAAATGTCAGCCTACCTACTGGGCCTGTACCTTTAGTCAATTGCTCTAATTTTCACCAACAATTTAAAAATGAAGTTTCACAAAGCCAAGTAGAATAGTGTATGATGCCATGCTCTTCTGAAATTTCCTCTTAAGTCAGGTTTTACAAAATGTGCTCCCAATTAGGAATTTTGACAAGTTTTTCTTTTTGCAAATAATTTTCTGATAACAAATTTACAAGAGTTAAAAAAATATTGATAAAACGGAACAGTTTATGTACTGTCTAGGTACTGGCAGACCGTGACAGTCCTTCTCAGGATTAATCCATTTCAGGAATTTTAGAATTCAAAATAGTAAATATGCATATACAGTAAGAAATGTATTTTCAGTTGAAAAAAAAAATTAACACAGGATTATTTTGGTCACCTAAAGTCTCTGCATGGACATATAAGTTTCCTCCTACTTTTTTTGACGCAGTTCTAATGTGTTACTCCACTTCACTATCACTATCCTCAAGCTAGCTTTCCTACCATGTTTTTCAAATGTCCTTTCCCATTTGAAATTCTTCTAAAACTTCATCACTGTTTGAAGTTTATTTTTTTTTCTTCGATGAATCAATTTATTCTAACCCATTTTGACAGAGAACAGTGCTTGTTTCCAATGATGCATCCTCTATCTTCATTTTCTCTTTCCACAATTCCATAAAATACACTTCCTTGGGGATAATAATCCCATCTTTCTACTCCACAGGTTGGGAGAAATCACAATAAAATGATAGTCCTATTTTTAGCTGGTAGTCAACTTCGTATTAGTAGAAAATACTGTACTTTCACTATATTTTAAATAATTTATAGAGGAAAACAAAGATCAGTTTAAAGAAAACATTCTTCACACCGTCAGAATGGTATTTACAAAGGAGATGAGGCTGAAGAAATAATCTGAGGAAAAAAACCCAGAGCTTTGGAGGAATGGATTTTAGTTTTGAACTCTGTGTTTTGGAAAAGATTGAATGTAAATATTGGGGGAAAGATCCGGAAGAATATTAATGGGTGGAAAAGAAATGCCATTTTCTGTCTTGAGGTGCCTGGAGTTAGTATTTAGTTCCAAAAGGAGATTACATTTCATAAGTGTAAAATAGAAATACCGTTCAGATGTTAATGTCATTGTTAGCTTAAAATTTATATTAATCTGGAAAGTCTGAAAAGCTATTGCATTGAATAACACTGCATAGAAAGGGATAATAATTAAAAATGAATGGAGGGTTAAAGAAGATTTTTAAGTGAAATGCTAATGAATTGGGAGAAGCTTAAAAGTTATATTAAAAAAATACATTTTCTAGCAGAAATTTAGAAATCTCCAAGAAATGTGATTTCTCTTAATATTGTACTGTATTCCATTCAGTCATCTGAAAAAATTATAAACTCTCAGTATTATGGTTTTTGGCTGATTACATATTCTAAGGAACAAGTGGGTAAGGTGTGAATAGATATTTATATGTTTTTGTACTGGATTTCAGAGGCAGCAAGGTGAAAAAAAATTAACTCCTTTCTTGTGTAATTACTCTCTATTTATAGGGTTATGTGTGTTTATATATATATATATATATATATATATATATATATATATATGCATTGTATAGCTAAGAGCTTTTGGATTTTTGTTTGTTTCCTAAAGTACTTCTTCCGGATAATACATTACAATACTTTAGAATGAAAACAAAAAAATCTTATTCTCCACCATTCATAACCTGCCTACAGGATTATGTTCCTTTATTAACAGACTCAGAACAAATTATTTTTTTTAACCAGTGATTGGCAACAACTTTTGGAAGTTGGAGAAATAAAATATAAAAATTTATAAGGAGCTAAAAAGAACTTGGATTATAAATACATATTTCAATGCATTGATAACAAATACCTAGGACTTCACCTTGCCTGGTTGTTGTTGTTGTTTGGGGGGGGGTTGCTTTCCCTCTCTCTTTCTCTCTCTCTCTCTCTCTCCTTTTCTCTATTGCATTTTCAGGTTTATATTCAGAGACTTCAGCATTCAGAGGAACAACAGTGCAGCAAATAGAGTAGTAATAAGAATCCTGCCAGTTTGATCTGAGTGGGAATCAGAGCAAGAGCAGGCAGATTGAGGTGAGTGAAAAAGAGGAAGGATAAAATCAACACATAGAAGAGAAGGTAGTCCAAAGGCAGCAAATGAGAATTACAGAAGGTAGCTTACAGAAACAGGTGCACATTTTTTATTTTGTGGGGTGAATGGCTGGGGGAGTGCTGATTTAGCAAACAGAATTTTTATAGCTGGTGAAGGATGAGCTAAGCCAGCTTTGTTTAACAGCTTTGTGTAGGAGCAGGGAATCCAGTGCCCCATAGTAATTAAAATGAGTGGGAAGACTGAGCAATTGGGACCTTGGTAGTGAAGCTCATTCAGCAAGTGACTGCAACCTGAGAGAAAAAGGAACAGCATTCCTTAAGGAGAACACATCAGAAGGGAAGAAGCCATTATTAAGAGATAATAGTTCACAAAAAGACTACAGAATTGTTTTCAGAGTTCAACATTTTTATATTTTGTCACTAAGACTTCCAGAGCAAAGTGCAATAATGCAAACTCTTCAGTTTGGGAAGAAACAGTGTAAAAATTTACATCTGCTCTTGTCTGTTCAAGAAACTAAGGAAATCATGGACACATAATCAAAGGCCAACCCTTGTGATCCTATGGGACAGGAAAATGAAAATAGAGAAATAAGAGAATGATACTCCTATATTATTTCTTAAAAAGCTAACACTTTCTCTCATGGTAAGTGCAAATATGACCACGAACAGAAACTAATCTCAAATAGTAAGATAAAAGTGCAGCTACAGTCTATATGAAAAGAACAGGATCATATGCTAGACTTCCATTTTCACAAATCTTGTCCTATAATAAAAAAGAAAACAAACTAAAACCAGGATAGAGTGAACCAGTTGTACCCTTTCACATCAATGGCAGGTCTCTACCAAAGACAAGTCACCACTAGAGGAGGGAAATGTGGTGAAAATAAAGATGACTAATAATAAGATGATTAGACTGTGACTAATGTTGGTTCTCTTTCAAACATAAGCTATAAAGAAGAAAAATATTCAAAAAACAAAGTATATATGTTTCTCTGTATGATATAGGAATTGGAGCTTATATTTTTAATAAATACTTAGGGACATCCAAATTTGGGTTGAAGGAAGAAGAAAACAAAACAGACAAAGTGTCTGGACTAAAATCTGAATCCAAAGAAGTTTACCTAAATTGTCAGATTTTGCTCATCTTCACCTTGATCAATGTTATTCTATTACTTTTTCTTATTACTTCAGATTATCTCTTGGAAACATTATGGAACCTCTAGTACCTCCTCACATTATTTTATGAAATCAGTGTCATCTACTGTTCTCTCAGTTATACTTTTACATATTTCAGAACCTAGACCTCAAACAATGCTATTTCATAATGCTACTTAGTTGCAAGACATTTATGTAGCATAAGTGAACTCAACGGCCATGTTCGATCTCCATATTATCTTTACTGTAATGAGTATTAGTAATTAAGATGCTGGGCCCCACAAATCCTTAAGTATTTTCAGGGTTGTGCAACAAACATCTCTTTCCTTCTTTCTGTAATACTGTCTCTATCTGTCCTTTCAATATACCTCCCTATTTCCCTACTTCACTACTGTACTCTAAAATGGTAATTTTTTTCTTATTTTTTTTTCTTTTCTTTCTTTTTTTTTTTTCTTTTTTACAGAGGTGTATGTTATACACAAACCTTTCTGGTTTGTGAAGGCAGATATATGTCCTATGTGTAGCTATAAATTCTTAGCACACACAAAGAAAAACCAAACCAAACCCAAACAAAACTCCCCAAACCACCATCAAACACACTTTCCCAAGCCCTCCAGAATTTTAGATTTTCAGGGACATGGTCTCTGGAAATAATGATTGTTTCTAACTGCAGGCTACAAATGAGACAAATATATCTATCCATTACAAATGCATGTGTGCCTAGAGCACAAGAACCTTTATTATTGACAAGTCAGGTACCAGCCTCCCCATGCGATAATAAAAAATTCAACTTAAAGAAGGAGGATAGTTAGAATAGAGATTTTTTTGGTTCGGATTTTTTAGTTTAGAAGATTTTACAGTCCTCCCCTGTGTTTGGCTGTAAGCTTTCCAGCAAAATAAAGGTAAATATGATCGTGTTTTATAAAAGACAACTTTTGTAGAAGACCTGTTGTGGTGCAGGTAAAGAAAAGTGATACTGATCCAGCTTTTGTCATCCCTTTCCTTCCCCCTCAAGATCAAGCATGCTCTAGCTGGAACAGATGCAAACCATTATAAGAAGCTCTGAAGCAATAAAATAAAATAAAATTAAAAACTGCTTAATTCAAACTGCTGTGCCAAACTACATGCTCTCTGCTGTGAAAAAAACCCAAAATGTAGTTGATTCAACCATTTTGTCCTTCCATTAAGCTGTGCTCTCAAAGTGTTTCAGTTGTCTAAGTTTGGCACTTTCTTCAGTGACCTGGGTTGGCTTATCAAAGTGACAGAAAAGCATTTTCAGGAGACAAATAGTTCACATTTTCTGCAGGTTTACTGAACACAGTTGGCTGATCCAGAGGTAAGTCAGGCTCCAAAACTAACACAGGAAAGAGTCTGGAACCACTTACCTTGAAGTACAGGTTAGAATCAACCCTTTGTGCAGGGCTGAGTTTGCTCAGTTATCTCAAACATCTCTCAGGATTAAATCTGAAGTCTTGTCCTCTACCTTTAACCAGCTGGCGTGCTATCAATATATTCCTGACATTGTCTCAGAATTGTCTCTCTTACAGTGGGAACATGTTGTTTGGTTGCATCCACCGGAAAAATCACCACCTCCAGGGGCTTCAAATTGTCTTACTAAATGTCATCATTTCTCTTAATTAGAAAATTGTTTGCCTCTACTTTACAAGAGTTCTTCAAATTGTCTTAACACAAGCAGAATTGTCTACATTGGAATTGCAAAAACATCTGTTTAAAAAACTGACAATCTCAAATGCTTGGCTGCCTAATCAACACGTTTGCTCTTCTACCTTCCAACTGATAAGTCATCCTGATAAAACATTCAATTCAGAGTGAAGCAACTCCATCTACTGAACTTTCTCTAAATCTAAAAATTAACAAACATACTCAATACTAATACCCCAGTGGGATCACACTGTTCATTATTTAAACACCACTGAAATCATAAATTATGCTAAGTGAGTGCTGGAAAGATAGGAGATTAACAACTCACACTAATATAGCCTAAAAATACCAAAGTGGGTACATTTTATGAAATTCAGTTGTGGCTTACTTTGCCAATCAAGTTCCTTGCCTCTGTATTGCAGCTTCTCTCTACAGTGAGAAAATGACTAGAGGGAATGCTCAGTGGAACATCCTACATTCTGCCCTTTGCCCTACGCTCCAATTGACATTGAGAACACCGGTAAGGGTTATGCGGTCAGTGCCGTAGAGACAGTCTGGAAAAGGCTCACAGCATTGGTTGCCCAGTTTAACAGGCTTATAAGCAATTTTCACCAGGATAAGCACCTCCAATTACTACTGTTGGCAAAAGGAACTCAAGTGCTTGGCAAAGCAGTAGTCACTGACAATCACTGCTGCAAGAAGGCTCATTCTTGCATGACAAGTCAGAATCAAAATTCTCATTAGCATTCTTAGACCATCCAGAGAGTGTTTTGTGGTGAGAGCTTCCTCTGTTCTTACCAGAGGAATTGTGTTGGTGAATATAGTATTCTAGAGGAAAAGAAAAAGTAGGACAAAATCCTTATCTCCTTGAGGCAACGCACAATTGTCTAGTTCCCTTTGCCCATAGAGCTGTTTGCGTTCTATTTATAGACAACAGTTCTTTTGTTAGAGGAAGAGCATAAGTTCAATTTCTTGTTAGGAGAACATGGAAATTGCATGAATTAAAATTAAAATCTGAGCTTGCTAAAACTAGACTTTCACTAACAGCCTTAGTGCCATGCAATACATACATGTTAGGTATAGGTACCAGTTCTTTCAGTTGACTCTAAGTTCACCAAAAACTTGCCTGGTTTGATCTCTGCTTGGAATACACACACAAAGGCACATCAGTTGAAAACCAGCCTCCAAGAGCACAAATTTGAAATAAACTCGTTTAGAATTTCTTAAGAAGTAGAATTTACTCAGATATATGTCCATGAATTTTAATTTACAAGAAATTGTCCAAGCTCAAATTGCAGCATCTCCTTCCTAAATTAGTTCTGCTTGAGTATTTGGGGAGTAATGGGCACATCAATGTGAATTCAGGTGTAATGATGACATCAAATGCTGCCATGTGTACTTTTTCAGTGTCTTATCACCTGACTATACGAAAAAGCCATGGAAGTGGCACTAGTGATGTTCTCACAAAATACTGCCTGAAATGACACTAGATAAATGAATGAAGTAGTCATCTGCTGCAACCAGAAGCAAACTAACTGTTCATTGTAATATAATTAAAAAAAAAAAAAAAGGGACTTGCACTTTATCTTTTTGTTCAAAATGTGAGTTAGAAGTGAATAAGTTTAATGTTTATAGACCTGAAAAAAAATGTGTTCAGAGAGCATTTGTGGGTAATTTACAGTTATTGTTGATTTAACTTATTTATAGGCCTTTTTAATGCAGTGAATATGATTTGTCCTCTGACTGACTTCCCCCTCCCCCCTGAGACTCACACTGGTGGCGAAATTAACTTTACAATGACAAACTAAATAGTATCATTTTTGCTAGTGCACGTTTTCAGCACAGTAGCAGAAAGACTCTGCTGGACCCCTACTGCTGCTAAGATTTCCTGTCACTGTTTGACTAGTTGAAGTTAGTAACAATTCTTAAACATTTGGGGTCACAGATTTGTAGCCCCAAACTTGGCATCCTAGTCCTCGAAGTACATTGTGGGTAACTGAAACCGCATAACACGTAATCAGGTTTTTCCCCTAGGCTTCTACACTCGACACACTTCTGATCTTCTGTAAGTGAAAAGTAGCTTCTAATATTGAAAATTAGCTTACATTTAGCATTTAATCAAAAACAATGCATAATCTTCTATCTCTACTCATATAAAAATCTTTAAAAATGTGTATTTCGGTTATTAACTTGCTTAGAGCTAACACTGTGTCTGTAGAATATCTCTTAGTTGTCCATGAAACACTCTTTCTACCGAAGAAGCCTGTTAAATATGATTAGTCCAAGCATTGCAGGAAGTGCAGAGCCTTCACTGAAGTCTGAAGACAGCCTATTCCAGGGTCTGGCTCTGAGCCTTTGTCCTCACTAGAGACAAAATAAGATAAACCCCGGAGGCATGGAAGCTAATCAGAAAGTAGTTTGCTCTCCAAATCCCTTTGTGGTGCCATCACACTGTTGGAGTACTTCCGAATTCCCAGATGGCTAGATTTATGTTCAATTTCCATGTTGGAATTTGGGTCTTTGGGGTATTTTTTTTTAATGTAAAACCAAATAAAATTAAAAATAAAAAATAAATGACCTCAAGTTCCTTCAACAACTATGTACTCATTTTAACTGTCCTACTGAAGATACTGTATCCCTCTTACATTCAGATTTCTTCCTGATATTAAACCTCCTTTGAAATTAAACCCATTATTTTATGTCCATGTAAAAAAACCCCACAATTGAGGTTCGAACGCACAGTTAAGTACCTTTCTCTGTGCTCATTTGAGCACACCTCAGGAAATTTGTCATTTATATCTATACCATTAAGAACTTCAGGAGTTTGATTGTATAAATTAAGCTTTCTATGCTTCCATTACCAGCTTGCCTTCATCACAGGAGAATCAGTGTTAGTACTTCATACTTATATTACCTTTTTTGGTTTTTTTTTGTTTTTTTTTGTTTTTTAGAAAGGACTGAATTCTTAGACAATATTGCAAAGTATTACTTAGCTCTTGAAGGCTTGTAGTCAATTATGTGTACCAGTTGAAAAAAAAAAACACCCCACAAATGCTAATAATGTCTACAATGTATGCACAAATTGGTTGCCAAGAGTTGTTAAGCTTGGATTGGAGTTGAATTACTCTAAGTCAGACAACTGTCCTTCCTGGATATGAGACATGGGGATCTATTTAACTGCTTGGCATAGCACTGCATTTATTCTCAATATGTTTGACCTAAATAACTGAATTATTTTAAATTGTTATTATACGTTTGGCTGCCCTATTCTCTCATTGTTGTAACCTTGACAAATTATTTGTTTTTTAGACTATCATCTCTGAATTATGTTATGCAGTTCAGGCTTCTTTGTAACACAACTGGTGTGGATATCTCATAATTGGCACAACCCTCTCCTACCTGTCACAATCTCAAGGTACAACTTCGGCGATTATTTTTTTTCTGAAAGCAGATAAAGACAAGACATCAAAATGTCCATTTCCAACTTCACTATTTGTTTTCCTCCATTTTACCTGAACTACTATTTCTCTCACTTGAGTTAGAAACTAAAGTTCACTCAAAATAAATCCAATTTCAACAAGTTTGAACAAGGGGAAAACTCATGTCACACTTCCAGTGAAAGAAGACAACCGGTCATGTATAAGCAAGAAAGTGTCCAGCATTCAGCTGTGTTTCTGCAAATCAGTCCTATCTCTGCGTGCATTGAGCCTGCTGGGAAATCTCCTAGCAAGATCTGCTGACTTAACGATAGGGGCATTTCCTTACTTGATCTGGGAACAAATACCTGAAAATGACAAAGTTTTAAATTATAGGTTGAAATTTATCCTCCTAGAACTGCTTAAGAGTAATCAGCTGTAAGAAAAAACTAATTTCTAGAATAGCCTTGGAAAATAAATTAACTAAAAAACAAATTTTTCTTTCATCCTGGTTCAAGTTAATGTCAGAATTTATAAGCTGGTTTTCTTGGTTTACCTTCTGAACACATGATAATTTTGCAAAGATTGCTCTTGCCTCTCTGAAGTAAGAGATAGCCCAATATAGAAAGAGAAACAATAGATCTTATCTAATTAATCAGAATGTGTATTGGAAAGAAAAAAACCCTACCCACTAAACACAATCAGTACCACAACCAATCCTAAAAAAAAAAAAAAAAAAAACCAAAACAAAAAAAACCCCATCTTATTAAAGCACTTTGGCCATGACATATTTATTAATGGATAAAGGTCATACCACTTACAACTAGGACCCTGGTTGATGCCCTGTATCAAACTTAAAGTATCAATAGGTTCATACGATTTTATTTCTTCCCAAGAAAAGCTAGCAGGTAACTAACTGAATAGGGATGTGTCTTAACTATTTCCATAATTTAAAATGCTGACAAAAAAATTCTGAGCCCTATATCATGGAAATGTTTCTTTTCCCTGGTTGCCTTACTGACAAAAAAAAAAAATCTCTGATCTTTGATAGTTTTTCTGAAATCATGCTAGTTTTTTCTTCCTTCGTTTCTAACAGCAAAGACAAGACAAAACTGGGTCAGAAATGAAATACATAAATTTAATTACAGGTGCAGATTTTCTTAAATACAAAAAACCCCTCCACAGGCTACAATGTTTTAGGGTGTTTTGGTCTGAATAACTTCGTGGGTATTTGAGTACAAACACGCACCTGAAAAAAACTAACATTAATGCACAAAAATACAGAAAAAAGCCGCAGGTATCACTGGAATGAGAAATGAGGAAATCTGTTCCAAAGTCATTAAAAATGCACTTTCAGAGTTCAGCATTTAATATTTTGTAAGGGTTCACTTAGCAGCGAGCAGAAAAATCCAAATTCCACTGGCAGTGTCTCAGAGTGAGCAGACAGAGCAGCTGAACAGAACCACTGCAAACTTAACTTTTATACTATCAAGGTACCCAAGTAAAAGAAACTATTCAGCAAGTCTTTTGACTTCACGTCTGTTGGTAGGGAAAGCAAAGGAACAAATAAAACTTCATAGATCAAATTCCAGTCCCCCTGTCCTTCATAGCCTCTCAGATTTTTCTATTTGAAGCATATAAATCTCTTTTTTATTATTATAATCACAGACTAAACCTGTGATTGCTGTACATGACTATTGAAAACACCACCAAGGAAGAGAATGCTTCATAGCAGTGTTAAGTGTTTTTATGGCAACGGTTTAATTAAAAGCTATTAAAATATGTCTGTACCTTTATCTGTGTCTTGAATATCTGTCCACTGAAAGGTGGAGCGAAATAGCAAGATCTTTATCTCTTTTGCTTTGCTTTCTTGTGTGGGTTGGAGACCGAGCACAGTAGAGGTAGGTAGGCAAGGGCAGACAATTAACATGCCTGGACAATACGATTAATACTTTAGTGGAAGCCTGCCTCTAATCTGCTCAATCTTTTTATGTAGGTTTGGTTTTCCAGCCACTCTTCATTTTACTGAACTTTTAATGAGTTTTTAATTGGTTAAACTTTTGTTCTGGACTGAAAAACAGAAAAGCCTCTTTAGTCTGTCTTTTTCAAGACTAAGTACAGCAATTGTAGTTCCTCTGACTCCTCAGAAACCGAAAAGTGTCACTTATGCTTATGTATTTGCATTCATAGCTGATGCAAGGCCAAGTATAAAAATTTGCTTTCATGGTTTTAGTCATTCAGATTAGAAACAAGCTCTCATTAACCTGAGCAAAACTAGACTGGAATTATTACTCATGACAAAAATAATTTTAAAGGGATCAAGTCAACATCCTCACCTACAACATCAACACAGACACTTCAAAGTTACAGACATTATATGGACTGTGATGGTTGCAAAAACTTGCTAGGAACTGGTTCAGAATCTAGTATCAAATTAGAAAAATAAATCTCTCCAAATATTTGAAATTAGCCTGAACCAAGCTTATTGCATTGCTTGCACAGTTCAGTAGCCAAACTGCGATGTGCTATGATGCATCACTTATGATTCATTTAAAGCTTCAAAGACTCTTCTTTTTCCTGCATAATGTAGCTTTGTTACCTGACTGAGGCAGAAGGATATGCTATTACAGTGCCTTATTCACATGCTCAGAGCATCCTTCCAAATGTCCCTTGCAAGGAGTATGAAATGAAGAATGGTTAGTTAGAATAGTTAGAACCTACAACACACACCATCTCAACTCAAAATGGTCAGTTTGGAAGAGGTGACATGGTCCTGTGCTGTCACAGCACACGGAAAAGGTTACTTTTTTACAGTAATACGTACAATTTTCACCAATCTACTACTCCTTGCCCTGTCATGCAGCCTGACATGCTGTCGCTATAATCACATATATGTAGTGGCACAGAGCAGAAAGAGTATTTTTAACGGTGTTTATCAGTACCTAGAAAGATGAAAGGAAAAGCATAATACGCTCCTGTCACAAAGAGAAAGCACTTGTCAACATAACTGATGAGCTAATGAAGGGTCAACCTTCAAAGATATCTTCTCAGCATCTTAAAGTATCCATCTTTTTTTTTTTTTTTTCCTCAGAGCCCTGCCTGATATTTTGATGCCTAGTACTTAGCCCTTGTGCCCATTCACTCCTTTTCTCAATTTTCTTCTCTAAAGCTAGAAATTCGGCAGGTGTCCTTGCAAATTAAGAAGGAAGCATATACATTTCTCCTTCCTGATTGGGTTTTCTGCTGGCTATTGGAAAGCAATAACCTTCAAAAGGTGACTGTCAGCCAGATTATTGGCAAGCAACATCCCTGTAATTCCAAACAGCAAAGTGTAAGAGACAAGGACAACTCTGTCTTTTTTGCCTCCCAGTATAGCAACCTGCTTTTATTTTTACACAATGACCATTACTTCCATTAGGGACATACTTTGAAAAGTTCTTCACCATCAAAGATTAAAACTGACAGAGCAGGATCAAGAACTGCTCCACACTGTAATATTTGGAAATTACAAGCCAAACTCTGCCATTAGACATTGATCACATTTTACAATAACACTGATAAAAGGAGGGATGGCAGCCACCCACACACAGACAAAAGCAGCCCCTGCAGAGTGGGGCAACCAGGAGATACGTCCTCTGCACTCACTGGAAAGGAGGTGGTGACCCAGACAAAAACTTCCACGAAAACATGCAGCTGCCCAGGTCTCAGGCTGCAGTGACAGCCAGAGCCTGTCACTGGTGGTCAGCAGAGAGAGCAGCTGTATGACATGCGACCAGATGGACAATCTGCTCAGCCTGGTGGCAGAGCTGAGGGAGGCATAAGAAAGGTTAAGGAGCCACAGGGACTCTGAGGAGGAGATAGTAGAATATGCCTCCGCCAGTCTACCTCTGAGACAAATGCAGCAACCAGCTGCACCACAAGAAGCAAAGGATCCCCCTACCCTCTCACTACCAGGCAGGAGACAACCCAAGAGATGGAGGGAATGGAAATAGGTTTCTGCTCAGAGTGGCAGGCAAATCCCCTCCCAGCCTACCTCACCTACCCAGGTGCCCTCACATAATAGGTACGAGGCTCTGGAACCAGGCAAATGACAATGGGGATGAAGGTGCATCCAGGCTAGAGGAATTGCCTAGAGTGAGTCAGTATACTTCCTACATCATGACCATGCCAGTGAAGAAAACAAGAAGGGTAGTTGTCATCAGTGACTTACTGCTCAGAGGAACAGAGGGCCCAATAGGACAACCAGACCTAACCCATAGGGAAACAATTCTTTGGTGCCCAGGTAAGAAACGTTACCAAGAAACTCTGATTGTTATCCATTACTGGTTTTCAGGTGGGCAGCCATGAAGCCCTAACAAGAACTCAATCAGGAGAGACCTCAAGGCCTTGGGGCAACTGGTTGAGGGATCTGGAGCACAAGTGTTCTCCTGTATCCTGCCAGTTGCTGGGAATAATGGGAGTAGAAACAGCAAAATCATACAGATCAATACCTGGCTCTGAGCTTGGTGTCCTTAAAATAAACTTTACAGTTTCCCATCCCTCCCTTTTTGCTACTTCACTCAACTTACCCAGCCTGTTTTCTGGACAACACTAAAAATCTAGACAAAACTTGGGAAAGAGGGTGATAAGAGGGAGATGAACAAAGGGCCACAGCAACATTTTTGTGCTAGTGTACTTAGTCAAAAAGAAGCATAAACACATGGTAAATTTGACTAAAAGTGTTATATTTTGAGGGTTTGTTTTGCTTAGCATGCAATTAACTTATGTTTACTTATTGAAATGAAGCCTTCTTTTTTCTCCTTAGTTTAGCAAAGCCTGGGCATGTTTTTAAACAAAAATTTAATTCTCAGTCTTAAGTATCAGCAGTTTGAGGAGGCTATGACACATCAAAAAGCTTATTGTGATGTACTTTAAAGCACTGTTATGCAGGGTTTTTCAGAGTCAAATTCTCAGCTGTTTTTGAAGTTGCTTAAGAAAATCTTGTAGTTTAATTAATAACAACAGAACCTTCACCATGTTAGCCCTCAAAACACCATAGTAAAGTGTTAAACTCTTATATCTGCCATTACCCTGAAGAAAGGTCTCTAGACTGCCCAAAAAAGCAACCATCTTTCCCACAAGTGCAGATGCAGCATACTAGAAGAGCAATGGACACAGCCTTATGACTATAGAATCCACTTCAGTGATACTAATTTATCAAGGAAACTACACTTTTTCTTAGAAGACAAATGTGGGGCCAAAGAACCCCAGGTATCTTCAGAACTTACATAAGTGGATGCCAGGTACTTGCTCTAAAGGATGATACCACCTTTTGCTATTGGTACCAAAAATCAGCCCAATTACATAGCTAAACAAAATCCAGGCACAGATGTATCTGTCAGTCCTTCAGTATGCATTTACAGTGCAGTAACAAAGTCACTGAAATAGTGGCTGTAATTGGAACCCTCAGGGCATCTCATCTAGGGATTGCTGAAGTCCACTGCTTCTCTGATACATAAAAAAATGCTTAGAGAGTCCCAGTCTGCCCCACACCATCCAATACCACTGATAATGGGGAAGTTGACTCACAATGTGTGACAAGAAGTAGTGATGATCAAGCAGTTCTGTGACAGCAGCTTTACGCCATAGGGTAATGTTTCAGACAGAAAACTGAAAAAAAACTGAAAACCCCCAAAACTTTTGCAGCCATTTCTCTAAACACATCACACCCCTTCCCCAGAAGATTAAGCATCAGTAGACTCATATAGGTTGTCTTGCAAATTGATTATTTTGACTCTACATTATAAAAATATAAGATGTGTTTGAAAGACAGAGTTTAAGGTGGGGTTGGTTGTTGTTATTTTTAAAAAAAATATGGGTTTGCTTTCCTAAGTCATCATAGACAACACTTTCCTGTTTGTTACATATGTGCATATGCACAATTTTCTTAATCTACATAGGAGAGAAACAAATGGCTTCTCTCCTGCCCTGCCTTTCTCAGAGTGCCAGATAGTTTCAAGTAATACAAATCCTGAGCAATCATCAGCACCATTTTTAGGGTGACAGATGGAAATTGTCATTATTTCTATAAATATTTAAAGGACCTTAAACAATTTCTCCTTACCTTGAGTAATTCGCTTTCTCAGTTGACTGTAATGACCACAGAAAGTAAAATAAGAACTCGGCATCCTTCATGATATTCCTTCCAAACAGGAAGCTGTTGTAGCTCTTTTTTTTCTATGTGCTATGTTTTAATTATACATATGTAAAGCTCACACAGTGATATATTTACCTCCAGAAGGTTTTACATGAGGAAGCATATCACAGTTTGAGTTATACAGCATAAAGCAAGTTTAGTTTTTCATAGGCTAAAGGCTTGTCATCTGTGAAGTTATGCTATGTGTAGAAGTGGGGTTTAGGAGCTGCACAGAGTCTGCTATGATCTTTCATTATATCAGAAGACAGAAGGCTAAAACCACCTGGATAAATTAAATACCCATATGGCAGGTCCAAATAATATGATGTGACCCAGTGGCCACATGCCCATGCTGCTGTGGAACAAGCTGCAGCTATTTCAGAATGCAGAATTTGACATTCCCTGATACCATAGCACCAAGGTCAGAGCATGCATTCCATTTGGGTCAGGGTATATGATCCCCATGCATTCACTACATACTTATTCAGCAACATTTCTACAGCAATTGTTTAAGCTAGACTCATGTGACATCTATTTAAGAGACATCTAAAGAAAGAGGGGAAGGTAACTTCTAAACCTGGGATGGGTTTGTGTCTAGTTTAAAGAACAGTCCTCCAGTTTGTATGGAGGCAAATTCCTGGAAGGTCTTTAGAACCACATCAATGCATAGCTGAAACATGAGCAAGGGAAATCATGGGTTTGTCTTGAAGTAACCTGCTTAAAAACACTGCAATTTTGAATTCTTAAGAAAGGAAGAACATTTCTCTTTGGGACAGTCTAGCATTAAGGGCTGGCTGATTATGTCCCCACAAAAAGAGTTTAGCTCTAAGTTATAAAGACAATACGATTCAGCTTGCATTGCCTAGAGAAAAAGGTAACTCTTGGGTCTCATGTTTGTCAGCCTCCAGTGTCCCAGTTCTTTGCTGATTTTATACGCTAGCTACTGTAGAAAGCAAGTCAGCTGCAACTGTGGCTAGCCTGAGTAGCGTTACCAGAGATGCAAGGAAAAGATTACAAGACGAGGATCTTCAGCAGAGTAGCTTCTAGAGAATGGGCTACAGAAAAAGTCCCTCAAAGGATTTTGTACACAGCCTATGAAACAGTTAACACAGAGGGAGAATTTTCTCTGATAATTATCAAGATATATAACTCTTCCCCAAGTGAAAGACATTTACTGGTTAATTGAGGCTATCCCTCCCCGAGCTGGCACAGGAAAGCCATTTTAATACAAGCCATCCAGAAGCAGAGGGGGGCAGAAACAGAAGTTCTTCAAAATTTTGATTTCCTATTTATCGCTGGATTAGCTGAACCCTGGTGTCAGCTACTACTGTGGCACACATTTTCCAGTAGATTATAGCTCAATGTTTGGAATAGATGCATTCTTTAACAAGACAAAAAAAATTAGTTAGCTGTTGCCAGCAAACACCAGCACGTAAAAAAGTGGGGAAGTGAACCAGGCCATTGTATGTCATTGCTACTAGGGTAACTTAGAAAACACAAGCACTCACTGCACCTTCCTGAGAATTGCCACAGCCAACAGCTTCCTTTCTACATCTACCTTATCAGCTATACCAATATCAATTTATACAATCACACTTAAACATCAGAATGCAGGATTCAAGGGAAAAAAGGATTGTTATCTTCTAGGTGTTTTTTCCTTTGAACATCAGTGTCCTGAAGTCACTATCTTTCTAGCTACTTTTGATCCATACTGCAAACATCTGCATTTTCTGAAGACTTTAGTGTCTGTCACACACACTAATCACAGAGAAAGTTCTTTTCAAGTACCCTTCATAGCAAAAGTTGCTGACAGGAGAGATAATTCCTCAAGTATTTGTCTATCAGATGACTATGCTGATGCCTCATCGAGCAGATTTAGGGATCACACTAGCACTCATTTCCTCAAGTTTTGATATGCCATCCCATTGCTTATCACTGACAAGTCTGATTGTGACCCTTTCCCCCCTTTCAAACCAGTTTAAAGAGTCCTGCTAGCTCCTGTACTAAAACCCTTTTTCCCCTCTGAGAAAAGTGCATCCCAACAGGTGTCAGTAGACCTTCATAAAGAAGGATGCCAAAGAAGTGATCTATGGGCATGTGTGTTGGTGTGACAACATTTTCCTTCTCTCAGAGTTTCTTCTGTTCCTCCAATCAAAACAGAAATAACAGCCACTAGGATATACTTCCAAGAATTTCCAAATGAAAAAAAAAAATTCTCAGCAGGTTGCTGCATCTGGGATTTCCTTTACTGAGTGTACACAAATGTCTATTAATATGAGTCTTAAATTTCCACATTCTAATAGAACTAGAAGGTTAATTACATTGGAAAGGGGTAGGATAAGAAAATTAAATTTATAAATTAATTTCTAATTAAATTATAATCACAGTATAATAATTATTTGCTCAAACAAAACTGTCCACTGTTAGTCTAGAAGTCCTACTATATCATTGTCTAGCTTCTAGCTGTTGCTCCAAGGAGCACTTCTTGATTTTTACTTTTATTTTTTCACCTTCTTATCTTGTATAGATCCATGGCTAGAGCTGTTAGGGCCAGTCAGAACTGTATTTTAAGTACTTGGTACAAGCAAACAAGGCAAATGGTCCAAATGGAGAGTGGGGCAGCAAAAGAGAGCTGGAATGCCAGGAAACACTGAAGCAATTTAACAAACCAGTCACTGAAATAAGATGACAAGGTCTTGAGATGATTATTACGTAACAGCTAAGAAATAGAGGTAAGATATCAGCAACTTAAGGAAACTAAATTTATATATAAAAATACTTGTATCATTGCTAGAAAGTAAAAGGGCAAGTAGTCTATGAGCAGACAGTTCAGCCTCAGAACACAGTGTCAAGAGTCACCTGGTCACTGAGGCAATGCTGCCTTCTGAGAACTACACGATTAAGTCCTTTTTCAAGGCAAAACCTGGGAGAGTTTTTCAGATTATTTCAAACAGACACACCAGATTCTACTTCTGATTTTTTTCCTTGGAGTCTGGCTTTCAATTCAGGAACCTGAGAGTAATGTCAGAGCTGCCAAAGTCCCAGTGGAGTTAATTTGGTTGGGTAAAAACCTTTACAAAAGGACACCAGTTGCTCTGCATGACTTGTTGCCTTTTCCATTCTATTAGCTTTTGCACCAGTTATAAGCTGAAACACCTTTCACAGCAAAAGAAGATTTTTATTTTGCTTTCATTACTTCCGTTACAGAGTATAAGCTTTTTGAGAAACAGTGTGGGTCAATCTGTGCCATCTCCCAGTCCATACAAATTGCATTATCACAGCAATATATTGCAGTGTTATGGTTCCAAGATTCAAGCTCTTAATTTTACAG
Source organism: Pseudopipra pipra (assembly GCF_036250125.1). Classification (NCBI taxonomy): domain Eukaryota; kingdom Metazoa; phylum Chordata; class Aves; order Passeriformes; family Pipridae; genus Pseudopipra; species Pseudopipra pipra. The sequence continues at coordinate 21,812,281 of NC_087552.1, read as the reverse complement.
TTAGATTTCTCCCACTATATATTACAATTTTCTTATGCCCTTAAGCATCAGACAAACAGTGACAGTATTCACATGCTTGAACTAACACTGCATTTTTTGGACTGCTTCTTCCTTGGCTTTATGTAGCAGCGTGTTACCATAGAAACTAATAAAGACAATTACTTACTCATATGCACCTTATCTGATACTTCTCTAGTTAATAATTTTTAAGCCTTGGTGCAGCTAAGACACTGCGATGCCTTAGCTCCTCTTGTCGTAATGAAGTGGAGGGCATAGGAAATTCCACAATTAGGTTTCTCTGTTGGCCTCAATGCTTTTCTGTTTGCTCATGAGGGCTAGTTTTAACTTCTTTTCCTCCTTCTCAGAGACTCTATCACAGTATTTTTCTTCCCATCTATTTTGGTTTGTAGGGTTTACCTACACAATTTCAAAATAGATTTTGTATATATGTGTGTGTGTGCATGTCCATGGGTTAGAGTAGACCATGTATTTGCATATTTTTCATACTTGCTTCTTAGAGATCAAGAATCTGTGCCCTGAAGCTATTATAGTCTGAAAAAAGAGGCAGGCCAGAACTGAGAACAGTAACACAGATGAAGTAACTACCACAGAATTATATACCTAGTCATCAGCAGAATTAGGAACATATATTCACACAACCATAATTTCTAGTCAGAGTTCCCTCCACTAAGCCATGCTAAGTAACAGAAAAAGTATCTCACTGACTTTAGTAGGCACTAGTCATGTTTCAAAATGAAAATCAATTAAATAGAAGGAGAAAGGTGACAGGTATGAATAATAGGTCCATAAGCATAACAATCTAAGGGATTAAACAAAACCCATTGTTATTTAATGAGTAAAAAAATACTGGACCCCACAGCATAACAATCTCTACATAACAAAGATTTCACAGTGCCAAACTGTAGGAATAGAAGGACTTACCAAAGCATTTTTCTATCTGGTTTATTGCAGCATCTTTTGTGCAGTCAAGTCTTGAATTTCTACATTTGAATCAAGTAGAGCCTAAAGTATTATAGTCTTAAAAGAAACCCAAACAAACAACAAAAACCCCCATGTAATTCAGACTATGCTGTTTACAGCCCTTTGCATTGTCTGCCCACAAAATGCACTTTCACTACCTCTTCTTCAGTGTTGCTTGTGCAAGACCACTGATATCAATGATAGTAACAACTTCCTACTTCCTCTTCAGGCCTGGTACTTATCTCTTGACCTTGTAATCAAATCAAGCACAGGTGAAACTCAGTTCTTAAAGTTCTCACTGTCTTAAGGGGGTCACAATACCTTAGAATAGAGATAGAATTTTTTAATGAAGTATAAAAGAAAATATGAGAAAAGGAAGAATGGATTAAAATAACTGAAGCAATTTAGAGCAGAACCTGTATCTAGCCAGTGTTGCAAACAGGGGGGCACATCTATGTTACACAGCAGTGTAAAGGTAGATGCTGATTCCTCTGAACTACAGCTCTGTATAACATCAGGTTGCTTGAAACAGTGCTGCATGTAGATGTAATTATGTTTGCAAATAGTTTAACTTGCACTGACACTATATGCAGGATTTTTCTGAATAATATTTAATTCTTAGAAGAAGTGTTTCACGTTTGTCACTAAAAGAAGTGAAGTCAAGGAGCTATGCTGATATTATTAGTGCTTTTCCAACACTTGAAAAATCCGAGGGATTGATTTCCTTTCATTTCATATTACTGAAACTATGAATTAAGGCTTAGTTCATTCTGTTATATGTGGGTTTCTAAAGCAACTACATTTAAGAGTTATTACAACACAAAATATTACTACTAATAATACATACTAACCAACTGAGAAATTACTTTGTTCTCTGATGAATATTGTTTCACTCTGGGTAATCAGTAGTTTCGAGGTATTTCTGTGATAGGGAATAAATTCCTGTCCTTTCAAAAAAGACAAGAACACTTTACAGGGAAGTAAGGAAACATATATAATGTAACCATGAAAAAGTTGTCAGGCACTTAAAAGACTATCACAGTACAAAGACTAAGCTGTCCATCACTTTGGACACACTTAAGCTTCATGAAAGTGATGTTATTTGGGGAAGTTTCCTTAGCTCCCAAGCACTTTGTGTGCTAATTTCAAAAAATCTTCCACTTTCCAGCACTTGCATCTAATTTGATGTTTCTTTAGCTTCATTTAGTAGAAGGCTGACAATACGGTAATTTAAATTCACAGAAAAATATCAGATTAAAAGCTATTCTTCTATGTCAATTTTATTTTTCCTTGAAAGATATATATATAAATATATATATATAGTTATAAAGTCAAATAACCTATTAAGATTCATATTTCTGCCAGGGACCAAAACGCTAGAATGAATTACCATAAACAGCACAGAAATAGAGCAGCTATTCAACAGAGCGGCTTTCAACAGTATATAGTAACAGGAAGAAACAGCTTAGAGTAGGACACATATTTTAAACAGTATTACTGAGAGAGTAGTAGACATTTAAGTACTGCAAAATGAGCCACAGCCACTTCTAGATGCAGAATTGGAGGCTGAGCTGAGGCTTTCAAAGTTGGGATTGAAAATGGTATACTGCTGGTGATGTAAAAAAAGACCAAATAAAAAGCCCCCAAACAAATAAACCTGTTGGTCTGAGAAGGCAGCCCATAGGAATTACTTACATGCAGGAATACTCTGAAACAGAACTCACTTATGACAACATCAGCAATCACTTTGGTCTTCATACTTCTTTTAATAATATACTACTGTTAGTGATGACAAATATTTTAGAGCCTTACAAATGTAAAAATTTTGGTTACTTCTTCTGTATTTGAATCAAGGTAATATTAATGCTTTTGGCCTTTGAAGGTTAAGACACTCATTTAGATATGCTTTAGGGAAAATGAAGCAAAGTGGAGGAGGGTTTTATAACATCCTACTCAAAACACGGTGATGGATAGCACAAAAATATACACAAAATATAAGCAAAAGAATACAGCAGAAAAAGAAGCTAAAGAGAAGAAAAACAAAATTAAGGCCTAATTTTAATTACAGAAATTACTATTTTCACACTAAGAACAGGTGAGAAGTGGAGTAGGGAACTGAGGACTTTTGTGTGTGCAAAATTATTTGGTACTTAGGAAATAGTGTAATAAGGGCTTTGCAAAATACCAAGGCAGAATGGATTCTTTTTTCCTGCAACACAGTAGAATTTTTGTATATAACCTTTTGATAGTGTAAAAAGTTCTGAACAGGTGTCTGTACTTTATTATTAGCACAGTATCAAATAGCTTCAATCTAGAATTTCCATTAAGTGATTAAAGAACCTCAGGAAAAAACAGTATAAGTCTTTTGATTGTGACAGAATGCTAATAGCATTAAGTCATAAAAGAATTTCTGTTTATTAAAGTGCAACATGTATTTCCCAACAAAACTACGAAGAAAAGTCAAAGAAATGTAAGCCATTTCAAAGACAAAACCAACACAGGCTCATCATAGAACACAGGATTTTTATTAACCAATGATATTTTGGCAGAATGAAAAGAAAAACTGTAAAAGCCCTTTATGTTAATTTTAAATACGGAAATATATGAATGTGTACCTCTATGATAACTTTTAAAATTAAAATTCCATACAAATATTTAAAAATAATATATATGTTTTCCATTAAACATAGAAGGAAAAATAATGTCAACCAGGAACAGTAACAAACAAACAACCATTAAATAATACCAATAGAATTTCACAGTACTGTTTTACAGACTGCCAAAGTAATTCACAGAAATTATTTACCCAATAATTCGATTAAAAAAACACAACAGAATTCTGCTTGATATTCTTCAGAGACAACAGTGTTTTTATCTAAAGGCTATGTATCTTTTTTCAGTCAGTGCACAAAGATTGAATTTGAAACAATCAGATTCTTATTGCACAGAAGTTACAAAACCTCAAAACAATTAAAAAAGAAAACATAAAAAAAAAATCAGAGGATGTGGGGAACTGTGGTACTAAAATAAAATGTTAAGGTTGTGTCTTGAATATTCTTAAATATTACATAATATTTGCCTGTTAAATAGGAATAAGAATTTAACTAATTTATGGCTTTGTAGAGTAAGACCACTAAAATCACCGATGAACTTATCAAATCAGAGATTAGATACATTTTACAGCTTTCTTTTCAGACCATATCTTGGGGCAAATACCCTCACTATTGTAATTCTGATCCAAGTTGATTTTTAAGTTGCCTTTTTAAGTGTGTTATCTCTTAGAAAAGCTATTCTCATTTCTTTCTCTTTAAATCTAAGTTACCATCATCAAAGTGATCCTGGACTGACTAGAGTATGTTCAGTGAAAAAGCTTTTCATTGTCTCACATAGAACTGTAATTTTCAATACTCTTCAACAGTGCATTACTTATACTTAACCTTCAAGTTAATAGTTTCCTTCTTTTCTCATTTTTGTTATTCTTTTAAAGCCTCTAATTTAAGTACTCTGTATGATATTGCCAATTACATTTTAAAAATTTATTTCAATAGCGTATAACAACTAGCCTTGCAGTGTACTGTTATTAAAATTAAATGGATAACAGCATGCAATACAAAATTCAATGTCTTATTAGTCCTTCAACTTTTATAGTGGTCAGTAGTGTTAAAAAATAGTATCCTGAACAGCAAGATACTCATAAACAAATTCACAATGAGAAAATGATCAGATAAAATGTCCAATTTTAATAAATAAAGCAGAATATTTTTGTTAATAGAAAAATGCCCAAAGCACTCTAATGGCCTTTGGCAGTATTAAAGAACATGTACAATTTTCAAAAATAATCAAAATTTTAATCAATTTTTTAAAATTAAAATTTTAATTTTCCCCCAAATCAGTTTGGAGTTCACATAGGTCAAACTGTTTGTGGAGATGTTTGTATAAAGGTTTTCTCACAAGAATCTCTGTCATTTATTGGAAAGGAAAACCAAAAGTGCGACCCTGTTAAATAAATGCAGCTCCTGATGCAGGGTCTGGGTCATGACTCTCTTCAGTGTTTACTTACTTTATAGAGCAAGCTGATACCCAGTGTAATGGCAGTACCATGGCTGCATGGAATACAATTACATAAATCTACTTCAGATAGTTAGAAAAGATGGTACAAAGTGCAAGGCTTTAGGGACAGAATCTTTTTTTTTTTTTTTCTGAATCATTTCAATGCTACAATGCAATTGCATTGTTCTGCTTACACTTATCCTTCAGATAAAGATAATACTCTGGTAATAAAAAGATGTAAATTCACTCAGATGCTGTTTGATCAAATTATGGAAGTACCCTTAACCATACTTTGTGCTGTTACGTGATCATTTTATCTCATTTCTTGTTATTCCAATAGATTTACTTTATAAATATTGCTTCAGTGTATTTCACAGCAAATGGCTATGCATGACCAGCCCTGGAACAGAAGAAGAGTTATTAATCTCTCAGCCTTTACCCTTTCATTACATTTTTCTGGGCAACAAAACATCTGTTCTCCTCTTACACAGATTTTTATGTACTGTTGATCCTCTTAAACAACATCAGATGCATCACTGATTAAGGACTGCTTATATTCTACTTGTAATATTGATCATCTCTACACAGAATCTGTAGAGCATGTACAAAAACATATTATTTTTTTCGCACTCTTAAGCATGGGAAAGAAATAGACTTTTATTTTTTTTTAATTAATGATATGGCAAACAAAGCCCAATGGTATAACTGGACAAGTGACTTTAGTACAAAACCAGTTTCTTATCTTTTTGACTTAACTGAGGGGTTTGAAGAGTAGTTATAAGTAAATATAAGTAAAAATACTTTTTGTACATTATACTTTTCAAACAATAAATATGAATGGAATTGCTTATGTTAGAAAAAAATATTATTTATTTGTGTGTTACTTTTTCAAAGAAGTGGGATTTGACTGTTTTATTTTTGGGCATTGCTTACATGCTTAAAGTAGAGAATTCTGAACCCTGTTGAAACCAAGAAAAAGAATACAAGTTAATAAGTTCATATTAAACCCCCATATAAAGTGCATTGACGTAATGGAAAATTAAAAATAAATAAAAATTCTACTAAGATTGTTGATATCCATATGCATTTAAAAACTACCCTATTAGGGCCTTTTCAATGTGACAAAAGCAGGCTCAAATCCTGCAATGTATTTGTTTATGCAAGTGCTTAAGTAATTTTGACAGTTTTTGGGCAGATGTAAATCAGCTCTAAGCAGTTGGAGCCTTCACAGCTAGGAAGGGAACATTTTCTGTGAATGTACTTACTACTATATCAGCTGCACAACAGTTCTGGGAGAAAATATTAAACAATTTAATGGTGAGATATATATAAAAAAAAAAGCAAAACCAGCAGAGCCTTCTTAAAGCGGAAATAACACAGGAGTGCAACCTGTCTACTTAGTCATCACAAGCTCATACCCAAAGGAAATGTTTCTGAAATCCAGAGAGACACAGAAAGGGTCACAACACAGAATATAAGGAGATGTAATTTGTGCAATAGAAAACTCTTCTCGGTGGAGTATTTTGTTTTATAACCTCTGTGTGTTATAGCACAAGTTATATTTTTTTTTCCTCCGGGTATTTATTTCAACATTTTGTAGATGTTACTCTACTTCATTTACGACCTATGTAGATACACAAAGGGTTTTACAGGGATTTTTCGCTTTTGAATATGAAGGTTAAAAAAAAAGTGCATTCACCATCGATCGTGATCTGGCATTTTTGCTGGGTCAAATATTTTCTTGTCTGTTTTGTGAACTAGGAAAGATTTCCAAATTTGGAGTCCCCTATGCATAAAGTGAGACTAGTTGGATGAAAGGCCACAATCCCAATCATCAGGTGACTTAACTCAGTATAATCTAGTTGAAGTCAATGTCATACCAATCAACCCAGTGGAGATATGGCACAACTTTAATGGCATATAAATTACAGTACTGATTTGTAAATACCTTAGTTTTATTGGTTTGCACTGTATTTAACAATATAAAGTGAATCAGCACAGACAGAAATCACTACTTCCAAACTGGCTTTTAGGAAAAGGAAAAATATCAATTTTTAGGTAGTGACTGTAATGAACTTGTAGGACAAACATGAATATTTTGGTAAGCTATCAAATGCTTATCTAATCATCATGTGAACATTTTAGTCTGGATATACACTCTCACAGGATGCAGAAAAAAAGTCATGTAAGGAAAGCCCTTCCAACATTTATGTGCGTGTGCCTAGTTTGGAATGAAAAGCAATAAGAGTCTGGATTGAAGGAAAGGAATATATTCTGGCTGTTTAATTTAACATATAGAACCCTGGCCTGTCTTGAAAGGTGGCAGAAATTGATGTTGCTGGATGATTTCATATGCTGCTAAACAGTCTAAATACAGGAGAAGTTTGTAGTAAGACTTATCTTTCCAGTATGCACAAGCATACAGCTTGAACTTCATTCACATGCACAAGGTACACAAAAAAACCCTTTCCTCTGCTCTCAGTCAAATATAAAACCAGTACTGGACAAGTGTTTTCCTTCCATCTCAATAATTTATGACCAGGGCTGGCTCTAGTCTGTTATTGTACCTTATAAACATGTCCCGTAGAAGCACTCTAGTAAGGGAAGTAAGGATAAGTCTAGAGATGATAAGCCATTTCAGGTGTGGCTCCATTAAATTACTAAAAAAATATTTAGGGCACAGGTCTGAGGTTCCTTTTGCCAAGCGATTTTTTTTAAAAAATGGGACGGACATTGCTTCAAATGGAAAGAATATTTCTTTGGGGATTTCTTCCTCCTTAAATTGCCCTCTATCACACTAAAAGACATGGAACTAACAAGAAGTAATTTTAAGCAGAAACTTTGCAGTTATGCTTTGTTGTACAGAAACAGAAAATAAAAAAAAAAGGGAAAAAAGGTACATCCATGCAAAAAAAATAATAAATGCCTTTTCCCCCTGGTGTCATGTCTTTGGATATGTACAGCCTTGGAGAAATGTATAAATCATTTTATACATGGAACTCTTAAAAAACTAGAGATTTTTAGTACAAAGGAATCAGTTCACTTCAAGAATGTCCACATGCTGTTGCTTTATGATTTACTATATACACAAGAGGATCAAAGAAAGGACCTCTGTTTTACAGTTACTGCTGTACTATACATTAACATGTGGCTAATACCCTTCTCTGGGTGAGATTTACACTTAGTATTACAAATAACATAACAATGCTGAAAATACTGATACAAAACAGCTTCAAGATGACATTTTAAAAATATCCCTCACTTTCATTGAACTGTTTTCTCCAGTGTTTTTTAAGTTTTCAGCTCTATAAAAGATTCTCCAAGAAAATAGTAGCATTTAAAATGTTTTTTTTTTGAAATTCATAGATGGATTTTTTTTTTAATAAAGTGTAATCCAAAAGTCCATTTTTCCAGGAAATAAACAACTGTAGTACATAAGCTATGGTTTGGTTTTGTTGTGTGTTTTTGTTTTTGTTTTTTGAGGGGTGTGTGTGTTTTTGTTTGTTTGTTTGTTTGTTTGTTTGTTTTTTAATGTAGTATAGTACTTGTATCCTGGAAAAAAAAAATCCTTGATTACAGCATATGTTTAATTTATTTACAGATCTGAAATATAATTGCACACATCAACTTTTGAGATGAGCAAGACTGAAATGAGTTGTTAGTAAGAATCAACTGTCCTCTGAATCTACCATGACATTAAGAGATTGCTCAGAACAGAAAGTGATTCTGAGTAGTGAAATTCTCTTACTATTATTTTTAATTTTTTCAGTAGACTTTAAATTATGAGTTGCAATGCAGAACTGGGAGTCTCGAATACCCATAGTTAATTTGGTCAAGCTGTGTTTGCAATTTTTGCACATTCTGTTTTGGCAGTACCAATGTACACATGAACATGAAGAATTTTGGCAAATATTTGTATTCATTCTTATGTATCCATCTCTGGATACTCAAAATTATCACTACAGAATATTTAGACAAAACCTGGTCTCTTCAACATCAGATAATGTAATAAAATCTGCTCTAACCAAAATAAAATCCTCAATAAACAGAAACCAGAAACTTCAGGCTGTTGAAATCACCTTGCAGAATATCTGCCAAGCTCATAGTCTATTTTTTTCTTAATCTAACCAATCCTTGTGTTAATCCTAATATTAAGTAGTGAAGCAGATATATTTAACACTAGGTAAAATCGGATCATTAATTCATTTTACATGCTCTATGTGACTTACCTTTCAAAAGTTACAGATTTTTAGTGGCTATAAAAGCTTTGTTTTTCATTATATGCTATTTCTGTTAAGTTGCACTGCCCTGCTTCTTCGTGTGAGAATGTGCTGCACCCTTGGCTTTCTTAATCACCAGTTAAGAGAGAGGGGACTTGTCTCAGATCTGCCTCAATTGTACTTAAATGTGCCAGATTATTTATAAACTACTAACTGTATCTCTTTCTACAATTCAGAATACCCTCCATCGGAGAGATTGTAAACTAAGTGTCATGTTTAGTATATGCCACATGTTTAGAGTAACTTGACTCAGATGCCTGTTTTCAGGCCTTCTGAGAGGGGAAAACCAGATCTTTTGCTACTGACAGGTCTGCAAGTTCTATGGTGTGATCAGATGATTTCATACCCCTGTGAGACCAGGCATTAAATTAATCTCACTTGTGTAATATGTCAAGACTAGCAAACCTGCTGAGTTGGTATAAACCGGGTTTTTAAGTACAGATGACACAGCCTACAGAAATTTCGACTTATGCAGGTAATTTGGCCTGGGTAATAACACTTGTCTTTTGTCTTTCACCCATTTTTGGTTTGGGAAGTGAAATGAAACTATAGGATGAATTATATAGCAGAATGTCACACTGCATCATGAGTGGTACAGTGCCTGTAAAGCACAACTTGACATGTCCTCAGAACAGAAACACCTGAAGAAATGTTGCTAAATCAAGGTGGGAGGAAGGAAGGGAAGGTTGAGGAACCAAGCTGACATTCTCATTGGGACTCAATTACTGACTTGAAAACTTGGCAAATCTCTATGGACCTTGCTGTTAAAGGAAAATCACTCATCTCCTCTACTGTGGCATGAGGCACTCATAGAACACATACAGCAGGAAGTGGTAACACACCTCTACAAGTCAAAAAATTTCACTGTATTAAAAAAAAACAAAACGTAAAAAGAGGGTCCTTAAAGATTTCTGACTCCTTATTTCCCTAGTCTCTATAAAATTCAAGAGGGTTTACTAATTATTATCTATTCATTCCTCACATCTACTTTAACAGTAATATCATTAAACATACATGATATTATTTAAGATCATCTTCTAGACCTTTCAGGAATGATAGTGACTTATAGAGGGGAAAAAATAGTTTGCCAATATTGGACTAGCAGTGCCAGCCAAATGGTCCCATTTATTATATCCATGGTGACTTCCACATGACAAATCAGGCTAGTTATTTAACAATTTAGTTCATCCTTTTGCCTCATTCCCAGATGGGAAAGTATGGAACCTACAGACAGTGCTAAATTTTTACTTTATTTTTTTCACATGAAAGTAGCAACAGATGAGAAGTGAAGACTGTGTTCTAGGCGAGCTTATTCTCCTCCTTAATCAACTCTCCTTCCATGGCAAGAATATAAGCACCTTGTTAGCCATCTTGTTGACCTAAAGTCTGTAGCTCTGCTGTGTGTAAATTGTGGTGGAGAAAAACATTTTTCCTGCTATACATGTGTAAAGAGATGGGTCCCCTCGGAGGCTGTCCAAGTCTCCCTGTGAAGGTGGTGTGCTGCCGAGGTACAGCAATTTGGTCTTTTGGAGCCCCTGAGAACATTGGATAGCTGTCTGCCTTGGATGCTGGCTTTTCTGTACTCGGTGCTGTGATAGCCAAACCATTCTGGGTGACCTCTGAAGCGAGGGTTTCATACGTGCCTCTAGTATGCTTGATGACTTCCACGATCTCCTTCTCTTTTAGCAGGTTACTCAGACACAAATTAGACAGCTGACAGCTCTTGCTTTCATAGGCTGCTGCTTGGTTGCCTGACGGGTGTCTAAAAGGGTCCTCGGTGGGAGTATGTGCTGACTTTCTGTCCCTTGTGCTGAGATTTTGGCTCACCATTCTGATTGGATATGTAGTCTGGGGAAACAAGACAAAACAAAAGTCTTAGTAAAGAACACAGTAGAAAAATGGTGTGGAGTATATAAAACACTCCTCACTACACATTTCTGTAGACCCAGCACATGGGTCTGGCAGACTAAAATGAAAGGCGACTCTCAACTGCTGGTAAAACTTCCAAGGCACTGCCAGCATAAAATAAAAGTACTGTTCATTCATATTTATCAGCATTAACATTGACAAATGCTTACTACAGGTAATGATTTAGGCATTTTCTTTAAAAAAACATAATTTAGATAAAAGAAGGATAATTTTTTTTCAGAACATAAAAACTGGATAAAAAGTTTCCACGAACTGTAAACAGATTTTCAAAAGCATTTCATATGATGAAACAACGAGAATTTTCATTGCATACAGTTCAAGACTTAAAACTCTCAAATGCTTACAAAATCTAAAGAACATGTTTTATAAAGATGTTCATGCCTTGGTTAAGCTTAGATCATGCTCAGTTCTTTTTTCCCTTGAATTCAGGTGTTTTGTTGCATATTTACAAGTCAAATACAGAGCAATAATTTTATTTCAGCTGCCCAGTAAAAATACAATGGAAGACAGATTACAGCATGTTACCAACTTCTGATGCTGTGTAATCATGCATGCATTTGATTTTGTTTAGGTGATGGTAATCTATCTGTACATGACAATGATCACTGCAAATTTTCAGCGTGTAACTAGTGTAATACTTCATATTGTCCTCCACAGAACACCTGACTGAGAACGAGGTGATGGTGCACTTTCCCTGGTTAAAGCAACTAGTTAATCTGCAACAAAGGTCCAATTTGACTACATATAGGTTTTCTGCAACAGAACTCTAAATGGACATAGTAGCATTCTTGACATTTACATTAATAAATGAACTCTGACATTGCAAAATAAAGCTGAGAGAAGACAAAATACTACCAAGCCTTACAACAATATTTTGCTAAAAATATTTCAGGATGTTTCCCTGATTCTATAGGAAACTTGGATATATTGTTTCAGAATGAATTGTATCACTTCACATGCATTTCTATTTTAAGCAACACAGAAGAATGATACAGTCAATACTGACAGCTTAAATCCTTTTTTTTAGTGTAGGCAGGCTAATGGTCATGATTTTACAGGTTTGGATGCAAGGATTGCAGGGCATTTTAGGCATCATAGATAATACTTCAAAAAATTATTAGTACTGGACCATCAATTTTTTTCCACTTTATTCGGTGCTGATTGCACCCAGATTCATAAATGGGAGTAGAACACTTCTGGAAAACATTAGTTCAGTTTTTATGCTTACTGGACATAGATGATGAAATGAAATTCCATTTGATTACTAGGGAATCATTCTTGGGGGAACCTGTCTATAAGTTCAATCACTTTTTAACAATTAATTTATCTATCTAGCTATCTTTCTTTCTTTCTTTCTTTAATGTAGTAAATAAAATCTTCCTACTTTGACAAAAGAGTCAAATTTAATGCTCTGCCAAAAATCCCTGCATTTATTGTAAGGGAATGTCACCATATGTCACCCTATGCCCTTTGACAACCTAAAGATTGATATAAAACCTTAGAGGAAGCTTACGGTGGGACTTCTAATCTATTCTCTGGATTTAAGTCTATTCTTTCTCTCTCTCTCTCTCTGCCATGGAAATGATGAAAGAATTGCTGTTTGATCTGGAACACCTGTTTATGTCTTCAAAGAATGCTGTCAAGCAACCCCTTAATCTTCTCTGCTCTAGAATAAAAAAATACCATGTTGATCTTTTCTCATAGGACTCATCTGCTAGATTATGAGTCATTTACATTTGTCTTCTCTGTACATTCCCTTCAGAAATTCCACCATTTTTTACTTTAGGCATAAGGCCCAAGAGTACAGTACTCAAGGCAATCCCACACCATTATGAAGCAGAAGAAGCACTATTAATCCTAGGAAGGGACTTCTTCATCTGCTTCCTTTAATTACTGCAGTATGAGATTAGTAATTTCATTTGGCAACAGCATGAAATTGTTCACTCATGTTCATCTGGTTGTCCACAATAGTTCCGTGATTTTTTTCTACAAAATTATTTCTAAGTTCAGCTGACTATTGTCACTTAGACATAATACCTAATCTGTCTATGTTGAATTTCATAATTTTTCCTTTGATCTTTAATGTATCAAGATAATTCCGAATTCCAGTTTTATCTATTAACCTATTTTCCATCCCACTCAACTTCAGGTAAGCTATAAATTTAATAAGAATAATCTCTAGTCCATCATTCTGGTAGTAAATGAATAGTATTAAACTCTATAAACCCCTACTTACTATAGCCTTTTCTTTTAATATTGGGCTGTTGGTAAGTAATTTCGAAGGACAGTTTTCCAATTTATGGAAATCATAATCTTCTCCCAAAACTCACAAAAATAGACATTGATATTGCAGATTGGTCTGTATATACTTGTTTTAATAAAAACACCTCAAAGCTTGTAGTGGTCTTATACACTACTCAGTAAAAAGTCTAGGAATTAAGAACCATTTCATTCTTACAGCTGCTACTGATGTGCCATCAAAAGCATGTAATGAATCTGTTTAATCAGTAAATATCCCTATTCTTGTCTTCATTCAATCAGATTACTCAGTCATAAGCAGCATGACATGTGAATAACCAGAGTTTAAACATGTTGCTGTAGACCTTTGTGGCTTTGGCTACACAGGTCACTTCTAGTGAGAAGCATGATCATTGCTAGAAGTCTTGGATACAAGTTGTCTTATAATCTTAAGAATTTCTAAGCTGTCAGTCTTGCCTCTTGAAATAGAATAAAAAATAAAAACTTGTAGGGAAAAAAATTCTTGTGGAATTATTTGTACTGACAAGGAAGGTTTTAAAGTAAATAGAGAAGAATCAACTAATCTTGAAAATAAAAACTGCAGTAGCATGTTCAAAGCAAGGCATACTGTTGAAACTGGGTACCAGTAACAGGTCAAGGCATGATTACATGATTTTTTTATACTGCTTTTTAACTTGATCTTGATGAAATGCTGTTATGAATATCTTGCACTGTGGTGTTTCTTTGCTCTTCCTTATCAAGGTTATATTTCACATGAAATATTTTCAATTTAGAAAATAAATGCTGGTTTGTAGGTCTGCAAAATACTTGCTTCTGGTTCCTGGGCAATGGGGGGAGAAAGTTTGTGTGTATCAATAAATATTTAATAATATAGATATGGTTAGGGAATCTCTTAGTTTTGTGAAGCTGTAACTTGCTGAAATTCCTCTTCTATTGAATAATTAAACAAATACCAGGTGATGACAAATTAAGACTAATTCATCTAAATTTTAAAATAGCAAAAGAAATTCAGAATATGCCATCAGTACTCTAAGACATTGGTTTGGCCACATCCCCAGCAATAAGATAACAAGATGGTTAACAAGGAGAGACAGAATCATTCTATCAGATGCATAGTTAGATATCAAATGAGCAGAGATTTTAACAGAAACACTCCCAAACCCAATACTATCGTTTTTATCTATGAAAAAATTACTGAAGAATAGCTTCCAATCAGGAAAAGAGAGAACAGTGATCAGATGGGAGTCAAAATCAGCAGTAAATCCTCTCCCCTCTCTTCACACAAATAACATTATTCTCCCTCCAAAATATTATCGATAAAAAGTCCAATGCAAGTTTGATCTTAATGCAAGTAATTTTTTGCTATCATTCTAACATTTTTATAAAATTCACAGCATACAGAATTAAAATTAGTTGTATGTTCTTGTTCATTTGATGAATTCAGATATTTAGCTTGAAAGAATACAATCCAATTGGGTTTTCTCGGTGGGCCATTCTACAGTTATTTAGGATCCTTATGAACTAGTCAGAATGAGAAAAATGTCCCAGAATGAAATGTACAAAAGTAAAAACCACACATGCCATACCAACAACAACAAAAAAGTTGGACAAACTTAAACATTTATTTTTAACCTATTTCTCCTTATCTTCCTGTAAACGTTTAATGCAAAATTTTTTGCAATGGACTTTTAGGTACCAACTGCGTTGTATGAGCATTAGACATGAGCGAGCAAAGCCACAATCCCAGTGCATCTGTTTGCCAATTTGAAGGCTGAGTCCTTGTCCAAAGCTGAAGGTGGCTTCATGCCAGTCATGCTCCAGCCTAGCCTAGAGCAGCTGCAGTGCTGCTGTAAACTGCTGCTTGGCAGTGCTCCAAGGAGCTGATCTGCCAGCTGGTGACTGCTGAAGCAAAAAATCCATTCATCTCTTTCCCTTTTATTTTTCAGTAGCTCAGCTAGAACCAACAACTTCTCTGCCCCAGAAATCCCCAATGCCACTCTATAGTCTGCCTAACTGTGGGCCCAGGAAATGGGTTGCAATTAGGATGCAAATGGGGCTGTGAAATTTCTTTCAAAAGTGTCCCATTTTAAATATATGAAGAGGGGAAAAAAAAGGCCTCCTTTGTTGTTTCAAATATGTCTTAACCTTTAAGAAAACATCTGGATTTGAATTTCCTGATCATATTAAACACATACACACAAAAAGTGCATGCTTCATGCTTGACTCTATTTCTCAAAAAGAAAACAAAAAAGGGTTTTATTAAAATCTGATTGGCTGTAAAATTTTGATAGGTTTGTATCATGATTGGTTATGTTTTAAGGCACAAATACGTGAGAAATATCAAAATATTTTAGGTTTGATTATTCCACACTGCCGCTAAATACATCAAGATTAAATCAAAATGAGAACTTAATATTCTTAAAATACCTTTTCCATACATTTTTTGAGGGTTTCTCTGTAATTGTCATTCTAGCAACTTTTTCTAATATTAGGAAAAAACTCAAGCCCCCTCAATGACCCATCACAAAGTAAAGAAAATGTACTACTCTCAGAGAAAGCTCCAGAATAATACGTTACAAACAAAACACTGTAGTCATTCATCACTTTCCGTTTTCAAACCCAATGAGCGAAATCTGACAAGAGTTAACAACAAGACAATAGTGCTGCAGGACATTCCAAAATGAATATTGTTTCTGGCTGTCCTGTGATAAAGTACTAATAAAAAATGACAGGAAAAGACATGAATTACAAAAACACCCCAAAAAGGGTGCAGATTTTTAAAATGTCTGTGTCCAGAGGCACCTGGGAGTCTTAGATGCCTATAATGTAATTCTTTCAAACAGAGCAGCTTTCTTAAATACATCATTCTGACAGCAGGCATAGAGAATAAAAACAAACAAAATACTCCCTCATCAGCCTACCCACTGCACCCTAACAACCAAACAGTGGTGTATTCGAAGAACATGGTTTTATCACCCCAAAGGATTTTTGCTTTCAGAGGTGTTAATGGAAGCACACAAGAGAAAGCAATTATTCTCACAGAAACCTGAAAACTTTTTGGATTCCGTCATGTTTTCTACTGCTTAATAATTTTGTATTTGCAGATATGCGAGGAACTAAAATGTTTTTTCCAATGCAGTATTATCTATACAGCCCAGCATGGCTCACTTGGCCCCTGTCAGGTCTCAGCTGGACTGCAGCACCTTCTGCTGAACTGTCTCACTTGCGGCCTAGCCCAGAAGTCATAAAATATAAAGCCAAATAAAGGAGTCCAGAAACAAAACAAGGTGCTATAGCTCTGTATTTCTTTGAAGGATGGAAAGGATTAAGCCCTGCACAACGTTTTTGAATTTATATCCCTTCAGATGCCTTTCGCAGTTCTGACAGTTTATATAAGTGAAGATCTAATTTACCAAAACACAGGTTAACTCAGTACTTTGGTATGCCACATCTGTCACTATGTCAGCTCCTTAATTTCTACACCTCCTCACTTTTGTGCTTACCAGCTTCCAGCCTAGAGATGATCCAATACAAAATGTAATTTAGCTGCTGCAGGTAATTGTTCTTCATTCAAGACTCTTAAAAAGCACTCACTCTTATTGATTTCAGGAGCACCTGAACTGAGAGAGTGGCTTTTACAATCCAGACCTGCATATATTGAACATCTCGTGCTGCCTTCTGGCAACATGTGACACATGAAAGGAAGAAAGCAAGCCCAGTGTATCAAAATAAGGCATGGACTAGTATCAACAGGTTATGGGTAAGAATCAGCTGCTGATCAATCTGACAGCTCTGCCATTGTCCATTACAAAATGAATGCAGTCAACATAGATCAGATACGTTTCTCTTTCTGCCTTTCAAACACCTTCATTTACTTACTGAAAGCAAAAATTATGGCATGCTAAAATTCATGCCTCTTTGCCATAAGGCCATTTAAACAAACAGGCAAATTGAATAAAAGTGAACTATAGTAAGCTAATGTCCAAAAATAATTTTCTGGTAGTGGTGATACAGTGAGATAAGTAACTGACTGAGGGCTTACATAAGATATTCATTTTCCCATAACATAGAATTATCCTTGAAAAATTTTATTTATGTAAGTAATAATGCACAGTTAAGGCAACAAGGTGTAAAATGATGTAATGCTGTTTTATAAAGCAGGAAGAAAACAGTTGAAGAAATTCCCATTAATTTCTAGTAACATAGAGTAATCACTACTCTGCATTCTCTATACTGCATTTCAAGGGTTAACTGGAAGATTTTTCTCATTAGTAAATCTAAGAGAAAAATTTGCAAATTTTATAGCAAATACTAGCTCCCCCATCTCCAGCAATTCTCATAATACCTCTGCCTCTACTGAAGCCTTTTACATCTCTTTTTACTGATCTTCTATCCCCCCAGCTTCTTTGGGTAGACATAGCTATGGCAGCCAATTACGATGAAAATCTCTTCGTTAAGCTCTTTTTATGCACAGGCTCCACCTCTGTTTACAGGCAGCAGAGTCCAGAGAAAGATGCCCAAGTCAAGCTTGCCCATGGAATCTTCGAGGCTCCACCAAAGGAGACTGGATAGGTCCCACGTTCATGCAGCACTTTGGGTCTCATTATTTCTGTGCAACCCAAGAAATTATGGCCTCTTGTGCCATGCTTTTAGCTACAGTCATATAGAAAGTCACAAGTGTCTGCAATTAAGGTCCTCTTTTGCATAACTGATGCAAAATGAACAAACAGAAAATGCAGAAGTGGATTCATGGGAACACCAGGGTCACTTCAAAAGACCACGGTTCATGCAGTGTGGGCAGTGAAGTATGACACAAAGGTCCTGAGGAAACACTAAGGGAGTTTGCTCTGGAATTACAATCAGGAAAACTGGACAAGTGCTAATTAGCCCTTCTGAAAGAATGTGCTATTCAGCTGGCATTTATTGCTATGCTAACACAGGTGTTCTGGCTTTGCAAGCCAAACTAGTATTTCTATACAGCATTTGATGTGCTCTGTAGACATAATTTGTTAAAGGATCTCTGCCTTGTGCCTTACCTATTTTATTAATGACCATAGCCTGAAAGCTATGAAGTCCATTCTATCTCCTTACATTTTAGAACTGTGTATAGTTGGTGGTGATAGAAAATTTCCCTGTGTAATTTCAAACAAACCAAGTTTCACATAGGCAAGATAACCCATCAGATAAGTACATAAAATAGTCTCTGCCTATGCCAGCAGCTTATACAAAAGAAGAAAAATATTTCATAGCATCTTTATTGTACGTCTACAAGAGTCCATTCAATTCAGATCTCTTTAAACCAGATTGTGCAGGGCAGTGTTCATTACAAGACATACTACTTAGTGTTCAGGAAAATGAACTCCAACAAGGTAAATACTATTTCATATATTTCATGTATTTTAAGGCCAGAAAAACCTGTTACAATCATCTTGTCTGACCTTTTCTGCAGTCAAAGCCATAGATTTCTCTTGGTGAAATCAAGTGATCCAAAAGAGGGAGCAGAACTACAACATAGTTTAGAATGTACGGAGAATTAACGGAGAATGTATTTTATTTCTTCTTAATTCACTAAAATATTTTATAGCAATGCTATCCAGGTCCTTACTGGAAATGTTGCTATATTCTGGTAACAAATCCTAAATTAGTAGTTGAACATACTGCTGCTGACAAAACTGCTGCTAGGAGATAGTGTCTCTACAGAGCAGAGGGGACTAGTGTCTAAGACATTTATGTATACACAGTTCTTGGAGAAAGCGCTGGTTGGATTTGGAGCTATCCCTGTCTGGAGAAATTTTGGGTCATTTAAGTAGTTATATAATATGATGTGAAGGTTCTAATCTCTTAATGTACATGATTATACAGGATGCATGACCATGAGGACCCCAATACAGCCTGCAAAGTTAGAGAGCCCAACACTTCACAAAAGCCTGATAGCACCAAGATTCTTACTTGAATCTTAAAAAACCCCTTCCTTTTCATCTTACTTCCTTGGAAACATGCAAAAAAATAATGCAGGCATTTCAAAATATTCACCATATTAGCTCCTTATTTCCTTCAGCAAAACTATATCACACAAACTTAGCAAGAGAAAATGAACAAAAGAAAACAAAAACATAAATAAGCATCAACTGAAATTTCTTATTTTTCCTTTCTTTTTATGAGAACCAACACCAAGAAATTTGTCAAAAATACTGAAATATTGGATTCTACTTCTCTATTCCTATGCCTAGCTTAGGGATGGTTAGCAACATTATATTTCACACTATACTTCCAAATGGGCATTTAGCTATTGCCCATTGCAGCATACCCTTTCTCTGTAAAAGTGTAAATTTACATTTTCTTTTCTTTACAGTCCAAACTGTGGGTTTCTCACTTGGGAAAAAAAAAGTAATAGAAGATAATTTGCTCACTTGGGTTTATGGGCTGAAGGGGATCTCACTGATGTGTACAAACACCAGAAGGGAGGGTGCAAACACAATATAGCCAGGCTCTTTCTAGTGATGCTCTGTGACAGGACCAGAGTCAACAGGCACAAATGGAAACACAGGAGGCTCCATCTGAACGTCAGGAAACACTTCACTGTGAGGGTAACTGAGCACTGGCACAGGTCACCCAGGGAAGTTTTGGAGTCTCCATCCTTGGAAAAAGCTGTCAAAAGCCATCTGGACATTATCCTGGGCAACAAGCTCTAGGTGGCCCTGATTGAGTGGGGGGTTTCGACAGAATGATCTGCCAATCTCAGCCACGCTGTGCCTTGTGAGTCTGAGATCCAATTACGAGAACAAGTGAGAGGCAAAAGACTGAACAGAATAGGAATTAGGAAGTTACATACATGTAAAATCTGCAACTCACTTTCTACTTTTGCTTTTTATTTACATCCTATCACCGGGGCTGAAGCCCCAGTGCATTGGTCCTAAATCTGGCAAGGAACACAAATTTTTCCAAGAGGTGTGTCCTTTGACCAGCTTAAGTGGCATGACCTGCATGGCTTGCCACTCAAGCCTCTCAAGGCACCCCCAAGAGGAGAGATCTCTGGTCTGACCATCAGATTTTCTGCTGTAAACTGAAATCCCTGTGGTGCTGAATTCCTCTATTTTGTAGCATTTATTAGTGTTACAAATATTCTTAGTGATCTCCCTCATCAGCCAAAACAGCACTGTTTTAAAACTGTCATCTACCTAAAAAGGATACATTTAATCTTATCCATGTACAATGAACCTGCCTTTTGTTTGAGACTACCAACACTTAAACTGACTAAAAATTTGGCCAATGTAGCTAAAAAGACACCGTGCTTCAACTCAGGGAAGTTGGAAGCATGGTAGCAAAGCTTTGCACACAGACAACAAAGCTGTCTAAGGCAGCATTCCAGGCACTCCAATTAACTGTACACTGAAAGATAAAAGATGAGCAATGTTTGAAATTCATGAAGGAGGACAATGTGCATGCACATACTCACACACACCCTGAGGACTGATAAAAGATAGTCTCAGATTTGACTGACATCCATCAACTCCTAAAGGCCTATAAAGCACACACAAACAACTCCCCAGAACATTCCAACAGCACACCTGAAGTAGGCTGTGTAGGCTACGCTTACAATGCACAGGTGCTCATTATTTAGGAGGGGATATCTTACAAGCTGCCTATCGCACCTCTGGGTTTCTGCCTCTCAGCCATTGGCAAATTGCTCCCCTTGCTTTCGCAAACCTTGCAGGAAACAGGGAATACTCTATAATTCAGGGCACATACCAACTCTGCTGCTTCCAGGCGTTCAGCTAGTGCATGTCATCTACCTTTCAGTCTTTTAAACACAATCTCTGCTGTGATCTGGAAGATGCTTAGACACTAGTTTGGCAGTTCTTTGCTCTGGTCCCAAAGTAAAACCCTTCCTCAGCTGTGGAAAGAGAGATTAAGCAGGGTGTTTTGGAGTAAAAACAACTATGCTGATGACTATACTACTAGGTATGCTGAAAAAGCACTCTTGTCTCATTAGGAATATCAAGTAGAAATTTTGAAAACCCCAGCTCACAAACATTTTCCTATCAGCCAGAAGTAAATATGATGAATCAAGTAGGTTTTGGGCATTAGAGCACACTGGAGCACAACTCAGCATATTTGTCCTAACATATATCTAATCTACTGCTGCCAGAATAGTCCTAAAATTACATTTCCCTGCAACTGGCTGAGCAATTGCACGGAGAGCCTCTAGTAACCTCAGGAAGTCTGGCAAACAGTAGGACACCCACCAACTGCTACCTGCCACATGCAATAAGCAGCACAAAGCCACCCTGTCAGAGCAGTCTCAACAGTTCACCTCCCGAGGCCAAACAGGTTAACAGCTGACTCCTGGCTTTTCATGTAGGAATAATTACACACTTCTCAGCAGACAAACTCTCATGCTGATATCTGCCTGCATAGTGCTAGGGAAGGAAATGAAATGTAGAAGCTCTACATGCACAAGATCTACCTGATCACCCCAAACTTACAACACAGGCTTTTGTTTTTTTTTTTCCCGCCCACAGTTATTCCTTAGTGCACAGTACATTGCTGCTTTGGGAAAACTCATGTTCAAGCAGCAACACTGCTTCGCCTTTCTCTTCCTTGTCCTTCTCTTTTTCCATTTCCTCATTTTCCTGGAGGTGAAGCTACAAGAAAGAAGATCTTAGAGCATACAGTTGCTTCTAAGCCAAAAATCAATCTATCCAACAGCCACAGTGACAATATGTCAAATAAAGAGAACAGAAGATGTTGAACGTGCCCGAGTGCCGGGCTGTAGTGCAGAGAACTGTTCCTGCCCCAAGCTCCAAAGAATTTTAACATGCCTGCCAGAAGAGGAGGAGACTCTCAAAGTGGGAGTCATACTCTTTCTGAAAGCTTGACCAGTGTCATGACACTCTGTGATTCCCTTTCCTTGAACTATCCTGTCCTGAAATGTGGGCAACACACAAACGCTTGAAATCCTTTCACAAGATGCAGCGATACATGGAGCAATTGTGTTGCAAACTGATTTTGAATTGAAACAGGGATATTAACTTTTCAGACTGTTTCTCTTTAAATTCAGAAACACATGTGTTAGACGACAAATAGGAAGTGGCTGCTATGTAGAAAGAAAAGCACTCTCCTTTTAGTACCTGAAGAGGAGTGCTGAAACTATGTGAATACGAATCTTTACACAGGAACAAAAATGCATTCCATGCCAATACAAAACTGAAACTGCTTCTCAATAGCAGAAATGTAGGTTCTCCTTTCTCTTCAGAAATTATTTAATTGAAAAATAGTCTGCATGTAACACCTTTCATTTCCAGATAGAGTACCACTGCTTTGAAATCTTAATAGTGGATTTAACAAAATTTATACTATAAGTTCAACACGCATCCTTGTGAGAACCTCTAACTAGAGTGACTCATGATAACTTTTCATTAATATTAAAACACATCCTCCTGAAAGCCCTAATAAGGGTGTCTAATATTTTCTTTTTCTTTTTTTTTTTTACCTGATAACAGTCACTAAGCTTTATTTTAATAGAGTTTAAATATCACAATATCCCCTTAAATAACATCAAGCAGATTTATATGTTCACATAAAGGAAAATAAAATAAAAACTATATCTACAGTACAAACTTCTCTTTCTATGCTTAGTGTATATTTACACAGAAAAATATTATTGAATATTATTTAAGGTCCTATTTAATGAAAATATCTTTACTTTCTTCCAAGAAGCTTTTAATATTAAATAGTGTTCAAACAATGTTGCCTATAACAAATCTCACAAATGCACAGAAAAAAAAGAACTTGCATAGATATTAAAATGCAGAAAGAAAAAAAAAAAAAAGCCCTAGTGAAGAAACCTGCGAATTCCTCACCCACAAAAAATGTAAGAACAAACAGGTCAGGTCACGTTGCACACAGGTAATATTTTCTAAAATGTTGCTAGAAATGGTGAAATGATGTACTGGCTTAATTTGACCATCTATATGTATATATAGCCAGTGTAAATGTGAAATAAAAAGCACACTAAATCTAACTAGCCCACAATGCCATAAACAATACCCATTATACGTTATTTCATTCTCTCGGGGAAAGAAATATATGGTAATTTGCTAAGCTATTTTCACTTCATTCTTAACATTTATGGCTATTACTAGCAAAAAGAAACAACAGCTTGACTTTTTAGCATGCAAAATGCTAGATCTGAAAAAGACATATAAAAGAAAAATATATGCAGCTTCTCACTTGTACTGTGTCAGCAAAGTCTTTAACTAGGTATTCTAGGTAGAGTTTGCTAATTATAGGTGATTTCTGGTTCTTACAAATTATCACGGGAAGACAAGGAAATGAGGAATGAGAATTCGAGAATTTATGGGAGTGTAGCACTAAAAAAAACCCCTAATGTCCCTACTTTGCCAATGCTTTGCATGTGAATTATGACAAACCACAGTATTAGAAAGCCTAATTCAGAAATGCCCCATATTTAAAAGCTGTGTCTATTCAGACTGTATATTCCTGTGTTTAACTCTGGTCGTTACTGCTTTGTTGTCAAATATGAGGCTGTAACAGGATGTCTACACTTCAGGGAATCACCTCAAGCTCACACTAAAAAGAAGGGTATAAATCCACGGAGAATTATTTAAACTTCTACCCTGGGGCCTTGGGTTCTCTAGAGAATATTTCTCTTGGGAACTACACTTTTTAATATTGTATCAAATAAAATGGCCACTGCTATGCTAGACAATATGGGGCAGAACCCTCTGTGTGCAAAACTTACCCCACTATATTAAGTTTTGTACCTCTGTCATCTTTACTGTTTAACTTGCTGCAGCCATCCCTGCCTGCTAATTCCCTTGTGCCAGTGTCCGGGTTTGAGTGGCTATGCAGTGAATTAAATAAGGAAGCTGGTGTGACTGAAAACTACGTCTTTCAAATCTCTCTATATGTGGAAAGTTATTTTTCAACAAGAACAGTTCACTGATCAAATGCTTTTTAGTCACACAAGAAAAGCAGCCAGAACAATCATCCAAAGAGGAAGACGGAGACCAAGATTTTCTTTCTCTCTCTTTTCTTTTTTTCTTTTTTTTTTTAATGAGAGGGCAGCAATGTGGCAACTGAAAGCGGGTTATGCAAAAAAACTTGGTGGGGATCCATCTCCTCCTCTGCCTGAGCTCTGCTGCCAGATGCAGAGCACTTCTGCTTCTATTGTGCTGTGACACACCATTGGCATTTGTCCCTGAAGGGAAGCAAGGCTCCTGCAGACACAGGGGATTATAAAGCTCTAGTGGGAACAGATCCCACCCATCTCCAGTGCCAGAGTTTTGCCTGTGCATAACTATAACTTTCCTACTCCTAGTCCTCTGCCACTGCCACGTCCATCCAGCCTGCCTGGCTACTGGATTTGCTGAGTTCATCTCTGAAACTTTTGTTCCATGTTCTGGTTCTTCAAGGTATGGAGCAGCTGCAAGCAGGAGTTAAAACTTTCTCTCATATATGACATCAGTGGGAGTTACCAACTTTGGAATTTCCCAAGGGCACCATCTAACTATTAATTTTGCTGTTAAGGAACTTTGTATTCACTACTTCACTATGAAAAAGCCATAAACATCCAGCAAGTTCCTAGTAGGCCACTAAATGAAAGCCATCACCACGGTAAACTTTAATGTCTTCAAGCAAATGATGACAAAAACCAAATAAAAATGTAAAACATATAAGGATCCCTTAATCATTCTTTCTACGATATAAATTATTAATAAAAATTGCATCAGAATAAACACATTTAAATGGGATTGCATGGGTTCTACATCATATCCATGCACAAACTGGTCAATTGAAATATCTACTAATATCTACTACATGACAAACAGGGGATGATTTTCTAATTTTACACAAGGATCTTTCAACTCCAGGACTGACTCAGGTATTCCGGATTACCATCTAGAAGAACATGGTTCTTACACCTTCACCCTCTGTAAAACATACCTGCTTTTACATAGAGCAAATAAAAGGTTCATAATTTGTTCTTACAAAAAAAGATAATGAAATTACTAGTGCACTCTTATACTGCAACACCCAAAGACCATCTGTTCTCGTTGGCAGGCATTTTCTTATTTTTAAAATGTGACAGACTCTTCATCAGTTTATCAGGTTATTATCTATCACCTTTAATGCTATTCTCAGACACACTATTCAATATAGGATAAATAAATTAGCATCACTTTTATGTCCTGTTACATATTGAAAAAGGTTGTTCCAAAAATTTTGCAACTTTGAATTACTTTGATATTTCTATCTTGAGAGTGAAGATACTAGGATTTTTGCTTATCCACATTGCTCATAACCAAGTGATGTAAGACACAAAGCCAGACAAAGCCTTTTTCATAATTAAACTTTTCTTTACAGATTTCTGGGATGAGATCCTGAATTTAGACAAATGAGTGCAGATGGTGATTTAAAGCTGTATGGAAGACGAATGGCAGCTGTGGCTTTCAGGTGAAACTCTCTATTTTATACAGAGCCCTTGTAAGGTCTCCAGAACATTTTGTTGCTGAAAATAGAACATCACTACGATTTAAGTCTTTTGTATGCACTTGTGCTAGCAGCTTACAAAGAGCAGTTGCTCAGTGGATCTGAGCATATACCTACATGACTCCTACTGAAGGTTTGGGGCTTTAAGGAATACACTTAAAAGGCTCTTTTGGTTGTTTGTTTGGTTTTTTCCCCTTCTGATATCTTCTGAGTAATGGGAAATATGAGAGCTAGCAACTCCCAGAAGTATCAATTGAGAACTTATTGTCCCTGACTTTATAGATAGCATACCAGATAACTGAGAAGGAATAAATTACTTTTCTTCTTTGTTATAGATATGGTGAAATGTATATGCTCAGATTTTAGAGGCAGATATTGTCATCAGAGTATATTTTAAGGCAGATCATTAAGGACACAATCACAGTTTTTGAGCTTTTAAGCAAGGATGCAAGGGGGAAATCCACATTCACCTCCCACATTCTCCATTATGATGGAAGCTCAGACACTACAATGAAGAAGATGCCACAATATAAGAATCCTTTGCTCCTCATTTTTATTTCAAGTCTCTGAATTCTGCACAAAAGGCAGTGGAAAGGTTTCCTAAGACTGAGAACAATTATATAAGGTGCATTTATTCCATACATATATCCTTACATCCATTGCACATATTGTTTTCAAAACAATCCACAGACTTACTTTAATGCCACAAGTTTAAGCTGTGAGTTTTCTGATAACTTCATTTGAGACAAATTAAAGCTCTTTGAAGTTTCCACCAATAGTGTGAACATATTTGTTAAAAACATCTTTAATCCTACTTCAAATTTCTGGTCTTCTTTATCTTCCTTCCCCCCCTCCCCCTTTTTTTTTTCTTATCCCCCCCTCTCCCGTTTGTTAATGATTCATATAAATTCATAGCTTCTATTACTGTCTCCTCATTCATTCTGGATTGCTTTTGTGCCTGAAATGGGTAACTTCTACCCTTCCTCCCTAGAATTCCTAACAATCATACATAATAACTTTAAAAATTATGTAGAAGAAATCTAATTTATATTCCCAGGGGCACTCATAAAATTCTTAAGCTGCTCCTTGGGCTCCAGTTCAGCCCTTAAATGATACAACTCAGTGGCTTCTTATCAAGGAATGTACAAATTGACCCACTAACTTTAGAGAGCTTTGGATTAGGCCCCTAGTAACTGGAATTTACTTCTGAATGTTTTAATGTGTAAGGGTAACACATTAGGACCCTGCTGGAAGGAAGGCTCCTCAATACTATATTCATATATTAGACATTTTAAAAGAGAAGCTCATAATGCTACTCTGATCATGCAGTGACATATCCCAAGTAAGACTGACTGCTTAACTGGAAATAACCAAAACATCATTCCTCCTTTCAAATTAACTCCAGTATTCTTGCCAATATGTACCACTATCATGCAGCCAGACAGCAGGCTGAAATTTAATAATATTCCCACTAAAATTAATTACAGAAAAGGAGAAAAAACTCAAAAGCTTTGTCTAATGATTGAGGTTTGAGCTTTGTTAAAGTTTAGTACTAATCCTTAAAAAATGTCTGGAGGAAATATAAAGGACCTTTTGCAATTTCACTTAAGTCTGTATAACTCCCGTAAATGCTTTTTGAAAAGTAGATCATGCTATTTAGTTTTCTGAAAAGTCTCAATAAAATGCAACGATGTAATATTTAAATTCAGTCTGGAGACTAGATCTTAGGGCATCTTTAAGCAAAGAGGGTATTCCATAATATTCCATTATTTTTTCCTGTTGTTTTAATAAAAATAAAGAAAAAAGAAGAGGAAGATAATTATTTTTTAACAGGAAGCTATTTTATTTTTATTAACTTTATTAATGAAGCTGCTTCTTCACATTCAAGATAATTCAGTCCTCACTGAAAAAAATGGCAAAAATTTCATTTTATTTCACTGAGGTTTGGATGAGAACATCAGAGGGTTGCCGTAATTCTGTTGTCTTTGTTTCCTCCTTCTCCTTCATCACAGACTACAATGGACAAGGAAAAGATTGTGTCTAACTAATAGCACAGTCATCTCTTGTACTCTCAATATAAATCTGGGATCATTAGTTCACTGAAGATTGTCACAGTTCTTGAGTTTTACCCCACATGGCAGTCAGTTTGTGATGTTTTATATGGAAAAACATTTTCATAGAAAAGACATGAAATCTTTAGGATGCAATGCAGGGGAGTTGGGATATCATTATATCTTTAAAATTACACGTCTAGATATTTCAGATCCTAAAACTCATTTGTGCTACCAAGCAAGGGATACCTATGCATTTCAGAGGTTCTGTTAAAGCTAAGAAGAGCTGCTTGCCTTAGGACTGCAATTATTCAATGTCTGAATAATGACAATCCTAGACACTGAGATTTTTTGTCACCCACATTACAAGGGATGGGGAGTTGTTTAGGTTGCTGTGGTTTATGACTAGTTCCCTGTGTTCAACACTCTCTCTTACAGCCAAAAATCAAAATTCACCCTCTTCCCTCCTGAAGCTGTGAAATTTATTAGCATTAAAACTGTCAAAGCAAGAAATTTCACTCTGAAACTGCTCAGAATACAAAATGCTGGAAATAGTAACAAAACATTGGAAAAAGAAAAATGCAGACTAATAACTCAAATGTGGTAGCAGTCCCATGACAAATTGCAAAACCATATTTTTTTAAGTATAATTAAAATGTCATTAAAGTGCTTTACGAAATACTGATTTAGTTAACATTATACTGTACATTGCATTGTAGATAATACTTTAAGCTTCTCTTCTGAAACCACCACTAAATATTTGCAGCTCATTTCTTTCTCAGTAAGTTCACAGTGTCTTATTCTGCTGATAAGACTATTGTACAGTAGCACAGTCAACAGTCCTCAATAGAAAACAACATGAATTCTACAGAGTTTGTATAATTTTTTACTGTATTTAAACAGTAAAGCTACAAATCTATCATGTTGTGGGAGTCAAAATCACATCTGGATCCAAACTTCCTCAAAACTGACAGCTTTGAGCTCATATAGCTAATATTCACTGAAAAGCAACATTCGAATTTCCACTTTAACATTGTGGCTCAAATTTGCCAGGGGAAAGATTGAAATATAACCTCTATGTTTTCAAGGGAACAACAAGACATAACTTACAGGAATTTATTTTGCTATTTTCTTAATTTTTTTCAGTCAAGTAGTAATGAGAAACATATTGTAATTCTTATGCTTGATCAATATTTAGTAATGATTGTGTTCAGAAAACCTCACAAAAAGAAACAGAAGACCCAGTTATCATATGCTGTGTAATAAAATGGTCAACTTAAGCAATACACACTATTTTCCATTTTCAGTCTTATAATAATGCATTACTAAAAAAACAACAGTAAAGATTACTCTACACTGCATTCTGGAATTTAATTAGGGAACATTTGTCTTTGAATCAGCAATCTTCGGGTTTTCTGCTTTTCACCAGGCAACAAATTTTATTCTAGCTAAGAAGGCTACACCACTGTGAAGTCCAAAGGGCTTGTTGCACTCCTGCATGCAGGGCTTGACCTACCTATATTATTTCATGGCAGGAAGCAAAAGAGAAGGCAATGAAGCTCCAACCAACACACTGCAGGGCACAGCTCAGCCCCTCAGCTAGAACAGTGGTGCCTTGGGCAAAGTGTGTTTAAGAAGAGGCAGAAAATGCTGGGCAGAGAAAGGATGACGGTTAAAAAACCCCAAACATATATATATATTTATATATATATATAGTCTATAATAAAAACTTCAATAATCTCGAGGGAGGGGAGGGAGGAAGAGGGGAAGGGGGAATGGGGGAAAGGAGGAAGGAAGAGAGGGAGGCAGGGAAGGAGCGAGGGAGGGGCACATAAAGTATACATTAAGTATTAATAATTCAACAGAACTTTTTCCATCTCTATGTTTGTTCACAAAGCCATCAATGAATGTGCTTTGCATAGCTTTGCTATTTACATGGTGAACAAAAATACACTGAAAGCTGAGCAACTGGGCATGTTGATCACTTGCAATGAATAATGAGATGCATTTTTTGGTGTATCTATAAATTCTATTGCTTTCACTTGGATAGAGTAATAACATTCAGAGAAGGAATTGACTCGTACACTCCTTGAAATTAAAAAAGTCAGCAAACTATTAGCATGAAATAATTCCTTTAGAGGTATTTTCAAACTATATTTCACTGAAGTATATTACCTTCAGATTTATTACGAGAGCCATTCAGCACAACCTGAAGTGTATTTTAAACATCCTAACAAACTAATGTCTTTTAGGTATGATAGCAGCATTTCAAACTTCACAGTTTCCTTGCTTTGTCAATGTGAATAACAAAAGAACAAATAAGCTTTTATATAAGCCTTCTGTTCCTGACTTGGCGGGTTTTTTTCCTCATACTTATAGAAAAAAGAAAGTCTTGCAGCAATTTAAGTACTGTGCACACGCCTTTGTTTTCCAGATTTGTTGCCTTAAAAATGTATTTTTTATTATATATTAATCTGAAAAGCAGTTTCAGTGTTCAGTGGATATGAAAATGATTCAAAACAGAGACGAAAAAGCTCTTGAGATATGAAGTGCTTCAGGGAAGAGATGTAATATACATATAAAAAGCAAATAAATTCCCTCTCATTGCCCTCTGATGTAGTTTTTTTGGTAAATATCTACAGTGCATTCTGTCAAGACTAATATTCAGAGCATGTTTCAAACGTGACACAGGAAAGTGAACCCAAGTAAAATTCATTAAAAGGTCTCTTTTTTTTAGCCTAGACCAGCAAAAATCAAGCAATGGCTTTCTCATTAACAGAGAAAGTAATCCTCATGTTGCTCTGGAAGCTTCTCATTCCAATGACGGGTTTTTTTATCTTCTACAAAAAATAAACTTGCTAAAAAAAGTCACATTATAGATTATTTTTAATTCTATTTTGAAGACAAAGAAATGACAGGAGCAGCACTGAAAATTATCACTGCAGGTTCTAATATTCTCATGTTAAGACCCATCACAACATCTAATACACTTCCCAGCAAAACACCTAATCATATAATGCTTACGGAAAATAAAGCTAAAGTTGCCACAAATATAGTAAAATTAATTTGCATTGGTTTGCCACATTCGATTTTACCCAACAGTTTTTATACAATTCCATGGGGCTTCATAATCGCTTAAATAGCACCTCCTCAAGAAGTTTTACTAAATAATGACAGGACTAGACAGATTTTTTTAAGGCAAACTTTTGCTAAAACTAATGCAGTACAGCAGGACTATATGCAAATACAGATTATTTCTGTATGTTATGAGGGTTTGATACACTACGTAATGATGTGACATGACTTGACACTGAAAACATATGTGTGAATCTTAGGGCTTTCTCAAAGCTTCTAACTCTGTGGTTACTACTAGGAAAATATTCCAGAATTCCCAAAGATTAACATTATAACTTTACATGTGTTCTATACATATATCTATATATGTACTGCAACTGAAAATCAGTACATAACTAAATTTGACTATTTCTTTATCGCCCTCTCCAGTTCCTTTTTATTTTACAGCATTCTTAGTGTCTTCTAATGAAAAACTAGAGGCTACACAGTTGATAAGGTGATATAAAATCTCTTACTTGTTTACTGCCTACGTGAGACCCCCAAAAGAATACATGTGCATGTATCTGTCCATGCCCATGGATCTGTTGCTTTGGTGTTTAATGCACGTAGATGTCAGGCTATAAAACTCCAAGAGTGCAGAAGCATAATTTAAAATTCCACCAGTGCGAATCTTAGCAATTCCCACAATTTAATAATTGGTCACGACAAATGCTTTACCTTATCCTTGTAGTTCATTTGCTGAAAACAGGGGTCCTGCTTTTTCATGGTATATGTCGCCATTTTAAATGACCTTATATCTAGGAATGAAATTAGCCTGCCAAATTTTAATGAAGGCTATACTATAGAGCAATATTAGTCAATTATAGTCAATATTGAGACATCCTCTAAAAACACAAGCAACTCTTGAAGTGATAAGGAGAGTTGTTTCAGTGTTTCATTTCTATAATAGATTAGATGTTTCATAAAGATCTTTGTCATAAATTGAGAAAATCAAACTATGCAATTCTGTAGAGCTGAATAAAAGGAGACAAAAATAATACCAAAGTAATGAATCAGTAACACGCAAGAGTTTCTAGAGGAAAAGTTTGTCTAGTTCCTGACTTTTTAAAATATATATTTTTCTGAATACTTTTAACTTTTTGAATATACAGCTTTGACAATAGCAATCTCCTTATAGAAGTGAGATCTGTCATTTTTGCTGAAAGACTTCTGCTTAGCAAAACTGAATTTTCACCTTCAAGGGCACTGTGAAATATTGCCATAGAGACCACCTATTTTTAGAAAGAACTATCAAACGTGCATCTAGAGCTCTGCACTTGCTTTTTCTTGCATAATGTTGACAATACTATTTTGGAAGTCAGAAGGGAAGTAGTGTTGATATTGAGCATTGAGAGGAAACAGCAAACAAAAAAATTAAAGTGGGAAGGGAGGAGGGTACAGAAGATATGAAAGAGTAGAATGGAAAAGAGGTTTAAGTTTCATTGGGTTTTAATTTTAGTGGCAAGCTTCTGTCTTCTCACCACTGTGGAAAATGTGACTTCTCCTCATGTGCAGAATTCTGATGTGTGTAATTAAAGTTCAGCTCATTCTAATCACATAACTTGCAATCGTTCCCTTGAAGGAGATGAACACCCATACTACTCCCTGTATGCCTAAATAGTACATCAGTGCAATCTTTGCAATAATTTTCTGCTTTTGTTTACTTATTTATTTCTGTTTTAGCATGTAAGTCTTTGACTACAGACTTTTTCATCAGTTTTGCTGGCACATATTCTCCTGGAGGTTGGTGGAGGAAAGCTTCAAAAGACTTAGCAAGTGCTGATGAGCAAACCTGTAGTGCTTGCAACCCCTGCAGTTTGAAACTAGCACAGCACAATTAATAGAAACAGTAGGTCATAGCCCCATCTTTATTGTCCTGGCTGGGTTAGCTCTCTGATATAAGGATTTTCTGTAGCTGAAAGTCTCCTCTAAGCTGATTTGTGTAACTACACTAGATTTCTTTGTATAACTACACTAGATTTCTTTTATAAGAAAAGTGATTTTCCACCATCTATGCCATAAAAGTTTAGCTTCACACACTTCCCCTTCTCCTGTAAACCAAGAACACCAATAATGCCAAAAATAAATGGTGCACATGATAGAAAGATGAAAAAAAACCCCCGAGAAATTTCTTTTCACATTTTGTTCACCTCATAGAACTATGACTTGTATTAGATGCCAGCTATGCCTTATGATTGGTCTGAAGACTAAAAGCTTTTTAAACATTCATGGAATAATGAATCAAATCCATCTGTTCTATCATAAATGTCTATGCAAGAAAAGTCAAACCTTCCCCTTTCAAATTTTACATTTTTATCACTTACATATGTGGCATATTAGTATATATTTCTTACTGGAGATAAATACATAAAAAGATAGACTGTTTTATTGGCCCATAACAGCACAGATATGAATTACTACTAATGTGATTTATTGTTCATGGTCCAAAATGAATTCTAAATTATTATATTCAAAGCTGTCTTCACTTACTGTTGTTTTTAACCGCCATCATCTGAATTAGCTTTTATTCTTTGAGATCATTCACAGACCAATAACACTTTTATTATACCTATCCTTGCTTATGTAAGAATCCTTTTTATAGCAATTTTGAACTTCTTTACTGTTTCAATGACTGTTATTAAATTCAAAAAGACTACATATTCAGTAAGGTGTTATTTGGTGTAAATAGAATATTAGACTCCAGCTTGAGATTTTCCCCGTTTCTCTCTATATATTGTGTTCACCAAGCTGATTTTTACCT
The DNA here is from genome assembly GCF_036250125.1 of Pseudopipra pipra. Taxonomy (NCBI): domain Eukaryota; kingdom Metazoa; phylum Chordata; class Aves; order Passeriformes; family Pipridae; genus Pseudopipra; species Pseudopipra pipra. Next base: position 21,778,340 of record NC_087552.1, on the reverse strand, counting down.
TCATTTTTATCTCCTCTCCTGTTCTCGCAAATCCTTGTCCTCTCTGGACTCCAAGGGAAACTGTTTCAAAACCAGAAAAATTATAGTGCATGCTTATAACAGTAAGCAATCTCACTGGAACAAACAGTTTGTAAAGAACAGGAACAGGGTTAAGAATAGGAAGACCGATCTTATTTCAAATGACATTTCATTTGCCACAATTAGTAAGCATTCCTCTTTTTTTCTTGTTTCCTTGTCTTTCAATAGTATTTGATTTGTTGAGACATGCTAGGGACTCACGTGTCCATGTCACACATTGAACAAGCAGTGATCTTCACATCAGTTCTAATTGGCTGTGTCCGCACAGAGGGAACAAGAGGGACCAGGTCTTTGCATTGCAAACAGCTCTTGTGAGCAAAACCAGACAAAGCTACACCAGGAGAATCAGCTCAAACCAACCTTCAAACACACACATCAAGGCTCAGAGGTAAAACCCAGATACACAAGGCAGAACTGTCACTGCAGGACAAAACTCTTGGAAACATGCTTTGGGGTTACTTTAGCTTAGTGCCAGACATATAACACAGTCTTGCTTTAAAAACTGTTAGAATTCTGTTTTTTAAATGCCACAAATGGTGCAAATGGGGCACCTGGAACAGTTTTTCTACTGTTCCTCAGAATTTTCTCTCCAAGTTTCTACTGAAATTGATGCTGAATTGATTCATCCATTCAACTGTCAGTGTGTGTCAGCTACAAAATTTCTTTAACAAAAGTTAAGGATGTAGACTTTTCTCCACTATCTATTTCTACAGAAAAAAAGCAAGTCCCACATTTCATAGTAAAGTCACAGGGAAGTTGAGAAGTAATTTTTTTTTTCTTTTTCCTTTCTTCCTTTTCCTTTAAAGAAAAATAGAATCATAGCCCTATATAGGAATTTACCCTGGAAAATACATAACACATCAAGAGCTGTGGCAACATCATTTATAAACCAAAACTGTAGAGGAGAAAATAGTATTGCACCACCATTTATATATTGATATACAAAATAAGGTCATTATTAAGAAATAACGAAATATGTTATTGTATGTGTATATATATATACATATATATATATAATACAGCTGATGATATTTGCATTGCAGAATGTGCATTACAAGAATTCATGGTACAAAAAGAGAAAGCCATGACTAAACAGGTTGACAAATTATTTTCAATCTATGGATAAATGTGCCAATTCATACTTTTGGAAGGGTGAAAGAAAAGAGCATCTATCATATATAAAATTCTTCAGTTTTTCTTCTGAAACACCACATTATCCTCCCACAAAAAAACCCTTATTCTTATCATGTTATCTTCTTCCTCCCCAGTACCTGAAGCTTTTATACTTTTTCCTTAGGCATATCACACAGGGACTATCAACTTCTCTCTTTAAACACAAAACCTGAACAAGCATTTCTGACTGAGGTCAATTATGAAGGCACCAAAAAGCAAATTAGATAGTACATGCTTAGGCCCCAGATTCAAACCAGATCAAAGTAATTTAGCCGTTTCACATTTCAAAACAAATAGCCTTCAAATATTTGATGCTGCCTTCATGAGAAATCTCTGGACTGGTGATATTTTTTGATGAAATTATTATTTTCATTTCCCAATCTAATTAAAAGTTTCAGAAGAAATAGTCTCATAGAGCTCCAGTGAATTAATAATGCTCCATCAAAGGTACACAGAGGAGAATCTATCTGAGCCACCAATTTCTGGTAACATTTATTAAAGTTGTAAGACCAAAGCATATGAAAATTTCTAATAATTCAAAAATTTTATCAGGCTTCACAAAGCACATTGGCTTTTGACAATGTACACATTATGAGGAAGGAGCTTATTTATGTACCATACCTGTCACATCTGAAGGTCTTGAATCAAGACCTTTCTTAGTAGCCAATAACAAGCAGTATGGCCACATACACTCTTGTGCTTTGCAAAAAAACCTATGCTCAGTCTTACCTGCTGACCACCATCTGCTCAAATACTAGGGCTCACATCCACAGAATTTCTTTCCCTTGCTTTGATGGCTTAAGTAATTGGCCTCCAAGAAGAAATAAAGATAATGATCTTCAAGGCAAATTCTGAAGAAAAAGAATTCCCTACAAGAAGGTCGAATTTTGTCTCAATTTACTAATTAATCCTGTAATGTAGACCTTACACAGGAATCACCTGGAGCTAAGTTTTCTGCACTAAAATTTCATTTCAGGTACATGGCAAAAATACAGGATGTGACCCCACAAAAACACATACTATCAGCAGAAAGAGGTAAAAAAAAAAATAGAAAGCAATAGTTGTTTGACAATTGAAACATGATACTCAGGCAATGCTCCTTCATTTCACATCCATGGAAAACCTCTTGAATTTCCACTTCACACTTCATACCTAGCAGTCACAGCTGCAACTAAATATGCCACCAAATATATATATATATATATATATAACACCAAACAAGAAATATGATGATAGAAGATTAATACTATCCATACAGACCATGCTACATATGAATTATTTTTACTCACTGACTCTATTAGTCTAAATGTTGCTGTAGTTCTCTTGATTTGTACTAAATTGTTTTTCCTTTAATATCCTGCCTAATACTATCGACAAACAATGCAGTCACTGACATGGTGATTTGTACTGGGTTATATAAATGAAGGTTTCCTCATCATTGTTTTGTTTTGTTTTTGTTTTAATGTTCTCTATGTATGTAAGATGTATGCTTACACAGAAGAGTGTGTGTTCACACCTGTAACGTGCAGGGAGTGACACGATCGTGCTAGCAGCTGACAAAGACCCAAAGGCTCCACAGATGGGGATGTCACCTATGATCTGATACATTTTATGGGATGAAAACAGACAGTGATATAGTCAAGGTGCTAAGGTTACACCAGTTCTTCAAATGTCATGAGCATTTTTGTATTCCTGCTGGTAAGATTGTTAACAATTCTCAGATAATTCTTTTTTTTCTTCATTATTTCAGTAACAACTGGAACTTTCTCTCCTCTCACTATTGCATGTTCAGCCATTTATTTATTGTTACTGCTAAACAAACAAAAGAAAAAGAGTGCCAACCAGAAAAGGGATATAACCTGTGACATTAAATACTGCAAATAGGGAATTATCCCAGTAGGGTGGGATACACATATCTGAACAACCATCTTGTAAAAAACTGAAATAGTAGATTTCCACATTATATAGATTAGAAAAGCCAAAATGGAAGACAAGATAGTTTAATTTTGAATTAATTTTCAGAAGGGTGGCATAAATTGGAAGACTCATTTGAGGATGTGATTTCATATAGTGAGTGTGATAAGTGCAAATAGAAAGCAACAGGAATATATTTAGGAAGAAGAGACATGCAGAAAGGAAGGGATTGGTCAGGAAAGTGAAAAGCAAGCAGGTGTTTTAGATTGGCATTTGTATAGTGGATATATAATGTAGGAATATAATGCTAAGGCAGCAGCCATGGAGGGTAAGACAAGGAGAAAACATGAAGAAACACTTGGGGACATCATAATGGACTTAAGCTAGGAGGAGATGACCTTGCATTGCCAATAATGAAAAAGCAAATGAATGGAAAACAGGAACATAAGCAAGAAAGACCAACGCAGCTTCAAGGTAAAGAGCAGAGCTTTTAAAATCATAAATTTTCATTTTGGGGGAAACTTTAAAACTCTGCCACTCCACAGGCATCACCTAGCTAGAATGAAGTACTACGAATAATGGTTTGGTGCAGATAAGGTGTTCAGAGACTGTATGTGATTTTAGATTAAAATCTTTTGTACTGTAAGAAAAGGATTGCATCTGCATTGTGTACCAGAAGCTGCAATTATGCATATAGCACAATTCAATCCATTATCCCTAAAGCTCTTCAAATAGAGTTTGGAATAGAGTTTCTCTGTGAAGATCAATGTGACAGCAAGTTATCGCCAGATACACTGCACAGTACATCAAATTGTACAGTACAGATACTGTGTTTTTTCATGTAGTAAAAGCTGCATTTTGTTCTTAAAATATCCTGGCAAATGCCCACTGCTGTTGCAAAGTGCTGCTTAGAAAATCACAGATTTTTTTTCTTGGACTGTCCTTTAAAACGTGTAAACTTGAGGCAAACATCAATGGATGCTGAGCCTCCTGTACAGCTGATCTGCATGATTACCGGATCTTGCTTATTTTAAAGGGACTGTGTTATTCAGAGGACCCCAGAATGTTATGTATGTGAGTTATTAAACAGACATTAAAATGAAGAAAATGAATGCAGGAAAAAATCCCAAACTTTTAAAGAATAATAACTTTAATTTCGCAGTGTAACTGGGATTAAAGAAGAGATTGTGCTAATCAGAGATTCTTAGTGAAAACTGCAATCTGTGCTAGAGGTTTTACATTTAAATCTTAGTACCTCTGCTCTAAAGAAAGCTACAGTTGCTTTTAACCCAGTTTTTTAACCTAAGTTCTCCTTTATCACCTAAGTGGCACAAAACATTTTTAAATACGAAGTCAAAGCACTTTCTGCTTACCATCTTTGCTAATGTACCTTCCCTATTAGAAGTTAGCAAAAATAGAGTCAATACGGCAAAAGAAAAACACACACTTCTGATTTCAAACCACTGGGTCACCACTGCTTCTGAACGTCACCTGGAAAACGAGAAGGGCATAAGCTGCGCTAGAGACATGTTGCTGGACAAAAATTACTGCAATCAGGTGAGGAAGTGAAAAAAAAGCACAAAACTTAGTGTAGGTGTGTTAGCATCTGCTAAAGCACCAACAGACTATTTCTAAAGAAAATTAACATGACATAATAAACCATCTGCTTAATGGGAAGACTAAATGGAGTCTTTCACCATTTGAAACAAAAACATTATAAGCAAGGTGAAAGAGCAGGCAAGCTCCTGGCTGCAAATCTAGATCCGTAAGGTGTGCAAATAAGCACAATTTATAATTAGATGGAAAAAGCCAATTCATTCCACAGATTTTATTGAGATATCCATATACACAACTGTAATGTTCATATTTACAATTATCTCAGGCCTCTAATAAAAAATTATCTTTTCAATGAACACTGAAAACATGGAAAAGGGATATGTTTTCTTCCAAGGAATAAAAAGGCCATTAAGTAATTAAGTACAGACACTGGTATAACTGTGTGGTTTTATAATCTATCCTCTTATCACCCAATTCTGGTACTAAAGTAGTATTTGGAATGCAGAGAAGAAACCACATCTGCAGACTAACTAATAGAGAATGTCACAACACTTATAAACAGAATACATCTTCTTAGCTGGGGGGGGAGGAGAGGGGAGGGTGTTGTGGAAGGCTAAAAGGCCAATGATCATGTAGAGGGACAATATTGGGCATAGCAAGACCAGGGTTTCACGGGGGAACTGTGACCACGCACACCACATACAGACGTGAAGTAAATGCAGTTTTTAGTTCAACATACTCTTGCATTACATCTTTTCATAAAGAGAAGGGGACTGTCAGAGCAAGATCGAGTTAAAAGTATGATATAATTTTGTTTCAGGTTGCAATATCTGAAATTTACAGCTGTAAAATAATCTGCCTCAGAGAATACTTCTGAATCTTTGAGGAAAAAAAGCTTTGTGTTCATTTTTATTTATGATTTATTACTGTCTTTTAGAACACATTCATTAGATCTGTCCTAAACCATTTATTTCTCATGTGCAGAGGGCAATAAAAGACAGAAAAAAAGGGCTAACTTAGCTTTTTTCTTTTTTTTCTTAAATTAAAAAAAAAAAAATCAACTTGCTTCCCACCTAATTTTTAAATAAAACATCAAGTGGAATAATTTTATTTGCATACCATGTTGGCTTCTCTCCTTGACCTCAATGTATTCATTGAATTTGATCTACCTTCCTGAACTGAACATTTGCTGAACTTGTTCACTGACATTTTGTCAAGTTTTACTTCTTATAGGTCTTTTATATTAAGTTGGATCATTTGCAGAGAGTAGCATGTTACTTGTAGCATTTTCTGATTCTTCCTTCCTCAAACAAATCTCTACTTCTGTCAAGATGCTCAGTTGCACTGCGTTTGCTGCTACTACTCAGTCTTTTTGTAAGTATTTTTATAATAACTTCTATAAAGTCAGCCCATTTTTCCTGAGCTGCTGTGCATTACAGGTTATGCATGCCTCTTTTAGTTTCATTCTTTTGAAAACACATTTGTTTAACCATTTCCTTCCTGATACATGATTAATTATTAAATTAAATAAATGTACAAATATTTGTCCACAAGTACTTACTACTCCAAATGAGGAACTTTTCAAGTAAAAGCAGACAAAATAAAAATTGAGTATTGTTACCACCACATCTCTAGCTCCTACGAGTTGATACAAAAGTATTTTAGTTATCAATTGCTTACTGCTTTTTACTAGTCCACAAGGTTCTTCTATTTCAAGTGTCCCTTGGAATAAAAATAACAAAGATTTACTGTTTGTTTGATTGATATGATGTGATGCAATTTAGTAATGATTTGTTGCCATCTAGAAAAGAACTTAAACAGTCTTAATTTGAAGTCATTGACTTCAGCCAGACTGCATATGTGCTCAAGATTCCAGTGGTATAAAGAATGGATGTGCTGCAAACTTTTGGTAATTTTTTTCTTCACAGAAAACCAAACAAAAGCATATTTTCTTCCTAAAACAACGTGTACTCATTTCAAAATTTGGAACTCCTGTTTTTGCTTCTAATTGGCAGAGAAAAAAAGTCAGGAAAGACAGAAAAATCCTACCACTTGCCTAGGAGTTATCCCTATGCTGAATCACTGTTATTGCCCTACTATAGGGTTCAGCTCTTCCTAAATTAAAACTTCTGTCAGTGACAGCTCATAAAGAAGGCAAAATCCTTTGATTCCTCTGTAATACAGGAAAAGAAACATGAAATACCCTGTCCCTCATATTGCTAATTCTTTAAGCTGTTTGCATAAATTGACTGAACTCCATGTTAGATAAGTCAGCTGAAAAAAAGGGCCAAATCAAAAGCACTAAAACTCTTTGTTAACATTCGCTTGTATAATAAACCATTTACTTATCACCCCAGAACAGTTCACCTATGGCTTTTACCATTTCCTGTATATTTATTGGTCTGCATGTCGATTATGTAGGAGTATTTTCATGTCCTATTCACAAGAGGAGAATATACTGTAGCAATTGCAGTATCTAATGATTGCAGTAGGTGTACCATTATTATGCCCTTGGTACCCAAGCCTCCCTCTGGCATTTTTAAAAGCTGCTGTTGCTAGTAAGCAAAACTCTCTAAAGCATTACTGGAAAGGAACTCTGAAAAGTCAAGGTAGATTTTTAATGTTGCCACAAAGTGAAAGAAAGCTCAAAGGAAAACAGCAAACAACGAGAATCCAAGTCATTAATATCCAAATAATTTTCAGTGCAAAGATAGTGGAAGTCTGCAAAAACAATGGGGTATTTTGCTCGAAGAGTTATTTTTAAGGGAGTTTAATTATAAACTGTCTGATGTGCTCTCCTTTGAGCACAGCTTTGACTTACTTGTTTCAACTTCAGTGGCACAGCATTCATTTATGGCACAACTTCTTAGAGCAGAATGGCAACAAATGACATGGCAAAATCCATTATTCTAGTGCTCTTGCAGAGAGAAACAGAAATTTCAGACCAAAGCTTCTTTCATGGTGATCCTGTCACCCCTTCAAAGTCTAGGAGCCAAGCTCAAGCAGATAGCTAAGCCACCTGCTTAAAACAGACAGGGGAACTGAAAACTATTCTCTGCAACTGAAAAGATCATTACTGTACACAGAAATGCCTTATCTAACAGTTTTTTAAGTATCCCCACTACCATCTGGACTATGGATTACAGATTTATATATTATAGAGCTCTTGCCCGTCTCCCTTGTCTCCTTGCTAAACAGAACCCTTGCCATTTTTTAAAGAGGCACCAAATAAATAAAGTTACAACAATAAAAAAAAATAAAAATTAACTTATCAGTGAACAATATTTGGGGAGAGGCAGAATGTGTATTTGCAGTGAAAGAAAATTATTTAATGTATTAATTGCGATATATGAGTGAAAGGGCTCCACTGATCACAACCACTGTGACAAATAAAACTGCTTCCAAAATACCAAAGAAAAGGCAAAGATATTATTTGTCACTGCACTGCTAAACAGTCACTGTAGAGTAACAGTTAAAGAGTAGAACACCATCCTGCTTAGTGCACTGTATTTTCTCCTTCCTCATGCATTAAAAATGTATTTGTCAGAGTCGCCCGTGACTTCATGAAAATATAGTTTCACTTTTCACTATCATTTTGTAACAAAGAAGCAAGCAGAAAGGGGACAAATTTATTAGTTAATATACAGAAATATTTAAACTATAAACCTGTCATGATTCAGATATGTAAATTGACTCCTTCCAATATTCTCTCATTTCCTCCACAATCCATAGCTTTTCAGAGCTTGTCAAATCATTCTTTTGTCCTCTAAAGTATTCTGGAACAGTATCTTCTGATGACAGTGACATTTAGTGATGACAGTAAAGCTGATAAACTGATTATTGGGTTGCTATCACTTCCTATTCTCCACCCCCATTTCTATAAAGCTAGAATAAAATAAAAAAAAAAATCTACTACCTGTGCTGCATTAAGTAGTTCTTTTAGCCTTTCCTGTAATATTAGTCTCAGTAAAACTGAGCCATCTGCAGACTGAAGAAAAATTACACTAACCTGAACTGCTGTTTCTTGTCCCTATAAAAGTACGCTCACGTCTACATTATATCAAGGATAACATTGTGCTACTAATATTATATTTAGTGAGCAAGAGATTCATAGCGGATTCTGCTATTTAAAATAGCAGAATGTTGGCTATCTTGGTTGTCAAGGAAGAGACCCTTGTAAAGCTGCAACTTCATTTGAATGGAACAGAACAGACGGGAACAGAACAGAATAGAACAGGGCACCAGGGAGAAGAGCTCAGCATCTGTCTCTCCACTTCCCCTCCTCAGGAAGCTGAACACAGCAGGTCTGAGGTTGCCCTTCAGTCTCCGTCTCTCTAAAGCCAGAGTCCTCAGCCATCCCTCACAGGACATTTCCAGCCCTTTCACCAGCTCATTTGCCCTCCTCTTGACACATTCAAGTAACTTCACATCCTTCCTAAATTGCGGGGCCCAGAACTCCACACAGCAGCCAAGGTGAGGCCGCACCAACACTGAATACAGCAGGATAATCACCTCTTTTGACTGGCTGGTGACGCTGTGTTTGATACACCCCAGGTTGCAGTTGACTCATATTGACCCTGCTGTGAACCAGCACCTCCCCATCCCTTTCTGTAGGGCTGCTTTCTAGCCACTCCTCTCCCATTTTATGCTTGTGGCTGACACACTTTCTACTAGCTAGTCTTTCCTTCAAAATCCTTCTGTGTAGTAGTTGAAAACTGAAAGCTCTTTTACCTTTCGCAAATGCTTATCTTCATATCTTTGACAAGTATTCTTAAAACAGATAAAGCAACATGCAAGCCAACTACAATTGACTTCTGCCTGAAGACTGTTAGCCTCATATTTGCAAATGTTCTTTTTTTTATTAAGCTTAAATTTCATTCTGATCGTAGTGAATTTAGTAGGCTGCAATCTGAGTTTTAAAGTCAAGTTAAAATGTGGCAAAAAGAACTGTTTCAGAGATCTTACCATGTTTCTGATAATTGTATAAATATTACTTACTCTTCATTAGGGAAATGCAGGCAGGAGAATCCAACTCAGAGCAGCCCTGCAAGTCACTAGATCATCTAGGAACAGAACAAATCAATCCTAACTCCCCGTTGCTTCCAGTCTACTGTATAATGTGCTGGTTAGCTATACTTTAAAAGGGCTTGATTAATGAGTGCATATGCAGGAGGAGACTTAATCAAATCTTCCCTTTGCTCCAGCTGGTGAAGGCACTCATGTTTTTGTTAAGTGAACTTTCCTCCTAATTGGCACTGTCCTCTCACTTCTCAGAAGACAGTGTTTCTAGAAGCCTGACTCCACAGTCCTCTCGGTTGGTGCATACCTGTGCTTGCTAATGAAAGTACATCAATTTCTATCAGCTACTAGTCAAGTCCATGAGTTTAAATACAAAAAAAAGTCTTTTATGCCTGCTCATGGCAAGAGTCCTGATCAGTATAAGATCTCTGTGTATGTATTGTGATGTCAGTTATGGACTAACAAAAGTTAAGACTGCATTTATTGTCTTCTGTGAAGGCAGATCAAGATCTTAATTAGAAAAGAATATAATATTTTTCTATTTGACACCTTCAGCTCTTGTTTCTATATCACTATTACTTCAGAAATATAAGATACAGCTAAACATGTCAGGACATTAAATCTGCTTCTTATTTAATACATTCAGAGACCTCCTAGCTATACACTTTAGCAGCTCCGCTATTTCAAAAATGCTGTAAAATTTTATTATGTCATTTTGATCAATTTTACACTGAGGAAACAACAGCAGATGTTCTACTTCTTTCTCAGTAGAACAAAACCAGGAAAGTAACATGTGCTTCCCCTGTCAAAGGTGAACCATTCTGATGTGTCCATCTGAGTGAGCATTAGACAGCCAAAACTAAATAACTTTTAATATAAACTCCAGGCTTTGCAAAAAATGGAGACAGTATTCCATTCCTGTAATCTTCTTTCTTGCGTGCACAGTGTCCTGCCATCTCAATTCAGCTTCCTGGAATTTATTTCACTTTACATTTCCAACTTGCAAGATTCCTTTTTTCTAATAAAGGTATCAATGCTGATAACTTTTTCCCCAAGAATCTTTTCTCTTGACAAAAAATAGAACATCCTCTGTTTCTCAAAACTTTGATCTGTGTGTCAGTAAAAACCCCACATCTTTAAGCTCTATTCCTATTTATACAAAACATGAAAGATGATGTAAAGACGCAAACATGAGCGAAACCCTAAACTACTTTTTACCACTACTTTTACACAACCACGAAAATGCAAAAATCTTCCTCCTGGTTTTATTATACTTCATTACTCCTCAAGTCCCTTTTTCCTTTCCCCTGCACCTGCACAATTTTTCAGTAGTTTTTAGTATTCCATATTTCAAACCAATATACAGAGAATTTTGCTTTCTGAGAATTGTGCTGTTGCTTGAGTGAATCGAACTAATATTCTAATGACTGAACGATCTCCCATTAATTCTTGTAAATTTGATGCTTTCTACTTACTTTATATCCCCCAACCAAAACAAAATTACTCTGAAAGAAGTTTTCTGTGTTTCCTTCCCTCTCTCTGTCTAATAGGTTGAGACATATAAATGACAAGCGGTGTGATGCCTACAACAGTGCAAAATAAAATTCACAGATGTACTGCCAGACATACTACTTTATTGCAAAAAAAAAAGGAAAGAAAAAGGAAAAAAAGACGACAAAAAAAGCTACAATCTTGCAACTATTTGGTGAAAAGTGACTACAATCAAAATAAAGCTGTTCAGGCAGTATTTGCAGCCCTTTTGAATTTAATTCTTTACAGCATTCATTCACAGCATCAGACACTAGATTAGGACCTCAAAATTTATCTCTAGAAAATCCAAACCATTTTTAACATCACTTCAATAAAATAAAAATAAAATCCAACACAGCAAGGAAATCAAGGTGGTTTAAGAATTCAACTAAATTATAGTCCATTAACATTATTTTACCACAATCAATACCCAGTTTTAAAAAATGTTTGAAGAAGGGAAAGCATCATGAAAAGCGTAGATCTATCATTCCTGTTTAGAGAAGAGATTGAGAAGTTGAATATAAAAGCACATCAGATTCTTCATCCAGCTGCTGTTTGCTATGTGACCTTGCCAACTGCAAGTTGTGCCACGTGCAAAGTGACTCAATATGCAGACTTTCTGAAGCTGAAGTACCAACAGCTGAGATGGGAAAGACTGGGGAAGAAAAGGTCAAAGAACCTCTTTATCGCACATGCATACACACCATGTACCTTCTCATCAATGGATCACAGCATGTGAATCACTATTCTGGTAGTCTGAGATGATTGAGTTCATAGTTAAGGAAGCAAGTAGCCTTTTCCATGCCCACCTCAATCCAGTATTACTCAGTACCACTCATTCTGAAGCACTTCTACTAACTCTTGCAGAAAAGGCTTTATATTGGTAGTCTACATGTTGAATGATTATGCTTCCCTAGAAAAGGCAAATGCATTAATCTAAATGAGAAAAAGAAAAAAAAAAAAGGCAAGCCAAAAAAACCGCCAAAATCAAAGAATTGCAAGTAACAGATTAATTAGTATAGAGCGGGCCATGTACTGAGCATGTTTTGTGGATATTCGATTAGCACTTTTCTCAAGAACACAGGGCACTCACTGGGGGAATGGGTGCTTCAGAAGGCCTGGAGTAGGTTTTCTTACTACAGGTAACCTTGCATGTCAGAAAGAACAGCAACTAACATTACATGTTTTAATTAAGTAAAACACTTGCCTGAATACACCAGTTGCATTTTATTTCTGAATTGCAAATTTTAATTCTATCTCTAAGTATAATATCCTGACAGAGCTGCCACATAGACTGGTAAACATCCTCACAAAGGATGTCTCCTTAGCAGGAGCCCTGAGACATCCCTAATAAGCTCTGCTGAAACCTTGACAGGGAGTAGTTGGCAGGACAAAGAAACCTTCATAGGTGTAAGACAGAAACCTTGGTGGGTGCAGGACAAAGAAACAGTGATAACAAACTGGCCTTTCAGGAAAACAGGAGGCAGCAACAATTATTTGGGAACTGATGTCCTACACTCAGTTACACCAAAAGTGATAGAAAGTAAACTGCTTACCCACCTGAAATGACCTTCTCTGCACAAGATCTCCTGGACAGCCTGGACACTGGCTGGGGAGACCTGGCTGACTCTGGACTCCAGGACATGGGTCAGGTTTGAAGTGAGGCTTTTCTGTTATTGATTTGCCCCACTGCTGGGAATGGTTTGCTGAATGTCATGGTGGTAACACTTCACATAATATATTTATAGGTACACACAGGTAAACATTCACAAGTATATACTTATTTCACTAGTTGGAATTCTGTAATAAGTTTTAATATATATATTTGTTTTTCTAGTGGCAATTTTGTACTGGCTTGTTGTGTGTGCGTGTATGTGTGTGTATACTAGTGTGTGTACATCTTTACTAACAGTAGTTTTGTAGGAATTCAAAATGATTACTACAAACCCAGATCAGAAACCTGGATCCCCATGTCTTTGTCTATTACAGAATCTCGAGACCCCCATCCTCACATTCTTTACACACCTGTGGGTCAGGTAATTCTCAAGAGCTGTACCACTACAGGGCTGAGAAACTTTCCAGAAAAAATTTGGCATCCGTTTATCTCTTTATAGGGCCAATATTTGATGCTTATACTGACCTATCAATGCCCTCTTCTGGAAACACTGTCAGCCAGCCTGGACTAAGCATTTAGCTTCCACTGGATGCGGGGGAGAAGTGAGGGAAGGGGATCTTTTGTTCACTCTCAAGCCTTTAGCAGATATTTTACTACCTCTTTGAAAACTTGTAGCAACACAGCCCTACAATAAGTCCAATTATCATAATTTGCCTCAAGATAGACTGTGAGAAACCCTGACTTGAAAAATACACAAGTTGTTAAAGACAAAAATTGTCCAATTATTATGAAAATTAGCTAAGTGAATAAATACATCTTCTTAAAAAGCAGGATACCTAAACAGATATAACAGATTTACTGTACATACTGAAAAAGTATTTGTGCAAAGATGTTTATAAAATATGCCACTCTTTTATTACTCAGTATTAAACCAGACATGGCATAATAATTACCATTACTGCTGACTGTTTGAACTTTTGAGCTTTTACTCTAAGCTGACTGTATTTAAAATAATCCTGCCTGTAAGAATTTCTTCCTTCAGAAGTGAAAATAAATGTTACTTCTGTGTACATTACTTATCCCCTCAAATCTTTTCAATAGCTTATGGCCTTGTCTCCATCAAGGAGCTGAGCAACTTTCCAGGAGCTTCTGTACTCCTTCCATCTCTAACACAATGATGGCTCTCTGCCTCAGGCAAGTTCCCTCTCTTGCATCCCTCTCTTTAAAATACTCTTTATCCATACTACCTTTTAAGCCTAGAGCTTCCTGGTATATTTTACTTTTCCTTTATTTTCTCTTTTTTGAGGCTTCCCTCAGAGTGTCTGTGTTCTAAGAGGCTTCCTACTTCCCTCAGCACCCCAAGATGCTTCTCTTTCCAAGTCTGTGCTGTATGCACTGGGAAGGCTTCTGTCTGTCTAACAACACAGTCCTTTGTGAAGACTTCTGCCATAAACACGTGCTGAGTGTTTTGGTGGTGTGCTTGACACTGCAGTACCTTGCCTATTAAACTCAGTCTGGAATAAGGATTTGCAGGACCCAGTCCTGCAGGACCCAGTCCAAGGACTGCCTGTTGGATTTAGGGCAATGATTGACATGTGTTCAGCTTTTTCTGTGTGTTCATTGGTGCCTTCTGATGAGTTTGATACAGAGTGTGAGTGGAAGCCACGTTATGAAATTAAAGGTAACAGAGCACAGGTAAAAGAAAAATTCTATTCCCTGAACCACACTGAATGCTTCGCCTATTTTTGTAAAAAATACCATTTTCTAACACAGAGATGCTCTCTTAGGCTTGATGCTGTTACCTGGGTAAGGTAGGTAACTTGCCAGAAGATCTCTGATCATATTTATCACGTCAGCCTGCTTCAGCCAAGATGTTAGCCTGCACTTTTCTCACTAGTACCTCCACTTTTCTTCAGGGAAAGGTATTTTCTAATTTCAGATGGATTCAGAACATTGTTTCCATCACTTTTATCAGTGGCTAGAGGATTAGCTTTCACTCAGTCTCCTTCCACACATCCAACCTTAAAAGAATATCTCCTTACCAAGCCAGAGCATGCCTTCTGTATTTCAGGGACACAAATGTGATACAACCCTCCAAACTAATCATGCTGCATGTATTTAAACACAAAACTAACAGAAACACAGCATTCCTAGTACCAGTGAAAAAGAGATACGTGAGAAAAGGAACACTCCCCACTAGAAAAAAGCCAAAGGCTTCTGCATTATTTTATGAAGGATAGAATGTAAATTAAAAATTCCCTGCTATCTATCCCAAAATTTCTATTACTCAGTCAGCTTAACATTTGGAAGCTTTCTTCTCCCTTAGAAGTAATGTAAGAATAAGTGACTGCACATTCCAGCATAGTGCATCCCAGCCCTATGAGACAATACTACAAAGTAAATCCATTTAGCTCTGCCTGTTCTTTTCTTTTATTTTCCCAAACACTTGGGGAAAAAATTATCTACTTGCCAATGGAGGGACAGTATATGGGTAATTTCTTGGGAAAGTGGTTACAGGAATAATGATGGTTACTCTAACTGTCAACAGTTTTTTGTTCTCTAGCAAGAATTTAGTTGGATGAATTGCCATAATGTTACATTTCATGTGCATTAGAAAAGTCTCTATATGCATACAAATAATCTTTTTTTCCCCCAAAGCACATAAGATATAGAAACGCTTCTGTACCACAAAATGATCTGCAGAGTTGAGGAAAGGCAGGTGGGGAGAGGTAGACAAGAAACAATTTATACGATTCCTGATTAAGGAAAAGAGGAATTTGCATCTTGTCCAAAGACACTCTAAGTAGAGGAAAAGACCTCAATCAATTTAACAAAAGCTTTTTAGCTTCTACAGCTGTGTCTAGAAGAAGGGGGGAAAGTTGCTGCATGATAAATGGTGCAGAGTATAGAAAAGAAAGTTTTACACCACAGAGAGATATTTTCATTGTTGTAAAAAACATGTTTGTACCTGTCTGAGGCCATAGTCTTTTTTTAGCTATATAAAGCTATTTTTATAGTTGTTTCTGTACTCATGCCAGCTGAATACAACTTCTTTGAATGATAACATGTCAAAGACTTTTAAAGTTAATGAAAGTCTTGCTGCTAAAAAATGTAATTTCTACAATTACTTCCAAGTATTAGCAATAATTGCCTTTATGCTGATGTATATCTGACATGTTTTCAAAGGTAAACTTGAATTAGTTTTACAAAAATAGAGATAATATGGACAACAGATTTTTTTATAATCTAAGACTAAGAAATATTTTAATATGTTTTCTAAGAGTTTCAAAGGAAAAAAGAATTTTCAACAAACCATTAAGGAATTTATCTAATTACCAATCTTTTTTTTCCTTTATTTGGAAAATAATTGAATGCTTTGTACATTTTGATGCGTGAAGATTGTTCCCAAACATGGCAATCATAAATTTTATTTTTAAATTATTTTTCTGCATTCTTATTGGTCAGAAGTAAGCTTTGGCCATAAATTATGGACAATATTGTTTAAGTTGTATGCATGAAGAAACAGCAATTTTTTAAACAATATACATGATTTTTTTTTAATGTTAGGCTTGTCAAATGAAAAAAAGACCCTATTAATTATCTGCAATCCAATATTGCCACATGGACAATTACAAAATGAAGCTGTTGATAAGCAAGAATTGATTCTTGATTATCATCATTCTGTTTCTTGCATATTACTTGCAAAATAAAAACAAGTACATATTAAATCCAGTCAGAACAGTAATACCCTCACAGAAAGCTAGTCTATTTTAATAATGCTGATGTGAAATGTGTGTAAAATTAACTCTGAACTGCCAGGTTTTCCTAAAAATGAGCTTTTTTTATGGGCAGCTTTCTCTAGATGAATAATTTATAAAATGTTGAGTAATTTTTATGACAAAGTGAAATAGAAAAATAATAGTCTGGTATCTTCTAACTTCTGATGCTTTATCTGATCTTGTATGCTTCCTGAAACCAATGATACAGCTACAATCCTTAATCAGAGGCATCAGAATGTGATTCTTAACTGTTTTTACTCAGATGTTATCTGACATACATACATTTACATTTATTCCTATCAATATTGGTTGTAACATTCAAAAAATTATTCATTGTCTTGGTAAGAGCTTACTTAAGGTGTTACTTTACCAAACCAGATGTGAGACAAAAACAAATGTTCCATTTTGCCTTCCAGCTGCAAGTAAATTCCCACTGAGTCAGGTTTTTTTGTTATAAAAAATGAGGCATTAAGTACGAAGAATAGCTCAGATGAACAATTTCCTTCCACAGAAAGTTAAATTAATTGCAATTCAGCAAATTTATTATGTCTATAACAAAGGCAGGGCTATTTAAGCTGACTGGGAAATCCTGTATATGGAACATAATTTCCTTCCACTATTGCTTTAAAGCTATATAAAATATACATGCCAAATTAATTTATTCTAAATAATGACTTGTTGCAACCTGACAATTCTTCTGACCTGTCATTTAGGCAGTATCTGCCTTTACTCCCAGCAATCTCTCAAAAGTGTGCTGTGCAATGGCCTACATGCAATAACACTTCATCTTAAGCATATATTGAATTTCAATCTGTTTCAATTCTTTGGTACAAACTAAGCTGAAAATTTTATTTACATATGCAGATCTACTTTCGTTGTACATCTGGAGAGAAGATGACACCTACTTCTCATGCTACCACAACACAAAGCTTAGACTTGCCCCTCTCCCTCCCCAAAAAAGGTTTGTCTTTAATGCACTGTGCCAATGTGATCCATTAAAACACAAGTTTTTCAGCTTTACCTACCTAGGCTAGTATCATCTGAAAAAAAAAGTATGTTGAGGTTGGGCAAATTGATTCAATATCAGATTAATTTATCCAGTAGATAGATTTAATGCTGCTCATGCAAAAAGTAGTTGTGTGCGTCAGTACTGAGTTTATTTTAGTCCATGTTTCCTGCAATGACATGAAAAAACCTCCTAGGAGCCTACGTACCACTTACATAGCAGTTACAGAGAAGGATAGAATAGGCAAACAATTAAAGGGCTACATATTTAAAAGTCAGACAGCAATTTTGACAGAATAGATGGAGAAAAAATTTAGAAAATTTGAAATAAGATTTCCTTCCCCCTCCCAATAAAGCATTTTTGTCTTTATTACAATGAGCAAAAAATTAAGAATCATTATGATAAAAATATTTCCTGTTTTCTTCCTATCCCCAAGAATAATGTGTTTCACCAGCTGGATGGAAACCAGAACTGTTTTCAATTTTTGTTAAGGACTGAACAAAGAAGATCGATCTTTGTTGAGCTTTATAAATCAAAACAACTATACTCAAGCATTGTATTTAGTTTCACAGAAAAGAATAGAAATTGCAACTTGAAGAAAGAGGTTAAAATGGAAGAGACTGGAGGTGAAGCTGCATTGAAGATACATCAAACTGGAAACCATAAAATCAGTTTTTGACTCTAGAAACACATTCAATCACTGTTTCTAAAAGTTACACCCCTTAGGTCCATGCTGCCGTCAAACTAAGTGTAGACCCTGTTTAGCTTTCTGTTAGTGCTAAACACTCACATCACCTTAAGCACTAACAGCAGAGAAATGAACACAGGTAAATATGGTGCAAGGGAAATAGAATACAGCAAATGTGTAAACATAATAAAATGAAACATGAAAAAAAAAAAGTCTGCACATTTGGTTCCTTAGATCTCCCATCCGAGTTATACAAAAGAAAAGGGCTATTATAAAACCACAAGAAAACCTATTTAGACAGAAGTGTTCCCATTCTGTTTGTACACAAGCATGTCCTTGGGTCAGCATGAAACATTTATGAAATACAGGCATACTAAGCAATAAGCCCATTCTGAGTCTTGTCAAGCATATATTCTCCTCATAGGGCGTAACATTATGCCTGCTGGTGCAACCATACATAGAAGTAAGTGTTAATACTCAGTAAATATCAAGTGTCAATTCTACTTAGAAGTATGCTTTATAAGTAAATCAATCAAAAGTAGTTTCAAACTTGACAGCACATAATTATATTTATTTTATGATGGAAGCATCTGATGCTACATCTTTGCTACAGAAGATTCTCATCTTTGAGCTACAGAAATCTATGTGTTTAACTAGTCTCTTTTATTTCTATTATCCCTTAGTGCAAAGCCTTGGAGACTACAGTGCAACTTGTTCTTAATGGGCCTGCCACAGCTCTGGAGCTAGGACCCTACTAAACCACTGCAAATATTTATTGCAGTTGTACCGGTTTTGGCTGGGACAGAGTTAAATTTCTTCATAGTAGTTTGTATGGTGCTGTGTTTAGGAACAGTGACCAAAACACTGCTGATAAGACACAGAGGGATGTTTTAGCTATTGCTGAGCAGTGCTTGCACAACGTCAAGGCTGCTTCTGCTCCTCACACCACCATATCAGTGAGTGGGCGGGCTGGGGGTGCTCAAGTACTTGGGAGGGGACATATCTGGGACAGCTACCCCTGACCATATGACATTGTACTGAGCAACAAAACCTGAGGGGAAGAAAGAGGAAAGGAAGCAGTGAATGAATTCCTTGTTTTGCTTTGCTTGTGCAGAGAACTTTTGCTTTACCTATTAAACTGTCTTTATCTCAACCCATAAGTTTTATCACTTTTACCCTTCTGATTCTCTCCCCCATCCCACTGGTGTCAGTGAGAAAGCAGCTGGGAGTGACTGGGCTTACACCAGAACACCAGTTCTATCAGGCTGCAATCAGTCAGCATGACATGTTACAGCAATTTTTAGTATTTATGACATTGGTTCTAGGTGGTAAAAAGATTTTAATCTTTGATATTTCTATGAGAACACATCAGAGGAAATCATGAAGATTCTACTCAGAATTCTACAGAAAATATACTGAAAGAGTTTATGCCTTAAAGGCCTCATAAACTTGCGTGTTAAAAAAGTGCAACAGGTGAGACCAGCGAATTGGAGGACATCCACTAAGTACTGACACCCAAACCCTGTGTCAAATGGCACTCTGTCAACAAAACAGGAACAGTATTGAAGGATGACTTTAAAGAATAAATGTGTAGCTTTGTGATTTTTGATGCAGAGAGAAAGACAGGAAAAAGCACTTCTTATGAAGCTAACGAAATGGAAAAGCTGAGTCCTGTTTTGTTTTACAGCGTTCCTGCAGCCACACAAGTAGCTGATGTAACTTTCAAAATTGTTTGAAGTTCACCAATACCTGCCAGTATTTCTGAGCTGTGGGTGCTTACAGTATGTGAGCCCTGGTTCACTGAAGTCCAAACACTGAGGTGCCAGCAAGATGTCCTAAATAAGTATCACAGAGGGATATATTTGAATGGGTGGCTCTGTTCAGCATTGTATTTTCTATGCTGGACAATGAATTGAGAGTTACTTTGGTATACCCTAGAATTCAAGATGATCTAATTTTTCTACTCCTGTTATCGCCATTAGTCTAGGTCTTCTGAAGAACAGCTGATATTTGAATTCCCACTCTGCTCAACTATGTTGACTTCTGAATTAAAAACTGCAAGGACTTCTCTTTATCATATGATGACAAAAGCTGTATGGAAGATATTCAGCATTATATTCCAGCAAATCAGAATACGGATCTATGCTACACAGCTAACAACAAAGAAAAAGACAGAGTCTGATTTATGAAGGAGGACCTAGAATTCCTCAAGAGATGACCAGTAGAGAAATGTGGACAGAAAAGAACTAGTATGGTTGGTGGCTGAAAATACTTCAGATGGTGAGTTCGTAATAGAGATAGATGGTTGGCCCTGTTCTCAGAAGAAAGAACAATTGGCCTATAAAATGATAATAAAAGAGCATTTTAAAAAGTAGAAATGATAGCAGTGTAAAATTTAAATTATTCAGAGAAATAGAACCTAAATTGCATCTATTTGAAGTAATAAGACCAGCAAGTACGCTGCACTAGACTATCTGAAATGTAACTAAATTCAATGTATACATTAAATTGCAAGGGAATAGAAAGAAAACTACAGAACAAGTGTGTTTTAAGTCAGAGAAGAATCTCAGCAACACAAATTTTATTAAAAGAGAAGTTAAGTCAGGAAGAAGACACATACTATCAAGGCTGGGTACCGTTTAAACCACGTGGAAGTAAACAGAGTAAGGCAGAAAATAAGAATAAGTGAAAAGAGAGGAATTGAGAACGATTAACTGAACATACAAGATAGTATTGACACTGACTACGGGAGATAGAAAGTAAATAATACAATGGTGCAATGCCACAGCTCTGTGACATTTGCCTGGAAAGGTAGATTGACACAAGGACTGAGAAAATACCTTACTGGAACGTATGAATATCAGTGAAGAAGGCTGAGTGAAAGATATACAAACAGTAATTAAATTAGAATCTTAGCATGGATGAGGAGATATAAAAGCAGGCAGTGAAATAAAAATAGCACAGAAAATAAAGATGAATTGCAGGCAAGTCTTTAAAAAAACCCCGGGGTATGAGCAGCATGATGAAGAGACAGTAGGACCATTAAGGGACAAAAGTGACATTGTGGTGACAGATGAAATCAAGTTGCTGAGAGACTGAAGTCTCTGTCAATTTTTTAAATAGTGAAAGCTGAAGGTGATCTCCTGAGAGAGATATCTTTCTGATGGAGAAGTGCTTTACTTACTATTTTCATTACCACAAGGTAGAAGAACACTTGATAACGGGGTATGACTTTAGGCGTGGACTAAATATTTAATATCTTGGAATAAATTAGATAGTTCATTTTGCTGGTAACCAAGACCTGAAAGATGCACTGAAACAATAAGAAGGTCACAGACCTAGAAATTAATGAGGAAAACAGGTAGACTTTTGGCAGGTGGATTTATCATACAACATTGAACAAACTCCAAGAGATATCCAGTATGTGCAGATATCCCCATAGATAAGAAAAAAAACAACAAGATGAAGAAATAGTTCTGTCTTCAGCTGCGAGGACACATTAGTAAGAGAAAGAGATTATACAACACGCAGTGAAGTAAGGGCCAGCCACCCCATGAAAAGAGGATTGCACCTATCAGACATCCTCCAAGCACGCTATTGAACTGGAAAGCAAAAATGTGAAGTAATGGATATAATTTGTCTGAAGTGAGAAACAGACTCATAGTGTAAGATTCATGCCCACAGTGAGGTTTGATTGCTTGTGTCAGTGTCACAGCTAAAAAGAGTTATTAAAATCAATTAAAGACTACTTATGGACAAAAGAAAAGGTCTTAGCAAGAAATAATTATTAAAAATGGAAGAAGATAAAAGGTGAACTTACCTGTGCCAAAAAGCTAAGTATTGGCTTGGGCTATTGCTCTTTACATATGAGTATCCAGGGTAATGAATATTTTCCAAGTACAATGGAACAAAGTAAATACTTTCAAGATGGGAGTGAAGCATCCTCATTGGCAAAGCACGGTTAAGAGGTGAACCGAAAGTCTCTACTTAACTGTCATAATATGCAGATGATAGGTCTCACAAGAAAGTGTGCAGTAAAGTGAAAATTATAACTACTGTAAGAAAAGAGTGTGGCAGTATGCCCCTCTCATCCCATTCTGCTTAAGCAATGGGTCATGATACTCTCATCTGGGTTAAGCTGAGGGCTATAAATCTTGCTCAACAGCTAAGGGCTTGTTGACCATGTGCCAGCCAACCAAAATATGACTGGTATGCAAATATGACTATAAATCAATCATCTTACTTCATAAACAGTGGAGAGCCCACAGCCCGTTGAACTCTCCTGCATGACAGCTGGGCACC
This sequence comes from Pseudopipra pipra, assembly GCF_036250125.1. Lineage (NCBI taxonomy): Eukaryota > Metazoa > Chordata > Aves > Passeriformes > Pipridae > Pseudopipra > Pseudopipra pipra. Next base: position 21,755,679 of record NC_087552.1, on the reverse strand, counting down.
AGGATCTCCCCTTGAGGAGGGATGCCTCTCAAGGTTAGTCCTTGAGGTTGAGAGAATCCTTATTGTGCCAGATACTGGGTAAGTGAATTGGGAATAAGTTCACTGAAACTTTGAAATCTTACCTAAGTGATATAAAAGATTTATTGTGCACATACAATCCTTTAGGCATAAACCACTGACCAAGTCTGGATCCAGCCACATCTAAACTCTCCTCAGAAAAAAATTAAGAATGCAAGGGGGTCCTTTCTGAACCTCATGCCTCAATGGGAGTGTCTCCTTGACAGTTTTATCTGACCCTGTCCTTCATGAAGTAAATAATAAGGGTACTTTGCTATCTAATCTTGTTAAACCACTGTCACATTTACTATCAAATTTCGTTAAATCACTGTTTTATATCAATAAACTTATCGCTAATTCTCTCTTAAGAGTGAAATGTGTCACTGCATCCATGTACATACAATGGAAGTCCTCTTCAAAAGAAAAGATAAATGGTACTGCAAATTAGATTATTTTATTTCTGCTAGTTATTAAACAGCAAACAACCCTACATACATACCCCTATAACTTTCACATTCTGATAATTATTTGCAACCCACACAAGTGTTAACGGAGAATGTGGTCCTTCCTATGGAATTTTTATGGAATGGTTAACTAAAACATTGTGCTGAGTGTAGCTTGTTTTAACATATTCAGGTACCTTTAAATTAATTAGAACAAGTATTATTAGTTACCTAGCCACTATTTTCTTAATCATAGTTTGAGCTGCTCCCATCCCACTGATCCAGATTACAGTTAAAAACATGGCAATTAAACATGACTGTCCTCATATCTTAGAGACATGCACAGCCAAGGGCTTATTGAGACTCTCCAAACTATTTTTTAATCTTGTCCAAAAGTTGTTAACCACAGTGTAATTCAACTTCATTTCAATCATAGCAAAATTTTCAGGGCTTTACATATAGGAGGAAAAAAAAGTGAAAAGTAACAAAAGAGAAAACCATGAGAAAATGTCAGCTGCAGAAGATTCTTGACTTCCACTTATTATCCTGCAATGTTCTGTGAAGAGTTTAAGGAAAGACTGACTAAACTGTTTGCAACTAACCCTTGCTGATTGCTGTAAGAAAGTAAGATCAATTCCAGGAACAGAGTAAATCTTCAGGTAATATAGTAAAAGAAGTGACCTTGCCCTGACAGCTGGTAGGTCCATAGACCAAATAAGCTACTTCTTTTATTGCTATGTTACTGCACTAAATTTATCCAAAGCACCTCTGAGAAGGGTGGATTTCACAAGCAAACGAGCAAGAGTAGTAGGTATGGTTTATCTTCACTATCCTTTACAGCCAGTTGTAATTTTTGTAACAGAGAAGATAGTGGAAAGAAAGTTAAATGCAGCTTCACACCAATAAAATATTTTTAGGAAAATATATTGATTAAATGAAATTTTCATCAGAAAAAGTAAAAATAAACTTTCTTCTGCTAATGAAATTTTTTTCTGACTAATTCTGATAATTTAAACCATAATTTAGATGTCTTTACAGCAATCAAAAAAGATAATTTAGGTATAACACTATGATGATTTAAACATTTTTGCTTTATATTAAGAGTACTCAGAAGTTTTATTCTGTAGAAAATTTAATCTTATTCTTCTAGTTGGAATGGAAAGTAAAGTTTTTTGCGTTTGATATTCCAGGCATATAAAAAGCTCTACTTCTTCCTTGCAAAGAATGCAAATGGTCACATAAATAGGTGCAGGAAAAGTAAAAAGTGTAGGCAACAGGAGTTACTGCAAATAAATAAAAAGTTATTAACTGAAGCCAGGTATCAGTGAGAAAGAAAGAAATAAAGGGGAAAGTAAAAAAAGAAAGGGCAGGGTAAGATCAGTCAAATGTGAGGTGAGAAAGCAAGATATAGATGGATTTAGCCAGCAAGAATAAAAAACCTTCCTACCTTCATCACTCATTAAAAATCTGAGGCCTAGTCATTTATCAGGAACTGTGTGCATCTGCTTTTTGTGATATAGAGGCAACCACTTTCGTTTCTCTTCATTTATGTTAGCAAAGTAAGAGAAGAATTTTAAATGTCAGGCTATGGAATGAGATTACCTTACTGAAATCTCAGTACAGAACTGTAAAAATACAGTACATAACTTTGCATTTATGAATAGAAAGTTATCCTTCCTTTATCTGTATTATCTCTCCACCTTTATCTTAAAACCTGTATATGAAGTTTGACATATTTTTGGTCTCACAATACCAGTGAACACAAGTGTGCTGATTTTAAATAGATAAATAGGTAAAAGTGGCCTGATTTGACATTTTCCTGCAAATCCTAGTAGCACTTTTACATTAAGTAGATAATTTTGGTATGAGCTAGATTTCCGTTTGAGCTGTGTTCCTTTATAAGGTCAAAAAAAGTTGACCCTCCCTTAAGTGTAGACTACTTCTCATTTAGCAAATAATAGGCATTCTGCACCTGGGCTGTTAAGGTCGGCATTAGGTAACCGAGCCTTAACTTTGACTTGTAAATCACAGTATCCAAGCTACTTGAGCCAGCATAAATTGTTTAGTATCGATGATGCTGTACATGGGCCCAAAAATCTTGCTTTCCAAAACCAGGTGAGACTGAAAAAGGATATTAGCCCCAAATTCCTGAGAATATTCCTAAAGATGACCAATTTAGCTAAATCTGATCTTATACTTGTATAAAAATGTCATTCATGCCTGTGAACTTTGACTAAATACACTCAAGATGTCTAGAATTGAACTATAAATCTGTGCCTGGTCTGTTCAGCAGCAAACCTCTCCCTACATCACTGGCTTTCCTGAATCTATTGTGACACCAAATCAGCCACGGTGCCTTTTCATGACATCATGCTGGAAAACATTTAATGTTCAGGGCAACATGAACACTAAAATACTGCTACTGAAAATATGCAGTATGACAAACAAATCAGGAACACACTAGTGTTTTCTAATTTCACTGACCCATTATTTCCCATTTCTGACCATGTTACTTGAAAAGAAGAATTCTGTTTTATCAAGAGTATCATTGGCTTGAGACCAAGTAAAGCTACATTAATGGCTGACATTCCTTTTAAGAGAAAAACAGCTTGTGCCTATGGTGTTCATCATTCCTTGTCTGCACAAGGCTGGAGAGAAGCATCATTTTACAGATTATCACCCTGTTAGCACAAGGAAGGAGAAAGGATAATGTAACATAGATTATAAAATATAATTAAAGCTTGTATAGAAGAAACATCATTAAAATTATGTCAGCCTGCTATAAAAAAAAAGTAGATTAATTATAATGGGGCAGAGGGATGAGAAGAAAGTTGCAAGTAACAAACTTATCTCTAGATGCTCTGATTAATTTCACCCATAAAACTGTCAGTACACCATGGCACATATAAATTCCATAAATACAATTTGGATGACTTTGCAATGACGGTAGTCATGAATAATGTGAACACTATGTATCCTAGGACTGCATATGAAGATGAAAGCCTAAGGTCACAAGTTATGATCGCAGAGAAAGTACTGAATATGGAACTTGCATAAACACTTGGATCAATTATGAGCCACTGGTGAGGAGATGGATATGACAGAAGAATCCCTGCAATGGCTAAAAATACATTTTCTGGCATAAAAGGGGCTTATGTAGACCATCATACTATATATATATATCTTTATAATGCATACATATTATATTATAGTATGCATTATATTACATATAATCTATTCCTGTATTCCGCTGGAATCTTTGGAGGAGAGCACTACAAATGTACATGAGTCCATTATGGATAGATGAATGCACACAGCTAAGGAAGCAAGCTTCCTTGCTTCCAGGAAGGAGGGATCCAACAAAATGGAATAATTTATTTTGAACTAGCTATGAAAAAATGCGGCACAATTTTACAAATATCAAATAACTGTAATAAGCAAAATAAACACTAAAGTTTAGAGAAAATGAAGCATTCTCTAACAACTTATAGTATTTCTGAGAGGAAACATTTCAAATATTTATCTTAAACACTGTACCACAGAATCTGTCAAAACCTTGTCACCCTCCACTTTGATTTCACTTTTTCTACCTAGTTAAACTTATGTTAGGAACTCTTAACGTCTCCCATTCTCCATCAGAATTTCAAAACACACAACAAATTTAGTCATACACTGGTGAAATGAGACATACATACCAGAGAAAAATTTGAACATTGTATAAAATATTTATTCTTATTTATCTGAGAAACTGTAGTCATGAGGGTCTCTATCAGAAACAACACTCATTCATCAACCTTGGAGAAAGAGAAAAAAGTGGTTTAAATGTAAAACCAAATAAAACAACCCTACATATCAATTCAGGAGAAGATAACTTTCAGACATTTCTTTTGTTCAGCACAAAGTATTTGTTCGGAGAATAGTGGAGAGTATCAAGTATCTCCATCTCAAGACAAAACAGATTCGAATCTTTATATTAAAAAGAATGAATGTGAAGTCCCATATCTGAGCCAGGGTCATAACCCAGGGCTACACAATATTCTGAGATAAAACCATCATTTTTCCACTGGTATTTCTTCATGAAAAGCTTGAAAATATACTGAAACAGAGACTAAAATACAGGCATTCCTTTCCCAAGTGTTCACAGCCACCTATATACATACACCCTGTTTTTCCTTCCTCAACTGCAAAAAGAGACCCCAATGTGTTTGAAACAAAACACAGAAAAGAATCAATAGGGAAGCCTGAAAGTAAGTCACCCCATAACACATGATAACCCTATGTCTAGGATGGGAGATGGAAAATGGAACTACAAGCAAGGAAAAAAGAGTTCACTTCAGGCTGCAAAGGCAACTGAGAAGGCATTGAAACAATTTCTGAAGTAACTGTAGACATGCTCTTGAAACATAAAAAGACATATCACTGCAGAGATGTATTGGACAAAGCAACAAGAGCACACACAAAAACATATACAAAAATATGAGATTTTAAATAAATTTTCAGAGTAAGCAAATACAGCAAAGTTAAAAAGTCTTATTATCCTTATTTTATAAAGGAGTGAACAATGTAGTCCTAAAACACCAATCTCTGCAATACAAACTTTTATCTCAAATTAAAATGTTATTTATCAAACTTGTTTCTAGAAACAGCTTAAATGAAACCTGAATTGTGATACACAGTGGACTCTCCTGTTCACAATTTCCTACTCTCAAAAACTCAAAATGATCTTCAAAAAATCTGCTATTTATTTATTTTTAATGAGAAATACGAAAGTGCTAACGTATGCTCCTTTAAAAGAGTTCAATCACTTAGGGATCTGCAGCCAGGGAATTAAAATTCTCTCCTCTGGGGTAATACTCAAGATAATATAATCACTGATAACATAATATAATACTTTATATAGTATAATCACTAGATAATAATCACTGCTAGAACAGCCTGCCATGTAGTTTTATGCTGAGTTAAAAAAAAAAAATAATCAAAAGCTGAACTCTTTACCAGGTTTTAGACAATGTATTCCAGTTCTCTCTGCAGGAGCAGCCCTTCATATTGTGTTATACGTACTTTTACAATGCTCTCCTCACAGCAGTATCCATCCATATTTACACTCTGTCTCAGCAACACCTGTTCTTCTGGAAAAAATAGAAGTCATCCCTCTATTCTCTACAGTGCTTTGTAAGAGTTAGGTTTCAAGCACTTTAGTCAGGGACAGAAGAGAAGCTCTTAGTACTTGAAGATTGATGCAAGTGCTGATAAAAGCTGGAAACAGCATAGCAAACTGAAGTTCAGTCCCAGGGTATCAGTGCAGGGATGCAGCCATGTGAAGTTCCTTTGCTTGAACAGAAAGAAATCGCAATACTTCATCTTTTGACAGCAGCTTTTTTTTCTTGAAGATCTTATGTGGTCTTCATGGCACTGAGATTTGAGTGGCTAACATATGCTGCACAAATGTGCCTGTCGAAGGATAAATTCTGGCTCAAGAATGAATGTATTTATTCTCATATTAAAAAAAAAGAAAGAGTTGAGCTGGAGAAACAGCATTCTTTTAGGAGCTGTGAACTGAGAATGAATGGTTGTCCTACTCCAGGTCTACAGAAAGAAAAGTTCTACCAAGGAGAAAAGTGAACTTCTCTAATGTACCTATATTTCTGAAATTAGATCAGGGTATGTTAGCAATGCTATGCACAGATGTCCCTCCAAAGGACAATGTGTCCATCAAGGACTTCTCAGTACCCTCCTGTTCATCACTTGAGATAAGAGCTTTGGCCACATCGGATGGACTGTGTGCCACACAATTTCATACACACTGCTTGAAGACTTCTGCCAGAGCTAATTAAAACAGTTCAAAGCAAGTCTGTGTTGTGCTTGTATGCACCCTTCTAATGGCACTATAAAACTAAAATGTTAAAGAAGACCACCTCCATTAAGCAAGCAAGTAACAATTTGGCAGCTAGTGATCACATCTTTGAGTTAAGAACATCTTACAGTCAACTAATAAATCATCAAGTTTTGCTACTATCATCTCTAACTTCACAAATCATTCTCAAAAGTTGAAGGGATTTTCTGGTAAACTTCTGCCTAACTAAAACACTCTTCCTTAAAGCATAAGTTTCTATGATGTATGCTGAAAGTATTTTCTTCCTAATAATGCTATAAACTGAACTTTCATTTTATTGTTGCGCTTGTACAGATATGTAAATAGATTATAGATAAAAAATGTAGCTGAAATCTTTCTACCTCTTTCCAGGAGTAGGAGGCATCTTTACTAGAAGTCCTAGTTATGACAAAGTTTTGCAAGTTTTTTTTCTTTAATAACTGTGACATGAACACTGCACACAAAAATGATCAAATTCACTATAAACAGTATGATGAAACTAATTTTGACTGTTTTCAGATACCCTTAATAGCATTTCTCAATCAACAATACTGCATTCAGTGGAAAACTGTAAAAGAATATCTGAACCATAGATCAAGAAGTTCTGAGACACCCCAAAATTAAATGCCAATTTTACAGCAGCTTATCAAGTAGAATTTTTTTTTTTTTAGTTAGAAAAACACAGTCAAATCAATTCTCGTAAGTTTTCCATCTTCCACTAGATGCAAAGTGCATATTAAAAATGTGTTTTGGCAAACTGGTGCTTCACTTAATTTCTCTTTGTATTCTTCTGCATTTTGCTCAACCACACAGACAACCTTCCATTTGTCTGGCCCTGTTACTGCTTATGCTATGACCTAACACTAACACAGTCATACTCTTCTAATATTATGAGTCTGACTCTTCTTCACTAGCATTAATTGACCTAAAAAAAGAAAAAGCACTAGCTTATTGTTCCTATTACAAATCATTGGTGAGGTGCATCATATTCTCATAACTTCCCATCTTTCCTTCTTTAAGGACAAAGAGTAAGAAATAATGCTTACTTCAAATATTTGATTTGAATTTACCATGTATTTACCACATTATGTAGTATCAAGAACAACAGGAAGCACTAAATAAAATAAAATATCTTAAAGTTTAAATGAGTGTGTCACGTTTTCTGGTGTTTTTTGGAAGACAACAAGAAGATCACCTAAGGGGTTGGTCAGGCTGGGTTTTTGCTGGCTTTATTATCCAGCAGATGGAATGGCAAATGTGTGACATACGGAGAAAGCTATCTTATATGCCAGTTTGTTAAACAGATTGTCTTCATCATCTGACCACTGTTAGAAAGGCAATTGAAAACCACAGGCTTCTAGCTTCTCCATAATGAATGTTAAAAATGCAAATATGGAGCCATTTCTCACCCTTCAAAACGACTGTCAAAACCACACATACAGTTAAAAATTCTACGCAAGCCAAGGTGAGCCAGTATCAGCAACAATTCCCATCCTAAAATCCCTCCATGTGACCCAGTGAGAATTTAAATTGTAAGAACTGGTTCTTGGTTCTCTTTTCATGGGTATTCACTGGGAAGAGATTTCATAAATCTGATAGTGCACACCTACAATAAACACTGTCTCCAACTTAAAAATCAACAAAACCAACCAACCAACCAACCAAAACCCAAAAAACAAATTGAGAAAATAAAAGTGCTCTCAATGTCTTCATCTGCATACAAGATTTTGGTGTTCGAAAATCAGAGAGATAATTTCTGTTGTACTTTATGTGCTGATAATATACTAGTGTATATTATCACACTGACAGGTTTTGTGCACCAAATAGGTCTATTAGGATTAGCATTCTTCATGTTATTTATAATATAGCTATATATTATCATATACATATATAATCCCTTTTAGTGTGTGCAGTTGGTATGATCAGGTGGTAACTTGGTAACTGCAAGGAACATGGCAGTGTACAAGTGGTTAAATACTTTGATCCACTAGATACAGTCTGATTTTCAATGTATTAAAATCATTAATTTTGCAATATATTTAGGTTAGAAAACAAGAGAAAGGAGTTTTGGAGCTGTCCTCCAAACTGTGCAGCACGGCAGGAAAATTAATTGTTTAAAGCTGGGAATTGAGAAGATTATGGGAAGGACAGTGAAAGTGCGTACCACATTTTTATTATGTGATTCACATACTTTATTTCTGCTGGTTCTGCACAGGAAAAAAACCCACTTGTCAGCACTAGGAATGATTACCTTCCCCTTTTTTGATGCATAGTTAACCTTCAATTGCTACAACTGCTACTATTGCAAATAGGATCTAAAGCAAGGTAAACTAGTATGACTTAGAGGTACTAACATTTCTGAGGTAGTTTATGTGTATCAGCAATGATGTTTGTGCTGTTGTTGAATATTTGAACATTGGAAATAGAACTCCTTATCCTCATTAGCAAATTTCATCTTTAAAGCTTCCCTCTTCCCATTAAGCCAAGCCCAAGTACATAACAAGAAGTCCTGTATGAAGGATAAAACCACACAGATAGGCTCAGAAAGGTACTTGGAAATGCTATCATGTAAGAGATGTAAACTTTCCTACAGCAATCTCTCTAATGCATATGTTGCTTAGCATGTAACAGTTGTAATATATTTTAAATCAAGAGAATAACCACTCTCTTTCCCTCAGGGAATCTTGAAGGTTAGCACTGCTTCAAACACTTGCAAAGAAGCTACACACAGCTCACAGTCACTTGGTTCTGAACATAACGCCGGTTTAAGTGTCAGTTAGATGTATTTTACTGAGAAATGCACCATTTCTTTCTAGCATCATTAAGCCATGAACGGAAACAATTAGCAGAATTACAACAGCTAGAATCATGCTGTCATACCATTTACATTAATACAGCCCAATGTCATGACACAGTTTCAGGCTGCGCCCCCGGAAGGCATTCATTAATTTCTACTTCCATGCATTTACTCCACTCATGCGCCTAATTATTTTAATTTTTTTTTTTATTTTAATACCATTCCCAAACTGCTTTCTTTGGTACATGCTTTAACTGAGCCTATGCCTTTACAAAAAAAAAAAAAAATGGACTAAAGATTTTAATTTGTCAGTTTAAGCCTTGAGCTTTTTACTTTAGGAAGACATTTAAAAACAAGTTATACTGTTTACTACTTTTAAAGATCCTTCCTTTCAGCTGTTTTCTGATTCTTCACAGTATTTTGATACAACTACATCTAACTACTCTGCCTTTAAAGAAGGGGAAGAAATGACAAAGATAAAGTGAGTCTCAAGGTGCTGTCAATAGGAATGGAGGCATAAGAATGAAGACTAATGAATATTTTGGAAGCTTTTTTAATGGAAATCTTGGGTTTCTTTTTTTTTAAAACCAAAAGTATTTGCTTCCTTTGAGTTTTTCTTAGAAGACTGAAAGCAAGCAGTATCTTCTGAAAACTGTGCCTATGGTTTTCAGCTAATTTTACTTTTTTTTTTTAATGAGGTGGTACAACTTTTTGCTGTGCTGTGAATATGAAGATATCCTCTGCCCAGCCATGTTCAGAATTGCAGTTCAACACTAGCTTCAGCTGCACATTCACAAAGTTTGAATTAGAGATGCCCTAGTAAAATGCAGAAACACACCCAACATCCAAATATCTTCCCTTTTAAATGCTGACTGCTGCTGTATTTTCACCTATTTCCATGCATAAGTGGAAACACACTGTTGCAAAAACAACACATGAGTTTGAGAGCTCAGTAAATATAACGAGTGAATGAAAAAGCCTACTGAACCCAATAGGAGACTGTCAGCCTTGATGCATACTACGGGAATCTCCTTGAAAACCACAATTAGAAATTGATTTCAAAGAAAGGCAGACATACTTCTTTTAAAATGAAACAAATAAACAAAAAAACATTGTGTGTGCAAGTCTGGATGATCTCCATTTTGGAGAACAATGCAATCAAATGTCATTTCTTATTTTGACTCCTTAGGTTGAACAGCTTTTGAATGCTTCTACAGTGTGTGCAACTGTTATTAGTCCTGTATCAAACTCAAACCAGAAATCAGTAATGCAGTTACAGCAGATTGTTTCTGAGGTTTATTTCCACTGAATTTATTAGGATTATTTTGAAGCAAGACATTATGCATCTTAAATAAAGATATCCTAATCTGGAATATTAAACTTCATGAAGAACCACTCATTCCATTCTGTGTTACCTACTGTACATTCGTATGCAACAAGAAGCAGTAGAGATGCCCTGGATTTGCTTCAAAAGTCTAAAGGATCTCAAAGACAGGAGAAGAAACCCAGAAGCACAACTATCATACCAGTCTAATCTTTGATCCTAAATAAAGGGGAATTTTCAAAGTCATTTACATGCCTCAAAGCTTATCTTTTTTCCCCATTTTCTCTCCTTCATATGTATTCTGTTGTCCATGGATTATAAGAGAAGTACTGTTTTCTGCTCACTAAATGGATTTTGTAAACCCCTTCTAAAGGCTAGATTTTCAAAGCAGCCTGGTGATCAATACATCCAAATCTCAATGAAATAAATAGCAACTACACCAAACTTCCATGGCGCCCTGCAAAAACCCATCAGAAAACTGAAACAGTATCAGAAGACACAATTTATAAACATTTTTTCTAATGCACTTCAGTGGCCCATTGTAATAAATTCCTCTCAAGAGCTGATAGTAGTAGAGATCACTATCACTTCAAAAAACAGAAGTTCAGTCAATTGCTATTTGGAATTAGAGGCCAGGCTAGGCATGAGGCAGGGTAATAAACAAACAAACAAACATAAGTAAATTAATAAATTTGTTTCTTCTTGTACACTAACTTAGTAGAGACCCCAGCAGGAAATATTAATTATTCCAAATGCATATAACTTTTCTAGAGGGAAATTAGGTCACACTGTGTAACCCGGGTGGCAGACAGTGAAATTCATCAATATTTGCCTCTCAGGTAAGTGGCCTTTAATATCTCCAACATTTACTTTTACCATATTACCTGTATTTTTAACTGTAAGTAAAATGTTTCCATCATAAACACTGACCTCTAACAACTGATGCAATTGCAAGCAAAAAACTTTTACTGCTTTGAAGCTGATAACATGGGAGGATTTATGCTAAGATGCTGCTAAGAATGCACTCTTGTTTCTAACTGGAATTTTAATTGTCTTTGCCTTTTTAAAATTATATTCTGCATATTTTTCAATTCTTTAAATTAACTTGAGGAACTAAACAACTAATAAAGATTACTCAATTCATTCACTGACACACACCCTACTGCACCCCAAACTATACATACAGGACTGAGCAGAGCCACCTTTGTCTTAAAATATGGTTAGAATTCACAGTGATTTCAGTAAGAGCTGATTTAGGTCAATGCTGATCAAATTTGGAAATCTGACCTCAATTATTCATCATCAGACTCAGTACAAATTGTAACATAATAAAAAGCAAGAACAAATTCTCCCTGATTTTTTTTTAAATCCCATTGCACCTGCCAATGAATCTTCCTAATTAATAAACATTCATTTCTCCGAATACTGTATCTTCATCAAAGCTTTCATCAAAATTTTAACCTTTAAAATCTGCCCTTCAGTGCAGCTTAAATTACTTTGTTCATTGTTAACCCAAGGAGCTAAATATCACAAGTGCTTTAATCACCTAAATTAAAATTGGTATTTAGGAGAAGGGAAAAAAAAATCTTTTCTGAATTTTAGATACTTAGGTTCTCTTACATGTATGGTTCTACATAGCACATGAGAGCTTTTCTTCATTGTAACTTCTACTGCTGTAGTAGTTGGCCACAGTAAATAACAGATCTGACGGAAGTAGTTAATAAAAAAACACTTTCTAAACAATGCCCTATGCTACATTGGGTCCAGTGAGAAAAGCAGCATTTTTGAAGTGAATGATACAAACTGCCATGTTTCAAAATTAGTATCACTACTGTAACACTGTTCCTATGGACAGCATGGATTACCAAATTATGCTAACAGCTTCATTCCCAAACTACACGGAGTACAGCAGCAGGTCTGTATAGCCTTGCATATTTGAAAGTGTGTATTAGCCAACAAACTGGTACTTCTACACCCATTGAAATACTTTCTGGTGCATATTTCTAGTATGAAAGCCAAAACCCTCATACCAATCTCCCATGGGATTTTTTAGTTAAGTAAAGGCATCAACTGAGACAGTAAAGCAATTCTTACTGAATCTGCAACAAATTTGCAAGTACCCATCAGAATTTTTTTAACTCGGGAGGTTTTCTTTTAACTTGCACATTTTACACAGGAAAATAGATGTAATAAATTTTAGGCTTATTCAATGACTTACTGTAACAAGCAAGCAGCTTGTGAGTGGGATGGAGGGTATGAGTCTGATAAATTAATGAGAAATCTTTATCTCACAGAGTACAGGAGCCAAGTAGGACTCTGCCATTAGATCATTTATTTGTGCGTTGCTTTATATTAAACAACTCCTCCTAGAAGGAAAGATACAGAAATACCTGTAGTGGTGTGCAAATCCCCACAGTAGGAAGCTTGTTACAGGCATATGCTACAAGGAAACTGATTCATGCAGCAAGGATCAAATCTGTGTACCTGAGTGGTGTGGAGTGAAATCCTTCACATCATGTGATGAAAGGTATAAGGACTTGGTCCAACAGGAGCAGACATCGGATGTCCTGCATCTCAGAGCAGGAACTGGGGACGAAAACTTGAACTCTTTTATTGATTCTAAACAAAAATCCTTCAAATCATCTTTGCATGAAAATTACGAAAGACAATCAGGATACCTGAATGGCCACCTGATTAGGCTGGAGACTCCCCCTCCTGTAACTAAGAGAATCAACAAGCTATGAAAAAAGAAAGTAAATGAAAAAATTCTACTTCTATACAGAAATACTAAGTGTTAAAAAAAAAGTATGACTGATCACTGCCTTCTTCATATAGCTGAGAAACTCAGATTCTTAAATTAGAAAGAAAAGAATAAAATCGAGGTTCATTTGCATAGGAAAAACATCTTGCTTTTAACAGTGATCATGCCACAGGCTTCCTGGCTACTAGCAAACAGGACACCTGTGTGTGCTCTTTGTTTAACAGTGTAGAGGATGCAACAATACTTTCTGTAGTCTGTGGATGTGAGCCCACTGCTACAGGGATGCCACATTGCTGTATTACTAAAAAATGTATCTCCCTCACAGCAAAGTTTCGCAGTCAGCAGGAGTATGGCTGTCCACAACCACAGACTAGAGTATGTCAGCTTTACTGAAAGTTACACTTAGACACGTATATAAAGTTTTAGAGAGAAAAAAGAAATCAGGTAAGTTTAAAGACATGAATACAAGTGGAATTCATGCAATCATTTAAGAGAATCACTTTTGACTGTTGCCACATCCATATATTTGCATTGTTTATTGCAGGCACGTGTTTCCCACTGACACAGGATGGGCATTAAGGTCAATAACATGACACAAGTTGTGAGAAGGGAGGCGATTATTACGATAATGTCATTCTCCAAAGAGGTAGTATTATTTGGAGGATAATAATTTTAAACAACTCTTGTAACAGAGATTGCATTATGCTTCCACTTCTGTCTTTAAACAAAAAAAGTCCAAAAAGATCAATCACACAAAACCAGTAGTAAAAGCCAGAGTAAAAACCCTGCAAATTTCTTTTTTATTACTATATCAACTGACTTTCTTTTCTTTCCTCTACCTCTGGAGGAATAAAGAATGACAGCAAATTAACTATTTATAGTTATAAAAATAGTGACTTCCATCTGCTATAACTTGGAACTGCTGTCCCAACAACTTGCATGCTTGATGAGATATGAACAGCAGAATATAATTAGGTAATGTGAGTGATGTATAGTCACTTTTCACCAAAATACTCTTTGAGAAAAAGAATAGAAATATGTCAGCCTGACAGTATGGGCTAGGTACATGCAGATAATGAGAAGACTTGAAAAATTTTGGAGCATTATCCGGAATATTTTTTCCACTTTGGAGAGCTCTAGAAGACTAATATCGCAGCATTGCCATCCACAAATGAGTACACTACTAAGACAAGCAGCAAGCAAGTTTAATAATAGATAATATTTAGACAATGATACTAAGAGTCTAGGGAAAAAATACAAGATGAGAGTAGAGCTGTTCTCATTTTTAGACTATAGTATCTGAGCCAAAATGAAAACTTTTTAAAGGGTTCATGTGATGCCTCATAGCAAAATGTATCTTTTTTTATGTAACCCTGATTTTTTAAAATCTAAATAACAATTCAATTATCCACTGCAGTATACAGCAGAGATGCTGCTGTCAAATCAAGATCTCACTGAACATAACTGGCAAACCGAAGCATTCAATCATTTTCAGGAATATTATATACACTTTACTTCCAAATGAGCATATCTAAACTTTGTGAACTAATATGCTAAATAAATAAGCTTCTCACTTTATCTTCTCCTGCCTGAGCCTTTCCATTTAGGAAAAACTTATCCCTTGGGGCATACTGGGAGAAGTTGCACTGCAGTTGCACTGCTAGTATTCAACTATAACTGTACTTCAGAAAGGATTTTTCCTAGCGACTTTTGTCAACAATATTTTTTTCATGTGGAAGAGAAGAAATAACAACTTATATTTAAATGCATCTTCATGTCTATAAAATAATTTAGCAGACAAGGTCTTTCTTACAAATCTGCAGACATTATGGATCACTCATCTACAGCCAGGGGTTTTGCTTCTTTAGGAGAATCAAATCCCTCTGGTTCATCACAGAGGAAAAATATGATTTTAAGCTATAATTCGAATACTTTATCAAATTTTCTCATCAATCACTTAAGATTTTTCTTTACACAGAAAAATATCACTTTTGAAAGGGAGATTCTCTTTTTCCCCTGAACAACTCCAACTCTAAGATATTTGTCTCAGAAGTTGGTGGTTGAGCAAAACCAGAATTTTTAATTTAAATGCCAACAGATTTTCATCTTCAGAGAGTCCAGATGATTACTCCACTGAAAAAAATTAATAGCAAGGAAGCTCACAGGAAATAAGTCTTTAAATAATCTCTTCCAACACAGGAGTACATTTCTTTTTTATTTAATCATTGCAGGCGATAACTCTTAATAAACACTCATAATTAAGGCAAGATTAAGTAGCATGATGACAAATATGTTTTATTATTTGCTGAGGACAACAAAGCCTTCCATTTGGATTTGTTTCAAATGACTATGGTTAATGTATCATTCACCTTTCTAGAAGAGCTAAACCTGGGGTCATAAGGGAATCTAGATCCCTAAATCACACTGACTGCAAGGCTACTCAGGTTACCAAATATTTTCAGTATCTGAGGAGAAATCTCTGCCTTCTAGAGAAGACTAAGAGAGCATCCAAGGCTAAGTAAGACTAGCTATGACTATCTTGACTACACTGAGGAATGAATCACTTTTCACATTACACTTATTGAAGAAGGCCTCACTTTTCCAATGCAGACAACTCCTCCGTATTGAAGGTTAAAAACCATTGTTTCCCTTGCTGACCCTTCAGCACATAATTAGCTTTTAGCGAACTAAAGAACACACAAATGAACAAGTTAAAAAAACTTGTGGACAGTTAAAGGTAAGGTAGGGTAAAAGTTTGTTCATGTTTTGTCACAACAGAAAAGTTAGAAGCATATGCAGATGATCTACCTACACACATGAAGAAATGAAGCCTCCTAAATGTGGGACTCAATGGTTCCATTTTCCACCATAATATGTGCTTTATTTATGCACATACACAATGATGTGCTCATGACCTTTAAAGACAGCACCCACAGTGCTCCGCAACTTCACTCTATTTTTGAACTCTCGACCTCATGTTGGTGGAAGTAGGTGCAACACAACTGTGCTTGCCTGATCACAAAAATGCAAACTCCTTGTAACAATCCACTTTAATTCAGAGGGGATGAGATGGTCTTGTTACAAGTACAAGAGATTTAATAAAATGATTTATACAGAATTTTTTTTTCTTTCTTTCAGTTATTTATTTTTGCTTGTATGTATCTTAGGAAAGGCCAAGCATGAAAGTGGAGCTGTAAAGTAAGACAGTATTTATTGATACGACTCTGCTCTGAGAGTTCTATAGATGTGCAGCAAGCAAGAAGGGTAAAGGGGCTGAATTATTCATTGAACCTTTAAACAGCAACAAATAACACTTACAGTGAAGAATGCCTGTTTTGCAGCAGTAGGTGTGAGGTGTACACATAAAAGAAAACAGATGTTGCAAAACCTGTCCTGTAAGACCACTATAGAATCTTTTTCTAATTAGTAATTTTGAGGGAAAGTAATACGAGCAAGTTAATCACAGGAGGTACATAGCACTCTTTCTTTTGTTTTTAATTTTACTTAGAATAACATCTTGAATACTGCATCTACTATATCAGCTTCAAGGGAAAGAAAAACTGACAAAAATTGATAAAAGGAAAAGCCTTTCTTATCAAGCAATTACAGCACTGGAATGAAACAGCTGTTATTAGCATAAACTTAGTAAAAGAAATGAAAATACATGAACTACACCTAAAAAAATGTATAAAAATAGATAATAGATATTATAACATAAGCATGTTGTTACTTTTAAGTTCCAGCTTCCATTCCTAATTCCACTTCTGTGATAAATTTCCCAGACAAATCCTTTCAGTCAAAAATTATCTTTGAGCTAAAAAATAATTATTTTCATATTTTTCAGCTATTCAAATTTTAAAAGTAATTTTTTTTCCCTGTATGTCCTCATCTGTAGCCAGATCCATATTATGGTGAGAGCCACTCAATCAACTGATAAATCTGATAAAACTGATAAAACTTTACCTGTTGGTAAAGTCAAGTGGCTGCAAAACTTTCTAACTGCAAATGGAAAGTTCATATTACACAAGAAGATACAATATTGTTTTCAGATTCAGGTTAATTAAATCTTTGACCAAAGGTATTTACATTGCAGTTTGTATTATTTACTCTTTTTTTGACAGATCTAGAAACATTAATATTTCTCATCCTCAACTAGCTTTCTGTGTCCATACTTCTGGTAGTTTGATATTTTTTATTTCATCTGCTGCAGGCCTAATCCTAACATTTTACCAGCAGATTATTGCTACGTCTTCTGAAGAACCACTTGCTGTATAATTTGGGAAAAAAAGAAAATAAAATGATATGATTAGTTCTATTTTCACATTGTAACTCAGTGAATTAAAATATTTTTTCTTTTAATTTGCACTAATAGTTTGCTTTAGAATACAGACTTTCCAAGTTTCCTGTCTGCTGCTAATGAACCAGAGAACACAGAAGGGAAGAGGAAAAAGTGTGGCCAATCAGCATCTTACCTCCAGCTGCAGCCAAGAACTAATGCCCAGGGCAGGGTAAAAGACCCTGGGCAGTCACACAGGCATAGTTCCCAAATATGCTCCACCAACCTCCAGAAGAAACCATGTAGATACCCACTGTGGCTTTTCTTTATGATTGTTCTAGAACATCATACATGAATGAGTCAGTAACTGCTGCTCTTAACAAGAGCAATGAAGCAAAGCATGGGAACTTTGCTCCCTGCAGACCATATCAAAATACCACAAAGATGCATCCCTCCAAGTACACTGGCCCTGCTTGCCACTGCTGCCAGAAACCAATGCACCTGCAGCAGAAACAAACATGTGCCTTGGGCTCAGCGGCTGCAGCTCCTCATTGCAAGCGGGCACAGCAGTCTAGACATATATTTCTATCCACTGCTCCCGCTGTGGCACTACTAATCTTTCCACAGAGGATGGGCAACAAGTGCTGGTAATTTCTTATAACTGCAGCAATAACAGCAGAAGGAATAATGGTGACATTTGACATCACAGTAAGACTATTGC
Source organism: Pseudopipra pipra (assembly GCF_036250125.1). Classification (NCBI taxonomy): domain Eukaryota; kingdom Metazoa; phylum Chordata; class Aves; order Passeriformes; family Pipridae; genus Pseudopipra; species Pseudopipra pipra. Next base: position 21,737,428 of record NC_087552.1, on the reverse strand, counting down.
ATCACCGAAGGTGGCTTTGGGCAGAAGCAGCTTTGAGCCCTATTCTATCACAGGCAGATAGATCCAGATGGACTGAAATTCAGGAGCAATACTCATGGATTACAATTTCTCACATCTTACAAATTAGATCCAATGTTGGAAAGGCATTTTAGACACATACTGCTTTCTGTTTTCCACAAAAACTCCATTAAAAACATTTCCAAAACTATCACCTGTACTTCAGCATGACACGGCTTCCCTTGTGACAAACATAATTTTCTTAGTGAGTTATCATTTGTAAATATCCACCTGCTCTTCACCTATGCCAGGCCCACATACCACCATAAAGTAAAAGAGTTTATAGTTTGAAGCTCTCAAAGAGTAAAACTAGATTGTGATGAATTCTCCTCTCATTTCCTAATAACATAACCTTTACCTAAAAGAGATTATCTCTCTTGTTTTGAAGTCTGTACAAAATAAATAGTGTTTCCAAAGAACGGAATAATTCAATTGCACTTCTACTTTTAATTATCTGCAGCAACTATTTATTATTTTGCTGCACTACAAAGAAGGAGAGCTAAGTATGAAATGAAAGCCAGGCAAAATAAAGCTTTTAATTTAATTCAATTCAGTGTTACTCCTTCAGCACAAGTTTTGTAAACTCCTTGATATCACTGTTAAAACAAACAGCTGGCTTTTACAGAATGATTCTGTAAATGAAAGTACTACAGATCTTGAGCAAGAGCAGAGTTGTGTTATCACAGGACTTGTGTAAGTCATGGTAAGGAACCATCATCTGAATAACTTCCAGTTTGGTAGCCAAGACAATAGAGATACAGAAGTGTAAAGCAAACCAGAGGCAAAATACTCAACGAACAGCTGATTCACCTTTGCATCCACTGTAATGGTGGATGTACTGCTCTCCTGCTTCTAGTCCTCACTAATAAATCCAGGATTGCTTTTAAAAGGACAAGCTCTTCCTAGACATTTGCCTGAACCTCAAGTGGATGATTCAGGACTTAAGAATGTTTATTACAACAACTAAGAGAACTCAAGCAAAAATTCCCAGGGAGTCAATTCTGCTTCTGCAGAAAGGTGTGAATGACCTACCACCTAGGCACACGAATCATGGCCACCATATGGGCCCTGCTACGCCCTTTCAGAATAAACTGAGCCAGAACAAAACTGTAGGAAAAGGTCATGTGAAATTACTATGTAACTAAGTATCATTCTTTTCCTCTGGCTTTTCTATAATATGTTTGCACTCTGTGTAACACTTCAAACGTAGGTCTGCTCTGACAGGAAGAAGTCGATCCACAATCCACATTAGATCTTATTTTGAGCCACAAGGAGAGTGCAGCCTCATTACTCTTTGCTCTCTATCACAGGGATTTTACAATTGCACCTACTCCTATCTCCAGATTAACATTTTGCACAGTATTTATTAACTTCTGGCTACTGAGTGCATGTTCCCCTTTTATGTCCTTTATCCCATGTTATTGTTGTTCTATATTTCTCTACATGGAACTGGAAATCCATCTATTCAACTTGAAGTCAAGCTTGTCTAAATCACTCCCAAGTTCATCACTTTCTTTGGCAGTTTCAGCTCAACAGAGGATTTCATCATGTTTCAAGTTCTTTCTCTTAAATCTTTAAACACATACCAAAAAAATGCTACTTAATAGCTTCCTATCAAGAACACAGTCATTTCACCTCCCTTGTATCAAACTGCATCCACTCATGTACTTTCTGGCTGCTAGTCTCTGACATGACCCTCAGTACTCTGTTACAATTTCTAACTTTGAACTTTAGTTATTTAAGGCTGAGTCCCAAACAGTTATTCAAATAACTTCCCCTGCTGTCGACCCAGATCTTTTAACCCAATCTTTTAACATCTCTCCACCAAGTTTACTATATAAAATCCTTCAAAACTTCAGGGGGGGAAAAGAAAGGAAATGAGGAAAAATTACATGCGGCAAACGGTTCACTGCCAGAGATGTCTATCAAAGGGATCACTCTCTAAGCTCCAGATGGCAGGTCTCCTACAGGAAGCAGCTGGTCCTTTGGCAGCATGTCCTCAAAAAGTGCCAGTGGCTACGTCTGTCTGTGGTAATTCAGGGCCACCACAGGAATTTTATGCTGAAATTATTTCAGCTGTACAAGATAAGCCTTTGCTCTTCAGTGGACCAGAGATGGCAGCCAGACCCACTGTTCTATCACATACCACCCACCATGTCAGAGATGCTCTCTTCTCTGCGAGGGGGCACATGGGTGTACCATGTGCTATGAACTGCTTTAAACGTAACCACAAAGTTTGGTAAACTTGATTTATTCGTCAGGCCACCGCATGCAACTCCTTCCCTACTGCATATGTAAAACAGATAGCAAACCTACAGTAATAAGGTGTGTAAGAAAATGAACTGTAGGTCATCACTTACACACGGGGGATGACATCACAATTTCCTTACTTGCTTTTCTATTCATCCCTTACTAGAATAATTCTTATAAGTTCAATATTACTTTTATAACCATTTCTAAACTTAATACATTCCATAGATAAAAAGGTAACCATAAAGAAATTTTGTTTTCAAATTTCTCTTATTTCTGATTAGCGTATTTGGTGCATAGTTCCATCTTATTCCATCCCTTACTCCACTCTACCAGTCCTCTAGAATCTCCTTAGGACAGGAGACAGATAGCTTGCTTTCAATCACACTTTTAAAGCCATAAAAGGTGTAGCTTCTCTCCCTTCTTTATAAAACTCTCCTCAACACTTTAAAGATGCTGATCAGCAATTCCTCATTACACTGTTGGTAAGAAGATCACCTAACTTCTACAAACAGCAATTAAACTCTGTGGGTGTTCAGCAACCTTGTTCTGCACCAGCGTGCAATGCGTTCACAATTCATTGCATTGATCTTCCTACATCAGCTACACCAGTCCACAGAGAATGCAATTCCCTAAAAATTAGAACACCTTCTAACTTACATAAGTACAGTAACAGCTTAGGAACCAGACAATGACACACAATGTCAAGACTTCCAGTCAGGCTGCAAAGCCTTGCTTTGCTCCACACATCAGTGGCACCAGCTGTAGCCCAATTAAACTCAACAGTGCACAGGTGTTCCTAGAAATGAGTAACAAAGTGAACTTCCCTTTAGGGTTCTGGAAAAAAAAATTAGTTTAACTTCTTTAGGCCTCCAAGAGCCAAATGGATTGAGGAAATGGGAAAGAGACAGAAAATGATATACAGAGGAATAACAATAATATGAATTACAACTTAATGTAATTCAACATATTTATACTAGAAAATACATATGCTCCCAGTTTACCTGTATAAAGCAAGACTAATGAAATATTTTAGGTCCACTTTTGTTTTAGCTCTGTGTCAAAGGAGTTCTTCTAACCTTGGAAAACAGCATGTGTAATCCAAAAGATAAAATGCAGTATTTCTTAATAACATTCTAAAGCTTTATCTTTTATCCACCATTTAAAAGCTATCTGTAGCAAAAAAAATTGGGGCAAAAGTAACTCAACAACTTGTCTACAATTTTGGGCAACATTTCAGTGTGTCTGTGAACAGAATGGAATCAATTCACATAAAACAGGAAAAAGAAAATGTGACCATCTAATTTTAGAAATGTGAAAAAGCTCCCAACTACAATTTTCCAAAAAAGACAAAATGAAGGTGTCGTGGTTTTATGGAAATGTGTTAAAAATTCACCTTAGAATAACCTGTTTGAGATAAGAAATCCATTTTCATGTTAAGAAATTAATCAAGCTGAGGATTTGGAGAGTTTCATTCACCAGTAAAACATTATTATATTATACCAATAAACTTACTCCAACAAAATGAGCAAATGTATGTTTATTAATTAAACTACTAGAGAGGCAAGATATTACAGTAGAGTTGTCAGCATGTAGGATTCATAGATTCACATTCTCTTAATAAAAATAAGAGCACTTATACCAAGTAATTGATCTCATTTTCTTAATAGAAGTTATAAGAGAAGCTATGTGGTTGTACAGAGAGCACAAAACCAAAAATTTAATTACATTATGAGTGGCAGCCTTTTCAATTTAAAATAGTATTTACCTTTATTGATAGGACCAGCCAATATCATAGAATATAACTGGCAGATGCTCAATTGTCTTCTAAATTATTCTAATACACTAACTGGCAGATTTTCAATTCATACAAAGATATTCATTAGTAATACTATTAATACTTACTTGTGGAACAGAATTTTTTTGTAATTTTATAAGGTAACCATGGTCCTACAAAATGAATAGGTCAATAAAGGAAAAGCAGATGTTCAGAAACTGAAGACACCTAAAATAATAATGGAAAATAACACAGCTTCATTTGGTAGACCAGGAGACAACATTAACTCCTAAAATAGTGATTTTAACTGTAGCATGATAATATGGAATATTTTTATCCTGCAGCTGGGTAGATACAACCAACTCTTTAACAGATGCCAATTTTAATAGTTTTGCTCACTGACATGTTATCAGTTAAGAAAGATAAAGAGTGCATAAGCACATTGGTCTTCAATTAATTAACATAATAGTGGGAGAAGGATGCTGGCCCAAAAAGAGATTTTGCAAGCTCTAGAAGTAGTTTGGAAACCTTGTGATTCTGGACAATAGATCTTACATATTCAGCCAAACTCTGTGATGTTTTACAGGTTTACTTTAAGTTGAAATTTAAGAATTAAATAAGGCAGGAGAAACAATACCTTGTGACCTGAAGATGGAAAACAGATCACTGAGTCTCTGGAACTAGAGACCAGAATTATATATATTATATATATATTATACCATGCTTTTGATATGGCAGTGTGTATGACTGTTTACTGACCCATGCCAACTGCCTCAAATCAAAGCACTTCCAAAGAGACAAAAAGTTCCATGGAGTCCCTGAAAAATCTATTCACATACATTCTTTTTATTTACTCTGGAGAAAAAGTCTGAGAGACAGGATTGGATCTTTCTGTGCTAAGATTACATCCCTCCTTTGTAAACAGCTGATGTGAATTGCAACACATACACAGAAAAAAAACTTTTCAAAGCAATCATCATTTATACTTTTTTTTTTTCAAACTTCATGCAAAAATAATGATTGCTCTTTCTCATTCTTAGTAGGATTGCAGACGATGCTTGATGACAATTCCACCTGTGAACAAGTTTTGTTTCGTTGTGTTCTTCTTTAACTGGTGTTGCATGGAAATAGGTACCTGAGCACAAAAATCTGCAAAGTTTGTCTGCAGGTTTGACAAGACTTCGTCCATTGTATCACTTATACAGTCTAAAGGTGTGTCAAGAAGCTGGCTTTTCAAACAACTTTTCATACCCTTGACCTGGTTCCCTGCCAAGTGCCAAATGGCAATCTTACAAACTCTGGAAAACCAGTGCTGTGAACACCTCAAAACTTCTGCCTAGGTCCAGTTTGAAAGAGAGACTTATTTTTTTGAAAGTAAAATTTCTGCTTTTCCAGGACTATTGTGCTTTCACAAAGACTCAAATGGTCAAAGGCATAGTAAATCAACCACAAAGGTGAAAGCCAGGGTGACATGATACCACAATTGTCATAAATAGTGGCAGTTTTGCTGGTCATGGTTTGGAAACGCTGGTACATTGCTAACAAGATACAACATTTTATGTCTGCTTTCAAAAGTCACTCTGAGTTAGTGGTGGAACAGTTATTTTCTAAAAACTTGCTGAATACTAGGGAATAACTGAATGAAAATAATCAAGAACTCATTACTTTCGTTCTGGGTAGTCTGTAAACCTAATAATGTGCTCTGGACAGTTCATGAAGCTGACATTTTTGGAGAAGAAAATAGAGAAGACTTTGTTTTCATAGAATCATAGAATCAGCTGGGTTGGAAGAGACCTCTGAGATCATCAAGTCCAACCCTTGATCCACTACTGCTGCGGTTACTAAACCATGGCACTAAGTGCTACATCCAGTCTCTTTTTAAAAATCTCCAGGGATGGAGAATCCACCACTTCCCTTGGCAGCCCATTCCAATGTCTGATCACCCTCTCTGTAAAGAAATTCTTTCTAATATCTAACCTTCTTTGCTAGTTCATGAGATTTTTATAAGATGGCTGCAATCAAGCCTAGACTTGGAAGAGATCAGATTACAAACACTGGGTGCAGATGTGCCCTTTGGCATTTTCATTAAAAATATTTTTCAATAACACTTGTGAAAATTCTGGAGAGATTACATTAGTGTGAGAAAATACTTTCCAAAACAGCTTTAAGAAAATAAACAATCAATAAAATAAAATAAACAATCAAGAAAAGCTACAGGTAACCTTAAGTATGTCACACTTCTTGTCAGGCAAGTATTATACTTCTAGTGATATAAGTATGCAACTTAATTAGAAGTAAGATTATACATGGCAGCAACTGTCATGTAAACACAAGTTGATTTGTGGTGTCTGGGTTGTTTTTTTTTTAGTCACAATCTCTGTGCAAGCGGTTGAGGGGAGATAGGAAAATATAGCTCAAAACAGTTTAGTCATGACCATCTCAGACATTTAAGTGATGACATCATTCTTACTGTGCTAGAAAACATTCTCAATAAGAGAAGAAACAGAAGCAAGTTCCACCATGAAATGTAAATCTCAGGGAACAAGGGAGCCTTAATGGACTCTTAGTTCCTTCTAGAGGAAGCATAACAATGTAGTCCTTAATTTCAGAAATAATCCACTGTTTTATCCTAGTTTCATTCCACCAGTCTGGAGGCCTTTTCTATAAAGGTTAGAGATGAAACAGAAATAAAATAAAAATATAAAAATCTTTTGGATTGCAAGTATAACCAAGGGAGAACTTAATTTCAGAAAACTTTAAAAGGCATTAAAATGTTATCTTTTTTCCTCCCCTCCCTATACAACAGTAGATAATCCTCTGAATTACAAGTCACGTTTTACATATAGTCTTAAATTACATTGCTAAAATATTGATACAGTCAGACGTGGTTAATTCAAGCCAGTTTTGCTTCTCATTAAGATTTAACAGAGGCTAAAGCATTTATGGTATAATGTCATGCAGACTTTGGGAAAAAGGGAATACAGCAAGCATGAATTAGGTGAGAATACAACAGCAACCAAATTACATTAGAAATAAAGAGAATATTTGATGTGGAGAAAACAATTTTCTCTTAGGCTAATAATAAGGGGTGGAGACAAGGCTAGCCACTCTCCTCAGAGAGCTTACATGAGAGAAAGATTTTGGTGGGCCCCTTCTCATCTGACACATTCTTCGCCCAGTGGGTGCCACTGGTGTGTATGAGAACACCTCCCCGCAAGCCACACAAGCCTTGGCACCTCTCAGGTGGCCCCACTTCAACTTCAGCCACACATCACAGCTGTGTGGTGGGGCTTGGGCTCTAGGCTGCGCAAATAGACAATGTGGTAAATCTAATTGTACTTCTAAATCTATCGAGAAATAAAGGAGTAGTTCAAGTAACTGCATTAAAAACAGTTTACAAAGTCATCACTTTGCAGAATGGCCGTACATGCACTGTAGCTTTAGATCAATAAAAGATACAACTTTATTTAATCCAGAAGAAATACCAGCATGTAGTAATTGTGACAACAATAACAAAAGCACTCTTGAGAAGTGTTGCAAAGATGTGACAAAGATGTTTCAGGCAATTTTGTCTGTACTATCAGACACTGCAGACCAGCCAACACCAGCAAAGTACCTTTTGAGTAACAAGTTTAATGAGGCAAAAATAAGCAAAAACATTCATGCATTCAGATCTAGTCCCAAGATATTCACTGAGGCATTACTGTGATGATGGCTTTTATTTACTATCAGAAAATTGCCTGAGACTGACCAGATACAAACTTAGGCAAAAAATACCGAGTTTTTAACTCTTAGAGAAACCAAGTACCCAGTGATGAATAAAATTGTCCACAAGAAAATTATTTGTTACAAAATAACTAAGTTGGAAAATCCAAACAATTGCAGATTAAAAAAAAAAAAAAGCATGTTACAACCACATTTCTACAACATTACATCTCTCAACAACAATAAAAATAGCTATAAATATAAATCAAACACTGAACCCAGTAGATAAGAGAACCTGCTGGTCCACATTGTGACCATGCTTTATTACCTCAAAATAGTTACAAAAGCATGGGAACACCAGGAAGGGGAAAAGAAACATTCTCACTAATAGTATAAGTACAGTAAAATTATTATTAAATTCCAGAGGGAAACAGCAAATAATATCTTTACCAAGAGGCAACTGGAATATACAGAAATTTTGTGAATTTGTTGCATTTATTTAGAAAAAAATCACACCCAAGTTTGCCTGTTATGGACGCATACACAGAGATTGATGGTATAGAGCACATATATACTCTGGGAGATTCAGGAGCTTGTTTAAGTGAAATGATACAGCTCCAGGAAGACAGAGGCTTTCTTTCCAGCAAAGAAGTAGTCTGCTCCCTGTCTGCAATGACAAAATCAGAATTTCCTTAATCATACACTTATCTTTCAACTATTCTGTTGCCTTTTTACCAGCAGAAAAGAAGAATACATCCTCCCTTAATATCAGACTACACCATTCATCTGAATAATAATTAAAGAGCAGATAAATGATTCCTTTTTTACTGCACATCAGAACTAGAGTTCTTAAAAATGTAAAAATCAAAGAATATAACTCATACTGGGCATCACATTACATTTGAAGGCATTTCCAGGCCTTACAGCAGAACTTCTGTGTAACTCTCCAATCTGTTTCGCAAAAGGAGTTTGATGTCATATCTCCAGCATTTCTGAGTGTGACAGCATTGCACAGCTCTACAGAGGCTAAGTGAACTAGAGACTAAAATTCTGCAAACCTTCCTTGAGCAAATAGCTATGCTGCAGCTATGGTTTAACTGTGATGAGGTAAGGAAAATTTTATGGTGACACAGGACTTTTCACTCATGCTCTTACTTCTGACAGAGTGTATAAATAGTAAATAAATGACAGGTCTCTATTATTTATCATGCAGCAACCTGGAACTTCTTTCTGACGTCAACAGAAAAGTAACTAAAATATTCACAAGTGCCCTAGTTTTCAATATTCACTACAATTGTAGTGAATAACTACACCTGCAACCAAGCTCTGCTGGTTTCGCACAGAAGTCTTAGCTGGTGGATGGTTCCCTCAGAGAGGAGCAAGGTACCATCAGAAGAAGGGTGTTCTCTACAAAGGCACTACTGCACAGCTGTTTTGTAGTTCCTCTAGGTAGTATGACACTGTCATGGGGCTAAGCTTTCTGCAAACGTTCAAGCTGGTATTTTGGAAATCAAAATAAAACAGATCAGTTTCACTGCCACTAGAATTTCCATTTTTATCAAAATATAAATGGTAGCATGTTTGGAAGTTGAGGTCCAGCCTCATCAAGAAATGTGCAAACATGTTTCCCTTTGCATGCTAAGCAGTATGTACCTATGCACACAGTAGAGTTGTCTAAACCTTACAATACATTCCTTACTTGTGTCTAAAACTGTGGCTGTGTAATGAGATAGGCAAATTCAGTGGAGATTCTGAAGTATATACAGGTCTATAATTAAATAAAATACTCCCCAAAGTTAAGGCATTATTCAAAATTAAGTTTTCTGATTGACTGAACACCTTATATGGCTTCTTTGAGAACATGGTATAAGACATTTTGAGACAAAACTAGGAGGCAATATCAGTTTTTCTCCTACTTAGTTACAGACCAGAAAACTAACTAACCTTCCCAACTGTGTTAGAGAATTCTGAGAGAAAGAGAGAATTCTGCTAAATTGGAATGAGACTCAGATACTGACACGCAAAGTGAATACAGAAGTTTGAAGATAATAGTAAAGCATTTCTTTGGATAATTCTGTGTTAAGGCTACAAGTGTCACCACCAGGACAATGCTGAAAGGTCCAGTAAATGGCTACTAGATACACTAGCGAAATTAATGAGAAAAAATGATGGTATCACTGTCACAATAGACTGCTACTACTTAAATGTAATTAATTGAAAAATTCAAAGAACATATTCTTCAGATTTATGGGACAGACTCATTAAAAAGTTGTGAACAACATGTCAAATTAGACAACAGAAATGACATAAAAATACTGAAAATACCATGTTTGTGGGTTTTAAGAAAAGAAACTATCACTGGGTTAATATTCAGAATGGCATATTCCTTTTACAGCTTCTTTGTGTAGTGGTTCAGACTACCACATGTTAGGTGGGAGGACAGATCCTAATCTGATTATTATCACTACTACCACTGGTATTATTATTAAATCAAACCTTGCTTTTACAGATTATCCAATTGTAGCAAAAGAAGCAACATCTCATATCTGAATAAATGGAAGACATCTATTTGTAGCTGATGAACAATGAAGTAGAAGGAAAGGAGTAAATTAAAGTTTGAAGTTTGTGCATATCCTACTAAATGAAAATGACAAAATACTACCGAAAAAGTGTCTTCCATAAAGAGCATAATTTCTTTTTTAAAAAAGTGGAGATTAAAAAAATGTATAATGAGAGGTCACTTATTCTATTTCAGTCATTGCAGAAGAGGCTTATTCTTTTACCTTGGTTATCCACTTCTAACCAAATGGGTGGTGTAAGCTTGGTGCTACCTGCAAGTCCCATTCTTAAACCTTCCCTATTTTTTGGTCCCTGGACAAACTGACTGAAGGCCTATCACTGTTCTTAATCATGATGACTCCCAGATGGGAGTCATTCCATGAGGACTGCACATTTGGTAAACACCTCACATGGGTCCAAGACCATACTTCAAGTGGAATGCACAACACAGAAGGAAAGGCAGCTTTAATGTCTTTATGCTGGCTTTATGGCAGTTAAGAACAGGCCATGCCTGAACCCCCATAAGTCTTCCCACGTAAAACTAACCTATCAAGATTATTTGAGCCAAACAACATATTGGATTGGCACTTTACTTGACATGACTGCAACATTTCTGGTTTGCATACTAAGAGGACCACACAGAGTTACAGCTCTTCTATCTAGAAGCCCATAGTTTTGGTTCTGCTTGGGCAGAGACATTTAGGTCCAGGCATCGTTCACTTTACAAAAGAAATTTTTCTTCACTGGTCACTACTGCTCCCAAAACAATGAATTTTCTGTTTTCCGTAGACAAGGAACTGCAAATGAAGAATGACTCACCATTCAGTTCCCCCCAAAGGATTTAGTGTGATGAGACATGTAGAGGCACTAATAGACTGTGAAAGAAGCGTGGGCTAAACTAATTGAGTAGTATCGATCCACTAGTGCCAGGGAGATTATCAAGAGCATCTACTTGCCCAGATGCTAAGTCCTCACAATATGGGAGATTTGAGATGAAGGGAGTGAATTGGGAAAAAATTCAACCCTCCAACTGACTCTCAGCTGTGCATTTAGCAACTCTGTTGCCGTAATACTTAACACACACACTGCATAGCCTGATTTATCTTCAGAGCTTCACAAATATTAGCTAATTAATCTTTCACCATTGCAGTTTCACTCCACAGCACATCTTAATTTTTCTTTATAATTGAAGCTAAAGATTTAAACTGGCAAAGAACTATGCACTATTTCTAAGGAGAAAGCTCCATGATCTCATCCTACTTAATTTTTCACAGCAAAAAACTTTAAAAAAAATGGATAGAGAAAATATACATATTTATAGAATAAACTACAATCATTTTTCTGATTACTATTTAGAATAAAATGCATGTTGACAGTCATAACAGTCAGTAATCCTGTTTTACTAGAAGTTTAATGAGGGATTTGTGGTTGAAGTCCATACTTTTGTATTGAAGCTGGCTGAAGTGCTAAAATGTCAAGCACTGACTGATTACTGTCTAATTACAGACTATAAACAACTTTATATGGCTACAAAATTATTCCCCTAGGTCTTCACAGTGTTGCCATCAAGACTAATTTCAAGGAGATGCTTAACTTGCGCACTATATTTGATGTAAAATTTTCTTGTTGGACGTTTTGGCATTAGAGCCCAATTTCTGGATGAAATTTTTCCAGCTATCTTTGCAACAAAAAGCTTTGTCTCTTGCCTCTGAAAATCATTTATTCATTTATTTTTATTTCTAGAACTTACTTGCTATTGAAGCTGAAAATTGCCTCAAGAGACATGGCAGTTTTGTGAGCACGTAAATGTTAGCTCAAGACAAGAAATAAACAATTCACTGCATCTCAGTTGAGAAGGGGTTGAAAGTTTAGCATGTATGCTCAGTGTCACTTCTTACTCAGAGCATTCAAAAACATAACATATCTATAATTATTTACAAAATTATTTATCCCTTTAAGGGTGAGAAACCCTTCTGAGCTCTTTTCAAATCACACACAACCTCCACCTCTTTCACTATACAGCAAATGGAGAAGGTGAAGTTTGAACTCTGTAAAACTATGACTTTTCCCTCCAGCTGATGCAAAATAGGAAAGAAATAAGTAGAAAGAGCCAACAGTGAGAGCAAGGCATGAGGAATCTGTCTTTACTGAAGAAAGGGAAAAAGGTAGATGTTTGTTTCCAATGGCTTGATTTTGGAACTATCTTATGAAATCTTTGCCTACGGCTTTAGATAATCTGACTTTGTGGAAAATCTAAACGACAAAACAGACAAGCACAAGTTCATTTGGATCAAAATTAATAGAGGATTAGTGTGCCATCAAGCTTTGCAAAATTAAATTGCTCCCCAGAATGCTAAAACCAGATTTTAATAATAAAATACTTTATTATTCACATATATTTTAATAAAATTGTAAGTTATTAATACAATTGATATGACTTCTACTAATGTCTTACAATTTTTATTAAATTGGAACATGAATTTAAGTGAAAAATGACACACTGTAGTGTATCAGTCTTTAAGGACACTCCTTCACCTGTTTTACACTGATTCCCTGTTTATTAACACATCTGCTATTTATTTCTTAATGTCTTATTAAACAGCTTATCTCATTGCCTAAGCTTATCACACACATTTTACACCACCACACTGAGAGGTCAATTAAAGTTTTTGTTAAAATGATACAAGAATAGAGTACATTATATCCTCAGTGTATACTTTAAAAGCCAGCCTCAGGTTTGTTTGATTATTTTGTAGTTTATGCAAATAAGCCATTAAGCTCCCAAGAAAAATTTCACATTTCCCAACCCATTTTCAACTCATTTTTTTTAATCTGAAAGTGTAAACCTAATTGGAGAAGTGTATGGCTTCGGTACCATTGCTGTGTATAATCCATTTCCTTCATAGTGGAAGTGATTCTTAACCATTTTTCTAATAAATAGCCTATTGTATTTACTGCATATTACATTTTTGTTTGTACCTCAGCATATTTTGCTTCACATTAAAATAATAATATTTTCACTGCTCTTTTAAGAGCTCAGTACATTTTCTTAAGAACTTGGCTGACTGAAAAGCTTTAAAAATGCTGAATATTTGAAACAACATTTCCATTGCATTCTCTACTGCTGACTGTCCCGTAAATCTACAGCTTTTACCAAAAAATTGCTCAGTTCAATAAATCTTTAAAAATATATCATTATATTTGCCCTTCCCAAAAAACTGCATTACAATTCTGATTAAAAAAAAACCAAACCCACAACTGGTCTTGGCTATCAAGCCCAATAAGAGATATCCATGGGGTAGTAGCACTGGTACTCGCAGTGGTCTCAGAACACTCTATTTCCATCTTATTCAGCATGTTTTAATCTTGGCAGTTTGGCTGAACTCACATTTAGACCTAAATCACATACTTCCATGGTCCCTTGCACAATCTTTTTCTAAGTCTGTATAAGCATATTAAAGGAAGGTGCTTTTTTCCCCCCTCGGAAGATGTAAAATCACATTGGTTTTGTGACTGACAATGAAACTGCTTAAACAGGTTTCCCATCTGTCTGTCCCTTGACTGCTCATTCCTGTCTTCAGGAGTGTCAAAATCTCTCTCTACCTGCGGTGTGCTGTTATAATTTATGGCACAGCTGCTCAGTAAACTAAATCCCTAATTTGCTGTTGATTAAAAATAAACTTGAAATTTATTTAAAAATTAACCCACTCATTCTGTGTTGTTTCTGTGAAACAGAAAACAGGTATGCAAAATGATCCCAAAAAAGATTGCATAGGCACATTTGACAGTTTTTGTATTAAAACAAATAAGATCCTGACTACCATTTTCCACAACAGTCATTGAGAAATGTGTGACTGTCATTTACCATTACTTACATGTTCTATTGAAAGATTTTGTACAGATAACACTTCATATTTAAAATTTCCTTCATTAGTCAGAGAGGGCAGAGAAGCATTATTGCAAACAACTGAAGTATTTTGAAGCTAAGTTGTACAACTATTTAAATGCCATAGTTCTCCTTCTCTTGGGAGTAGAAATGTGAATGTATTGGTTTTGTTCATCCTACATTGGAAATATACAAAAACAATCTGAAAGCATACCATTATCACAGATGATATTATTATCACAAGTTCAGGTTACATTCTGAGTTTTACTTTTTTATGTGAATGCTTTAGTTTAGCATGACTACAGTTTCTGGGCCTCCAACATTTGGAATAAAATATGCACTTGTGAGCTTGAGTGCTTTCTTTTTCTCCTCTATTGCCTCATCGGCTTCACAACTTCTCCAGTTTTCTCTTTCTGCTTATAGATATTTCCTTGACAGGAGCTAATAAATCACTGCCCCTTAAACATGCTGCTGAGGTTCCCATAAAGCTGGAGCTTTCTAAATTAGTATATAAATACACATATCATCTTTATGTTGCTGATTCAGGGCTGCAACTTTTGCACCTATTAGGGGTGCCCCATGGCATGGCATCCTCCCTGGCAAGGGAGAAGGCCCCGTCAGATTTTGGAGAGAAAGGTAGAAGCCTCTCACTCTTGGTGCAAAACAGGAGGAGAAGGGGAAGGTAGACACTTAGGGGATAATTTTTTAAACAATATTGTTTCCATGTCCTTCTCAGCTTCATGACCAAAGTCATTTATCTCCAAGCTCCTACTAAGAGGCCCTGGTACTGGCAGAGGATGAGGAAAAGCAGAACACTCACCGCTCATCCTGATGATGCTGCGCCACTATGAAAGGGGAGGTTTACGGGGGCAGAAAGAACACAAACGGTATAGAGTATAATTTGGGATCTTTGAGATGAGGGCACTCAGTAGACATTACTCCTAAACTGGCATCACAAGGACCAGCAATTGACTAAAATAAGAAACCACATTTAAAGTGAAGCTGGTCACTAGAGGCATATGCAAATGAGGAGAGAAGAGAAGCAGAACAACTGGAAGGGGAAAAAGAGCAGAAGTTTGAATAACAGGACAGGTGTTGAGATCTTGATTCTACCTAAAATCCTCCTTAAATTATGACAACTGTGATTTAATGGCAACTTTCATTTTGCCTCTCATGGTTCCAATCTCTTTACGTCCTATGCAGGTCAGCTGGATTCCCACTAAGAACTTTTTCTCCATCATGGTTGTTCTCTGTCATATTCCTCAGTTAACCTCTGTACTTTTTCTCAATTACGTTTGACTACATTGAACTGTTACATCTCTCACTGATTTCTCATCCACTTGTTATTTATTTGAAGTAAGTGCTATACCTCTGAGCAGACATATGTCTCCATTATGTTATTTCTATATGTGGTGTTTATGTATATGTGGTGAAAATGAGAAGGCTTGGTTAGACAAGATAGCAGAAGCACATGTTTTCCTGGATGAAGTATCTGAAACAAAAAATAAATAAATTATGTTTAAGAAAGGAAATGAAATTAAACAAAAGAAACTAAAATAAGAAAGAATTTTGGAAAGCCCCAAATATAGACAGTTTTAAAGGACCCTCAGCAGTATGTGAATATTCTGAGTGGTGAGCATGGGAGAAGGACATCTTCCTGGAATAAATTTTTTTAAACTCCCTCATACCCTCCTCCAGGTGACATCCTGAAATTACAAGCCACAAACACCTGTTGCAGTATTTTAACTTAAAATGCTAATTATTACTGAAAGTCAGAATGTCCTGCTGAGAAGCAGGAGACCCGGGGCCTTGGACACAGATATCCTTGCCCATACTTCAAGACTTCCTGCGGTGCCATGCATGTGGATCTGTTCTCCTCCAGTGAACAAAAATCTCTACGGCTAATTAGCAGTATGCATAAATAACTTCTGTGGGAGAGACACATTTTGGAAGTAGTAATTGGCACGCTGTCTAGCTTTGATTTGCAGTTATATTGCATGACCGACATACGGCTGGAAAGAAGAAAACATTCATTGCCTCAGCCTACTGTAGTATCTACTTAAATCGCTTAGATGAGTGGAAATGGAAATAAGTGATTATTCCAATTATCGAAGGCCCACAGGAATATGTTGAGCCATGAGAAATTTACCCTCATTTAATAAAGTGCTTAAAATTAGCACTAAAAACACAGCATGAGAGTCAAAAGCTGTATGAAGTTCAGCTGACCTCACTGCAGCAGCACAGGGCAGCAGCATGTACTGAGCTATCGGGGACACAGTCGTGTGCCCAGTCTGTGCTGAAAATCACCAACTGATATCTCTAAAAGACTCTGACTAGACTAGAAAACAACAAGAATGACTTTTAAATTGAGTATGAATATCATGTATCTATTTAGATTTACTGAAACATGCTGCCCTTTGTTTCTATCCTCTGGCATTTGTCCATTAAAGCAGTGTGCCAAAAGGGAATTGTTTCATTAAAATCTGAAACAGAAGAGATCAATGCTTTAAGTTACAAAAATTAGTCTTCTTAAAAGATACTACTTGTTAACAGAGAACACCGATCATGATTCAGTGTCTGCACTTAATTCCATCAAGCGTTCATATTCCATGTGCTTTTCAAATGCACCCACAAGCACATTTCAGGGAAACTAATAGTATTTTCTTTATAAAATAAAATTACAGATAGATTTGATTTCTTGGTTTTCTACAAAATTATAACAGTGTAGAATTTCAGATGCTTCATGAGTGGAACTACAGAGATTTCCTTTAACTTTAGTCTTTGGGGGCTTGGGTTTTTTTTTTTTTAGAATTGAATATGTTCTTCATAAATCCAAAACAGCCTCATAAGAAAATCCTCCAGCAGATTTTTAATGATCTGGGTGAAAAAATACTTTGAAATCTCACTATTTCATGACAGAATAACATCTGTATGTAACCTGAAATATCAACTATTTACTGTTTAATGAAAAAATACAGAATTAATTATATGTCATTCCATTCTCATGGAAAAAATGTTATTCTTTACGTTATATTATATGCCTCAGAAACTAAATAAAAAAATGATAAAAATATAAAGTATTTAAATGCCAATAGCCATGTCCATACAATCTCATTGAGGTAGTTCAACTGCCAAGATGTGCCCAAGAAAAAAGGGATTTACAAGTGAAAATATGCAGTATAAAAAAATTCAGTAGCACAGGCCAGATACAAACAGTATTCCTTGCACAGCCTCATTTAGTACTGATTACATCTAAAAGTGCTAGCCTATTCTGTGCAATCATTTAAGGGATATTTGTGATGAATAATATAATACAAACTAATGTAATCACAGAAGGCTTAGTTTACCAGGATTGGAATTTAAATATCAGTAGCTAAATACAACTTTTCTTTTTCTCGACTTATTGCAAATTCATGATCAATACACTATAATAACACTTTTGTGCAAATTGCCCTACTTTCTTACTAGCGACATATAAAGTAGAAAATAGGCAGAATTATTTGGTAGATTTTATTAGCACTGTTGTAAGCAGTGCTACAAGATGATGCTTTGCTGTTTGTTCTCAGACTCTTCCCAGAAGCAAAATACAGACTTGTGTATTTCATTCAGCTCCTGTTCTCCTTCTCCCTTATCATATATCTTCACTTTCCAAATGATTTTCAATGACTACAATTTACTGAACTTTGACCATCAGACTAAGGTTATGCCAAAAAACATAGGAAAAGAGCTGCTGGAATAGATAGTCCTCATAAATCAAAAGAGGAGCTGTTTGAGCTCCAGGAGTGATCTTGAGACTGCAAACCTCTAGTAAAACTGGAATATTTAAATTCACAAACAGATAAATATTATTTTAAGCACATTAAAGGTATACCATGTGCTTCTGTGACCTCAAAATACTGTTTATAATGTAGAATTGTCTCTACTAATATAAATCCAAGAATGCTGAAAAATCGCTAAGCCTACCAGTGGGATTAGACTCACTTATACAACTATTCATCCATCTATTAAATGTATTTCTAGTTATCTCAATGCTTCCAGTTCTTCCTTCTCTAGGAAGCTCACTATTCAAAACAAATTAATTTTTAATTATTTTAAATCAAATTACATTTGTGCTTTTGCAAAATGTGATTCCACAGCAGGTACCATAACAAAGCTATTACCCCACGTGATTATCATAACCAAACCCTGATCCTTATCCATTGGCTTAACTGAGTAAATTAATAGATAATTTTATATCCCACATAATTTACCTTAATCATAAGTAAGGAAAATCCATTAAGGTAATGTAATTATACAGGTTGGGACATAGCATGGAAGCAATGATAGTTCATTTAGGTTTGACCTCGCAATAATGCATGTACCTTGCAGCTTGAATGCTACAAAACTGCAGCTTGCAGCTATTTAGGAACACATCATATTTATGCCAATACACATCCTGAATACCTCTATGTAATCTTGTGAATGGGGTACTGAGATGAATTTTAGCAGCTCTAAATGTTGTTATCACCCAATACAAGAAAAAGCTGTACATATAAATCCAGCTATTTCAGAGCATTACTTCAAAAAGAAGTACTTGCCACTTCCCTTTTTTCAATTCCTAATATTTATTACAATTTTACAGTCTGAAGTTGGGGGGACAGAAAAAACAACAAGTGTCCTAGGAAAAGAGGTACTGATAAGTTAATTATGTTTACATGGGAAAATGATTATGCTGTTAAAGTTGTTGCAGAGACACGGGAGTTAAAAAGCTGAGATATGACCAAAGAGCCTAGTAATAGTCAGCATGTAATTTTCAAGAGTTTTTTTCTCAATCAGAGAAACTTATACCTCTATGTACAGTGCAGCTTAGAGAGTCATAAGGACTGTACGTTGACCCGGAACAAATATTGAATAGAAAGGACTAGCATTACGAATGGTTTATGAGATGTGTCACCAACAGAAGCAATTGGATTATATTAATTTTTCCTAGCTTTGGACTTGGTAACTTGTGTTTAGAAAGAATTCTTATTATTTCTTGTAAGAAGAACGCTTAGAAAGACTTGATTCATGTTTAACATATTGACATACAATAAATGTGCATAAGCTCATGAACACACATTAATTACATTTATTTTTATTCTGGAAAAAATGGTCGCGAGACATGGTTTTTCCACTGTCACTAAGAACAGTTTCTTGCAACAGCTCTTTAATGAAATTTTCTTCTGCCAAGTGCAAAAGTAATCAAGCTACAAGGCAGTGATGTTCAGAAACATCATTAGAAAGTTATAAAAATTTGCATGTAAATGAGCATCTTAAGGATCTTGCTACTTTCTCAAAAAAAAAAAAAATCAGCTAGCCATATAGCAATCTGCATATAACGTGTTTCTAAAAGCCAGATAAACACTGATGAATGACAGTTTAGATATAGAATTAGGACAATAAGGATTGACAAGAGCACTAATTTATTCATCAGTGTTTACCATTACAGAGGTCAAAACCACAGCTAAGTATCAAGCTTTTAACGTAAACCAATCACAATCAGAATGAAAACTAACTGAACAATGCAGCTCTGAGATTTTACAAAAATGAAGCTTCATAGCAGATGTTAATACACTAAAAAGATCACAGATCCATAGGCTGTGACCTATGGACAATCAAAAACTTGCATGGTACTGCATAGCTTTTTAGACCTTAAGAAAGGCAGTACCTCCTTGACACAGAACATTAATTTTTTTTTTTTAAAGACATTAATTTTAAAAATCACTTTCCCGCAGAAATGTTATTTCATATATAACAGGAAAGGAAGAGAGGATAAAAGAGGTTAATGTAAGAGAAATCTGCTATGCACAACACTGGATAGGTTTGAAAACACACATATATGTTTTCAGACATGTGACACCGTACCTGGTGATGTGGGGAATTGCCTTCACACGGTGGTAACGATTACACAGACTGTAATCAAGAATGCAATGCGTGACAATGGATGGATGGAAGGTAAAAGAAAGAAAAAAAAAGAGAGAAGGAATGAAAATGATATTAAAACACATGTAACAAAAAATGAACAACTAGAAAACTTCATGGGCACACTGAAGAATTAAGTGCCCTCTCCAACTCACTTCTGAGATCTCTAAACTAAACTGATCATCTTTACAGATCTCACCCTCATATTTGCTTACTTTCTGCTTGTAACTGCAGTAAAGAAAGACTAGTCTCCTGTGACTATAACATTTCAGCTGATATTATACTCCATTATTAGAGTATTGCAGATTGGAAACAAGTCCCACCACTGTCACCAGAATGCAGTTGGGTTTTTGTTGTTGAGTACCTCAACCTAACATGTTACATTAGGTTATGAACACATGGAGAGAGGTATTTAACATTTTTTCAATCACTGGAGAAAAATCTCAGTTAAATCAACAAAAGAAGAGACATTTAAAATTTATCTTAACATTTTAAAGAAGGTTAGATGGTATGTATATATACAAAAATCTACAACAACCACCTCCACTAAAACTTCACGCTGTGACGGTATCTCTTGCTTTATAGTATCCCTCCTATTATTTTGTGAGGAAGAAACAAATGGAGAGGTAAGAGACATACAGATCACACCAAGCTCTGACTCTCTGGTTCAGCAGGTTACCCAAGGGGAGCTAAACTACATGGTGTGATCCATCTACTTTAGAAACCCAGGCATTATTTGACCTTTTGTGAATTTCGTTCCCCATAATTTTTTCTTCAGCTGAAATACCACTTGGGAGGTTCCCATTGTTTGTTTCTTTCTGTTCCTTCACTGACAGGCTCAGGCTCCCTCCTCCCCAAAAAGGCCACCATGTAACAGAATGGAAGGAATGTGCTGAGGTTTGGGGGAGCCAGGGATGGATGGTAGCAAAGGGAGGGGACTTCTTTAACCTCTGTTGGCAACAAAGCAAGGGCAACATTAAGCAGCAGTGAGACTGTTCACAATTCCCATATTCAGCCTTTCAAGTGATACACGGCCAGAAAAACAAAACTGCAAATAATGTTAGACTACAGTAAACAAGGAATTTTAATCTGTGCTTTATATCTAGTTTAATTACTTCATTAAGCTGAAATCGGAACCGGAAAGTTTTTGATACTTTGGTCCACTTAAGGAGTAGATTCTATTGCAAGATGTAATCACTGCTGAAAGCCATGCACAGAAAGACATATAAAACAAATTACTATATAAGAATCTGCTGTTATTGTGGTGTTTTGCTCCTTTCTTTCTTTAACAGTAAGTAGCCAGATTATTGACTGCGGAAGAAGGAAAGGACTGCATACAGAACTATAATGTCCTCTTATGCATAGGTAGTGCTCAATATGGAAGAAGCTGAGGGACTGCATTTCTGAATTCACAATTACAAAAAAGAGATACAGCTATAGGGATTGGGCTACCATTATGGGGTTCTACGGTCAGAATACAGGTTTCATGAGAAATTCAAGATGTTAATACTACTTGGATTGCTGAATTTTTGAGTATTTTGAGTAATCTTCTCTCATTCTGACATTATCAATTTCTTAGAGAAGAAAATGGTAGCCTAAATTTAATCAAAAATTGCCAGTACACGTACAAAAAAAAGAAAATTTGTTGAATTTGCACTCCTTTGTTTACCAGTATTATCTGTATGGCCTCTGCTAAGATCACATTATTGTATGTGTATACTAAACACATTGTACGTTTTGTACGTATTGTATATTTTGTGTATACACAGATCATGTTCATTTTCTGAACACTACCTAACCATGACATTTTGGAAATAAATGTTAAACTTAGGGCATGAGTCCTTTAAAGTGACAGGTAAAAGAACAATTAATTAATTATAAAAAAATACAATTCTATTTACTTATTTCGTATTCACCCTATGCATTTTTTTAAAAAAAACCTACAATTTGAGTGCTCTGTAGGGGTTTTGGTTTATATACTTTACTAGTGTAATTTGAAAAGCATAACAAATGAATAAAACTGAGAAATCAAATAAAACTAAAGCAACCATATAATGATGAAAAATAGCACCAATTTTTCCTGTTATTTAGCTGATTTATCTGAAAATCATTAATACTATTATCAAATTAATTTCAATTACTTTATAAATTGGCAATAATTAGATTATGGACTGAAGTCCCATGTTTCAAAGCAAAATTGCTACATATCATGCAGCCAACTGATGGTTCAAAGTGAAATGCTGGAATCACTGCAAGCTGATTCTTTTATGCTACCATTTTCCTTAGTGCACTATCACAGCTTTCAACTACCGAGAAAACACATCTAAAAATAAAACACAGAACTAAAACGCAGAAAGTTATGTTCTAAAGTCACATATAAATCAAAGAAGTGAAAGCCATTGTAATTACATACGAAGTTCAAGGCACCAGGATGAAACAGCAGTTGAATCTACTGATACAGGCAGCAAAGTCACCATGTTATCCCTCCTCTCCCTAATATTTTCATTAAAACTGGGAAACTTTTCAGTAGTTTCAAATAGAGATTCTGCTAAAATTTTGATGGTAGGTCAGTAAAGACACAGTTAACTGACAGAGGTTAAACACCTTTTACTATTAATTGGGTACCACTAAGGTCTGAAGGAAAATCTAAAAAGAAATGGTGTTTATCAAAGTTGCCTATAACTAAAACTAAAAATTATTGGCAAGAAATCTGCTGAGGTGACAGCCTCAGAGGTGATCCCATGTCATGAATTAAAATAATCCTAAATGCAAAAGAACACCAGAATCGAGGTTCAAATTCAGCAAACTGCTGTGTGCAAGCCCTGCTGAAGCCAAACAAAGCTCTGCCACAGCTCACTCAGTGATCTTTACCACTGGACTTCATTCCTGGACTGCAATGCAACCACAGGCAAACCCACCATCATTTAAACACACATCAGATTCCCAGGCTTTTGTTTCCACCTTACATTTTAATATAATTCAATCAAAACTCTAGACTGGGGTATAATTTAGAGAAACATCCATTAATCCCCCTACCCCTCCATCCTTTGCACAGAGACTTGTCTCATGTTCCCACAAGGATGTTTTAATACTTTAAAGGGGGAGGCACACCTTTTTGTCTGCTGTTGAAATTCACTCATAGACAAGTCGTGCCACTTAATCACTGATTTTGGCAGTCTGGAGGAAAATTAGGAATGCATTTTTTCCTCTTTTTCCACAGTCCTACCTAGTCTTGAGACAACCTGTTCTCACTGCTGATGTGGGCAGAGTTAGGAGCTCTAAGATTCAAAAGGCAAACACAGACATGAAAAGGTACAAAATCCTAAAGTGGAAAGAAAACCCATAACCATTAAAAAAACCCACTCATAGAATCAGGGTAGAGCTACCCAGCAACAGGATCAACTCCAGGTGCACTGTGAGACATTTCCCCATCTGACTGGCTGAAAAGGACTGAAAACAGTATGAGACTGGTTTCTCTGAAGATTGGTTGTTTTTTGAGGGTTTTTTTGGTGACATACTTTCAGCTCTGTCAGTCAGCAATGCTCTGTATTCAGCACAAGTGGCAATTCCTTTCATTAATTTCTGCTGGGTAAACTCTGTTCGTTCAAATGTCATTTTCCCTTCCCTTGGATTGACTCCCAGGTGTTTGCCTATGGAGTTTATGCAGAATTCTTGTTTCTATTGGTCTTACACTGTAAATCACTTTTTCCAGAAGAAAAACATAAAAAGTAGTTGCCTCAAAAAGATATATCTTGTGTCCTGTTTTAGAAAGGCAATTTGCCTTTTCCTTATTTTTTCATGCAATTCCCTTCATGAATAGCATCAGTATGACATTTCTAGGTATGTCTTAATTTGAATGGTTCACAATTGTCTTGTCTGTGTCTCTTTACTGGGGAAGACAAATGTTGTCGTCTGGAAACATCCAATAACCACTTGGAAACCTTCCATAGGATTGTTGCAAATTGAACGTTTATAAATAGTTCCTTGATATAAATAGATTTCCTGACAATTTATAACAAAACTCCAAATGGAAGATAAATAAAGTAAATAACATTTGGTAAAGCATTTCATATTATCTCTCCAATGGCCCATGTCTAGTAAGTCTTTTGGCATGAAAGGGAATAGTTATAATTAATTATTCTTATGATGTTTAACCAGCATGCAAGTACTGCACATTTAATCTTTCATCAACAAATTTTATACCGCACTGTAAGACAGAGAGATTTACAGGAAGACTGTAAAAAGACTCACTTTAGTAAAAGTTTCATGAGAGTTAACTCGACACAGCAACAGCACAGAAACTGGAGGTTAAGGAAGGGATTTGTGAATTTGGCCTCGCTGAAAGTTTTGAATGCTTGAGAGTGACAGGACACAATTTAACAGGGGTAGGCTCCCAAGGATTTGTATTCAACCTTGAAACTGAGAATGAGACTTTTACATTTAATTCTCAAAGCAAGAGATCCAAGGGTCTGGTGCAATAACTCCTCACATACATCATGCTTGAGTGCCTTACTCCACGAGTAGACATATTGATTTTAATTAATCAGTCCATTTATTTCCAGTCATTTTACTGACTGGAAAAATCCTCATTTCCAAACTCACAGAGTTCCTCCTTTAATTTGGGCTTGTTTTTTTTCTTTTTCATAGAAATAGGAGTGCTTTGGGCATCAGAGATTCATGCACAAGATATCCTTTAGCTATGCACAGTCTTGTCCTTGGCAAAACACAACGGCAAAGCAACTCTCCTGTAAAACAAGAGTTGGGTGCCAGGTACCGTCAATAAATGGCAAGATAAGAATACAAACATTGTCCTCTATACACTATTTGGCAAGCACCTGCATCTCACACCTTCTACAAGGCCCTGTTGGAAGCCAGAGTATGCTGACATCGCTGTGTTTAAACCATATCTGAGACTTAGTTTGCTTAGCTGCTTTATCATAATAGTAATCAATGTTCCTCTGGAGTTGTTCCGGGCAAAGAACAAACGTCCTTTCATTTCCTCTTGAAACATCAAGGCTGCTACCAAATTCATTGGTACATTGCAGCAGCTATTCCAGGGGATGAATTAGTTTTACACAGACTTTTATAGGGATTTCATTTCATCAGAATTATCCCCTCTGCCCATTTAACAGTAGTACATACTTCTCAATTGAAATATTGTATCACTTCTCACCATATAAAACCTAAACTTGACAGCAGTATAATCACAAAATGTTATCTAATATTTCATCTTCCACCAATTCAGAAGATAAACACAGCGAATCATATTTACCACTGACCCATTCCAAACTGTTAAAATTTAAAAGAAACAAAGAAATTATACTATCAAAAATAAGACTGACTGAAGAAAAGAGGGTTGGAAATTGCCATTATAGTTCTGTATAGTTCTATATAGTTCTGTATAGCACAGCATACGCCAAAACATTGCAAAAGATGTTGGATATTATTTTTTGCAGAAGCTCAGAATTTTACAGTGTGGCTAGACCCTCATGAGTGGTCTAGTAAATTCTTTACAATTTTCAGCAATAAGAGCATGTGAAAAATCATTAAAGACGCAGTTAGGTACCCTGACTACCCTAAGCTAGAGCAGCAGTCAGTTGCTGTTACAGAGTGCTACAGTTATATGCTTATTATTGCTTGTTTCTTATCCTAAGCTATTCAGGGCAGAAAAAGACAGCTGCAGGAGAACAGACCTCTTCCAGCTTCCACAATGGTGTTGAACTACTGCAGATCTACTTACGAGAAACCTTTTTTAATAGACTCCAGAAGTTCACTAGAGCGTGCTGACCATTATGAATTATATGTAAGTATATAAAAAGAAAAAACTCTGTGCCGTCGAAGAATGATCTTCTGTAATGTAACCACATTTAAAAAAAAATAAAGTAAATAGTGGTGGTAAGAAGAATAAGAATGGAAAAATATCAAAACGCCTCAATGATTACAGTAGGTATAGGAGACTCCAGCACATCAGCCTGAAAAAACGTGTGAACTTCTGAGAGATGACTTCAGTTAGAGCAAGGGACACTCGCCTTCTTAATACACTCAACACCTTGTAGAATTGGTCCTCAAGGGATTTTTGTTTGTTTGCTCTACAGAAAATTCCTAATTGGGACTGAATGACAAACTGGGGGCACAAGGGATCCTAGTGGGTGAATTTTGTACATTTAACTTGTACAATGTGTCTAAACATTCAGCTTGCAGCAATTATTTCATCAGCTCTAGTACAAGTTTTTTTACTGTGCTAATGAGTTGAGTGGATGCAAATAAAAAGATATTGCCTGGAAATAAAACGTGTCTCAAGTTTCTCTCTGAGGATACCAAGCAGACAAAAAAAAAAAGTAATTCTTACTTGGAACATTTTGCTTAATTTACGTAATTCCTTCTGGAAAGCTTTCCCATTCCCAGATTTATTCATCTTTGCTATAACATAAAATCATAATTATGATTTTAAGTTATGAACATTTGTCAGGATTTTTTTACATTTTATTGGTCACTGATCTTGCATTAATCATTTAAAATAAGGATGGTTATACATTAAGTCACATAGTTCTATATTCTTTAGCTATATAAAAAAATCCCAGTAATATCAGAAAGAAAAACAAGAGTGCCTTATTGGCAAAAGTGAAAAGATTTATTTTTGCAGATATCTTCCAGAAGATCACACAAAATCATAAGACTGAATACTAGCATTCAATAGGAAACTGGAAGTGTCATGAATGTATATTTTAAATAATTCTATAATTGTTTTGATGTTTCACTTTATATGCATACACCCCATGTCCTCCACAGAGGAGATCAGAACATGACAGTTAAGAATGTCAAACTGCATGGTTTTATTTACAACAGCATGCCCTGCTATTAGCTCAGCTATTTTACTGACCTAGAAAGCCATAATGGGCACATTAATTTTTTTTACTGAGATACACACACATACATACTCTTAGAATTTATCTTCCAAGTCTGGTCTTGAGAAAAGGTAATCTGGGTTTGCAAAGTCTTTTGAAGGCTAACCAGTATTTCACTTACTGCATAGTAAGTGCTACATATTTGCAAAAACGCACGTGCAAACACTTTGAAAGGTAGTCAAGTTTTTTCTTCCAGATTTCCTTCTGAAAATCATCCAAGAATTATGGCAATATGTATACTGTGATTTGTACCATCTTGCTAATTCTTCTGTTCAGCCTCACGGCTAAGCAGAAGAGTTTTCAACATGAAAGTTTCAGAAATTGGCAATGTCCAAGAGTTTGAACTAAATGTCACTTCCATCCTTGATGATGCTGTCAGTTTTATGAGCTGTGGCACACATAGAATATATTGTACACTTAGAGCATGCTCAGCAATGTTATTTTAAAACCATGACAGATGTACAGCCCCAGCAGGATCTCACATTACAGAAGCCAGAGCAACCCTGTCATACAGCTGATCCCTTTGTTCAAGGAGGCAGAGTATCACACAGGAAAACCAACCACCCAAATCCATACAATTCCTCCATCTATTAATGCTTCTACTGTATTCCAGCCCAATTTCTACATTTCAATCTGAAACTTTTAACATCTTCATGAGATTCAGGCAATTAGTGGAGATGCTTTTCATTTACCGAGTGCTCATCCTTAACAAAAGAATAAAAGCGGCAACATTGTTCCTAACACAGAAGACTGGTCACTTGACTCGGTATAATATGACTAATTGGCTGAATAGACTTGAAGAGCTCTATAAGTTCACCACTTTCAGACCAACTTGTGCTCACACTTCTTTCTTCAAGCACATCCACGATAAAGTCAGCAAAAAAAAAGACAGTGAGTGAGAATCCACTGTGTGTATTTCCAATGAGAATTTGATGTAATCAAGTCCTAAGGGTGACAAATGAATAAAAGATAAACTGCTATATTTGAGAGAACATCATGGTAGGAGCTTTAGTTGGCATCTCTCCTATACATTTTTCTTTTTTTTTTTTTCTTTTAAACTCATGCCATCTTTAAAATAAGTTTTGTATATACCCAATTATACATCAAACAAAAATCTTTCTATCTCTGGGTGAGAACAATGAAACTGGGCATCTATACCAAGCAAAAACATATGAGAAGCAATCTAACTATCTGAAATGACAGTTTTGTCATGACAAACTATCTGCTTGAAGAGAAGGAATAACTCCTTTTAGAGCATTTTTCCAGTTTTTCTAACCCAAGCAGACTTTCTCTTTTGAGCTGGCTTTTCACTTGTGGTGAATAACATCAACATCTTTGCCATGTTACGAGGTAATTTTTTATCTTTTTTTTTTTTAATTTTTCTTTTCCATTGTTACGTATATCGTATATCAGATAGGCACAGAGATGTCTACTCACAATATGGAACTCCACTCAGGAGAACAAGAAGTTTTGAATTTCCTACTGAGACAGCAGGACTGGATAGGTATTTAAAGTTTTTGTAAGTAGAGGGATAAAATATGTTTCTCCTCATGTCCCTCTGTCATGAGAGGGACACGAATATCCCTTATCATACCTGAGAGACATCACAGTTATGAGCATCACTGACCTATCAAGAGTATCAGTGTTTAAGGAGAAAATAAATAAAAAAAACCAGCTGTGGTTATAGCTTCTTTACCTAGAAAGGGTATGGATTCCAGGATATTTGGCTCTGTAGCTCACAGCCACAAACACCATTTTAACCCTGCTGCAAAGCTGTTACTCTAAGAAGGTAGCAAATTAGACCAAGAATAACTTTGGTGAGAAGCTGTTTTAGAGCTGTGTTAGCATGTAATACAAATCTAAAGACAGACACCTGAAGAAAATTTCACCAATAGCAAAACAACTGAATGTGCATTATAATTGTCAGAGACAAAAAAATCCTGCTAATCCACCCCATATTATTCTCACACCATATTGGGGTTGTTTAGCCTGGAGAAGAGGAGGCTCAGAGGTGACCTCATCACCGTCTATAACTACCTGAAGGGAAGTTCTAGCCAGGTGGGGGTTGATCTCTTCTCTCAGCCACTCAGCAATAGGACAAGGGGGCACGGGCTTAAGCTCTGCCGGGGAAATTTAAGTTGGATATCAGGAGAAAATTCTTTACAGAGAGAGTGATCAGGCATAGGAATGGGCTGCCCAGAGAGGTGGTGGATTCACCATCCCCGGAGATTTTTAAACGCAGATTGGACGTGGCACTGAGTGCCATGATCTAGTAAATGGACTGGATTTGGACCAAGGGTTGGACTCGATGATCTCGGAGGTCTTTTCCAACCCAATCGATTCTATGATTCTATGATTCTATGTATGACATTGCAAAATTTTAGGTGTATGTGGCCTGTCTTCAGTGAAAATTGGGTCACTAGTGTGACTTTCAACTTTGCTGAATTTTATTTCAGGAGAGCTTTGTGTACTTCAGGGTTTGTTTGGGTATGATTTGTTCAGGTGATCTGTTATCATCTGTTATTATCTGTTCAGAAACTCTGTGGATGTTCTCCCTCCTTCAACAGCCACCCTCAGCCAGGCAGATCTGCCATTTTGCATGAGTCTTCCACTAAGTAACAAACACAAACAGACTCAATGGACCCAAGAATTTCCTCGATTGATTCCCAGATTGGCTAGGATGGTAAGATGGCAGTAAAATGGCAAGGTCATAACTAGACTCTCTGAAGAGGAGATGGTTAAGTGGCAGCATTTGTTGATTCAAGGAATTTTGACAGCATAAATTTATGAACATTTCAAAAGGAGTAAATATTTTCAAACTAAATTAGAGGGCAAACAGAAAGAAGGGATTTGCCCCACTTTAAAGTCAGATTTGGAAATGCAAACCATAGGAAGGAATTGCAGAAGAAATTATCTTCAAATTTTTTTTTCCCCCAATACCATGTTAAAACAAAAGCTAGTGAAATAGTAAATAGCACAACCTCTGCTAATATCTTGTCTAACAAATATCCAAGGAATACTCAGCAGCTTGTAATGCCTCTCTAGCTCACAGGTTATCTTGAATAGAGCACTTTCATGAGGCTCTATCATTTGTAACTCGAGTATGCAACTTGTTAGGTGCTGCTCTGGTAAGGTTAGGTGCTGCTGCTATGCTGTGACAACTTATTGTGTATTATACAATATTCCAATTTCTCTTCCCAAGCTATCAATTCAAGCATAATGGTACATTTTAAAAACATGAAACCTTGGGCAATTCCTCTGATAACAACAGTATCCTAAATGTTTATGCAGCTGTTTAGCAAAGAGGCTCTTTCTGACAAGAATGGCTGTTTAGATACAAGTATAGACTGACAATTTCTTTGTGATACAATAATCCTTCAAGATTTATTGACTCAAAAAATAGCTTACCTGTGGTTTGAAAGTTTAGAAAACTTTTGGTTCAACAAAAATAGCTACATATTACCAGGCCATAATTCATTCCACAAAATATTTCATTTTGCTAAAACAAAAATTTCAAACTATTTTATAAAAACAACTAGTCAATATTACTTTAATGTATTAAAAATATAATTTTTTTTTTGCCTATCAGACCACTTGTTTTTTATCTGTTTTACTAGCTTGCTTCTGAAAATTTTTTGTACAGTACTAAGAGAATCAAAGTTACAGGAAATGGTTTATAATACTTGCTTTTAAATTACACTGTATACATTTATTTTATTTGTACTAGAATTTTATACTCCTTTTTGAGATAGGATTGAAAATAAACTATCAAGTTTCTTGAGTTCTAAAACAAGATAAGGTGAATCTATTTAAGTAAAAAGCAATTAATACACATTTATAGAATAGGTAGACTTTGTTTACAATATACAATAAAAATATAGTCTACTTAGCCCAACCTACAAATGTTTCCTTTTTTCCCCCTAAGTTATTATTTTAAAATATAAAGCATAAATACAAATATTTATTGATACAGCCTTTGAAGTAGCTCCTGGTTATCCCTGTTGGAACTATTACCCGAATGAAGCTGTGCACCTTTCAAACCTTGTAATGAGAATTTGAATCTAAATCTTTTGAGATAAACTGATAAACTCAAATCTCATCCAGTGGAAATTTCCAGTTTTTCCAAAACTATCAGAAACACTTAAAAGGTTTAAAGCCATTTCTCCTCTTCTTTTTTTGGTCTCAAAACAGGAAAATTCTTTTCCCCCTGACTTCTGGGAAAAATAAAACATCAAAAAGAAACACATCCAAGATCAGATATTTTCATGTTTGTGATTGTCTTCTAGCCTCAACACAGCTATTTAAATAAAGTTGAAGGGCTCACACTGCATTTTCACTGTGAAAACATTGTTCAGGTTGTTTTAGATGGTGCTGGTAAAGCACCAGCAAAGACAAAATTTGAGTACACCGTTTTCTCTATTAGGGAAAAAGTTTCAACACCTACCAAAACCTAAGATAAAAGGAACCCAAAACTTCAGCCCCAGGTCTACAATATCTCATATTAATACTTCACACCCAGTATGAAGCCCTCTAGAATCTAGACACGAAACCTCCAAAAAAGCATACTCAGTGAAATTTTTGTATCATAGGTAATCAATAAATTCTGCTGACAGTTTTAACATCTGAAGTATTTTAAAGAATTAATACAGCACTGCTTCTCCAAAATAAGCACCACACAACTTCTCCAGCATGAGCTAACCATGAAACTCCTTTCAATAGGAATAACCCATCTTAATGGAGCAAGGGGATGAGGGAAAGAGGCAAACACTATGCCTATCCAGTAAAGATTCACTGGAAGTAAGCTTTTTGAATGAAACACACACATAAGAAACAATACTCCCTCCACCCCTCAAATGGGTAAGTAGTCCAGAAAGTTGGAGTATAGAATTAAAAACAAGATAGACATGGAAGAACATATTATGTACACAAAAGGAGGGGTTGGGTGTGGGTGGTGGGGAAAAACAGAGGCAGGACCAGATGGTGTCTCCTTAAGGATCCTGAAGAACCCCAGGGCTGAAACAGCTAAATTACTACTTGCAGGATAAATTATCATGCTTAAAACAGCCTTGTCATCTAAGGACTGAAGAATAGATCTGTGGACTCACAGATGATGATGTCTGTGCAGAAAATGATTAGAAATGATTAGAAATAGGTGAAAGTCTAGAGCTGGTGTACATCAGAATAGACATTTTCTGCTTGAGAGAAGTCATTTGGATGACAGTTTGCCAATGGTACTGCATTATCAGGATACAGAGGGCAAAGGCCGACTGTTAAGGACATTACAAGGTTGACTAGATGGGCATGAAGTGGGCAGCATGAGATAATCTATGGGTTATGATCTGTGGCTCTGTAAAACACCTTTAGTGTTCAGCAACACTGAAGAAAATAAGTTATATTGGGGATTTTAAGAAATTAAGAAAATACAAAGAACAGAAATAAGGACTATCAAAATATGGAAAAGTTTCCAGTGCAAAGAACAACCACATAAACAAGAACACACCATCCTGGAAAGGAAATTAGGATAGGATTTGGAAAAAGTTCCTAAGAATGGACTATCCACTTACGATAATAGAAGGAACAAACAAAAGAAGGTCCTTACTTCCTAAAACCAAGGAACAGCATCAGGATCAAAGAAAACATATGGCCACAAATTCCCTCATGAAGATACCTAAAATCTGTTCTAATCTCAGCTATAGCTGTGCTTATTGGCAATAGTTACAAAGTTAATTTAACACCATCTTTATTTGTTAGTTAAGTCATGTCTTCAGCAACTGGTAATGTACAGAGTTCCTCTGTGCTATGTAAGCATCATGGTAAGCCATAATACTTGTCTGCCCACACTGTTGGGATTACTTTGGATCCTCTGAAAAACAACAGGATCAGTATGGGTAAAATATTCCATTGAGCATTACAACATAGTTGCCAGCATATATGAATTGCAGCTGAAAATATCTGGGCTGTGGGAAAGTATAGGGAAAGGCACACTCCTTAGGGACTTACCACTATTGGAGATAACACAGGGCAAGCTGACATTCATATGCTCCTATTTAGAAAAATCACTGCAGAAAGCAGCCCAGAAATGGAGAAACAAGGTACTCAGATCCCTTTCAATCAGCTTGAGTTGTATGAGGGGGGCTATGCTGAGAAACACTAACTGCTAAGTAAATCCATGGCTTTAGGTAAGATCAGGCTCTCATGCCAACACTGTAAGCAGGATTCTTGATACAATTAATTTTCTGTGTATTTTAGCTAAAGAATTGAAAACTCTTTTATATGTAGCATAACTGAACTCTTAATTCAGTTCTCTTCTTCAATATAATTAGGTTCTGTTGTTTTGCACATGTGTGAAAAGACTCTGCCCTTTCTTTCCCTATACATGACTAAGCACACACATGTAAAAGACCTGGTTGCTACTTATTGCTCCTGTGAAAGAACTCAAGTCCCTATTGTGCTTTTTCTCATACTGGATTGTATGGATTTTTACCAAGAGAAAAGAAACTCAAACAATTACTCTTCCAAATAGAAAAAAACCAAACCAAACCAAAAGATTAATGTCCCATTAAACAACTGATTCATAAAGTTGTGACTAATGAATAAACATCTCTATTTTCCAAGACAAAACTAATGGATCATTTTCAAAACCCTAGTATCTATGCTATTAATATTTAACTGTGATTTCAGCCTGTTTTTCTTGTCTAGTGTCAAAAGAAAAACAGAATAGTGCGAAGTACTAGGGATATGTGGGCACATTATTCCTAGCAAAGAAAAAGTAATAAAGGAAGAAAGATCTGTGAATTGGCTCATGCATTAACCATATAGAATGCTGGCAATGCAAGTAAGCAGTGTTCAGTACAAAAAATGGGTGAGACCATGAGTCTGATTTGAGACATCACACTACAAGGCTCTGCCACATGCTTTTAGCTCTGCTTTTCTGTGGAATGCTAACAATTCTAAAAGCAACCTTGGCAAACAAAATATTTCTGTCTTGGTTTTTCATCTGTCTCATGAAGTTTATGATAAAAGAGATTCCTCTGTTTTCATTGGTCTCATATTTAAAAAAGTGGCAGAAAAAGCAGAACAGAGAATTAACTGATGGACAAGGTATTTAAGGCATCACTAATTTCTGTGGGTTGTTTTCGGTGATTTGTTCTTATAATATAACTTGGAATTTCAGCAGGAGGTCAAGCAGCATGTTCCAATCCAAGACATGTCAGAGTTAATGTGGTAGTGCATTCCAGTAACCTCAGTTTCAAATATACTTGGGGTATACTCTACAAAAAAAATATTATTTATGTATAAGGAGCTTTTTATTAGCTGTCAAATCTGTACAGAGGCCAAATTCTATCAGCAAAACAGAGGTGAAGTTCTGGAACCAAAACTAATATGCTAAACATGCTTGAACATTGTTTAGGTTTCTTTAAGTATTAAGTACATAACTGTAATTTTTAAAGTATCTTCCATTGCTAGTAAAGACAAGGGTGGAAATATTGAAACCTGAAATAATTGTCAGATTTTGCAAGTTCTATGAAGAGAAGTCTCAAAAGAGCAAGCTTCAGGAATTATTTTCTCTACCTGTCTCTGTACTTCACTTTTATGATAGCTACTCAGAACTGTAATTACTAATATTTTCCTTCCTTCAGGCATATTCAAAATACCAAATTGATGTGTGGCATCAGAGAGAAGAAAAAATAAAAATGCCCACCTCTACATTTAAGGGAGCTATACCAGATACAGCTTAGGTTTTTTGCTGACCCCTAGTGAAGCAGCCATAAATTAATAATATGTGTGGGAACACCATGAATTTGACT
This sequence comes from Pseudopipra pipra, assembly GCF_036250125.1. NCBI lineage: Eukaryota > Metazoa > Chordata > Aves > Passeriformes > Pipridae > Pseudopipra > Pseudopipra pipra. The sequence continues at coordinate 21,702,541 of NC_087552.1, read as the reverse complement.
ATGACCACCTCCCCCATTCTCTGTCCTGTGGTTATCCTAGCTTGTTTTTAAAAGTGATGGAGGAAAACAAGGAACCCTTTTGAACAGACATTTACTTCCAAAACACACTTCATTGTGTGGCTGAGGTAATACAGATATGTCAAACTTTTCAGCAGTGGGTTTATTTGAATTTGGTCAATGTAACATAAAGTGTAGTAGTGTCTACTTCATGCTCTCCTACAGTGTTGTTCAAGACAGGTGTGGAATTGCAGTATGATGACAATAAGATACATCAATTATAAGTTCAATTATCTGCAATCTACAGTGTAAACATTTACTGACTACAGCCAGGAACTAAGTGGTGTGATCTGCCTCTAAGGGAGGTGCAATGTGCTGTAGTTAATGTGCACGCTGTGCAAGCAGGGAAAGAAAATGCTATTTCATAACTTTGATATAGTTGGTGCAACTTAGATTTTTTTTCAGTTGATGGTTATTAGAGAGCCTATGACTATTTGTACAAAAGCAGGAATAAAAAAAAAAAAGAGTGTGATAAAACTACAGGGATCCACATAAAAAAGGTCATTAAATCCCTCACAAAAAGCAGTCAAGGCATGAAGAAATATAGATATCTTGTAAAGAATGCTTTTGCAGTCCTTACTTCTTTGTATAAGAATATATCATATCTTCATAATCCTCTTTTAAGGCTATGCCATCAAAAAAGGTTATCTTTGTGGGCTTTTTTCATCCTATATGGAAGGATTATTTATATTTCAAGATGCAAAACTCATTACAATAACTACTTCTATGTAATCAGGTAAGTTTTATAGTAATGTATTACAGTAATTAATTAGTATTTTCAATATTTTATAAGAAATTTATTATACCTATCCTGAAAATAATGGATTTTTTAACAAATCAAAGAAATGCTGTCACTGAAAATTATTGGTTTGTAAATATAACCATTACTTTATCACATTACTTTCTGCATTTACGATGAAGTCATTATATGGTTTTGAAATTGAATCTTTACATAGAAAGTTCTCAACTTCCAGGCAAAAAGCCATGCTGTTAGTATTTCTGCAAGGCTTCACAGCACCTGTACATCAACCACCAGTCACAGCTGGACTCTGAAGCATTTTCTAGATTTGGTATTTAGACTCCAGTAAATATGATTCTGTATGGGAAACCTGTCTGCATGGCTTGTGCTACTGTTCCATGGTGTGAATATTCCGTTTGCAAAATTGAAATACATACCTATTAGAAAATATTCCTATTCACAATTTCGTTAGGGAGCTGACAATGCCTTTTTTTTTTTAATGGGAAGATACTGTCAATACATTAAGGTTTGTTATGCCCAAGCCCATGCTCTTATTTTAAACAAATAAATTAATGGATTTATGGAGAGTTGGACCAAAACCCATAGAACTATTTCTAGGGATTAATTAATCCCAGAACAAATAACAGAAGGCAAAATCTCCAAACTGTACAACTATCAAGAGCTAAACCACTGTATTCAGAAGTGAAGTTTATTCTAGTTGTAAACATACCAGATGACCCCAGACACATTGCTCCATTTGTGGAGAAAAAAACAAACAGAAGGAAGAAAGTATTTGATGACCATGAGGTAAAAGAAATCGGAGCATTCCTAATCTCTCCAGAGGAAGCAGAGTTGCAGCACCCCAGGAAACCATCTCGTGTCAGGAGACACAAGCACAGGCTCTATTTCCATCCCTGAGACCACTGTGTGTTGTGGGGAGCAGAAGCTAGCTCACATACCTCTCCTGGCATCATGTAGTCCATCAGCTTAACTTCCCAGCCTTTTCTATGTTTTGTGTCTCAGGATTGACTCCCGAAAAAGTAAACTTCTCTGCTTCCTTGTACTATCTCTGAGACACCTGGTTTTAGCTCTCTCCAAGTAAATTAAAAATTCAAGAAGCTTCTAATTTTTATAAAAATGCTGCAGCATCACCTTTCTTTTGCTTGATAAGGTACTACAGTTTAAAGTAACTTAAAAGGCAGCTGAGAAGTTTGTTTCTTATTGTTTATTTTATACAGTAACTCATCCCCAAATTCTGTGTTTCCTTTTTGTACTGAAACTTTTTTCATCTCTTAACACTACCACCACCTATAGTAAATTTGCTAAAATGTATATAAAAGCTTCATCCAAAATGCCACAACATGCTGAAAGTTAGGAAATAAAAAATTATCATCGCTTTATAATTGGACTCATTCTTTGTTAGTCAGACACAGTCCTCCAAGGCACAAAGGTGCAAAGTGAAACAGCTCACCCCTGGCCCTGACTATGCCATTTAAGTCCTCCTCTCTTCCTCTTTCATGTTCTTGGTATTCCACAGGCAGTGTCTGGCACTGTACATATGAGGGTGCCTATCACTATGATTGAACACTTTAATTTGCAATTGAACACGTTCATGAGTTGTATTATTCCTGGACATGTGAAACTGCTCAAAGCTGACTCAGTCACTGGTTCCCACAGCACCTAATCCCTTTCACATGTGATTTGCTTTATTCACAAGATGCAATCAAATTATGAGGTTATAGACTGTCTGGGAATAATTTTTCCTCAATTTCTGGTCTCTAAGATGACAAATTTTGTTAATTGGGTTAGGAAAACCATGAAACAAAGGAAACAAATATTAGGGATGCTTTATACACACACATACTGTCTACACATGAAGCTGCAGAACTGCATCCTAAAGCACAGCAGGAGCAGGGCACACAGGATACAGCTATTCAGTTGTCTATCTCTGCTACGGATAGACTAATTGGATTAATACTGAGGGGTAAGAAATATCCTGAACTCTGTAGGCTTAACAACTCAGTAGAGATGCTTAATCCTTCACAGGAATTCCTCTGTGAAAGGAGAGAAGTATAAATCACATTACTATGATCAGCCTAGAACATAGCACCTTTTCCAATTAAGCAGCACTTTGCTGCATTCACTGACTGAGCACTGATAAAAGCCACTACAAAATGGGAATGAAAGTATCCACATTCAAGCTTTAGCTTTACAAACTAACATTAGGAGGTGGTGAAAAATATATTAAGCTTCAGGTGTCATTTATGTTTTTGCCACCCTACATCACAATTAAAGAAATGCAAATTATGTACCTTTATAAAAATAAACACACAATATTGAGTACTTCTGGTCTTGGAAGTGCTACCTTCACCTATAGGGAAACAGGTCACGTTTTTTAAGAACTACCTGAATAACACAGAGAAATTTACTGTAATGCACTATTAGTGATTGTACACCCTGCATGTCACTTACTATCCTACTGTAGCACTTATACCAAAAGTCATTGAACAGTTACACCTAGCACCAGAGACTTAAAGAAAGATTTTTAAGGTTTTTAAGATTTAAAGAAATCTCCCCAGGGTCATATTTTCTATAATTCAAGCATTTCACTATCCCGACTAAGCTCACCATGAAAAGCATCTTCCGTGAGAACCAATATGCCTCAGGAATAGTTACTTCCTGAGTGTTGCCTGTGTGTAAAGTAATACCTGCACAAATTTTTGACCCTTTTCATCAATTACTGGAGTAAATACTTCCTAGATATTCCTCTTTACCCTTTTTATAGAAGAATCTCAACTATATATATTAATACACAATTACAAAGTAATTATTTCTTTCTTGTCTTCATAGCGAATGAAGAGTATATTATTTTCTTGTCTCTTTTTTTCCTTAAACACTAAACATCTTATTGCACTGTTTTGCTACTACATCCCCTCTGCCTCAGAAGTATCAGTTAGTTCTCCACTCACATACATGGATGGATGCATGTCTAAAACCTGTAGCTGTTGGTTTTGATTTGAAATTTGCTGTGTCTGTGAAGCCTTTCCATAGATTTATAAAACTGTTGTTGAATATAATACCACCTGTGACACAGTAGCTTGATTCTAACAGGGAATAAATGCCACTTCTCTTTTGAAGTATCCCTTCAAAAACTAATATTAAATAAAGGTGTAATTTTAATGCTCAGGTTGCTATTTAAAAGGGCAAGCTCCCCTGAGAGATCATCTTTCTGTTTTCCAGCATTGAAATCAATAGTGCCAGCAATCAGTATTGCTTTCCACAGATGACAAACACAGCAGTTTATCAAGTAAGTTCACTGCAGGATCAAATGATTGGCATTTACTTTGAAGCCTTTGAGCACTTAAGCAATGCTATCTGAATATCACATAATGACTATATTGTATCAGAACCTGTTATTTTCTTGTATTAAAGTTCATATATCACATTTAATGATGTTCTACAAATACTGAGGTTTTCTAAATATAAAACAGAGATATTGGCTAGAAGGCAGCTTTAAAAAAAACAATAAAGTACACTACATCAAAATTTCCCCCCCCCTTATATCCTGTATTCTTCTGGTATTATAGCTCTTATGAGAAAGAATGCAAACAGTATCTTTTTAAATAAGCAAATTACTCCAGCATTACCTCCTGAGAGACACTACCTCATGTGTGCTTCACTTAAAGGGAATGCTATGACAGATTTGGCTATTTATTATAATGAAATGGAGCTGAAAACCTTATGGATTAAACACAGCAGTATAGCCCAGATATTTTATAGTCTGTCATAGGAGCTGAACTCACACCTTGAGAAGGTTCTGGTTTAAACCACAAATAAAGAAAATAAACAAAAACAAAACTACAAAGAAAAAAACCAAAACAAAACCCAAAGCAAACTGAAGAAAATAAATGAATGGCCAAAATATATACTGTGTTTAAGAGGTCTGCTATGTTTGAATAAATGTGTTTCTACTCAATTTCTTGGGTTTTTTGGGGAGTAGGGGAAAACAGTGCACACTTAAATTTGAGAATACTGGTGTTTAAAAGTATTGAAAGAGGAAGATACATGGAAGTTGGGAAGTGACTCAGCAGACAAACCGTGATTTTGTTGGATTTGCCTTACACTCAGAGATAACAACATGACTTAGGGCAGGAAGTAAACTCTAAAAACACCAAGTCCTCAGGTCAATTATTTAAGCTTCACTGACAAATAGAAATATTTCATCCACCAAAGTCTTAAGTCAACTTTATAAAATTAGTTTAATTGGAACTCTCAGTGTAAGATTTTGTTTTACACAATGTGGCATGACTACTGCTAACATGTACACTGTATGAGGGCTGGTATCTCAGACAGATCTGCACCAAGGATATGAAAGATGGTCTTTCATCTTTTTTCTCCCTTTTCATCCTGTTAAAAGACCACAGGTTAATGCATGCTTAACGGCATCCAGTTATACTCAATGACTTATATGGGAGTGGGAAAGTACCAAAGTTATTTCTCATATCAACAGGCTTTCCAGAAAAGTCATACAAATGTAGTCACACTTTTTGGCCTGACCTAGGGCTGGGCACAACTTAATAATGTATTTTGAAGCTGCTAAGCCTCAAATATAATTGTATATCAGTCACATTATTTAAAATGTGTTACTGTTCATATGTCAAAGGAATTACAACCTTACTTTGTGTAAAATTTCGTGCAGCTCTTCAGCTAAACCACAAGGACAGGAATACTTGTATCTCTCCTTCAATTTAGCAATTCACTGAGCAGGGTACAGAACAGTCCTTGCCCCATGCCATCATTACATAAAATGTGTATTAATAGCAATCCTGTACATCATAACAACTAAAATCATAAGCCATCCCAAATTACAAGAAGATAATGTATAACCACACTATTATGAATCACAGCTAATCTTAAGAAGGTGACTTCAAACCTATGAAACATATATTTATAAATGTCAAGCATTTAGAAATTACTCTCATAGATGCAAACAATCAAGGAAAAATTATAACAGACCAAAAAAAAATTTAAACTGCTGGTAAAGCTAAAATCATCAATGTCAATGGACCAAATGCTAAAATAATTGATAACAGTGGACCAGCATTTCAGTGTCCAGGAAAACATGAACACTTAAATTTTCCCATTGAGAAATTTATACCTGTATACACTTGAATTTACAATGAAGAGAGAAAATTTAAAGCAAAATTAAAATCTCCAAGGCTACCTGACAAAAAAAATAAGGAGAATTTAAGCTAAGTCTGGGAAAAAGCTGTTAGTGTTTGCCTAAAGCACAAATAAGCATTTAATACTTTTGACATCAGGATCTCAAGGTGAAACCAGCATGCAATATTTTGTAATGTGAATAGCCCTGAAGCCTTTGCAAAATATGTGTTGGAAATAGGATTGTAACAACTCTGTCTGGTTTTATAGATTTACATTCTTACCACTGATTTCAACTGGGAGTGTAAAACTGGGAGTGCAATACATGATGTATTTTGTGTTTTACTTCAGTGGACTGATCGTGCACTATGCTGTTTACCTAACAGGACCTGCACTGTTTCCTTAGCGATGGCTGGTGATCGAGAAGGATAAAAGCCTGTGGTAAGGTGAAATAATCCAATATTTGTCCAAGTTTGAAGAGGGCCTCTTTTTAAATTCGGCACAAAAAAGATCTTAAATGGAAGACTCGCCACCATTCACATGAAAAAAAAGATCTCCTGGGAATTTTTCTTTGGAGAATAAAAGGTGATCTTGAAGCCTGCCTTTATACTTGCAAGACCTCCATCTCTATGTTTAACTTTAGCATTGACTGTATAAGCTTTAGACAAACATCTTAAGCTATTTTAGTAGGACTCAAATTTGCATAATTCTTGGTAAATGTAGTGAGGTAGCTAGTTGACTACAGCATGAAGTTAAACAGGGAATATTTTGTTTTTTGAGGAAAATGGTCAGATGCCCTGCTTTATAACCTCACCAGCTGCTTCCATGCAGCAGAAGATTTGACACTTGACCTTGCAAGACAAGTAAGCTGTGGAGTCAAAAGCACAGCCAAGCAGATCTGGACTGATGGGAATTTTGCCTCTTAACTTCTTTTTCTCCTTAACTGAAAGAAGAGAACCAATGTTCAGTTTAAATCAAGATGAATACATAATGCTAAAAGAGCCTGCACCTGTTTTGTCCAGAGTCCTGCAAGAAGGGTAACACCATGGCACCATGGATTCACCTGTCATTTTAGTCTTTGAAATGTAGAATGGTAATTCATTTCGAGTAATGGATCAGCTGGTCAAGACTTTGAGGCTCTGGTTTTTTTGATGCAGCATTGGTATTGACTGCTCTTTTCTGATACTATTCACTCTTCTGAAAGAAATACCATTGAATTCATAGAAGTTCTCATGGTAATGACAAGAAGAAACAGATATTAACTCTCCCTATAGCATTTATCATTGTTTAAATTTATCATGTATCTACTCAATGCTTACTAAAATTATTCAGCCTGTTTATTAAAATCATGTGACCTAGGAGAAAATGCAGACAATGAAAAGAACATAGAAATTTATTTCCTCCACAAAATATATTTGCATTTCTACACTTTTTCAAAGTGTAGAAACTGTTAAATTCTGTCAACCTGATTTTTTTTATTTTCACTACAGATTCTGAATAGTTAGCAGATTATGTGCTATATTTTCAAATACATTAATGTCAAGTTGTACCAGAAAGGGAATAAAAACAGCAATTAGGTGTCATTTTGAAAGCATTTGGTAAGGCTAGTGGGGTGACAGAGGGGAAATAAGTGGTCAAACTACCCAGACAATATTTTGCATTCTGATTTTTTCCTTCCTTCCTTTTCATCTTATGAGGTCATTGACCCAATATGTCTTCATTTTCTGTTCAGACTGAACTACTTAAAATAACCTACTTAGTTGAAACTTTTTTTTAAGGTGTAGGTTTTTTTCCCTAGATTTCTCTAATTCTATTTCAAGCGAATATATTACGACAAAATAGATGTTTTACTCCAAACAGAACTATTTTGAGGGCTTGCATAAACATGTATTATGAACCTAAATGAAAAGGTCTAGTACCACATTAAGAAATACCATAAGCAATAGTCAGCCATTTCAAGTTACTTCAGCTGCTATGATAATAGTGCTTCCATATATTCAGAAAGCCTTTTCAGAGTAAAATTAGTCTTGTACTGTGTTTCTAAATGCAGTATATATTTTTGTTGATATTTATTTTATAATAAGCTACACATTCATGTTGATATAATTTCAAAAATGAGTGCTATTGCAAAACGTGTTCTGATACAGCAGATGCACTTTTTAGAGATGCTGAACATGTCTGGGGATTTCAAGGGGAAATCAAAAGAAGAAGAAACAGAAGAAACAAGAAGCCCCTCCACAGCTCACACAGGCACCATACAGCACAGCTACTTGAAGGGACAGTAGTCAATAAGTGACCAACAGGTACTAATTTTAGTACGAACCACTGATCATTGCAGTAACACAACACAACCCTATGAGCTATATAAATTTCTTTAGCCACTTCCAATTACTTTTAGGGGAATACCCAACCCAAAACTAAATTTTGGATCATTCTAAGAATTGATTTCTACTTGTATTTTATTTTGTGGACATATTCTGGACAATCAGACCTCACAATCCATACACTGATTCCCAGACACTGAATCTATCTTGTATTCCAATATCACAATAGAGAAAAAATGTTTAAAAGAGTCTTTATTACACAACCTTGATGGGTTACCTAGAAGCCAAGAGAAAACTACAATCACATGATAGTATGGCAGTAAGTTACTTTTAAATGCAATTATTAAAACATGCTTTGGCCCATAGATGTCAAAGTAAACATATTTTCTTCAATAATAGCTTTAAAATGGCTCCAGATATCCATCAGTGCCCTTTTGGAAAGGATTGGTTGTTCACTTGAAGTCCAGCCAGAGAAATATAGGGTGAATGAAAAGAAAGCCATAACTAAACTAAAATTATTTACTACTATATCATTCATATACAAACCCCATCACTTAGTTTTAAGTATTCTTTTGTTTATAATTTTCCTAATTTTACTTCACTCAGAGATTAACTTGAACGGCTGAAATAGATGAAATTAATTTCAGCACTAATATAAACACTATAAGGCAGTGCAATTTCATGTAAACTCTATCACAAGTGCTGAGTTTTAGGGATGACAACATAATGTTGGCATGTCTTACTGAGGTAGTACAAACAAAAGGAACTTGAAAATTTTATTAGAAAGATGGTACTAGAAAGATGATCACACTTACGAGGGAAGAACCCTTTGTAACTTCAATATTCATTCTGTCTGTAGTTTCCTATATCAAAGCAATTCAGTCATTTGCTAGGTAACGCTCTCAATAGATTTCAGTATGTCCCCTTAATTGCAAATAAAGACAGAGGGGTATTTTGTAATATGAAGAGTCTTTTTTTCCCATATATGTATAATAGGAAAATGTCTGAAATCAGAAATCAAACACAGACATTTAGAAATTAACACGTCTAAAGTATCAAGCCATTAGTCTATAAAGCTCATTATTATCTAAATCAGCCCTTTTAGGAAAAAAAGATGGACAAAAGTCTATGGACTATTTGCAGATGGAACATAATTTTATACCATTTCTTTATAAGTGTGCACTCTCAAACTAATACTTACTAATTCATAACCAAGGTTGAGCTACTGCCTAAAATCCAAGCCAACAGCTTCATACTGATTATGTTTAACCACTTCTGGACTTTCTTTTTTCAAGAAAGCAGGTTGGTGTCTTGCCATCAGCAGCACACTATGTCCATAGCTTATCTCTCACTAGGAGACCTCTGTGAAGCAGCAAAGCAGGACCATGTTGTTCAGTAAATGTTACAAAACACAACACACATAAAATATTTGTGTATGTCCCCATGGAAAACAAAGAATACAAAACTGCCTTTTGCAGTTCTTGACATTTTGATCCAGATTTCAGGGGAGCCGAATGGTTGTTTTGCACCACACACTTGTACTACAGCTGTACTGCCATCAAGGAAATCCATCAAGCACTGCAGAGTCCCTCTGCTGCCATTGCTCCTCTCCAACAAGTATTAATAAAAACAGAATAGGGAAAACACAGGGTGCCTGGGGTGGGACTCCACATCATCAGAAATGACAAGTATTTATACAAATCATGGTTTAGATAATACTCAGTTCATATTATTTAGACTAAGAATAAGGCTTCACGTGTCACTGAGTCATGACTCCTTTTATGCCTTCTCAAAGCCTTGTAGATTTTCTTTGCAGCAAAAGACTTGACCACCTTGATCTGGATGGGCTAGAAACAGTTTTGTAGATTTCCTTGGCATTTCAAATCAGCACAGGAAAGTGCAACGTTTTTCCTTTGCAGCTGAAACTAGAATTAAACCAACCTCATACCTGCTAAGAGACACATTTAGATGGTGAGGGTCAGCACATGACACTCCCTCAGTGGGATCAGAATGTTAATTGCTACATGCTCAAATTATGTGCTTTCAGCTGCTTTAAATACATCATCCATCAAAGATAAATTACAGTATTTAAATTGCCTTCTGCCTGTTGTTTTCAAAGGGAAAAAAATCCCAAATCAGTCTTCAAATAGTTAGTTATAAAATAAGTAATATGAAGAATTACTCCATATTTGTCCTTCTTGATTTTCCATCTAATTCAGAAGCAGGGCAACTGCTTAAACAGTATACTTGGAAAAAATACAACAATATAGCACCTAATCCTGTAATTAGCTAGGTATTTTTAGGGAATCTGTGTTCCATGTCATTGTAAGTCCATTAGGAAACAACCAACTTCCTGCAGTAGTTCTTTTTGTACTTTATAGTTCCATGTAAATGCGAATGCTGAATCTGTAGTGAGGCATCCTGTGCTTACGGCAACGAAACATACATTTGGCACACAGATGTACTCAGACTCTGTAGTTTTCCTTCTCAGACAAATTAATACTGCAGGGTACTTTTCGTGTTATTGTTTTATTCCATATGACTTATTGCACAAATTGCATTTAAATTTTAGCACTGAAGTAAAAAATGAACTGTAAAATGTCCAGATGTGATTACCATTTCAGTCTCTGGCTATATTTGACAGCTCCTTTGAAAATATCTGAAATACTTATAGAACCATAAACATGTTTAATATCATACTCAATAAATAATAAAAGAAATTATGTTTGCATCCAAAAACAGATCACACACTTCACAAAGATGAGCAGAGAAATAATTTTTCAAATCTTGAGACTGATGCTTATACTTGACCTGGACAGCTAACTGAAATTATTGTATCATTAAAGCTTTCAGTAAAGCAACAGTTACATTGCTTCTAACAGATCATTTGGATGTGCAACTTGCTGGCAAGTTTGACAACTGGATGTGAGATCTTTCAAGCTTTTATAAGCATTTTATAAATTAATAAAACTCCTTCACTGTCACAGGAAAGCCTCCTAAATACCCTTATCCCCTTGCTGTGTGGTTAGTGCTGAGGCAAGAGAATATGAAATCAGTCATGGGATGGAAGCACCCCCACCCCTGCTCCAAGAACACAGGCACATTTAGTTGTATATAAGAACAGTCTCATTTTGTTCTATTCACACCCGTGATGTTAGGCACGTACAACTGTCTGCCTGGCTGAAAGGCACATTAATCAAAAAAAAAGAAAAATCTTGCATGTAGATGGTGAGAAGTGGGGCACACAGCACTCCAGGTGAGCATCCCTCCTCCCAGGTCTCTGTGTTGTATTCTCATAAGATGTTTGAGAGGTCGAGGCAAGGGGTGCCAGTAGAAAAAAAAATAAACACATGACTGCTATTGCTAGCATCCAGTCATCACATCTACATCATTAACTTGTGCCACATGAGACAAAAGAAGACAAAAAGAAGAAAGGAGGGTTTTATACACTGTCTTTCATGTTATGCTAAAAGACAGCCATTTGCTCCCAGCCTAAAGTAGCAGTTGCTTTATTTTAATTAACTCTGCTTATTTTGCTAATATAAGTGACTCTTAGACTGCTTTTTAAGATTAGATAAAATTTTCAACTTATGAACAATCACTGCTGCTGAAAAACGAACTACAGGTGCTTATAGTTAGGTGACAGCAGTCTAGTTTTTGTATAGTCCACTTAAATTTCATTCTTTGAAACTTCCCAGCCAAGGAACATCAATAGACCAAGAGAAATCTTTAGCCAAGCTTTCTCCTACTACACCACCATACATGCCATAGTTGAGGGCTACCAAACAGTGTGACATGACAGGAGATGTTCATCGCCCGGGAACTCTTCTCCTTTCCAAGGCTGGCTTTGGCTGCTAGCAGAAAAGCCAAAAAAAAAAAAAAAAAAAAAAAAAATCCTGTTTGGCCTCAACCTGTGTGTTCTTCACAGGAAGACTTCTTAACCCTTTCTAATGAAGACTGAGTATATATTATACTGTTTATAGTTCACTTAGGTAGAAGTGAGTAGGCAAAACTGATGCTAGCAGATACACTGTACATGGCCAAGATAGCTAAAACCCAAATGAATTCAAACTTCAAAAGCCTTCTCAAAGCACCATTGAGAAAAATCATACAGACTGAAATCTCTGTCAAGTTTTTATCTACAAAAGCAGTAGCTCAGAGTGGGAATGCAGACACAAACTGCAAGCAAGTGAGGCTTACAAAACACTAGCCAGTGACAATTAGAGACCAAGCTGATCCCCCAGTAATAGTGGCTCTTTTCTCAACCTCCACAGATTATTTTTTTTTTTGAAAAAACATTAGGAATAAATTAAATAGAATAATAAGGTTTTTCACATCAGGAACTATTTTAATGTTATAGGAGATACAACACAGTCAGCTAGAACTGGTTGTGTTGAAAGGACAACCCAGAAGCAGGCAGGGACACATGATGACACTGAAACACTGAGGATTGTTCTGTAGATAAACCCATGATTAGTGTAAGCTGATCGTCACTCAAGAGTTCCTGGAAGGAATACAAAAAGACATGAATTCACACTTCTGGATTGTCTGCATCAAGCTGGTGAACCACATCTTTATACTCTTGCCTATGTTTGTCTTTCAAACACCTCTCTTTGCATGGATGATGGCATTTTTCTTGTTTGGAGTCATGCTTCAGTTAGCTTAAGTGCCTGATCCCTAAATTTCAATATCCAAGCCTACTCATAGAAACTAAATATAAGCAGCCTAGGGGTAATGATGATAATCTGATGAGTAAAATATTAAATGCTAGCATAAGGCCAACTTTATGCATATACTCACTATCATAACAAATAATGGTCTTTGTTAACTCTTCTTACAGATTTTAACTGTAAGAACATGGAATACTGCATCCTTTTGTAGCGAAGGAGAGGGAAACAAGTCACGGAGCATTCCTACTTTCCCGTTCTCCATTTCAGGTCTAGATTCATTCCCATGGAGCTGGCAGGAGACTGTGGTAGAGACAGACCCCTGAACTGAACAGTTCTTTCCACCTGGGAATTACCAGTGGGTTTCTTCAGACATACCATTAGTACAGAGGATAAGATTTTTCACTGCCAAAACATGCAATCTTGAGTAATAAAATCTTGGTATAGCTTTATTACCTATGGTAGAGTTCATTTTTACTATGTTCATTTTTGCATCTCTTTTCTTTGGTCTTTTAAACCTCCAAAGATCAGATATACAGGCAAATGTCAACAATATGAAATATTTTTAAAATAAAATTCTAGAAGCAGCAAACTTATATAATGTGCTATTTTAACAACCAAACTAAGGCGATTATTAGCATTTTGAAGAGAAGGGACATAAAAATTATGGTTGCTTTATAGAAAAGCTTAACAAGGTTTTCTGTACTGCATTTACTGTATTTCCTTATAATAAATGCTTGAAATAGCTTCCAGAAAACATTCAGCAGATATTTATTACCCAACAATAGATGACTGTAACAAAGCACATAAAAGCCTCTCATTCCCTTCCTGTGTGTTTGAACTTCAGCAGTATGACCAAATGACAATAATGAATTGAGTTTTCTATAAAAGCAAAGCAGTGGATGTTAGAAACGAATGGATGAAAAGGAGGAAAATCTTCTTAGAAAAATAACTGAAGGAGGAATGAGCTTGAATAAACTGAGTTGATATATAAAGTATTATATACACTGCTACTTAAAATTGCACAATGCCAAATGGTCATTTTTAGCAAACCATACCACATTAGTTGTATTTATAGTTCCTATGGGTGAACTTGATAAATTCTCATAAATAATTCAAGCATTAGCAACGTCTTGCTTCATCACATTAAAAACAAGTAATTCTAATTAGTGGTCTATGAAGCATATAAAATCCATGGTGTTTATGGGAAAAAAAACAGAGTAGATCATTTGTCTAGCTTCTCTCTAGAAAGGTACAGACTGTGAGGGAGTGAACAGCAAAGGGTGCATTCACAAGCTTATGTGGCATAGATAAATGCTGAATATTTTTATTCCAACATTTAACTCTCTTCAGCCATCTGCAGCAAAATGTCTATCAGTTTGCTTTTTCCACTGTTGATAAAACGCAAAAGTGATTGCAATAATCACACTTGCAAAGTCTTAGGCGGGAAATCTGGGAAAAAAAGTCATGCCATGTTGATTAATAGCAGCATTTTTTAATCCATCCAATGGATATAGAAAACTGTTAAATGGTTTAACAGCTGTATCAGAAGGACAACAAATGGCATCGTTCATTATTCAGCCTATATACTGTAATTCTGCCAAAGCAAAACATATTCATGATATCTCTAGCCATACATGCAACAAATAGCAGTATGGCAATAAGCAGAGCCTCACAGAATTTCTCCGCTCCGTTTAATATACGCTAATGGAAACGGCTTGAAAACTTTTTAACATGGACTTGCCTATTAAGCGTTTTAGTAATTTAAATAACCTACTTCAGCAGTCCCAAATTTCATTAACACTCTTAGGATGGAACTACTGACCAAAACAATGAGTACAATAGTTTTTAATTTAACTACATACAAGAGAAAAGCACTATCTATTACAATAATTAATCAAAAAGCGAATACAATCTCCATAATTGTAAATGCCAAGTGTCACCCAAGGTAACTAAAATATAACTGTCTAGACTGTAAGTCATCATGAAATGATTTTGTAATACCTCACATCATGGAGTAACATTTTTTTCATGACTGCACATACTCTAAATCAGAAAAACATGGGTAAATTCTGCCTGAGACTGCTTCACTCAAGTCTGTTCCAACATCAGTGAAAAGACTGGTATGTGAAGCCACTAAGCCTCTGACACTCAAATGTCCTGAGTAAGAGTCTTTAAGCCGCAACTTTTACATTTTCTGAGTAGAAATGTTCACTGTTGACATTCATTCTGTTGCATCCTTTCTCTACCACAGTTTCTTTCACTGGAGGCTTTATTTCGAATTGCTATGTATTCTACTACTCTACTATTCTCATTAATGAGATAAGGCATCAATTTTTTGCAGATGTTTTTCTTAATTTTCCTGATGCTTTCCTTATATAAACATCTGACAACTATGTGATCAACAGAATATTTATAACAACCGAACAGCTAAGCTGCTAGTAGGAAAAGTTTTTCACAGCAAAATTTAACAACAGGCAATCTTAAAGTATGCATCGCTACTATTGTAATTATTATAAGACAGTAGATGGTCATCTGGAGAAAGAGAAGGATTTTTTTGGTGTGGAAAAAACTTGTCCAGGAACAGCAGTAATATTTAAGCAGACAAAAGAGAAGTACTGAATGAGGGAAATTACTCCACTGACAAAGCATAAGCCAACATATGCCCATACTGACAATTCATTACAATTCAAAAATAGTTCTTTAAAAAAAATTGCTGTCAGATTTTAGATAACTGACTAATCGGAAATAGGATTAGTTTGAGAGGTAATTTATTCAGAATAAATGAATCTCTGAGTTTACTCCTAAAGGAGATCTATCAGAGATTCAATTTCATTACTCATAATAGAGTTAGGTGAATAAGGGACTCTTCAGTTTTATGCCTGAATTAAAATGATCAGATCAATCAAAAATATTTTGTAAGGCCTAAAATGAAATATTACTTAAATTGAAGAATTATTTACCGCGTTAACCTTATTTTTAGAATTAAAAAAAAGTACCATCACTTTGAAAAGTCAATCTCATTTGAAAAACTTGAAAACAAAACCACTTAAAAAGATAAATTACTCAGTTTAGTAGCTTAAATTTCTTAGATTAACTGCACATGAATTTGCAAACAGAAAATAAACTCAAAAGAAAGATGTAGCTTCAAAGACTGTATGTTTTTTCCCTTCTTTCTATTCACAGCAGTGCTTCCCAAATTACAGACTCAGAGAAGCACTGGCTGGAATGGGCCTCTGGAGGTCATCCTGCCCTGCCTCCTGCTTGGAACTACCACCAACTCCAGGTGAGCTCAGTCATGCCTCTGACTGGTCAAGTCTTGAAAACATTTGAGGATGGAGATTTTATAACCTGAGCAATGTCTTCCACAGCTGTGACAGCCTCCTTGAGTTCTTCCTAATGCCCATCTTTTACCTGCCAAGCAGTAATTTATGACCCGTCACTGCCATTTCTGCTTATTTTCATGGGGAAAAAAAGCTTAAACCCCCCCTGAATATTAAAGGATTTCATACAGAAATTACTTTAAAATATATGTATCTTTTAAGTCTCAAAATAAGTGTAAAACCATGTACTTCATTTTTACACACTATAATGGCAGCAGAAAACAACAAACACAATAAGCAATTCTTCAAGTTCATGGCTTCTGTGCTCTATTTTCCTTTGATTAAGATGTAATCAAGTCAGTCCATGAATGCAAAGCAGGACAGGAAGAACTGATTATGTCTGAATTTAGTGAATCTCACCCTGATGGACATTTATTTCAATGATGAAAGACTAAGTTTTTGAAGGGCTATTGCATTTTAACAGGAAACAATATCTGGTTTTTAATCAAATTATGATCATAGCTTTTTTTCCATGCTCAATGATAAGACAAGCAAGATACCCAATGCCATGATAAGATAGCAATAACATATTTATTTTCTTCTCCCCTATTCAGGTGTGATGTGCAAACAAAACTGATTTTTAATCCACCACTGTACATAGCAGTCCTACTCTCACTCTTCAAGCACAAACTGATGAATAACAAAATTCATTTCTATAAATTCCTCAATGTTCTTAGGTACAGAGCCACATCCTTCCATACAGTACTCCTCTTGGGGAGTTTTATAAAAGCAGGAAAAATCCTTCTTTACAATCGTGGAATGAAGAAACAAAGACAAATAAAACCCACATGTTAAGATATCACATAAAAACTTTTTATTTTTGTTTTATATCTAAGTTCTATGGCTTTTATGAGTGGATTCCAAATTCACTAAATGAAATCTCCAGTCTCCAATGTTTTCAAATAATCACTTTTTAAAAACTTTCATTGTGCTAATGTTTGTTTCCATAGAAACAGAAATGAAAGCAGAAACTGCTGTTAAAGGAATTAGAATTCTCTCCCACAAATGAATGACTTAAAAATAATAATGTATTAACAAAACAATTGTCAGAATATATATTTTATCATTTTGCAAAAACAGAGCATGATCTTACCTCTACTGGAGTTAGCAGGACTGTAACTTGTGATAACATTACAATAAGCCTAAATCGCTAAGAACATCTTACTGAGTTTAAAAATGCGATAAAAAGAATATTCAGTTAAATGGATAATTTTGTAATGAATTTTTAAATTAAATTTAGCAGGTGATTGTCAGATAAGACCATTTTGAGAAATAGTACAATGAAGATTTATGAGCCAAAAATGTAAAACAATAGATTCTAAGGATTATTAATATTTATATAATTTATTTCTAATAAACAGAATTAAAATTATTTCTAATAAATTATTTGCTAATTTTTTGAAAGTAAATTACTTCCATTAAAGACTGACTGGAAATTTTTTACAGTTACCCAGACACATTTCTATGCTCTACCTAGACAGTAATTGAACGTATGGACATCATACTTGCATAAATCTAAACTTTACAGAATTAAGAACATACTTCTTTTACAGTAATTAAGAGGTTTTGTTTTTCCCCTCACTTCTCTACATATCTTATAAACATTGAAGCACCTCCCGTAAGAAAACTGGTAATAAAAGAAGTCATAATTTACCTCTTCCAAAATCATAACTTCAGTCAAAATCTTGAAAAGAGAATCTATCCAGGATTAGCTTGCAGTTAGTAAGGTTCCTGAATTCACAAAAATCTTACTTGTGCACAGTCCTACTGAGTTAAGACACTGAGTTACTCAGATTCATTGCTGCACAATTATAATTTTTAGACAACTTTTCCTCCACCACATCAACCTCAATCACTTTTATTCTCTGGATCAGCTTCTGTTATACTATATATACCTACTACTATACAAAAGAGCAACAAAGCTGGTGAAGGGTCTGGAGCACAAGTCTTATGAGGAGTGGCTGAGGGAGCTGGGATTGTTTCGCCTGGAGGAAAGAAGGCTCAAGGGGGCCTCATCACTCTCTACAATTACCTGAAAGGACGTTGTAGTGAGGTGGGGGTCAGCCTCTTCTCTCAAGTAACATTGATAGGATTGAGAGGAAATGGCATCAAGTTGCTCCAGGGGAAGTTTAGATTAGATATTAGGAAAAGTATCTTCACTGAAATCACGGTCAAGCATTGGAACAGGCTGCCCAGGAAAGTGGTGGAGTCACTATCCCTGCAGGTATTGAAAAGACATGAAGATGTGGTACTTAGCGACATGGTTTAGTGGTGGACTGGGCAGTGTTAGCTTAATGGTTGGACTTGATCTTAAGGATCTTTTCCAACCTAAATGATTCCCTGATTAAGAGAGGCACAGCCTTTGATAGCTCAGATTTGCATGAAGCTTGGGGCTTTCCAATCTGCACAGCTTAGAGATGCCCAGTTAATTGGTGACTGTGTGAAATTAAGATATCAGGAATTTTCTTAGTCAGATGTCCAGTCTGGAGAATTCTCATCTGGCTTACAGTTGGGGGGAGAATTTTGCACCCTCCTGTGAGGGTGAAATTTCCTTATAAAGCTTAAAATACACTGATTTATTTCCTATGCTTACAATTTTCATCATACATAGAAGAGAATTCTGATAGATAAACCTTTGGAGAAAATACCTGGTATGGTATGACTTCACAAATGCGCAGGTATTTTTAATAAGCATTTTTAAGGCACTGTTTTAACCAAACTACTACTTACATCTTGTCTACATATATTTTGATCAACTCTACAAGAAAGTGACTGCCAGTACTTTTTCATAAGAGAATATGTTTTTACTAGTGTGCTAGCCTATTCATTTATGTGATTTTCATTAAAATTCTGAAATAAAACATCGTAAATATTTTCGTTCATAACCTATGCATTTACCATTACTACCTTAGGTTTTTCTCTTTATCAGAAAACTATTCAATTCAAAAAGGTTTCTTCCTCCACAATGTACCACAAATCAATAAAATACTTCTCAGCATTTTATCTTATTTCCTTGTTTTCTCCTTCTGGTTGACCAAAGAAGCCATCCAGTGCTTTGAAATATCTTGATGGTGGGCAAGTATTTAAGATGTTTCATCATGTGAACTATCTACATTAGAAATTTAACTCTTGTAATTTCCATTCTACGTATTTTCTGCTGTAATTAAAATCACTACAGCTGAATTTAAAACTATGAAGTATTTATATTTGCCCCAAGTAATTAAACTTTGTTTGTGAGATTGCAACATTAAAGTGCCATTTATCAACCAGCTAAGACTCTACTTCCTTTAATTTTGATGTTAGGTAATTTTATTTTAAATTCTTCATTGTATGAAATTCCATGCCTAGAAGGTTAGGTTAGCTGCATTCAATTCTGGCACTCTTCTTATCATTAGATGGTATGAAATTCTCTGGATATAATATGGCTATTCCAAGTGTCCATTGATCCATTTTTTTCTGTCTGTAAAGTTGATTGTCAGGTACCACATAACCGTATTATTTTTGTTGTGATCCTTCTCTGTTTCAAGAATGTCTATTGTAGCATGGTTCTTTCTATGCTATTTCTGCCCATTGATTTCTTCTTCTAAATAGTGCTAATCAAAACAGGTAAGTATTTTTCATTTCCAAATTACATGTAAATGAGAATAAATTTTCTTAAAAAGTACTACCCACTGTCACCTTCATTTGGCAATTACTTGCAGTTTGAGGACATTTCAGGCTAAATAAGGAAAATGTTTGGAATAAAGTCTTTATAAAAAATACCACAGGTATAAAAAAGTAAAAGCTTTGCCTTCTGGTGCACGATCCACTATGTTTTAACACAGGATATAAACCTAAAACCCTGACTCCAACATGAACTTTTGCAGGACAAAAGTGCAGTTTGAAGGAAATCTTGCAATGAACATGTGTGGTTTTGGCATTGTGGTGTTTTCTTTATGTATTTCATTGGTGTATTTGTGCTTCTACTCTATGTAAGAGACAAGTGACAGAAGAAAATATGAAAGCCTTTTTCACTCTAGGGTGACTATATCACAATTCTGCCAAAAAATCTGCAGCTGCATTTTATTTTGATACAAAATTTTATTAGGTCATAACTGTATTTTGTAAATCTGTGTTTTGCCTTTAGGTCAGCAGTATTCCAATGACCCAAAGCTGTGTCATACAGCTATCATTACACTCCTGTATTCACTTTGGACTCCCCATCCTGTGCCTTTGCATCTTATTTTCTTGCTAATTACAGATTATCTCATATCTTTTGATCAGTTTGGATTGTATGGTCCTTTTCTTCCACTTCTGTTGGTGTCTTTATTGTAAAACAGAAACAAAGTTGCAACCTATTCAATTTCAGAAAGCAAGTTTCTATCTTGTGGAAAGGAGCCTTAACTCCCGTATTGGAATTTATTAGCTACCCTTATACTCATAAGGAGTCTCATAGTTTATAGCCAGAGTTAAAATGCCCTTTGAGTAGAGGTTTTTTTACTTTAAAATGTTATATAAACATCATCTTAAGTCTCGACCACTCACTACTTTGCCACATTTCCCCAGCAGCTTCTCTGGACCCCAGACTACAAGAGGAAATGTGGTAACACAGAATTAGCACAGATGCCACTCAATGTTTAGGACAGCTTTGGATGCCCAGAGGTCTGTGACTTCCTGGTGACTTGCAACACCACCACTGAGCCAACCCTGCTCACTCTGGAGGTGAAGCACCCACAAGTCCCCTGTAGTCTAAAACATCTCGCATGAACTGAGATCAAATTAATCTTGCCTCTTCCATTGCAGTAGAGTTACTGTAGGATCACGGGTCATACCATCTGGAAAAAAAACATTTTTGCTACCTTTCAGCTTCTACGTGATAGGACACAGCACTCATCCAGTAGCATTGCTGCTCTGGATTCCCAGACAACCTCTTTTCCCATTCATTTTTGTACGTGATCAAGAATAGCATTCAATGCTTTGTAAGGACCAGGAAAAAACAAAGATCACCAATGACTAGAAGACAATCTTAGGATGTTCAAGCTATAATTCCACCTTCCTGTTAGAACTTTACCACAAAATATTCATAGTTCCATAAAATCTTTGCCTCCCAGAACACAAAAAAGCAGAAAAAAGCTGGATGAAATAATTCCCCTGGATGTTATGGATTCCCTTATTTACATGGGTTTTTTGCTTCCATTTGTTTCACAGTAAAGCCACTGACATATTCTATAAATGCTGTTTTAAACTTACTTCTCACATCTCACCATTTCAGCGATGTTACTTTTACTGTCTTTTCATCAACTAAGCACGGAGATTCTGACCACTTCTTCCAGCCTACTCATCCACATATTTAACCCAACCATTATCCATTCCTCTGCCTACTTCAGAGTTCTGCAATTCCATTTTGTTACCCAAATTTTTAACCTGTCTTTGCCAGATAAAACATTTTCTTCCCTTCCCACACTTTATGTTCAAATCCCAGACACTTCATCACATGATACTTAATCATTCACCTCAAACAGGGGCTCCATTTAAGAAAGGAAGCTGTCAACGATGCACAGTGCTGATTATATAGTACTGAGCATGTTAAAGCATGTTATTGTTTCAGTGTGTTTCCAAAGTCTTCAGTGATGTTGTTAATCATAAAAATCAGTAGCAGGATTAATTTAAGTGAGAGTAAGTCAGGCAGAAATTTGAATTTTCATTTTAGCAGACTGCTAAGTGACATACATATTGGATAAAAATAACTCCAGCACTGTTTTTCTGAAGGACTCAATGAGAATATTAATTCTTTCCACCATACCTTAAATAACTGTAACAGGAGTACAATTATATTTCATGAAGAGTGTTACATCTTGATATTTTTTACTTCCTTTAGATATACCCAGTAGAATAGGAACATCTTAGATAATTGCACAAAAGAAAGGACAGTCATATACAGATCATATTTTTTGTTACTTTTGCAAGACCCACACTCATAGACAAATGCCATATGTTTTCCTAGGAATACACAAGAGCAGCACCAGTGAATTTATGCAAGCAACATGTTTCAAGACTGCCAACAATGAAGCATCGTTCAAACTGCACTGTATTTTATGAATAAGCCTGTAATGTTATATTGTAATGAACCTATTTGACATTCAGCAGTGTGATGCAGTGCACAGTAATTATAATAATGCAGTGCATGGCTGTAGCTTATTATGTGCATATGGAAGACACCAATGTCTTTAGTATGGACATTAACTCAAGGTAGGAGGAGAAAGATAGAAATAACTCAAGGAATGTAAGAAAGTCCTCATCTCAAAGTCTGATGGTATTCTGAGAATCTATTCAATATACACACTCACACGCGAACACTATTAATGCAGCAGAGAGATCATCTTGAATTAGAATGCAAGCCTTTCTCTTTTTTTTAAATATATAGCACACTTTGTGATTTCTCAGGTTTTTGTAGACAGCAGGGGGAATTTATTTTAATTTAAGAGAAATTTTATTTATTATCAATAATTCCAATGGATTTAAGGAAACAAGATGAATGAGATCCCTTTCTAAAAGTTCCCTTTCCTCCTAAACTCAGCAGATGGACTTGTTCTTCAAATTAATTAGAAGGAAAGTCTTATAAGGAATATAGCTGATCTCAGTAGCATCTGCCTTACACCACGTTGTTTGATTTCTTCATTTTTTGAGGACCAGATTTTTTTATTTTTGTCTGCGCAATGGAGAGACTAATTTGAAGAATAGGAAAAAGGGTCTGTTTAGTTTTAATAATGCTTCTCATTACTATGCTGCACACATAATCTGATAATATTATTCTTATTCCCCTCCAGACTTTGAGTCATCATGGTATTTTCTTCTCTTCTTGCAACTCTATAGTGCACAGCGCAGCCCCATTTTATGATGTGTTGAACAAAACACAACAAAGAAATAAAGAAGGGGTCAATAGAAGCTGTTAGCTACAAACACATTACAGGCAATATACAACACCAGTGGTTGAATATTGACCTCAGGGCATTAACTCTATATTGGCATGCCATGCTACAGCACATGAACACATAGTCATCTTTACAACACAGAGCGGAATTTAAGAGACTCACATAATTGCCTGCGAGAAGGTACAGGAGCACTTCCAAATGCTGTGCCCTGTAAATAAAACACATTTTTTTTGGAGCAAAGGATGTCAGATTAACAGCAGCAGCAAATGAAAAAAATGACAGGACATGAAGAAAATGAAGGCAGTGAAACGAAATAGAAGAGTTTGTTATTACTGAAGAACTGCAGTTCCTACTTTCAGATAAACATAAATTATAGTGGAGAACATTCTGTGAGTAATCCACCCATCAGTGAACACAATGAACCAAAAAGAGAAAAAAGAGAGAGAAAGAAAGAAGACAGGAAAAAAAGTATCAGCCTAAGACAGGCATGCTCATACTTGTCAAAAATTAAATTTGATGGAAAGGACAATGTACGGAGTATATATTAATATGAATTTCTTTACAATAATAAGAAGGCTCAATTACATCAATGTCTTAGCTGATACTGTCACTGTTTGAAGGTAAAGTACATTTCAAACAGGTATGAAGGAGAGTGAGTGCAGTACTGTTTGGTTCTTGCCACTTCCTCCTTATCTTCTCTCCACAATTCTTCAACATGTCCTCACTGGGTCAGTTTTTTGACAGCTGACAGGAAGCAGCTTTATTAAATGCCCGATCAATATACACAGTATACTCTTCCAGTAGATAGAGTGCTTCATCTTTTGTGCATTATGCCATCAATTACCACACATCTCTGAAATACCAACTGTGCATGTAATCAAACCATGAATCAAATACCAAGCAAGTCATACCAGTTAGGATCTGTAGGCAAATCTCTTCCCAACGTGATCCCCTATTTCCACAATCTCCCTCAGCACATCCGCCCGCTCCCCCCCCAAAATCAACAAATCAATCCCATAAAAACAAACTAATAACAGAAAGGAAGAGGATGACTAGGTAAAGAGAAATTTTAGTGTATAAAATTTGAAAAGTACCATTTTTAAACTATGTTGTCTCATTCTGAATCTAGACCATGAAGCAGAGCTTTGCTCTAAATTTGTATCCAAGACTGCATCCTCCTTTCCAATGTAAAAGAGCATTCTGATAATTTGGACTGGGTAGTCAAGGGTGACTAAATTACAGTAAAATTTAGTTTGCAAGTATTGCCTTAAAAAAAAAAAAAAAAAGATCAAACACCTGCAACTTATAAGACTTGAGTGGAGCTTGGCTTCCTTTGAAGTCAATTTGACTTCTACCATCTCTTAGAAGTCAAGGCTGGGAACTGATTTACCAGACATTTAGACAGTACTAGGCATTGGTTCTTGAAGATAATTTGCTCTTTCAGGTCTTGTAAAATGCCATTTTCCTTTAGCTAAGACAAGTGAAGAATATATATGCATATCTAAAAAGTGCAACAGAAAAACCATCTTTACATCACTGATCCCATCTCCCTTTTTTAAAGGAAAACCAGAATAATGATGAAATAATTATGATTATTCTTCACTTTAGATACCATGGCTGTGACACTGCTATGCTGTGGCCACATGCAGTGCTGGGTAGCTCTGCAGAAACCATCTGTCTTACTATGCCCCAAGTTTGTCACTCAAAGAACAATTCGTTCCTGCAACTTTAGTAAGAGGCCACAGTCACTGCAACAAGTAGCCAAGAGGGCAAGCCGAGGTTAACTTGTGTTAGGGCAGCAAAAACATCAGTATCTGCATCTCTTGTTTTCAAGGTTGCAAGGCTGCCAGGAAAATGCAGTAAGCTCTCCTACTTACCAGGAAAATAGGGAAAACAGGCAGTGTGTTCAAAGCCTTTTCCTCCAAGGCAGGCAAGTGCCCTGCAAGTGCACTATCCCCGAATGCCACAGTTATTTCTGGGGTTATTTCAGCACTGTCAAAGCCCACATTTATCACCAGCTAACACCTCATAGTAGCCAAAGGGCAAGTTGGTTTGGGTACCAAATCCAATCATACACTTAGCACTCACATGAGTTCTTCAGTGGCTGCTAAGGCTTTACCTATTATTTCCAGTGCTCCCTTAAGTCTTTCAAAAACAAAATACAGTTATTTGAAATACTAAGGAAATTTATCTACAGCAAAGCTAGAAATACTGAAGAACACACATTGCATAACGGCGGCACCACAATCTCCCCATTCTCCCAACTATATGTTATCCTGTTTTGCCTAAAGGCTTTCTAGAAAAGCTGAGGTACACAGTGGTACTTTAAATGAATGTACCTCCTAAAAGTAAGTTTTCAGTTCATCATTTAAAAACATTAAAATGATCTGTGAAATCATATAAAAACCAAAAAGCACAAAGTAAATTGGTCTGATAATGGTTAAATGACTACTTGCTTATTTAGCCAGCAGTTTTCTTGTTTTTCCTGTACTTTTAATGTGTAGCATGTACATTTTCCCCAGCCATTAGTCAAATAGAAAACATTTACACAGCCTCAACTTATACAAATCCATCAACCAAAGAATTGGGAATTTAATTATTGATTGCTGATTATTATTATCACTACTGACACAAATTATGTATTTCTAATTACATAATGCTACTTTGAAAAGCAAGATGCCAATGAATTTTAATGCACTACTTTTAATATTTCTGATTTCCAGAGTAATTTGCCTTCTCAGGGGAAAAGATATTTATCTTTTAACCAGGCCTTCCTTTGCTTTTCACATACTCCAGAAATAAATGTTATCCTTCAGTATCATCTGGCATAATAATAAATAGAGTTTTTCAAAACTAAGCCAAGTTTCAGGCTTGCAGAAAATTCAGGCTCTGCTAGAACTCATGGTAGTTCAACAGCTCCAGTTACATGTAACTTTCTTTCTGTCCTCTCTATGTGGTATAACATGTAATCCTGTAAGTGTCTAGGCTTCCATGATCACTTCATACTAAATACTTTATTAAAGTTCTCCAAGTGCCCTGTGATTCACAGATATGTAGAGTCTTACAAAGGTATAATTCTATCAATAATATAGAGGCATTTTAGATTACTAATTACCTTGTAGTTACTAAGTTAATGCTTTATAAAGGTTAGCATCTGAAGCTTCTAAGGGGGTAACTCTTCCTTATCTTTTTGCTGCATAATTTTAACTAAGAGATCACTTACTGAAATAGCATCTCTCAAAATACTCTTCTCAGTATATAGCTTGAATTTCGCTTAATCTTTAAATACAGTTGCATGCATGCATGAAGTTCACCATGACTCTGATTTTCATACATTTTAAGGTATATAACTCATTTTGATTTAGTGTTCTGAGGTTCTTTCAAGGGTACATAAAACATGCTAACAATAGCATCTTTTATACCTTTATCATGTAAATGCACAGAACAGAGGTACAGAATCAACATCCCAGATCACTGTGCAAAAATGGAGTTTTTTTGGTTGATCCCTCTGCCTGTATCAACTCATAGCTAAAATGCCAGCAAGTCAGGTTGTCATTTATGAGAAGCAGGAAAGCAGTTTTCATGATGATTACACCTTTCTTAACCACTTCAATTAGTTCTAAAGAACTTAACATGCATAAATAAATCTCTCTTTGCTAATTCATTTCACATGAAATAGACTTTAAAAATTATATTCTTGATATTGCAATACACATTATTCTTCCAACAAATACCAAAATAGTCCAGTGAGTGCAGTGACATACACTTCATCAGCAGCCAATTAACATGTCCAGGTAAGGAAGCTGAAAAAAGTCACTCTTTGTGAACAGAGACTTTCTGGAGGGAAGGTTTAAAAATGGACAGCCCCTAAATTTCACTTTTAAATATACGTGTGAGGAGAAAACAGCTTTCGGTACCTGAAAAGTCAGAGCTCAGGAATCCATCCAGATCTGTAAGCTAAAAGTGAAGATGCCAGGATGCCTCATTTATAACATCTGGCCTATTCAAAAGGCCAGTGGGGGAAACACAATTTTTAGGACTGCTTTGCACACAAACACAGTATGAAAAGAAAATACATCTGCTCAGGTCTTGATTCCTGCCTACATCTGATAGCCTGTGTCACAAAATATATTGAGATTTCAGTCTGAAGTGATTGCTTGCCTGGGAGGGCCAGAGAAGCTTAAGTACTCTATGCAATCAGACTAATTTATTTAATATTTACCATAGCACCAGATGCTGAACTAAGGACCAATCAGCTAGTTAACTCAAGCTTAGGATAGATTCCCTAGGAGTTGTGTTCCCTGTGAAAGCAGGGCACAGACTAATTTTTCTGTATGTTCCTTTGCCATGTAATTTGGTGCCACAGTCTCTGTTCCTCAAAATAGAAAAATAAGAGAGGCTTTTATTTTAGCTTTTCTGCCTCCATATAACATATCCTCAGCATCCCCTCATTTTTAATGCAGGAATGTTTGATTACCCAAGACAGCCCTAAAATGAATGTGGATTTTATGCACCAGACAAGCAGATACACAGTTGTTCCGTTTACATTCCTTCAGTCAGTCATTTCTAATTTCTTTTCACTTAGCTTTCACAAATGCAATCAGAACATTACAAAACTTAGTTCTTTTTGAAAACACTATCAATTTTTAATCTTGTCAAGGTGAGAGTATGACACAGTTTCTGTCAGAAGTCACAGTTAAGTATTCGCTGAAAACTCCAATGAACTCTGCAAGAGAATCTGGCATTTAGTTCCCACAGCTGTTTTATTTCTCACATCCCCGCATTGAACAAAACCAGTCACTGTCAACTTTTTAAAGTAATGACTACAAACACCAACCAGTCTAAATATTTATGACTATAGCTATTCTGGGACAACAGCAGCAAGGAAGTTCAAATGAAAAGGGTTCATAATGCAACCTATTCAACAAAGCAAAACATCCAAGTATGTATTAGCTTGCTTTCAAAGGAAGCTTTTCAATAAAAATACTTTATCAAGTGCATGTGTTTCCTATATCTAGCTGAATCTCCAAAGTTATGATTTCACCTGTTATTAACTTAATATAGCAACCAAAGTCCTCTGGGTTCACCTTGAGCAGCTCGGAAGCCTCAGTACTGCAATATATGAAATGATCAAATCAATTCAACTGAATACTCCCTCTGCAGAATAACTACACAAATATTGCTGTTCTTTTTTTGTCACTTTCTATGAGGAATCTCCACAAAGATATGTATTAACAACAGACCAATCAATGCCAGAAATAAACAGAAGAGCTCACTACCCACCAAATGAATGCTTTTCCAAGGGTCCTCTACTCTGTTAGAGCACAAATCCACCTATTACATGGTTTAAAAGGCAGATTAAAAAAAAACCACACAAAAAAACCCCAACCCCCCTCTGCTCCTGCAAAACAACCCAAAACCTCAAGACAACTTCAACTTCATGTTATAATTTTATAAGAGCCTAACTCACGATATACAACATTTTCCCTAGACAAAGCACATAATACTTTGACATGAACTTCGAATATTCTTCTC
Source organism: Pseudopipra pipra (assembly GCF_036250125.1). Classification (NCBI taxonomy): domain Eukaryota; kingdom Metazoa; phylum Chordata; class Aves; order Passeriformes; family Pipridae; genus Pseudopipra; species Pseudopipra pipra. Next base: position 21,673,765 of record NC_087552.1, on the reverse strand, counting down.
ACCACAGAAACCAGACCGTTATCTCAGAATGTTTCAGAGCACCACTAAGAATAAAAAGCACAGTCTTAAAAGACAGGCTATACTGAAGTCTTAGTTATGACCACATAAAAAAAAGGTTCAGCTGATCTCACAAGTGTTCTGAAAGATAATTCCACATCAATACATGATGACATACTATCAACGATACGTAAGATTTCCTAGAGACAGAATAACTTGCTACACCACTCCTACGTTCTCTTGTAAGAGCAGAATATATTTTTTTCACAAAGAGGGCAAATGTTAAAATGGTAAGATGTGCTTCGGTGTGACAGTTTACACTTGTATTACACAGCACTTCACTCATTGAGTGTATCAATGAAATGATGGACAGACCAGTGTGCTGCTACTCTGAGTTCAGAGGTGAGGTTCAGTAAAGGCTTCCTTGGATCTAATACTTTTCCAGTGCAATGTCTTAACTCTTTAATTTATATGTCTTAACTCTTAAAGGTTATATACATATATATCAGTTAATTCAATATAATGACATTAGTATGTCTTCAGATATAGTGCCACCATATTCTAAAATATGCAGACTTCTATCAAGTCTTTTCTCCAAAGCTTCAGTTTAGGTGCAAGAAATTTATTCATTAACATCTTCTTGATCATTGCGTCTTACTCTGCACGCTCAACTTTGCTAGGCACAAACATCTCAAAAGCCCTTTCACAAATCAAAATCTGTATCTAGCTCTCCAGTATATCCTCACTACCATAATATGATCCATAGCCCCCTTGACATAAGTACTGCCTCTTTCAACTGCATTTAGAAAGTAGCTTGTAACAGCTCCTTTTACCATGCGAGTCCCAACTCAACTCTATAACTTGGTAGTAATCTCCTATCACTTATTTTTCCATAAATTCCTGAGATGCCTGCTGTAGAGTTCTTCATTTCAGGACATGGAAATTCACTCATTTTGGTTTAAACATTTTTACCATCTTGATAGAAAAATCCGCTTTTTGTCACATGACCTATTTTTTGTGCAAGCTGATTCAATAGGACTATGCTAGTTAGGATAGCTTTGCCCTGTTTTCTACTTGAATTTCAAGCCTTCACTCAACTGCTCATTTTAAAAACTTCCCATTTAAAATTAAAAATAAATAAATAAATCCCATTTAAAATTTTACGTGCTAAGACCACTTCTACTTATGTAGAAACCATCCATCCTTCAGGCTCATTTTGACAAGTTGAATACAGAGAGGTGGAAAGCTTGACACTTTGGAAGAAAAATCATCTGTATAAATATAAATGAAAAACCATAGTCAAAGTAGGGAGACATAGGCTTTCAAGCAAAACTCAAGCAGAACAAGAATTCTTTTTCCTTTTAGAAAGATAGAATTTGAAAATACTAAAAAAAAAGCCCAAGCAAGTAAAACCCTCCACTACTTTTCATGAACAATTGTTTTCAACTTAATGTCTTTTATAGCATTATCCAACTTTAATAATGGACAACATACAGTCTTTACATTCCCTCTGATGAAAAACTGCTTATCATTTGTGCCTTTTTCCTTTATTAGGTTTCACATTGCAATGTATTTTACCTTAAACAGAGTAATAAGAAAAAAATGGTTTTTTCCTATAGTGGCCTAAAATAAGGCCTTCATACAACTCCAAAATATTTAAATCTATGTGCAATTGAAGATGATAGCACACAATCAGACACATCCATTTTCACTTTTTTGAAAGCTATGCCAAGCATGAATAAAATGACTAAAAGAAAATAGCCCCAAGAGCCAATGTGGCTCCATTGTCTATAGATAGATTAATATAAATATGTTCCTCCTCCAAATACACTCCAAACTGAAGCTATAGCTCAATAAGGAAGACGTATTTCCATCTTAAAGTTATCAGTAAATATTTTACTAACAGTCTCTTGGCACATTTTCGACTCTGAATCAACATTTACATGCACTTTTCAGCAATCTGCTTCCACATATAAGTGAAATATCTTAAAATACACTTTCACACCAGCTTTCGGTTTGCAATCTCATAAGGCCAACCTATACATACTAGGTTAGCTCTAGATACAATCAGACAAGGCAGTAACAGTCTTTCTGGGTACTTACAGTCCCTTATGTGATAGCAATAGGATACACGTTTCAAATGGATAATCCAAGTGATATTCCTGTACAGCCAGCTTCCCTTTGTTAATTGAATGCTTCCTTGTAACTCTCTTACTGGCAACAAAAACCTGCTCAAATCGCTTAGGTGGGAATTTCTTATAAATTGTGAATCCTTGCATGCCTCAACATCTGCTGAAACACTGTTCTTACATTTAAAGAAAATGTTTTGTGAATATGGCAAAAAAATGAAATCAGAAAATATTAACTCATTTGCAGACCTCTCATTCACACTTTAGATGTTATGTTACATTAATTTCTTATTCACTTTGATCTCCTGATTCTTTCTCTTCTCAGGAGACTTGACTTAAGGGAACTTGAATTTTGCTATCCCTGCCTTCCGTTTTATACAAGTTGTTTTAAAGCTACCCTGCTTTGCTCATTTAAGTCTTTCACGAACTTGGTCTTACAGGTCTCTTAGGCACTGTTGCCTAAGACATCTTTCATTTAGTTCTATTTTAGGGCTGTGCATGGGAAATTCAGACTGAAAATGCTGGGCAACTTCCACCCCTTCTCTCACTCTCCTCAGCCCCTTCCTCCTGTCAAAAGCCACCCTTCTGCTGAAAGTCTGACTGAGGGTGATCTCATGTATTTAGGTCCTCTTACATGAACTAAGTTTTCCACTAATGGACACTTTTTGTCTTGTACCTGGTTCATAACTATGATATCCAGCTCTGCAAAGTTTTTTTGGGATTTGTTTTGTGTTTTTTTGTTGTTTTTTTTTAAGACTGGCCTTATTTAGCCCTGAACTACTCCGAGCATCAACCATAGGAAAATTTCTTCATTGGATTCAAAGAGAGGCAAAAAATCAAATGATTTTGTTTCTGAAGTTATTTTCACTTCCCATTTCTAGCTGTTGTTGCTTTTGCCTACACAACTGAATTGAGATATATACATATGCATGCAAAGTGCTTTTAGAATATTCAAGAACCAATTCAAAAATGCTTATGGTATAGATATATCCACATCCTATTGATTGATTATTACACAATCTGCACCATTCTAATTGGAAGAGATCTTTGCTGGTCATGTAGTTTCCCCTCCTGCTCAAAGCCAGGTGTCAGCAATGAATTTTGACTTAACCACCTGTAAATTAAAAATTCAATAGAGAAAAGGGTAAAGACCATTGGATGATTATATCTAGATCTGAACATAACACTGCAGTAAATGTTTGTACAAAGCCTAACTGAATGCCTGGGGATTCATATTCCAATTTTAATTTAATCAGAACCTAATGCTGAAGCACACATTTACAGCTACCTTTTCAGCTCATATTTTCACTATAGCTCATTTATTTCTAAAAATAGCCTCCTGTGGTTTCATAAAAAGCAGTGTTAATGCTAAAAAGAAATATGTAACAATGAACAACTGTGCTGGTACTGGCTAGGGTAGAGTCAATTTTCTTCACAATGGCTAGTATTGGGTTACTTTTTGGATTTGCACTGAAGACAGTGATGATAATATAGAGATGGTTTTTTAACCTCAGAGTTTTCTAGCTTTTACTCTTCTGATTCTCTCCCTGATCCTGCTGGTGTGGAAGTGAGTGGATGGCTGTGTGGTACTTGGTTGCTGTCTGTGGTTAAACCACAACAACAACATGTGAAATCTGGACTTCTCTCCCTATTGCAAACTGCAAATCTAGTCCCATATTCACTGAGAAAGTGCAGAACTGCAATGCTTGCTTTGCTACATTAAATAAATACTTCCACAGTTCTCTATACTATTTCCTGTAATTGTCCCTGTTTGACATACCCCAGCAATCCAAACTCATTTTCCTGTTTTTAAGGGGTGAATATGAAGCTTGTACAAATCACCATGAATGTGATTACCAGTGCCAGTTTTGATGTGATTACATTACAGGTCTGACCAAAAGTCAATGGAAGTCATTGCTATCCCAAAGCATTTTCTTCTTGTGTAAGCTCAAATACTGTATGGAGCACTCTCTGTATATATTAGTTGTCCACATGAAAGCAGATACTCACAATCCACAAGTGGTAGGAGAATATTTGTAAAAGCTGCTGTTTGATTCAATTAATTTAATTTTATTTGTAACAAATAATATAAGTAACTAACACCAATAACTCATTATTACAAATAGCATGAGCTTTTAAACTAATTTGATGGTTCTATTAGGAAAGTGAGGATTATAGTTCAAAAATACATATCTATAAATTAATCATATGAGTATACACATGAAAAAGGTGACTGACTGTCAAGAAAGGAAAGGAATGGTTATTAGATGATGAACTCAGTCAGTATGAAAGCAATTGTCATTGGATCAATGCTTGATGGCCCCCATGTTAATTGTCCTGGACCTAACTGGTAAATCTTCACATTACAACAAAGCACTACTGCAGGGGGGTGGGGATGAGACAGGCAGGGAGGGAGAAAACATTGTCATCCCTGGTAGAAAAAAAATAAAAAAATTGATTGGACACAATCTCTTCTTTTATGCCCAAAGCTGAAGCAAACTGTTATTGGAGAAAGATTTTATTGCTGAGATGTATGTTAATTTGTATCACCTTCAAGCAGAGGACCTGTTTTCAGATTGTTGATTTAGCTTCTTTACAAAACCAAATTAAAATATAAATAAAACACATACTACAAAAGAAAAGGAACATGATTCTGGATATGTCTCATTTTGATTTTTATTTTACAGGCAGTGTATCAAGCTCTCAAATTTGATTTCCAACTGCCTGGTAGGAAATATTTAATTTCTCAGTTCCTGAAGACAATTATCTTTTGTGTCTATTCTTTTCCCGTAAAAAGAAAATCTTTCTTTTTTGTTTCCAGAATCTATAGATAAGAGTGTTTTGCCAGTTAATCCTTACAAATAATAATAATTATAAAAATCCCAGCAGGCAAATTGAAACCACAAATATTTTTACAATTCTCATATCTAAGCCACAGTCTAATTGATATACTCATGCTTTGCTCAACTTTTTTCAGCATCTGAGATTTTGATTTGGTTCAATAAAATATGATTCTTTGTTGAACAAATGGTCAATCATGGAAGTTTGCTATTAGATTTAGCTCTGCTGACTGTTTCTTCTGTTTGTTTCATATATATGAATTAATTTGACCTATGCTCACCTGAGCAATACAGTATTTTACCTTTTTTGGCATGTCCAGATACAGATCAGTGATGAGTGGTGTCCCTCAGGGGTCTACTGGGACCAGTACTGTTTATTATCTTCATCAATGACATAGACAGTGGGATCGAGTGCACCCTCAGCAAATTTGCAGATGACACCAACCTGAGTGGTGCAGTTGACACACCTGAAGGATGGGATGCCATCCACTCAAGAAGTGGATCCATGGGAATCTCATTAATTTCAACAAGGCCAAGTGTAAGGTGCTGCAGCTGGGTCAGGGCAAGCCCCAGTATCAACACAGGCTGGGGGATGAAAAAATCCAGAGTTGCCCTGTGGAGAAGGACTTGGGGGTGCTGGTGGATGAGAGGCTGGACATGACCCAGCAATGTGCACCTGCAGCCCAGAAAGCCAATCATGTTTTGGGCTGCATCAAAAGCAGCATGGGCAGCAGGTCAAGGGGAAATGATTCCAACCCTCTACTCTGCTCTCATGAGAGCCCACCTGCAGTGCTGTGTCCATCTCTGAGGTCCCCAGCACAGGAAAGACATGGATCTGATGGAGCAGGTTCAGAGGAGGGTAACAAAGATGATTAGAGGTCTGGAGCATCTCTGTTATGAGGAAAGGCTGAGAGAGTTGGGGTTGTTTAGCCTAGAGAAGTCTGCAGATAAGCAGCCTTCTAGTATCTAAGGAGGACCTACAACAAAGATGGGGACAGATTGCAGCAGGACTTGCTACAATAGGAGAAGGGGTAATGGTTTTAAACTGAAGGAGGGTCAAGTTTTTTTACAGTGAGGGTGGTGAAACAGTGGGACAGGTTGCCCAGAGAGGTGGTGGATGTCCCATCCCTGGAAATATTCTAGGCCAGGTCGGATGGGGTTCTGAGCAACCTGATCTAGTTGGAGATATCCTTGCTCACTGGAGGGAGGCTAGACCAGATGACCTTTAAAGATAACTTCCAACCCAAACCATTCTTTTTAATACAGGGCTACCCATCAGCTTTTTACAGAAGCCTTTTAGCATAGTGTTTCAATAGTATCCTAGCTGCTTAAGGAATTTATTGCAAAAAAACCCCCACAATACAACCTTATACACAGCTGCAGGGAATTGCTGTTATGAACCTGTGTGCTGCTATTACTATGCATATTTTTGTTGCTGCTTGATTTTATACTTCCTTCAGTGTGAAGGCTGGCACACCTTTCAGAAACACTCTCTATTCCATTTAAGCCTGTCCCTTCCTCAGCATTCATCTAGAAATAATCAGTTGAACATTATTTTTTCCAACCTCTTATACCAAAGCATTTTCAAAACAAGTGAATGCCTTGTAACTACATTAAAACATTCTGAATTGCAGCTCAGTCCCTTGCCTTTGTTGCTTGTCAGATTCCCTGATACCTTGTTAATGCATACTTCCCTAAGAATACAATGCTACATGCTTCACACAAAGCATGTGTGGCACAACAAAACCTAATTTGGCACAAAACATTTCTTCCTTCCCACACTCTGCAATTGAACTAAATTTTTTACTCAGTTCCAAAATGGAAAAGTCTTTTTATCACTTGATGTATTAAAATTCACTACTATTATCAGATTTACTGGTAGTGCATATACCACAATGAATTCCAACTTTTTCTGAATGGATGGTAGGATATGAAGAAAACAAAGAATCTATTTTACTAAGATTTATTAAGGAGGCATGAAACAAGAGGAAATGATAGGTGGGTAGGGACAAAAAAAAAGAAGAAACAGAAGAAACAGAGAAGCCTGGGAAGAGAGGATGGACTAAGAATCTCCTTATCTTCTTAGAGTCAATAAAAATGCCAAAGCCAAGAAGATCACAGCTACAGCATGTAGGTATGCTACCAGCTGTGTGGAAATTCCTTCTAATAAATGTAGGTCAAAACACGACTGAAAAATAGGCAGGTGACATTTCTACTTTGAATTCCAAACTGCTAAAGACATTTTAGACATCTTTGCACTTGTCATTTGATTAAAACTTTGTGCTTCTGGAGGTTACATTCAAGCTGTGTCTAGTCTTCTAACTGAAATTTCATAATTTCCCAAATCAGAGGTATAACTCTACTACAAAACAGATGAGATTAGATAAGAAAAAAAGAGTAAGTATTGGAAAAAAGGTTATTAAACACAGTAGAATTCAAACCTGAATGAGAAAGCAAGATATTACAAAGGTGGGTTTTTTTTGTGAGAGGAGTGTTAGTTACACATATACATGCACGTGGGATTTGATACAATACCAGTTTTCAGAAGTACCACAAAAATGAGAGTAACATCTGTTTGTTTTCTATATAACAGATGAGAGTCACCTTGACTTTTCCTTATTATTTTATTTTGAGGTGTTTTTCTTTCATTCTTTTTAAATAGCCTTAAGGCTATGCTACAGTCAAAGAAAGGACACCAGCTATTACGAACTAAGGATAACAAACAAAATTGTCCTAGAATGAGTGTCACAACAACCAATATGGGTTTTCAAAATCTCTTCCCTCTCCTTTTATTAGAGAATATCTACTAGAGAAGCATGAAGTATACATGCAGCAACTTCTCTGGCGGTTCAGGGCATTTTTTTCTGTCTCCCAAATTAGCAAGCATTTAAACTGATATACAAAGGGAGATGAAAGAAAAAAAACAAATCATCCTTTTACTTTGAATATTCTCTATGCCTCAGAACTCAGACTTTCTCATTATAGTACCAATGGTGTATTTGTCATTCCATGAAGGAACTTGTACCTCTGATTACTTCTTATCACTGTGCATCTCATTAAAACAAGAGTTTACCATTATAAACAAACAAAAAAAAATTATAACTGCAAAAGCTATTTTAAAAGGTGCCAAGGCATGACTAACAGTCATTAATGTCACATTTAGAAATCAAAACCTCATAAACATTATCTAATGCCCAAATGATGCACCTTCAAATAGAAATCCCTTCTTTATAGAATTGCCTTTTTTGAAGTTAAACTCACATCATCAAAATGGTTTATTTCACTACTCACTAAGAAACATACTTGAGAATGAAAAATTATTAACATTTATGGCACACAGCACTTCAATATTTTGGCAAACAACCACGCAATGAGCTTGAAGGGAAAAGAGGCATGGCTCTAACTGTACTTTGAATTACTTAAATTATTTGTGAACACACACACAAGACCTCTCAATGTAGCTCATGCAACCTACAAAACAGGAATCTTCTTTTCCTCCAACAGACTATAGAGTGCACACTCACACCTCCACTATGCCTTCCTGAGTCAGACACAGAGTAGAAAATACTTTATACTATCCTTGCTTTGAGAAGCTCTTCAAATTAATTTTCAGTAATTCGAAAAGACTGACAGAGTAAATGCAGAGAATAAATGGTGAAGAGATAAGACTTGAACCGTAGTTAATATCAAGCAACTGTTCTCTCCCCTTCACGTGATACCTACAACCAAAGGAAGGGTGGATGGGAAGGCCCTCTAGAATGTAGGGATGGGGCAGGGGGAAGCAAGTAGATTTGAAACAATTGTTCACAAATTCTACCAACCTCCAAGACTTCAAAATCTTCACAAAATCCAGGAGAGGTAGAGAAGGTGAAAAAAATGAAAAAGAATTTTACATAGCAAGCTCTATCTCTCAAAGTTCAATAAGGGAATAACGTACTTAAAGTATGAAAATCCCACAGTTTGCAGCATGTCAGTGGAGCTCCATCCTACTGTGAGGCACATGCAAAGAGATACTCAAATAGAAATGTAAACTACCTAGAAAACAAATGTTACATTGTACATGGAGGTAACTTCAATGACCAAAGCCACTAACAAATATTTACTGCTGGAACCAAAGGAAAAAGCACAAGAAAGGTCAAGGAAAGATGAGTTCAAAGGTTTTCGAGATCAGCAAAGAAACACATAGCCCACCCAAATCTAAGCAACAATATACTTGCAACTAGAGAGGCAGTCGAGCCAGTAGCAAGATAGTCTGAAAAGGAAAATCACGTGAGTTTGTTGACCCTGCAGAAACCAATACAGTCAAAATAGAAATGAAGAATCGGGATTGAAGAACCATAGCTTAGAATGTCACGAATTTCCTGTTTTCTTCTGCCTTACTAATACGAATGACGCAACCAAGATCTTGCTTGTTCTCCCACAGAGAACCTGGTCCGTGCTCAGGACCAAGAGGTGGAAGGTTCAGGTAGTGACTTGCAGCACTGGCTCACCATTTCCATACAAACTTTCACTCATCTCATTTGAATAGCTTCGTGTTTAGCTGAGCTAGTGCTAGTTAAAATGTGCCAAAACCAATTAGTGCAGAAAGATGCTGCTATAGCAACGGCATCTAATTTTCCAATTAGTAATAATTGCTGAAACACCTGCCATAAAACATAAATACATTTGGATTGGGGGTCTCTGAAAGGAACTTTGCTTTAAAGTTTCTTTTTTTTTTTTTCAAATTGACCTTTATCATGATAATGAAAAAAAGAAAGTGCTAGTTCTCGTTTTGCTGCTATCAAATGTAATACAAATAGACAAAGTATTATTTATTTTTAAGGGACTCCAAAGAACATGTCCTAAAGTCTTAAACTAATTAACTACACTGTGCTTAGAGATTCCCAGGCAAGAAAAAAAATCCAGATAGCTCTCAGTTTACAACGAAGAGCAGTGTAATGAATGCAATACAGAAATACCACCTGATGCAAATGCTCTGACTGGCAGAGCTAAAGACAAAGCAGTAGTAGCAGTGCTACGGTACATATAGTGCTAGTGCTACAGCAAATTGTGGGATCAAGCAAGATATAAATGATCATATTCACCCTAGGCAGCTTCTGAACTCTGAACATACACATTTTACATGTAGTTTTAAGTACATTTGTACTGTCCAGCTCCAGTCACAAATGGAAATGGGATTCACATTTGCTCTGTGTTACGCCTAGAAGCATCCTCTTGTAGCAGTCACTATCCACCCACACACTGGACGTATCTCAAGTCAGTGATCTAATGCTGATTTCCACTCTTAGCACCTGATGAGAGTGCTAATTTACTTTAAATTTTCTGTATTTCAAACATTTACACTTGATCCCCGCTTACACAGCAGGGATTATATACCTTTCCAGCACTTCTCAAAGATTATTTTGAAAATGAGACTTTCTTTTCCCAACTTTCTGATAGGATCCATCTGATTGCAGTCTTAAATGATGACATCCCTAAGTACATTATCATACACACTGAATTTAGAATGTGAATAATGCAATGGAAACACATAGTCAGAACACACTGGTGTTTGTAAATAATAATACACATTCAGTACAGGCAACATGCAATCCTTGAGGAAAGAGGGAAAAGTAGGTGGGTCTATTATTTCCTATACAATAACTGTGCCCCAATGTTTTGTTCTTTTGAAGAAACTAAACCCCAGGGCAACTATACAATCGACTACTTACACATTTCAGTGAGGGAGAAGAAAGTGTGCCTTTTTTTTCTCTGTAGCAAAATGATTGATCATACAGGGGCAGAGCATTTCAGCAATTCAGACTGTAAAAGACCAGCCACATACTAATTCCCTGCTTGTAAGCACCTAAAATCACCCATAAGGATTCCCACTTCAGCGACTTCAGAGATCCTAATTGGAGTGAACATAAGCAGTTAATCAGAAAGGCAGGTTTCACAACAAATGTAATAAATTCCCAAATGGTCAAGCTCAGCAGTGCTTCTTGAAACAGCAGCAGCAGTAACTGCAGCAAACAGATGTTGTTGTTTTACAAAGATAAGTTTTAACACACACTTTTAAGACATGGCTCAAAAATAATATTTCTATATTATAACAGTTTTAACTTTTTTATTATTATTTTAACAGAAAAGGAGAACAACAGTGATAAAAGACAAATTTACACTTTTAGCAATGTACACTGCTCACTGCAATTACATTTGTAAACTGGTTATGCCATCTCTTGAGACCAACAGAAACAGTTTGTAGATTTCGTTTTTCCTTGGGGGTTTTTAGTTTGTCAAAAGTAAGTTGGTTTTTGTTGTTTAAAAAAATGACCTAATAAGCTTTTTGCAGAAGTGTCCTCTCAGTCGGTGTATTGTGCTTCAGAGTTTCAATAACGCGTTTACTTCAATAATTTATATAAAATCACACTCCTTGCCCAGTTATTATTCCTGAACTCAAAGGGACATCTTTAGATACAGGGACTTATGTAAAATTTACTATTTCATTAAGCAAGTCACTTTCACTTCACCTTTGAAAGGTGTTGTCATGACAAATATCTTTTGAGAGAACAAAGTTTGTGATAAAGGCTCTTCTAGCATTATGAATTATGCTCACACTCCAAATGCTTAAGAATACAACATGCTTCCTTTATATGCTGAAACCATATTAAGGCATATAAGATGCCAAGGAAGCTATTGGAAATCCTATTGAAAGGAATGCAAAATTTTGTCAAGGTGAAAGAAAAACCTTAACAGTTCCATTAAACAGCATGAGGGTTTTTTTTTTTCCTTCATTTATTTCAGCCTCTGCAGAACTGGCTTTTCATCCTGATACCTCTTTCTAGTACTTCTATAAGCCAAGAAAACATGTAGATTAAAAACCACACAAACCAACGAACTCTCTAAACATCCAACTGCTCAAAACAATCCTGTTTGCTATTACCTAGCAAATAGAATTCTCTACACTGTAATTCTAGTTTATGACCAGCTTTTCATAGAAGGCTTTCTTCCTGTATTTCTGAATCAGGTAGTAAATTCAGTATGCTTGAAATGCCAGGAGAACTCCTTCAACCCAGCTTTTTTGGCAATTTTTAAAATAATTGTATTTATAAGGTTCTTTTTGGTCATAAAAGAACAGAAATGTTTTCAGAAGGTTCGCACTAGTGCAGGACATAAGTTCACTTGCTTTAAGCACCAGTAATCCCATTGACACCAATAAAACTATTCACACTTTGAAAATTAAGTGATTAAGCGTATTCTTACATTTTTTCCTGGGCTGGACCCCTAGGTAGTAGGCTTAACACACTCTGCACAGCTTTTACATGATGGACTATGTACTAAAACAACCCAAAAAGTCAAGTGTATTGTTTCTCTCTGGTCTTTTTCAGCATGTTAGTCTTTCAGGGGGACAATTATGAATGGTTGTCTCTGAAAACGCCCAGGTTAGCATGAGAATTAAAGGGGGTAGAAGATATGCAATTACTTCACAAAAGAACAAATCTACAAAGAATCAACGACAGGCTACACTGCAGGGAATGAGCTGAGTTAAGATTTGTACTGTGAATTAAGATTTAATGAGTCCCTGGGCAAGTTTTATCAAAGAAACTAAAGGAAAAGAAAAAGAAGACTGCTTCATCCTGGATTAGCTAAACAAAAATGCTACGTATGTTAAAAATAAAATCCATCCAAGACAGAGTGACCTTGAACATTTAGCTACAGCACTAGTCATCAGGAGGTAAAACATTCTGTTATTTCAATGTAATGATTAAATGGCTGCAATGAAAAGAAAACTACATTGTAAGAGTATTTCAAAATCACAGTGGCATATTTGTAATATGCATTTTCTGATAATAAGTGATTGCAAATCACTTATTTTTTATTTAAGGAAAGGTAAAAAGAGGGAACAGCTTTCTAAAAAAACTAAAATAATCAATGAAGTGTCTAAAATTTTTAGTAGAATATCTTTTTTTTTCCTTAATATCCTTCACAGAAACAGTAATCTGTAATTAGATGGGCACTGTATCACATCCAATACACAAATACAACTATCAAGAACAATTACCTAAATGATGGTATGAGTTCACTGCATAAAGTGAGGTTTTTCCTTTGATAACTACACTGAGGAACTGGTTTTCAGGACAGAGTAAACAGAGTTTATGGACTGATGCAGATATATCATAGGCATAAAGTGGTTATTTGGACAAAACATTTCAGTCTGTCACAGAAGTAGTTCCATTTCCCATTTCGAACTGATGATAATTTGAAATTGATGGTAAATTATTTGTGGACTTGGGAGCTACAGATTTCAAAATCATAAGAGAGAGAACATCTGAACAGTTTGAGAACATTTTTCAACAGTTTTTATTCTATATTAAACATAAACTGACACAGAGAACAGTGGGGAACGTTCTGTTTCCAACAAATTGAACTCATCCATGTAAGATATAATTATAGCCCAGATTTCAAGTATCAAAATTGCTGATTAAGAACACAGCAACTAAGGAGAAAAAGTCTGATCCAATGTCTTCTGAAATAGCCCATCAAATACTGCACATTCCACAAAATAGCAGAAACAATTGCAATTTTATTCTGTTTAAGAGACTCAATGTTCTTCTGTAAAATTGCAGGACAGAAAATTCTCTATGGGAGGGCAAGAAATTTCAAAAAACCTAATTCTTGTAACTAGGGTCATAGTCAAAGGAAAGGCCAGAGCATAAGCCTGATGAGAAGCATTACAGCTTGTTCCTATGACTTGATGGAAGCCATAGGAGTGTATATGACAATACTTAGGTCCAGATTAGACAGATCAGGCTCAATCCCCTCTTCTATTCCCTAGCAAAAATCATTAAATTGCAATCTCTATGAAACCCTTAGGACCAGCAAGAATCTAAGGCTGTAGAAACATTTTCAGAAACAAAGTATTTGTAGTTTCGAAGAAGGATCTTTCACAAATTATTATGGAAAAGCAGATTTAAAAAATGTATAAATAAGAACACCGTATCTTCACTTTTTCCACCCTCAGAGTTCAGTTTTTCTTTAGAAATGAGACCCTAAGGGATTAGCTCCCTCCTGCATTGAACAAATATAAATTTTAACATTACTGAAGCTACTTTTCTGCTGTATAAACACAGTATTACTAGATGGTAGTAAAACTAGTTGCTGTAACCAGAGAATAGCAAAGCACTGGAAAAACCTATCTACAAACAGGATAAAAAAGAAGTATTAAAAAAAGCAGACATCATAATCACCAACCATATGAAGTTCAACAAGGGAAAGTGCTGGATTCTGCACCTGGGATGGGGCGACTCTGGATGTTCGTACAGACTGGGGAATGAGATGCTGGAAAGCAGCGCCATGGAAAGCGACCTGGGGGCCCTGGTTGATGGCAAATTGAATGTGAGTCAGCAGTGCCTTGGCAGCCAGGAGGGTCAGGCAACTGTGTCCTGGGGGGCATCAGGCAAAGCATCACTGTCGAGGGAGGGGACAGTCCCGCTCTGCTCTGCACTGGTGCAGCCTCACCTTGAATATTGTGGCAGTTTTGGGTGCCACAATGTAAGAAAGATTTGGAGAGTGTTCAAAGGAGGGTACAGAAGATGGTGAAGGGCCTTGAGGGGAAGCCGTATGAGGAGCAGCTGAGGTCACTTGGTCTGTTCAGCCTGGAGAAGAGGAGACTGAGGGGAGATCTCATTGCAGTTACAACTTCCTCATGAGGGCAAGAGGAGGGGCAGGCACTGATTTGTTCTGTGTGGAGACCAGTGACAGGATCCAAGGGAAGGGCCTGAAGTTGTGTCAGGGGAGGTTTAGGTTGACTATTAGAAAAAGGTTCTTCACCCAGAGTGTGGTTTGGCACTGGAACAGGCTCCCCAGGGAAGTGGTCACAGCACCAAGCCCAACGGAATTCAAGAAGCGTTTAGACAATACTCTCAGGCATGTGTTTTGACTCTTGGGGATGGTCCTGTGCAGGGCCAGGAGTTGGACTTGATGATCCTTCCAACTCAGCATATTCTGTCATTCTGTGATGATTTTAGTAAAACACTACCATTAGACTACATCTCTTAAATTCTGTATTTTTTTCCTTCATCAGCACTTGAAACAGCTGAAAAAAAAAGCTCATTTTTATTTGCTATGAGAACCATAGTCAGTAAGATAAGACTTCAAAATTCCCATGAGATATGGCCTCCTAAGAATAGTAAACAAAGAGCCCAATCCCTTCCCTAAAATCTCAGTAAGAAGAATATATTTGTGCTTCTTCTCTATTCATGACACATATTTACCAATGAATAAAAAAATCTAATTCTACTCATTCAGTGCTAGAAAAATACCTTTTTATGCAGTCTTCAAAAATCAAGAAATTTACATCAACGGAGGCAGTAAATCATGGCCCTGATCTAAGTAATTTGGCTTTTCACTACACCTTGTCCTTTCTCCCTCTCTTCATAATGTAGCTGCTAGTAGCTGCCCTTTGTTTCAATAAACTCTTGGGTACACATTCACCTTAAAGACTTATTAGAGACAAAGGAAAAAAATCCAAGCAACATGAGAGAAACTCTGATCCACTGACATCAACAGCAAAAATTCTATTTCTGCGTGACCAGAGCATCATCTCCATATAATTCCCCAGAGAGAGGTAAAGTGGTCTAATGGTTTCAGCTCAAGACAGAAAACGTACAAAACTGCCAGACCTCAGGTACAACCCTGGGCAAGTCACACAGCTGCTTTCAATTTTCTCATTTGCAACACACAGATAACAAATCTGGCAAATGTACATGCCATAAAATAGCTAAGCATGATTATTGATTTTTGCCCTATAAAAGGCAACAGTACAGAGCTCAAGTTAAGAACACTGTATCCCAGAGCTAGTAAGCATGAAAGTCTGGAAGGAAGAGAACTGTCTACTTTTATAATTATTGATTTTTATAGGGCACATATTACTTTATTTTCTTGACACTCTTTAAATATGGAGCTTCATAAGGAATTAACACACCAAATACAAGAAGAAATGGACCTTACATAAATGCCAGCAGCAGCCCTGCTTTAAATAACAAAAATGAAAGATGCTATTAAGTAGGCTAAATGTCAGAGATTCCTGAATGCTCAAACTTAATTAGAGGAAGACTTTGTTTCAATAACATATTCTGAATCTAAGAGAGTTCAGAGTTAATTGAATACCTGTGAGGAACAATCACTACAGATTTCTAGATTCTATAAATCTGAAAAATTGAAAGAGACTTTTTTTGGTACATCCTACTGGGAAGATCTGTGAGGTACAGCTAAGCACACACCCATACAGACAAAACACAGGAACTCCTATCAGAGTTTCTCCTAAAAGCTAATACTGTTTGGTTGTTAGTAGTTTGCACAAGGACCTTAATTCTACAAGCTCCACACAAAAGGTCCAGCTGCTCTGTCCATGCAGTGCAGGGGGTCTGCCTGGACAGGAAAGTCCTGTATTTGCAGCCACAAATACTATCCTTGCAAATACTGCCTATAACCAGGCATCATGCTTTTGCTTTTTGACCATCCTGTGGTTCTTCTCTTTCATTTGCTTGTTAGCAATAATAAAGATATTTAGCTCTTACATGGCAAAAGTTTCTACAGAAGTCTTAAAAAATCTAGCAAATCTGCCACATCTCTCCAGCCCACTCCACCCCACTGACAAGAAGTTGCTGATCAAAGGACTTGTCTTTGTGACACTGACCAAGGTGACCTGGTCCAGCAGTTGTGTTGCCTGTATAACTTCTGCAACATCACCAGGCAAAGGAATATTCTTCACAGAGCAAAACTGTTTATGGCGCGTCACCTATTTAGTGACACATAGTAGAAGACTGGTCATAGTGAATTGTGTTTTCCCAGAGACTCTTCCAATCAGTTACAAGAAAACTGCTTACAAGAAAACAAGAAACCTAGCAGCTGCAGGAACTGAACTCCTAGTCTTCTCTCTCACGGGACTGCCATTATCAAGGACAGTACAGAATAGGAGAAATCACTGAAGATTGCCAAGGCAACTGCTAAAAGGGAAAAAGAAAAAAAATGAACTGATCAACAGATATACTTTTTCCCCCTGGAAACTAAGGTATAAATCCACAGAAGAATTTCTTTTACAACAGCTGTTTTTTGTTTGTTTTTTTTTTTTTTAAAGTCTGATGAAATTTGCTCCTAGCTCCACCCTGATCCAGCACCTCACCCCTCTCTGCACTGCATCATTTAAATCATAGGCAGTAATTGCCACTGTAGCTGAGCCAGAACCTGGCAAGGAGCAGAGGAGAAAAGCAAGGGACCATAACCTTTTCAACCAGATTTTTCAGAAGACAAATCACAATGCTGCTACATACCAGCAAATATAAAACACCTTTACTGCAAAACATCAGAAAGGTTGCTGCAACTACCATGCTGATCGTAAAAAATATCAGCAACATTGACACATTTTATCTCTCTGTGGCAAGCCAAGCATCAACAGTGCTTGCCACCTCATGGACAAACTGTAAAATACAGACTGTGTATATTCATGACTGGTAGCAGGATTAGAGGCTTTCAGATGAAAATTTGTTCTGTTCAGATGAACAGGATTTGTAGTCATCCACAACTGTACTGAATATTGATTACAGTTACCTGTATTTGAATCTAGCATTTTCAAATCCCTTGTAAAGAGAGAAAAATTCTGTCTCTCTAAACACACTTGTTTGTTTCAAAAGAAAATGTAGAGTTAATAAGAAATAAGAAAAAGAAAAAAAGGAGGAAAGGGACCATTATCTAGCTTTCTGGACCAAAGATGTTTCTAATGTGCAATTTATAGAGCAAGTTTACTTGCATACAGCTCAACAGAAGTAAGAATCTTCTATACCAATGCAGAAACTCATTTTCAAATACACAACATCATAGTACATCACAAACTACATTTTTCAGAGAAACTAACATGTATGATTATTGACTATCATGATAGAGCACGTAGTGGGAGTTCCTCTCCCTCAATCTGTGACTAGATTGTTTGAAAAATCTCTTGTTAAACGGGGAATTTCTGCCATTTGTCTTAAAAGGGGCATTGATATTACCAGCAAAGATCAGCCATTTGAATGCTAGTGCTGTTAAACTACTAGATGAAATACAAAGAGTCAACCTGAGTCATTAAAATGTCATTATTCAGAAAAGGTTTAGATTAATTTTCTTTTAAATCTCAGTTCCAATGTAGAATAAGAATCAACAACACATTCAATAATCTACCAATAAACCACATGTTTCCAGGGAGACAAACTAGAGGGCTTTATTAGTCTCTGCCTTATCTAGGGTTCTCCCCTCAAAAACTGTGCCAATGTCTATTTTGGTACAATATTCAAGTAGTATTTTTATTTGTATAAAAACTGGAGTAAGAGAATGGAGGGTAAGTGAATGTAAACTGAAAACTGTACTATATAACAAATTAGTCTGAGTTACTAATTTATTCTCACTTATAAAATGTCTTACTGAGTACGGTGCTTTTACCTCCTGTAATCAATGGTTTGGTTTGTTAATTGTTTATGAAGTGCAGTCTGGTTAGATACTGCCCCAGGGAAAGTAACTGTACTTAAGAAAGATGGAATAAAAATATCCAATTTAGAGTGCAAACTGTCTTGGTCTATAAAAACTTAAACGAATCTCAGATCAGTAAAACTTAAACCAAATTTTAAATCAAAACTCTACAGGATCTTTTAAACTTACTTTGATATTTTGGCAGTTCACTGCACTTGGTTGCACAATTCTCTTTAGCAGGTTTCAGCAGTTTGGAGATCGTTAGTGTGACAAATGGCTGACTTTGCAAGAGATTGTGGTTTCAGCTCTTGCTCAGATTCAGATATGTGGAAGCTGGCTTTCTTTTTTTTTTTTAAACTACTAACTTATAAATATCAAAGCTTATCCCTTCATGCTGAACTCATAACTCTAGATACTACACTTAGACCTTTCCTGCAGTATTTCTTCATAGAGTGCAATGCACTGCAACTCAGTGATCTTTCCACCAACTTAAAAGGAAAAACAAGGACAAAATTATGGCAAGAGCTGGATCTTGCTCTTTAAGTAGTGTTTAATAAAAGCAAAAAAACACAAACAAAACACTTCATGGAGAGACTCATCAAGAAGAAAGGTGAAACAAATGTAGAGACCTCTTGACAAATTCAATGAAACACCTGCAAGCAAACAAGTCTGCAGACTTATTCTAATGGAAACAGTGTGTAGACAATTGGTCTTTTTCTCCTTATTTTATCATTTAAGGTCATCTTAATGATGTTGATACATTAACTCACATAGAAACTTCAGTTCTGAGACAGCCAAACTATTGGTTTTTAATCTTAGTTTCCTCCCTGTTTCTCCACTCTCTTTAGATATCCTGGGAACCATCTCATTAAAAGACAAAATTAAACCAGACTAGACTTATGTAAATTAGTGCAGTTTCTGAGTACTTTTTTCCGCTGAGAACAGAATTCAACAGGCTAGCTGGCTTTTGTGCCAATTGTGTTTACATTATTTACATTTTCACTTGCAACTGGACATGTCTATCTCGTATTGGCCTCATTAGCCACCAGCGTGCTTGTAACAAATGTGGATAGAGCCTTTCCCAAATCTTCATTCGCAAAGCCTAGCCATGAAATTTACATTTTCACTATGGCTGCTGTCAATTATACAGATCACTTAGTATTCAAATACTAAAACATTTAAAAGTAATGAAACACACCAATACAATTACAACAGCCAGTGGAAATACCTCAAATTCCATGTCCATATCATAATGGAAATAAAGAAGTCTCTTTACCTGAATCTAAGCTCTGGACACATTTTCTGAAGCTGTCACTCCTGTCTCTAGATCAATACTCCTCATAAACTGCCCATCTCTTCTTCCCTCCTTCCTTCCTTTCCTCCCTTCCTCCCTCCCTCCCATGGTTTTCTGCAACTTTAATGTCA
This sequence comes from Pseudopipra pipra, assembly GCF_036250125.1. Classification (NCBI taxonomy): domain Eukaryota; kingdom Metazoa; phylum Chordata; class Aves; order Passeriformes; family Pipridae; genus Pseudopipra; species Pseudopipra pipra. The sequence goes on along the minus strand of NC_087552.1, from coordinate 21,653,892 downwards.
CCAGCACTAACAATATTAATCCTCTGTCCTCAAATCTACCCCCTAGCTCTTGGCAGTGCTGAGAATTCCCTTTTTGTGAGGCTTCAAGTACTTACCCAGACTTAACATGTTACTTCAGCTTACCAGAAAGGCTGTGATGGCAAGCCTCTTCTCTCCCCAGTAAAAGCTTTCTTAGATATTCCTCTTAGATTCTTTCTAGTCCAAATCCTATAATTAATCTGATTTACTTTTTAACCTCCTATTTCTTCAATTTTTCTATCCACTTCCTTGTTAAAGCTTTTGGCTTCTCTTCAGTTTCTTTCAAACTCCACAGCCTGAACCCCAGAAGTTTTCTGCACTACTGAGTTACTCCAAAGCGTCTGAAAAGTTGTGCTGGATACCTAACTAGAGGTACAGAGATAGGGTGGCTACTCTTGTAAAAAGATATCTGCCAAGTCAAAGAAGAATACTCCTCCTTCTCCAGAAAGTTCTCGGAAATGTTGCTGTCTTTGTCATGAGTGATGGTAGTTTGCTTTCTGCAACTGGCTAGCTTGGGACAATGAAAATTGGGGAACATCATACAGCAAACATCACACAGCAACATCTCCATGCAGCACTAATGTTTACAGGGGTTTTTGCCAATCTATTAGAGCTACTGGTTATATTTAACTTTTTCTTTTTTTCTTTCAACGGAACGTGATAGGCAGGAAAAAATATCTTAATAAAAATCAGCATAATCACGACAAATTAATCTGAAAAACGTTTCTTTCAAGTGAGTTGCCAACACATTAGCAAAAATGGAAAAAAGAAAATCATAGTCACAAGCCACTAGCCTGTACTGGAAGCAGAAATAACTGTCCTCCAATCCCATTTTGCAAAGAAATCCACATCAAGTGCTTTCTCATGCACTGAAGAAATGTAATACCAGGACTGGAGTATATGCTTCCTTTCTGTTTCTAAAACTCTCTGACACACTCTGCAGGTCACAAGGCGTCATGTCATCGTATTACATTCTAAGTGGAACAGTGGAAAATGTATCAGGACCTAAAGGAAGGGAAAGCAGATTGTAAAGCCTCTTTGAGAGGGAAAAAGAAAATAATAATAATTGGGGAAAAAAAAGTACTATACAGGTATAGTAGGTACAATTTCGAGAGTTTGTTCTTTAAAGACCAAACATCCAGCTCACATAAGAATTTAAAGAGCTTTAAAAGTTTATCCAAATATGTTATTTTACTGCTAGATTAGGATAATGGCTTTTTTTTCCCTAGTCATGTCTCCTTGCCTTGGAAAACACTAGGATGGCAAGCAAGGGGAATCCGTGTAGTATGGGCACAGAGCCATTCAGTGGAGAACAGGAATGTTTGCCAAAGGAGAGAGGAGGGGGAAGGACATTCTCTAACTGTGAAGTGTGTTGGCCACATCCCGGTGGCTCCTGCAAAAACCCTAACACCTGCCACTGCAACCTATGGCCCTTGCCATTTCACCTGTGCTAGTCTGCATAAAGACCAATTCCATTTATCCCAGCAGTGCCTCCTGGTGTTCCTCCACCTCTTCAGATGGCTGTACAGTATCAGAAATTGAACAGAGAGGCTCTTGTTTTGCCAAGTATGCCACTGATGTCAGCTCTCCTATACTCAAACTGGCTGGAAAAGGAGGATACCAGTGATGTGCAGCACAATACCATAAACATGACTTAAAGCTTTGCACAATAGCAGAGCGAACAAAGATGGTGAATCAAACTCCAACACATCTTGAAACTTATGCTGGAATAAAGAAAACAGCAAATTTAACAAAGTGTGGAGGGAGAGGTGCAGTGAACCTCATGAAGCAGCCACAACATTCAAACTAATTGTAAACATTTCTGGGAAATCCACAAAGCCTAGAATAACTTATGCATATAATTTCTAATGCTAATTTGTAATTCTAATTCTAAAGCACATTGTAGTTCCTGTTAGAGTAAATATGTACTCTCACATGTAGGTGTGAATTTTAAGATCACAGGCTATACCTCTGAACCTGCTACTGCTTCTTTCTTGAGATGAGCTCCAACCGTGACACCTGGCTCCCTGTCTATAAATGCTGTCTTCATATAAATCACGTCTGTTCTACATCTCAACAAAGAAGTCAAAATATTTTCAACTTCTTTAGTAGTAAAGAATTTCCAACATTTTACTTCACATTTTTAGCTTACCCAGCCCCTGAAAAGTAATCTCTGCTGCAGCAGAGCTGCTTAAAACATAGGAGCCCTTAAACCAAATGATCGAGCTTTACAGAATAGGTGGCACTCACTGATTCACCATTACTAATTTGCATTTCAGAAGTACAAATTTCAAAACGTTCATAACCAGTTCATATCTAAAATTTCTAAACATTTATTTTTGTGTGACATTTTCTAGATATGAGAATTTCTTTTTACATCAAAAATATCTTGACCATACTGCTAAACAGTGTGATTTCAGTCAAGACACAAGACAGAAAAATTGGTATTAAAAAGGCAGGTACAAGGTATCCTTATGCTTCTAAAACTCTTTCCATACATATACTTTTCCTAGAAATGAAACCTTGGTCATGATGCAGTATTTACAATTTCAGAGATAAGTTTATTGTGGGACAATCTTGGATTAAAAAAAAATGAAATTATATAATGGAAAGTTTGATTCAAGCTTAAATATTGGGGTAGCTACTGCAGCATTATACACTAGAGACCGATGACTGGATAAAGAAGGACTGCAAAAAATGTAAAAGAAAAAGGGCTTTATAAGAAGCCAGCTGACATTGATGCTGAAATAAAAAAAAAATCCAAATCTTGCTGAATTACTTGAAAGGATTCGAATGGAAACAAGATAAATCTAAATAATAAAGATATATTAAAATACAGTAAAGCTATTTTGATTTAATTCTTTTTCCAAAACTGACAGTTTTATGAGGTATATATAATCAAATTACTTTTTTTTAAAAAATGTGTTATTTAATTTGAAAAAACAGATCACATTCAAATCTTGTCATAATGTTTCTTCTTCCCTCCAAGTCCATCACATCTACATTTTGTGAATATATATATAATAAAAATGTCACTTTTTCAAAAAAAAAGAAATCACCTTTTAGCAATTAAATTGAATAACAACTGAAACAAATAATTTCATATAAGTTTTTCAGGATATCGTATTTACTATATATTATTCAGTTAGCCTAATTAGACTAATTAGTTAGCTGACAATTATTTAAGTTGGGATGAGCTAAACAACCTATATTCTTTAATAAAGAAGCCTTTAATAAAGAAGCCTTTTTGTTTGGGTTCTCTTGCAGAGAAATCTTTACAAAAACAAGCAAGCAGCTGGTAGCTAAAAGCTACCTTCTACTACACAATTATTTACATCAAACAGCTAGGAAGTATAATGTAAACAGTATTTCAAGCATCTACATTCCTACACAGAACTACACACAAAGCCATGATTAATTTTTACAAGAAAAACTATTAGTTTCTAACCACAGAGTTTTTAATCATTATCCTATGCAGCAATAATGTTGACAAGGCAGTACAACCGCTCCCTGGAAGCATTTTCTCAATCTTTAGTCATGCTGTCCAATCTGAAATCTCACAGGTGCTGAGGAAATTTCATGCTTACCTGGCTAGGATTGGTTCACAAACACCATAGTTCCACCCTTTACTAGCCATAAAGAACTTTGCAAACTTTACTGTCTTTAAACATGTTGACCTCTAGGCATTGAAAAATTACAACTATGTTTCTTGAATATAGTTTATTTGTCCTAAATTTTCAAATTCGGCAAGGAAAATAAGAACAAAATTAAGGAGCAAGGTCTTCTTTTGCCTATTTAATAATCAAGCATAAATGGGTGTGTAATTTAGTTGTGCCATAGTTATATAAGCACACATTTGAACATACATCCAATTCAAAACCCCCACCCTCTGGGAATCTGTGCCCTAGTTTCCTGGTAGCCTACAGCACATGCCAAATTTGAAATGGAAATATCTCCCTAATCAGCTAAATCTGGGTCAAAATGTCAACTCGGCTTAGGTCCAAGTCATTGCCACTCATGATCTCTAGAATGGCCACAACGAATATTTGTGCGGCATGAGGGGCTCCAGACACTAACCACGGGGCACGGCCTCCTAACAACTGCCACAAAGCAAAAAATATATACACACTCATGCCTTCCTTTGGTACACTTCCTTAGGAAATTAATCATCAGGACAGAAACACTGCACTTGTCTCCACTGCCTTTTTTGCTCTCTCAAAGGCTGCACAATAGTTCCTGTTCTATAAAAGGGCACTTTGCAATTATGACTCCTTTAAGGGTTGCAGCTAATTTTCACACAAGCACTTTTGCATTGTAAGTGTAGCAAATTGAAGGCACTTATCTTTCAGCCAGTCAAATAAGCTACCTTAACTAAGATGCACAACGTTTCCTGGTAGAAGTTCCCTTGCAATGAAAGGAGCAGACACACAACACCTAACAGGAATTGCTCAACTGTGCTGAAGAGGATGGTGACACCAGCTAAACTTGGGGGTAAGCAGGTGAGTCTCTCATTAGTACACACACAGTCCCTCACCATCTACAGTCAGCAGGTATTGATATTTTGAAAACTAAGATAGCAAACATATTATTAGCAAACTTGTATTAAAAAACTTAGAATATTACACAAGAAAGCATTCACTTTGCAAACTACTACAATAGATGGTGATTTATTAATTACTGAGAAAAACGGTGCTCATGCAATTATTGTCTTCAGTGAGTTATATAGACAAAGAGGACAAAACTAAAGTCAAGTCTTAAAGATAGCCTATCTTCTGACTTTACTAGGCTTATACCAATTTGCACCAACAGCATGCAATAATTTTAGGTAACTTTTCTACTCTGTGAAAAAGTTACATACATTCGATGTGTATGAATACATGCACATACGTGTATTATAAAGACACTAGAAAAACTTAAATTAAGTTGTAGCGCATCCAAAATCACCCTCCCTTACTTTGCAAACAGTTCCCTTTCTTATGTAATTGTCCCATTAGTCAATAAAAAGCAGATCCACTTCAGTAAAACTGCATTATTTGATTGTCATGGAGTGTACCACTCCATTGTCTAAAAGTAAGACACCTTAACCTACAGAAAGCTATGCCCTTCACCCAAACATGATGTTTTCGAACCTTATACATATTTTGCAGAAAATTATCTTTTGTGAGGGGAAATATTTTTTATACCTGAGGCAATCCCTAACCTGGAGCTGAGAGCAGGAATGCAGCTCTCCTTAGCTACAAAGAGTACTGCTTCAGGGGTTAATCACCAGGGATTGTTTGAACAGAGGGACATCTGGCACACCTCCCCACAGAGACCAAACAAATCATTTCTAATCTCCCTTTACTGTATCAGGGTCTGGGTTTCATCCAGTGCTAATTTGGAATTTTACAGTGCATTCCGTCATTTTCACAATACTGTGTAGTTAAAAGACACAGCTTTACATTTATTCCAGCAGAGCTTTAAACTGCCAAAAGACAAAAGAAAGCTTATTTTTTTTCTAAAGAACACTCACCTAGTACTGTTGTTATTGTTTTAAGAATACATCTGTGCTATTTTTCAGAGCTACTGAATTGTGCAAAACCAAGAGTGTGAAGAATAAACAGAGCAAAATATGGCAATACAAAATGTATGTTATTTGAGATAATAGAAAGAGTGAAATGAAAAATGATACTCTCAGAAGTACCCGTTCTATAAAAATTTCAAACCATCAATTTTACATAGCAAAATGAACAAAGCAGCTCTACAAGCAAGGCAATTACTTATTTCTCTTTGTACTAGATGCAGAGAAATGGAATTAAACAGAAACACTGTTTTTGCACTGCAAACGTAAAAGCCTGAAGTTTTGCATGTGAAAGGACTTTTAGCCTTTCTTCCCCCTTTCCTTATTTTTAATTGTCCTACTCTCACTTCTCATCTGAACCCCCACTAAGGGGCAACTGTGGTGGAGATACACAGGGGAAACTTTGACTAGGATGAAATCCACTACATTTTATTTGAAAGATGAAGAGGTACAAAGACAAAAAAATCCTCTGAGAAGTATATCACATGGCATTTGTGTCAAGCAGGGTAGGAAATATGACTATATCACCCAGCTGTGCTAGGCAAAATATCATAAACATATCTGAGATTCTCTCTCTTAGTTTCATCTGTTAGCATTTGTCCTGTTTTTCAGGGGATAACATAATACAATATAATTTAAAAGTAATAAACTGTAAAAGTCTTTGAACAGATTATCACTTCAACAAAGAAATCAAGTCATTGTCTATATTCAGATATATTCAGGGAGTCTTTCATCACAGAGCAATATTACTTCTATGTATCTTGGGAGGTATATTGCATTTTAAAATCTCTCTATATATCCAGCTTTAGGACAGTAATCTGAGACTTATATCAAAATTATCATTTAAAGTTGTTTTTACAGACTCACAATGCTTTGGAAAATGAAAAAATTTAGGGGTGTGACTGGACTGTGAGATGTTGCTGTTGTACAACTGGACTTGGGTGGTCATGGACAAGCAGGCTGAGGGCCTTTGCTGAAGCGCTAAGCTGTGACAATGTCATCAGTCAGTAAACAAAACTTCACAGCCTCTCTGAAAGGCACACATATTTTTAGTCCCAAACCAAACAGGAATCGTCCTGTGCACTTGAAATATGGAAGAATGTTTCTGTGAAACCTTTCTCTGCACATTTCAGAGCCCATTTCGCTAGTACTAATACAAAATGATGTTCATGATAAATACCATGATACTGAAAAGTTTATGTCTGGAAAATGAATTTGCTGTAGCCCATAATATTCAGTAATTCCTAATTATTTTCAGGAGAAAGTGTAACTGGCCTTTTTATTTCTACAGCAACAACATAAAAGTGAACTGATCCAGGCATGGTCCTACCTTCACCCTGAAGGGGCCTAAACATTAAGGGTTAGTTATGGGAATGTTACCGGGCACAATTCAAACCACTATTCATACTTTAAAGTGAGGAGACTGAACAAAAGCTATAATAACATGATACTACGATTCCAAAGTGGAAAAGATAAATGACATTTACTTAGAAACACCACAGCTTCTGTATACTTAATGATACACATTACAGAACCCACTAACATGTGCCAAGAAATTGATATATTAACCAGAAAATTGGTCAAGTTAATAATACTAAGGGTTTGTAATTTAACCTTTGAAACTTCACTGTTACAGGAAGGCATTTATAGATGAATAAATACATACACACACATATCTGAATGGGCCCATACATAATGCTAGGCCATACTAGTGCTTGTCAAGGCAGCTAAAATACATAGTATCATTTCTGTGTAATTGTCTACAAGAAGAAACAATTTCCAACAGAACATTTACATTTCTGTGGATTTAAATATAGAGATTACTGAAGTATTATAAACATAGGAATGTCTGCAGGCCATTTTTTCTCTCTATGCAATTATTTTTACAATATTTCACATTATTTTTATGTGTGTATATATATACACACATATTCTAGACTACAAATACATACATACGTAGGTATTAAAAAGACTATATAAACAAAGTGTGTATTTATAGAATCATAGAATCATAGAATCATAGAATCGATTGGGTTGGAAAAGACCTCCGAGATCATCGAGTCCAACCCTTGGTCCAAATCCAGTCCATTTACTAGATCATGGCACTCAGTGCCACGTCCAATCTGCGTTTAAAAATCTCCAGGGATGGTGAATCCACCACCTCTCTGGGCAGCCCATTCCAATGCCTGATCACTCTCTCTGTAAAGAATTTTCTCCTGATATCCAACTTAAATTTCCCCTGGCGGAGCTTAAGCCCGTGCCCCCTTGTCCTATTGCTGAGTGCCTGAGAGAAGAGACCAACCCCCACCTGGCTAGAACTTCCCTTCAGGTAGTTATAGACGGTGATGAGGTCACCTCTGAGCCTCCTCTTCTCCAGGCTAAACAACCCCAGCTCCCTCAGCCTCTCCCCATAGGACTTATGCTCCAGTCCCTTCACCAGCCTTGTTGCTCTTCTCTGGACCCGCTCCAGCACCTCAATATCCTTCCTGAACTGAGGGGCCCAGAACTGAACACAATACTCAAGGTGTGGCCTCACCAATGCAGAGTACAGGGGAAGGATCACTTCCCTGCTCCTGCTGGCCACGCTATTTTTGATACAGGACAAGATCCCATTGGCCTTCTTGGCCACCTGGGCACACTGTTGGCTCATGTTGAGCTTCCTGTCAATTAGTACCCCCAGGTCCCTTTCTGCCTGGCTGCTCTTCAGCCACTCTTTGCCCAGCCTGTAGCACTGCATGGGGTTGTTGTGGCCAAAGTGCAGGACCCGGCACTTGGCTTTATTGAACTTCATCCCATTGGAATCAGCCCATCTCTCAAGTCTATCCAGATCCCTCTGCAGAGCCCTCCTGCCTTCCAGCAGGTCGACACTCCCTCCCAATTTAGTGTCATCAGCAAATTTGCTGATGATACACTCAATCCCCTCATCTAAATCATCTATAAAGATGTTAAACAGGACTGGGCCCAACACTGATCCCTGGGGAACACCACTGGTGACCGGCCGCCAGCTGGATGCAGCTCCATTCACCAGCACTCTCTGGGCCCGACCTTCCAGCCAGTTCCTAATCCAGGAGAGGGTATACTTGTCCAAGCCATGGGCTACCAGCTTTTCCAGGAGTATATTATGGGAGACAGTGTCAAAGGCCTTGCTGAAGTCTAGATAGACCACATCCACAGCCTTCCCCTCATCCACCAGGTGGGTCACCTGATCGTAAAAAGAGATCAGGTTGGTCAGACAGGACCTGCCCCTCCTAAACCCATGCTGGCTGGGTCTAATCCCTTGTCCATCCTGAAGGTGCTGTGTGATTGCACTCAGGATGATCTGTTCCATAACCCTGCCAGGCACCGAGGTCAGGCTGACAGGCCTATAGTTGCCAGGGTCCTGCTTGCAGCCTTTTTTGTGGATTGGGGTGACATTCGCCAACCTCCAATCATTTGGGACCTTCCCAGAGAGCCAGGACTGTTGGAAGATGATGGAGAGCGGTTTGGCAAGCTCTTCTGTCAGCTCTCTCATCACCCTGGGATGGATCCCGTCTGGTCCCATAGACTTGTTGGGATCCAGCTGGCTCAGTAAGTCACTAACTACATCCTCCTGGAATACAGGAGGGCTATTCAGGTCTCTGTCTCTGTCTATCTGCTCTAGAGGCCAGTTGTCCTGAGGGCCACCTGTCTTACTGCTAAAAACTGAGGCAAAGTAGGTGTTAAGTACCTCAGCCTTCTCCTCAACTTTGTTAACTATATTTCCCTCAAAGTCCAACAGAGAACTGAGGTTTTCCTTGCCTCTCCTTTTGCTATTAATGTATTTATAAAAGGACTTTTTGTTATCCCTAACTGAATTAGCCAAATTAACTTCAAATTCCACTTTTCTTTCCCTAATTTTTTTCCTGCATGACCTAGCTCTTTTCGTAAATTCTTCATAAGTAACCAGCCCTTTTTTCCACAGTCTGTAAACTTTCTTTTTATCCCTGATTTCTTTTAGAACCTCCCTATTTAACCAAGCCGGCCGTCTTCCCCTCCGGCTGGCCTTTCGGCACACTGGTATAGCCTGTTCCTGTGCGCTCAAAATTGCCTGCTTGAAGCATGTCCATCCCTCCTGGACCCCCCTGCCTTTAAGGGTTGTTTCCCAGGGTATGCCTTGAATTAGTTTTTTGAATAGGCCAAAATCTGCCCTCCGGAAGTCCAGAGTAGAGGTTTTAATGATGGCTCTCCTTACATCCCTGAGGATTGAGAATTCTATTATTTCGTGGTCACTATGCCCCAGGCGGCCTCCAACCACTACATCATCCACCAGCCCCTCTCTGTTTGTAAACAGTAGGTCTAGTGGGGCCTTACCCCTGGTAGGCTCATTTACCAGTTGATGAAGGAAATTATCCTCTATACACTCCAGGAACCTCCTTGACTGCCTCTTCTCTGCAGTATGAAGCTCCCAGCAGATATCCGGCAGGTTAAAGTCACCCACAAGCACAAGGGCTGGAGATTTTGAGACATCTGCCAGCTGCTTGTAGAATAATTCATCTCCTTCATCATCCTGGTTGGGCGGTCTGTAACAGACACCCACAAGGATGTCAGCCTTGTTGGCCTTCCCCCTGATTCTGGTCCACAGGCACTCAACCTTGTCACTGCTGACCTCAACTTCAACAGAGTCAAGAGACTCTCTAACATATAAAGCCACCCCTCCACCTCTTCTTCCCTGCCTGTCCTTTCTGAAGAGCTTGTAGCCCCCCATAGCAGCACTCCAGTCGTGTGCGTCATCCCACCACGTTTCTGTGACAGCAACTATGTCATAGTTTTGCTGCTGCACTATGGCTTCCAGCTCCTCTTGTTTGTTTCCCATACTGCGTGCATTGGTGTACATGCACTTCAGCTGGGCCATTGATTTTATTCTCAACTCAGGCTCTACACCCTTAGGCTTTTTTCTGGAGAGCCCAGTTGCCGCCCCTTCCCCCTTCAAACCTAGTTTAAAGCCCTCCTAACTAACCCTGCCAACTTACGGGCTACAGTTCTTTTGCCCTTCCCAGATAGATGAAGCCCATCTGGTTTGATGAGACCAGGCAACATGGAGTTTGCCCCATGATCAAAAAACCCAAAATTTTGACGATAGCACCATCCTCTAAGCCACCTATTGGTAAGCTGTGCTTTCCTAAACCTCTCCTCATTTATCTCTTCATTCATCCCAGCTAGCACAGGAACTGAGCCAATTACTACCTGTGCTCCTGTCCCATGAAGTGATCGGGTCAGAGCCTTAAAATCTTTTTTAATTACCCTGGTACTCCTATTATTGATGTCATCACTTCCAACCTGGACAACCAACAGCGGGTAATAGTCTGAGGGTTGAATAAGCTTAGGAAGTGTTTTTGTAATATCCCTCACCCTGGCCCCAGGAAGACAGCAAACTTCCCTGTGGGATGGGTCTGGCCGACATATATATATATATATATATATATTTATATATATATATATATAAAACATTTATGTTTTATGCCTAATTTTAAGTGGGCCAGATTTCAGATAGTATAAACTATTTACTTCTCACAAAAAACTGTATCCTGAAATCCTGGCATACTTAAACAACCGGCAGTTTATCTTCAAATCTTTAACTGTTATTAATATGATTGCTATAAATGTGTAAGTTAATTATACCTCATTATGACCTGAACGTTTTTGAGCACAACTATTTCAGTTTCTATAACTAGTAATATCTTGGTTAATAAGCTTCAGGAATGTGGGGTCGCTTAATTCTGATTTGGAGCAGTCGGTGGAAGAAAACATCAGTCTGTCGCATGGAGACATCTCACTCATTCTGCCTTGCAAATGTAAAGCCTCAACCATTTCAGCTGCACTTCAAATTGTCTTATGTATCAGACACATACATATTTAAATACTTTACACTATTGAAAGACATATTAACATTTATATTGACTATTAAAATTCCTGTATAGAGTCGGGAGCAATAAATGTTAATTAACTGCATTTCTAAGACTGTACAACCTCATCTTGAAAAACAAAGTTTCCATTTCCTGGGGTTTCCTAAGCACTTTCAAAGAATATGAAATTGAATGTTTGTATTTCCTCTGATATAACAAGTCTACCAGCCAAGTCACAGCAGGCATGAGCTTGATTCATCTAAAAGGTGATCTTCACAATTTATACTAGAGATGTAAGAGCCCTGGAGACGACAGAGTTAAATGGCATAGTAATTAGAAGCAGGATTTTGTCTTCCAGGAAGACACAGCTCGTTATCATCTGGAGAAGGTCTATACACAGGATAGACAGTGACCTTGTTCTGGGCACCACATCCTGGTCATCAAGCTTGGTATTTCACTTGCAAAAAATGTTACATATAGTGGAAAAGACCAGTTCACAATCTCTAAATGTGGTTCTATATAAGTTGAAATATAAATAGAAATTAACAACTGCAATTTTTTTTAATGGAAACCCATTTACATTTAGACAATTTGGATTGAGCTACCAGAAATACAGCATTATAGATGTCATAACCAAACAAACGGGAACTTCCTCTGAAATAGAAAATATTTCTTTTATTCACTTTTTCCAAGGATTCACAGAAATTGAAACTTGCTGAAAACAATTACAATTCTAAATGGTAACTGAACAGATAACCTTGCTCATTAGATCCTTCAAGATGGGTTCAATGTCCTCTAGAGGATTTTTGAAAACTGTAAAGAGCTTAGAATTTTATTCTCTCTCTTCCTTTTTTTTTTTTTTTAATATTGCCTTTTTAATAGCAGTAGTTTTGGGTTAAACCAAGATGAAAACTTTGGCATGTATTTCCACAAAATATACACCTCACTGCTGCTGCCTTCCATTGCTGTCTCTGGGCCTACTTGCAGCAGTCATTACCAGAGACTTCGAGCACACTGCAGACTCTGCAAGTTCCCAGGTAGGAAATCAGATAACCAAACCAAAGTGTAAGTACAGGGTATGTCTTGTTGATCTCCCTGCATCTCAAAGGCCAACAGGTCCTCCTTCCAAAAAGCAGGAAGAATTAAAGCCCAATACTACCAATCTGAGAATGGTGAAAACACAGGAATTCCACTCTGTTCTAAGCCTTTATGAAACAAAACTAGCATAAGAGCTTAGTTAAAACCAGATTTTGGACTGCAGAGTATGGATTTTATCTAATCACTGTTTTTAATTAGCACCATATTTACACGTGTAATTTTAATAACAAAATTATATAAAATAATCTCTGATCGGAACCCCCTAAGTCTTAATAGAATCAAACAAAAGCACTTGACAATGTAAACATTTCCTGTCACTGGCTGGTACATGCAAACACTGGAATAATTAAAAGTAAGTTTTATTTCAATAACAGCTTTTTTTTTTCTACTACCTTCAAATGAACAGGAATACCCAAAACTTCACAATGCTTACAAAGTTTTCAAGTCAGTCTTCTTTTAAAGTGAATGCTTCATCCTTAAAGATTTCCCACGGTTTCTAAATTAACATCTCTCTAAGATCTTACCACTACAGCATAGAATGTAACAAAAGAGGGGGAAGGGTAGATGCATTTTGATGTAGGAGCAGATTTTTTGGGATGGCAGCTACAGAAATGAAGTAACAGAAATGGAGGCAAAAGTCAAGCTTATACACTTAGATGAACTGCTAAAGTGAAATCCAAGCAGTCACAAAAATGTTTAGAAATAAAAATTTGTTTATAACATAGAAAATATTTTGGTAAAGAGCTATAATTTAGCCCTGTGCAGCCAGACCTTCATAAAATGGTGTAAACTTTACTGAATGAAATGGGGTAATGTCACGTTACGTTGTAGAAATATCTGCCTGCTATATTTGTAGATACCTATAAAGTCGATCGTTGCTAAAGAACAGAATAATGATGGTACATAACCACAATACTAGTTTACAGAGCAACATTAAGATGAATTTTATACAACCATTGGGCCTTATGATATCACACAGGGCATGTAAATATCATGTCCTTATAGCTGGAAAGATTATTATTTTTAATTAAATGATCACTCCGTGCTTTATAATTTTGGAACTGAAGCATTTCCTCTTTTATTTCCAAAACACAGTGTGTTTAAAATATGCCATTTTTAACATCAAATTTTTAAAAATTTGTTAAGACACAAAAAATTTATGGCATATATAAAAAAAGTGAAATGCTTGCAGCAATGCCTATTTTCAAACTTTAACTTCAGTATATGATATAAAAATAGTTTTATAGTGGGATTATTTTCAATGTTCAAAAGCAAATTCTTTACTTTGTGAATTTCTCATCTTCCATTAGAACTGAATGATAACGTTACCTCTGTGACCTTCCTTCCTTCAGTCATCTTTTTGATGCTTATATCAGTAAGCATCAGTATCAGAGGCCATAATAACCATTTACAGATTTAATGGAATTTTCTGTATTTTTTGTTACCCTGTTCTCTTCTGAAAGAGAAGGGGGGTTCATACTCTGTTTCAGACCTTTCTCCTTGGTGTCTGTGTTCTAAGTCCTTGTACAGTTAGCAGAAAGAGCTAAGCCCCAAGTTTATGTAATGGGGACAGAAGGCAGAGGGATATTAATGAGATTCAGAATTATCACAGGAAAAGCAGGCAAACAAATGCATTTTTCCTAACACTGTGGATGACAAGCATAAACTCAATGGCAATACAAAATCTTAAATTTGATAGATAAAATGAAATAGTTAACTCATGAAATATTACGTGATTTCTGACCTTCAAAAATGACTCGGTAAATCATCAGAAGGTGTTTGCAATATAAATATTCAAATTACAGTTTAATTTTAAGCTAAAGACTTGAAAGTCCACAAAAGTGTCAGAAAGGCACTTTTATGACATTCCATTATTTCCTTTTTTACCCTTCCCATATTTTCACATGCACACTGTAACATCTTCAGCTAGTTGTTTTCTGTACAAGTGTCTCATTTTTGTGTGCATAGTTAGGTCTTATTTTATCCTACTTTCTGGAAGCAAGACTAAGAAGAAAGACTCTATAAGACTCAGGAAAATCAGTATGACATATCACTACACTTCCCAGCTTTGCTACTGTCTTTGGCCCTGTTAGTTACCTATTTACCTTCCCAGAGTAACAGAGCATCCAACACACCAAGATATGATAATGCCATGAGTTGTACACATCCGAACAGTAGTAGTAGGTTGTGAGAACATAAAATACATTGATAATTAAACCATTGAAGTTTCTTCTGAGAGAGGCAGGAAGATGCTTGTCAAAGCTACAAATGCTATACAGGAACAACTTTCTCATTTCCAAATTTCTGAAAAATGCCTTCTTGAAACAACAGAGAAGATACATCACACAGACAGAAGATACATCAACTACATCTGCCCATTTCTGGGAGATTCCTAATGTGGAGATAACATGCAAAGAAGTAGCAAAGACTAACTGCTAACCAGCCTGAAAAAAGCCCAAACAAATGGAATGCTCATTCCAGGACCATACTTTGAAAAGGTACAATTTTTGGGGAGATCTAACCCTTTTATACTACCCTTAAGAAAACACTTCAAAGTGCATTTTCTAAGAGAAATTTAGCATGCTGGATTCTGATAAAAACCATGTCACAAAATCAATTATTAAAAGGCTAACAAACTAGCTGTTTTTCCCAGGAAGCTTATTCTGACTGAAGCTTATTCTGATATGAAGTGTTCTCTGATATAATCCCACCTGCAACCATGAATTAAAGCTAAAGTAGAAGACTGATTATGCACTTTTTCCTTCAAGTTTGATACACCTGTAAAAACTTTAAATGTCCCTTCATCTAAAATTCTAGTTCTGTAAAGGGTTGAACTGCATCTATTCTAACAGACAATGCATTTTCCAGACCAAATGCATTTAACCATTGTTTTACATGTTTTTTTCTTCTATTTTCTGTGGCACATCTGTGTGGACTGAAATGGGATTTAGATTGCTTAATCGATAACAGGTTATGAAGCACATCATTAGGAATGGAGTTTAATCGTAGGGACGAGGCCATCAAAAACTACTAGTGCAATAGTATGGTCAAAAGCTCACCCTTTTTGTTGCCTGAATAAGAAATTATTTCAAGGGAAAGGCATAGAGAGCAAGTACAGTAACTGGATCTACCATTAAAATGTTGGATTACTGTATTTTTGTATTTCATGAATGCTAGTTTTTATAATTATTAGGAAAAAAAAAGCTGTATTTCACAAGTTGCAATGTGAGAGAAAAGAGCAAAGACCTTAATTCCCAAAACAGAACTCAAATCTTACAAAAAGAATTATTAATGTATATGGCCTCCACCTTTTACCATTTTTGGTACATTTTGCTAGCAGATTTCATGAAGAGTGAGGAATGGCTATTTAAACTGGGAAAACACCTCCTTTTTCCAGTCAAGATCTGGAGGATGTCGAGCAATATCTGAGACCAGCCACTCTGGTATAAAAATACTTCCACATAAAAAAACCACCACATTTTATAGGAAAAATCTTGAACTAGTTCTTTAGGATACTGTAGCATTAGCAACAGTGTAATGGCAGCCATACGAAGTAAATCAAATCTACAGTTTTCCGTAGTGTGATTTTACAGCACTGTGACACTGCAAGCCTTCTGGAGAAAGGAAGTGTGCGTGTGTGTGTGTGTGTGTGTGTTTGTATGGCATTGAAACATTTTGGGTGTCACCGTGATAATAATACCAGCAGCAAAGACTTCTGGAGTCTATCCAAATGACAGGTTGAACTGTCTTCTGGGAGAGAGGAAATATAAGCTTTAAAAGCTTAACATTTGCTTGGATAGTGACAACATTGAATAGGACGTGAACTTTCCTACTGAAAACAGTTTGCAACCTCTTGAAAAATAAGCCTAATCTCAAAATTCATCTGTAAAACTGGATAACATTAAGAGAAACACACATTTGCACTCTATTATCTCCTAATTATTTTTTATTTCCTTTTTACTGTCAGAAGGCAGCATACATATGAGGCTTTTGGTCTTTCTTAGAGCAGGACAGATTGCTACACATTTGACAGCTGCAGTGGGATGATACTGCTCCACCTTTTCTCTGCCTCCTGTCCCTTTCTGGTAAACAAAGAATAAGGGGGGGGAAATAAAGTAATTTTAGACACAGTACCTGAATTGACCACTTGTGGAATACAGGACTGAACACACACAGTCTGATGCAGAAGCGGGTGGAGAATCTGCATCCTGACAGAGCTTCCACTAGTGTTACAACTTGCTTCTACTCCTTTCACGAGCCTATTTACACCTGGTGAATTTCCAGGTGATTTCACAGTTTTAAAGCAATTCCTCAGTTCAATTTTTAGCAAAAATATTTTTGTTTATTATGTCTTATTTAGCTATGAAGTCTTCTCTCCAACTACTTTTCTAATGCCTAACAATACTAAACTGTAACAGGACTGCCTAAACTAATTTCTTCAGGATAAATTCCATTAGCACAAGGCAGTTTAACAGGTAAAAGAAAACATTATGCCATGTCTTAATGGCATTCAGCACACTGCTTTGATCTCTAAAAAGGCATTTCAGCACTATGACTCCTATAACATACAGCATGTTTGCTAAAAGTAGTAACAAAAGTTTGAAAGGATCAGTAAATTATGTCTACTGTTTAAAGTGACTGTTTCTACTCAACTTTTGCGTAGATATACATAAAAACTTTTCTGTCCTATCCTGGACAGAATCAGAGAATTTCTTTGAATATGCATTTGCCTCCTTAACTAGGTCATCCATTAAAGTAATGAAAATATGTATTTTGGGACTGGCAAAACCACAAGATTCATATATGAAACAAGGATTTAAAAACTAACAGAAAAAGTTCTAAAAAGAACCAGAAAGTTTCTGAATTATAATTCTACTATTGTTCCTAAATCCTAGCTCTCAGAGGCAGTCACTTGTATTTCAAGTTTTCTGTAATATAAATAGATAATTTAAACTGCCTCAGCACTGGCTTATTCTCCCAAGTAATTACAGCAAAATGAAGTACCCTTCAGTGTTTCTCAAATAAGAAAATAGTTTATAGACTTGGAAATTCTGTTCATCTTTAGTATAAAGTAAATGAGACTGGAACTAGAAGTAATTCCTGAACATGTGATTAATTTCATGTACATTTGATATATAGATGTTTTCTATCATCCTTTTTCAAAGAACATAAAGCTAAAAATACATTGGAAGGGTAAGGTAAGGCTGCCCCCAGCCAGCTTGCACTTTGATACTAACAGAAGTATATTTATGAAAACTGCAGAATATGCAGAATACTTTCTACCTTTTTGGTGTACATACACTTTCAATTCAGAACCAATTCTTTAGGTTGAAAAACAGTATAGGATTCTACAACCACAATATAAAGAGAATAACGAGGGCTTCAAAGGGCTCTTTTCAATATGGCTTTATGCATTCATTTCATATAACGAAGGAAAAGAAATTCTGTCTTAGCAGAGCACAGTGTTTAGATTGAAGTCTTTTACTTCATGATTTATTAATATATTTCTCTTCCTTTTCTCCTGCTTCACAAAATACTCAATATTTGTTCAAGAATGGCACTGGATTTTTAAGTCATCTAACTTTTGATATTTCACAATAATTTCCTTTAAAATAAGGAGGAGAAAAATAAGATGACCATTCTCAGGAGAAGAATGGGGGGGAAAGAAACAATGTAATTGAGGTTATAAGGAAAATTGGCTGCTACACAAGAATACTACTGGCTGAACCACTGAATTAAGTGTTGGCTGGTATTCTTATTATATATGTTGCTGCAAAATTATACTGCCCAATTAGATTGGTAATCTAATATTCTAATTACACCTTATATTTTTTGTACAGTACCCAGCAGTGAAATCCAAGAACTAATTAGATAGTGAATTTGAATCCTTGTTCATTGTTTTAATAACTTTTAATGCAAGTTTTTGTTATTTGCTGCTCTCTTAATTCTAAATCCCTTTTAATTCCTCCCTCCCCTCCTATTTGAAGAAACATGGTGGGAGGATGTCATATGAGTGATATGAAAATATTTTGACACAGGCTATGAATGATTCATTAATTCTTGGTCAATAATTCAAAATTAGGTTTCCAAGCTAGCAGTTAGAGGTTTTCAGATTTTATTGGAAAAGTACTCAAATTAGAGATGTGCTCAAGAATGGGATGCAGGCCTGGTAGTTCTTAGTTGCACAACAAAAGCAGTCTAATACACTTCTGTGAACAACCACTGGAACTTTCTCAGATTGCATTTGCTTTTGTAACAGCCCGTCAGCACACTCTTCCAACCCCTCCAACAGCTACCTCTTAAGTAATGGTTTAGTTCAGCATTTGGGCAGAAGTTAGACTCAATGCATTAGTCTGCTAGGGCCAACACGGTTACAAATGTGTTTCTAAATGCTTGCTGACAACATGGCAAATGTCTCAAGACTGTTATCCAGCTGTATCACAGAACACTGAGGTTCTTAAAGGCAGTGGGAATATAAGGTAAATGAAAACTGTCAATTCAAAATGACTTTTCCTTATATAAATTAGACTCTGTATGAACAAATGGATTGGTACTTGTTTTCTTCCACACTTGGTCAACAACTATAACTCTCAGTTCTGAGCTTGGGTGTCAGGCTGAAAGGAGTAACAGCAGGGAAGAAAGAAAACAAAGGAGTGTAGGAATAAAGGAAAGAATACTTGAGGTATTTTCTCCTCTTCCCTTGCTGAAACAGACCAGTACTCGAAATATACTGCAAGCAACCCTTTGGCTGCTAAGGTACCTGCTGTGCAATGCTCCTATTAGAGGATAATGTGCCAGAATAAAACCTTAGCTGAATACACATTTTAACCTAAAAATCTAAAGACAATAATGCTAGAAAATCCAGAGAGTTAAAAAAAAAAAACACATCCTGTAGATGTACGAGTCCAGGTCAAGTTGAAATTTTTTCTGCCATCAATGGTTTTACAGTCATTCTGTGAAGACAGTAAACTTTCACAAACCTACTTATAATTAAACACCACACTAAGAGAAAACAAAATAACTTAACTTGTTCTCTGCTTTGATTAAATAACATGAGAATATGCTACACTCCCTAATATAAGCATAAATGTGGTACCATATGAGACTATTGTCCAAATTACTGTTCTGATCAATGCATACTGAGCAAACATTATAAAAGTTGAAAGAATTTAAATGGGAAGAGATACTAAACAGCACATGAAAGGGTAAATGGATCTGGTTTGCAGTGTTTTCTACACAGCTAAATAGATTCCAATTATGCTGTTTCCCAAGTATGAAAAGCACAGTGCTTAAGATTACACATAAAAATTACTTCTTGTTAAATAATCTCTGTGCTTTTGTACACACTGTTCTCTGAGAGGTCCATATATTTCACTTATAAAGGCAGTTTTCCTGTGAGTTTTGATCAGCAACCCTATTATCTATTCATGATTAGTTGTTGGGGTTTTTTTTAGGGAGGAAAGAAAGAAAGCAGTTTCATTTCCAAGCTAACAATATAAACCCCTCAGCACTCAGTGCTTTAAATGAAGCTCCCCTAAGCTAGTTCAAAATGAACTAGCATGGGTACACCTCAGCAGTGTCGTAAGTCCCGCAGAGGCTACTCAAGAGCATTCCAGTCCCTGTATACTCAGACAACGCTGAGTAGATATGCCCTAAAATGTGAAATGTCCCCAGCCTAATAATTTGCAACACAGATTTACCACAGCAGATCCCATATACTTACTATGAATAAAAATCCAAAGATGTGTGGATAAGAAAAAGCAATTCCCTGCCTCACTTCATGTGCTCTGATATCACTAAAAGTACACTGTAGACAAGAATTTCCCTGGAGCCACCTGCAGCTCTGTTTTCAGCCCTGTTGCTAAAAGAGAGTCACAGTTTAATGACCCTGTTCACCTCTGCTTCCCTTACTGCACTCATGCCTCTCCCTGAGGCAGCCTGACACAGCCCCCAGCAACTGAGGTCAAGCCCAAGGCCGTGTTCGGTTAAATGATGCACTCCCTGGGGCTGCCTTTCGGGGCTGGTGAAGACTCTGCAGTTGGAAAATGTGGCTGGATACACAGTTCTGTGTGTTTGTGTGCATGGGGGGTGGGTGTGTGTGTTTGTGTGTACTTCTGCACAAGCAACAGGCAGAATATGCATGACATTTACTGGTCATGCACCAGCATCATGAGACAGATGCACCAGCACTTGTTGAATAAGTGAATTATTATATTTATTTATATCCACAGACTACATGAAGCAGGTGGCAGGGAATTGCCCCTCCCTCTGCTTATTTGGGGGACAAAAAACACACACCCCAGACTACACAGTCCCTCTACCCCTATGAATGTAACCAAGCACATGGGAGACAGAGACGGTCCTGATGTTTGGGACAAAGGATGGATAGATAGCACAGTGAAATATTTCTTTCTCTTCTTCTTTTTTGAATCATGGCTTTGGCCCTTGCAAAAAAATTGATTCAGTTTCCCATGAAGATTTTTTTTCATCAATACTTTAAGAATTTGCTCTTTGACATCCTAACGTATTTATTTAGCACACAAATTTGGTGAATTTATTTTAAATTTACACTCCTCTACTTGTAGTCTGAAAGTAGAAGACTATTCAATGTGTATCATCTGTTTTCCATCTGAGAATACAGAAAATAAATATTGAAGTTTATTTGGAATAATTAACAAAGTAAAAATAAGCTTCCCTAATTTCCCTTAAAAAAGTGGCATTATCCTAAATTATTCCTGATTTCTTAAGAATGTAGCTGAAATCTATCTTACATGAAGACATCACTGTCCAGTTTCACCACAACTACAATTTCTCTACAGTTTTGCTTCTGAAAATGTACAAATATATGTATATATATAACAAGTTGATAATAACTACTCAAAATAAATGCTGTGTCCTATTATTGAAATGCCTGTGGAAAATGTAATTAATAATAGACCAGATCATCTTTCATACATTTCTTTCACTATTTCTGTATATTTTACCCAAGTGTGATTTCCTGTCTCACCCTTGTATCAGGCAATTTCAAGGTACTTAAGAATTTCCTTCTGAAAAAAGCACAGAATGCTGACAGAAAACAATTATCATGGCAAGCATATTTCCCCTTTAAAAGGGAAGTGGAATTGAAGTATGCTGACTTTTCCCAATACCAGTACAATTTTGAAAGCATGTTTCTACTGCTGCACAAAAACTACCTTACACAGAAGACAGCTATTTCATTTTATGCTGTCCAAAAAAAACCACCCCATAATCAATAAAAATGTTATAACTACATTCTTCCTATTTAAATCAAGAAATAAAGGGACAGTACGATGCAGGTATGGATGACTTGCATTCCAATGCCAAAAATTCAAGCCTAGCTACTTGGTATCCTTTCCCTTGGAAATTACTTTCAACAGTATCTAGGCCTGGAACTTCCATATGCTGAAAAACTCCTCTCAGGTTTGCAATTGCTCAGTTCTAGTGGAGGACAATGACTCCGGCAAAAAGCTCAGGCTTGGAGTTAAATTCCCACTGTGGCACAGTGTCAAATCTGCCACACGGCAAAACTTGCCAGGTCTTCCAAGTGGGTAGGGTTACCTGACTGCAAAAAATAATTTCTCTGAACTAATTAAAGTACTTTGAAGCCAACTGGATTCTGGGGCATGAGGAAAAAAAGGGGTGCGAATTCTTACATGGCTATAATGAAAATACTTGTTATTTTCCTGATTATCTTGAAAGATACCTTTGGAAATAGCAAGCAAAGATAAGGTATATCAAAGAGAATGCCAACAGTGTTTTAAGAAATAACAGGAAAGTGTCTTCAAGAAAAATATTTGCAAGTGTAGCTCATTCTGGGTAGTCCAGTTTGTGTTTCTCCAGCAATGAAGCTGATGTACGTTATGGCAGAGATGAGGGATGAACTCAGTGGATTGGCCAGACACTGAAACGTGAAACAATCTCCAAAAAATGAGAAAACCATGCTGTCTTAGAGGTTGATCTACAAGCATGGCTATCTGTTACAAACTTGTTGATCTAGAAGTAAGGCTAATCTGGCCAAAATTAGGCTCATAATTTTCAGCCAGTGCTGTTCACTAGGCTCAATAGATTGCTTTCCAGGGCATTGGAAAGAAGAATCGATCACAACTGGGGCATAATTGGAAAGCTTGAGAGAATCACACCTCAGAAATCACCTACAAAAGACCTGAATATTTTGCTTCTGTCTTGAAAGATCTGCAGAAACACAATCCTGACACACATGCTGAACAGATACTCAAAGGGCTCCAAGCCAGATATTCACTTGAAGACTCCCAGCAGCTTGAACATGACATCTGCAGTTTTGCTGGTGTCACCACAAGGTCAGCTCCTACTTCAGCATCACATGGCGTTTTCTCCTAATCACTCTGCCCACTCTCCTACCTCCCAACAGTATTATCAAGGCAGGAAAAGAGGGGAAAGGGGGAAAGGGTGCCTGAAGATATGACTAATCTATATCAATAGCAAAGATACAGACTAGTAGTCATCACAGAAACTGTTGGTAGGAAAAGTGTCAATGCAGATTAACATTTGTCCACTGGTTATGTCACTTATGCTGTGCCAGATGAAAAATTTTGAAAACATCTGGCTCTAAAATATAATGTTATGGGAGGCTTCTGTCACAAAACACATGTGGACAGGACAGTAAATAAATTAATGAAACCAGCACAAAGCCACAGGGACCATGTCCACCGTGTAAGTCGTGCTTCCATTAAAAAGAACAATACAATTACAATACTTGTTTCCTGTATATCATACTCTCATCAGACATAATTTTCGACACATGCATTATTCAAGCTTCACAACACTCTCAAACTCCAGAATATTTAAATTTGAGTTTGTTTTGGCACTGCAAGCTGATTTAACCATTCCACAACTAGTTTCTCAAGAGAATCTCACTGCAAATTTGGTTCCAAATTTGATTTTTTTTATTAAGATCAGTGTAAATAAATGAAGAATGCTCTCTCATATGTATTTGTGAGAGCTGTCCATAAAATTCAAAAGGAAGTAGTTCTATTAAAAAAATTTATCATTAGCAATAGGCAACTCCAAAATTTCAGCATTGTACAGAAGAATTTGAAACAAACAAAGCTATTTCACTATCCCTGTAGATGAAGATTAAGGGAAGAAACTAACTGCATATAAATGAGGAGAGAAATAGCAGCTTACAACACAGTTAAAACTCTAATGATTAATTATCCATATCTAACATCAACATGGTAACTTTTTGCTGACCCTAAATATAAAAATATTTTGACTTCAAACAAAGCAAATATTTCTCTGGATTAACCTTTGAAATTGTATTTTATAATCTGACTACAGAGTATGAATAGCTATCACCTCACTTGCCTGTTTCTTTTAAACGTGGGAAAGAATATCCAAATGTAAGCAAGAAATTCTCCATGATGGAAAAAGGAAATTTTTTTATTACTCAAACCAGTTTAGTCTTCCCTGAAGAGAGTCACCATATCAGATGATTACATTCTGTTAACTCATCAAAAGAGATAAATAACTAAATTTTAAATGTCTATGCTACTTTTTTACTTCATATTCTTAACACGATGCATATAAATCACTGAATTCAACTGTATAATAGCCTATTTTTGAAGCAAATAACCCACCAAAACCCACAAACCATAAAAAGTAATTCTTTTATGCAATATAGAGTGTAAAAATACTAAAAAACTAATAATTCTATATTGAGCGAAAATATTCTGGATTGAGATGCGTCTCTACATAAACAGATAAAGTAAAATGCACTGATGTGGGCACTTAATTATTCCTCTATATTCAACTCTAGGGATTAATATATGAGTGTCAAGGCAAATACATTTGATTTATTTTAGACTTAGTAAATTCAATCTTTGCCAGTTCCTAGAAAAACCCATGTCTTAGATTGAGAAGGTATGTAAGTAGATCTTGTTGATATCTTTTCCCACCAATTCTAGTACTTACTCGAAGAATACATTATTAAAAGGATGACAATTTGAGCGCTAGCTCCACTTTAAAAAAGTCAAAGTATTGATTGTTTTACAAGACTTCAAAGACAAAGGCTTTCATCTGGTGGTTTCCACAGTCAAACTACAGGTATTCCATACTGTGAGACAACTATTGTGTGCAGAATTAAGCTCATATCAATTAGACGGCACTGTTTTTAAAAATGACAACAGCCACAGCACAGAAAAAAGTGAGCACATTCTGTGAGAAATTCTACCCCTTCCAGAGAAACTATTGGTTTCCCTAACATTAAATAGGCATTTGCTTTCATAGTAGCAGGAAGAAGCAAACCAACCATGAGCACAAAACAGCACATAAGTTAAAAGTTAATCTCATGAAATCTGAAACTAGTGTACTGTCATTGTTGTTGGCATAGGTCTGTCTGTCTGTCTGTCTGTCTGTCTGTCTATCTATCTATCAGTGTAGGGGGAAAGTATTTTAACAGCTAGGCAGTAGTTACCAGACTAATTTTGGCAGCATAACATAGACGTGGGTAGAATGAGTTAAAACTGCTGCCCATGTATGCCATTTCCTCCTGCTTTCAGTAGGAATTTTAACCTCCAAATAAATCAAAGATTAAGAGCCTAATCTATAACCACAAATGTGGAATATTATCTCTTATATTGATGCTGCAGATTACAACCAGTGCATCTTAGAATGGACCTTACAAATGTACATATTGGTTTGGCTACAGAGGGAGAGAGCCAGAGTAACACTACACAAGTTCAGGAATGTTTAGAACAATATCATGATGCTATGATCAAAATAAAGACTACGCTTGCTTTATCACAGAGTTACTGAGATCTGATGCTACAAAGAACAAAAGATTCTAAGAGGAAATATAAGATATTATTATAATAACCCATGAGTGAACAATTCACTGCCCATTGTGGTGGTGCATCCTTTGGCAGTGATTCTTTAAGAGGTATTAAAACACTCACTGGCGACAGGCATGGAAAGACAAAACAAAAACTTGCTAAAAAATTGGTGGAAGATTTAAAGGAAAAAAAAAAATGGTATCAAGACTTGAGAATTTGTAAAGGGGTTGTTACTACATTTATAGAGCTCTTCGAGGAGAAGTGGTTTACTCTACCAAATAAGCAGAAAGACAGTGCCAGTTCGCAGTTATCTGTAAGTCTGAAGGATACAATAGTACAACTGTGGCAAAGAAACTCCTCTGGTATCCCCAATTTCCTACTTGTCTAAAGAAGACAATCAAAATATTCAGTATCCATAGCAATATTGGAGGGACAGAAAGGACACTGATTTTAGAGCATAGGTTGAAAGCCTTGACTTTTCTAGGAAGCACACTTTATTCAACCAGCACACCCAGATGATATGAAGACATGGAGAAACTTCTTAGTCTCAAACCACAAGTATAATAGTTTTTATTTTTTCTTAAAAATCTGAAAAACACCTTGCTTAGGACTGTAATCCAGCATGGTTCTTAAAATGATATTACATGCAGGTATGTGGAGTCATAAATATATGTATATAATTTTCTAGACCAGGACAATACACTGGAATGAAAAGTAGAGTCAGTGAAGAGGCCAAAATTATACAGTTCACTTTTGGCAGCCAGTTTTGCATTTTTTATATAATAACTAATGCTAAGAAAAGATTTTTATTTGCTGAGAAACAAACCAAACAAAAAGCAATAGGCACATAACAATACAGCCCACCAATTCATTGGTAAGGGAAAAGTCTTAGCCAAGAGGGAAAAAAACTGGCTGAAGAACCCAACAAGACACATGAGACTGTCTATCATCATTTAAAAACAGTGTGAGTGACACTGTTGGCTAGATTTTCCTTTTTGTCATGCAATACCTTCTTCCTACAATGGTATTGACACAATCATCACTGGAAAACTGCCTGGGAAAGTTGGCTAATGACTAATTAAAGGGTTTGCTTGTCAAAGATGGCATGATGACTGTCTGACTTACCTCTCCCATTTTTATACTCCCCTCAAACACATTGTTGTTTTTCTGATTTGTGCAATAACCATTATATCATTTAAATATAATCATATATGTGAGAGAAAGCAATCTTTCCACAGCACGCATAAAGAAAACATGAATATTAAAACAAAAGGAGATGATTGCAATTGACTTGAAAGAGCAAGTGATTAAGCTTAAATGCTTGTAATTTAAAAGGCACAGGCAAAGCACATTCGCCTACACACTTCCAGAGCTCTCTTGAGTAAATACAAGCCAACACAGCTCACTAGATATTTTTAGTGTTATTTATCCTACACAGAGCTCTACAGAAGAAACAAAACCAACAAAATAATCCTTGTTTTCTATAGTGGCCAAATTTTGATGGCATATGTTCACGAGTACTACATGAATACTACAAAGATCAACAAAAAATAACTTTGGACTTAGTATACGATACACATTCCTTTCAGGTTAGACTGCTATTTGAATATATTTAAGCACTGGATTCTGCACGCTGTTGTTATGCAGTAAAATATATTTAAAGCCACATATACTCCTGAGAGTAAGAACAACAGTTTTCTCTTTCCTTTTAGTGCAGAATATAATTTACACATCACTATGCATATTCAGTGTTGGATATGGTTCTCTGACAGCGTTTTTCTTTTTATTTATATTTCTATTTTTCTTTCTTGCAATATCCAGGTGTATTACAGGACTGTGGTTTGCATACAGTATGGCAATACTTATACTGCTTGCTAACTTACTTTGGCCTAATTATTGACTGCAGCTGGATCATATCTCTCACTTGGTCCCAGCAGAATACTGTGGCAAAAGTGCTGGAAGTCATAGTAATTAGTCATAGTCTGACAAGAGCAAAAGATGCATTTGTTCGAACAATTATTTTTTTTTTCTTAAGGGAACACGAACTCTCAAGCACAAACTGCAATAAAATTCTCTGCATATGGGAGTTAGCTGATTATCTCTGTGGAGACGCTGAATATAATATTCACACGCCTCACTTCTGGAAAGAAGCTCAGAGTTGGCTACAAAAAAGGAACAGGAGAATTTCAGTGGCATGCTGGGGCATGGATCTGAAAACGACATTTACCACTTCACCACAGCTTGTCAATTCTCTTTGAAACGAGAAATTCTAATTCAGACTACACCCTGATTAAAGTGAGTATTCAATATACTGAGAATTCATCCTAAGTAAATGCATGTGTTTAATCGACCATTTAGGACTCTGAGAAAGAATTTTTCTCAGCTTCTTCCTCTGAATGAGCTCTGTGAACTCCGTAAATGTAAAGGGTTTGAATCAGAGTAAGTTTATCTTTAATGATTAAACTGCAGGCTTAGACACATGTGAAAGTCAACAGGTTTGATTCACAGTGCTTTGATTCAGCTTTTACATCTTCATCACTAGATTAATAATGAGATGTTTTCTTTACTACTGATCTAACTCTAGGTGTCTATGTAGAGGAACTGAAACATCGTAATTAGCAGGATAAAGAAGCCAATCTACTATGCCAATAAAGCCAGAAAGTATTCCTCAGAATTACAAATTACATACACATTTGAAATTAGCAGGAGTAGTTGCATATTCTTTTTTCTTTGAACACTCACTTCGTGACTGATAACTCTGAGTGAAGGTGTACTCTATTATGGACCTTCCTGACATGCACTGGAGAGGTTCTTGACCTTGCCTGGCCAAAAGGATCTACTACTCTGCTGGAAAAAGATCCACTTTTTTGTGAGGGAGAAGTAATGGTCTTCAAGACTCTTGTTGCATATGTGAGATAAAAAGTCATGCCTCTCTACTCAACCTTCACTGGTTTTTATATGGTAACATCTCTCTCTCATGCTTGGTATTTTCCTTTTACTGAGTGCTTGAGAGTATTGCTGACATCCGATTTTAGAAAGGGTCAAAGAAAGTGGTTAAATTGCCAAAAACATTGTCACTGATATCGACATGCCCGGAGAGATGTCCAATGTCACGTACCAAACCCAAATAGCCTTCAGGCTTAAAAAATTGATCTTTCTTCTATTAAATAATTTCTGCTTTTCTTAGCTACCATTATCTTTCTTAAACATCTGTCAGAATGAGTACATCCATGCACAATAACATCATTATGGAAGTGTGAAATACTGAAGTGTCCTTCCATACTGACATCAATTATGGTTTGATTTGGGGGCATTGTGAGCACACCTAAGTTTCACTGAGTTCACTAGGGTTTTATAAAGCAGAACATGAGTCAGAACAGGTAGATTCAGATATCAACAGGTTTCACATGAATGCCTATGATCTCAAACCGTTCTCCACCTGCCACTGAAATATAGGAAGAACAACACCTCTGAGATCATGTATGTTCCTTTAAAAGAGTTTGAGAAAGAGCAGAGATTAGCTCCAATCATAAGTAAAATATCAGTTAGAGAAAATGATTATTAGTTTAAGCCACTTATCTTGCACAGGAATATCCTAAAGGCCTTGATAGTATTAAGAAAGAAACAAAGAAGCATTTTTTATCATTCTTCTTCTGGAATTACTGCAATTATACAGTTGTTTGTATTCAATATAGGTCTTTTATTTTTATTTTTTGATCTTTGAGAAATCCTTTCTGTTAATGTACACTAAGGCACAGGATAAAACAGATCATAGGCTGAGCTGATAGTTTTGTTCTATGTATTGTTCTGGTTGCTGAATTCTTCCCTAGATAAAAGTTTTTCGAAGTCCTTATCGCTTATTAAATTTTAAAGAGTCCGGGCTAGTAATTCCTATCACTCAAGCTGACTCTTCAAAAATTTGAAGTTGAAATTAGTTGTCTAAGTTTGAGAATGGTGTCAAAGCAAAACACTCTAAGACAGAGTTCCCAAATCAACATTATTCACTTCAAAATTTTAGTTCCTCAGAGTTATGAGGTTAGAGAAATTTCTCTCAGCTCCTTAGATATGTCCTTTGTCTTTCTTACTGAAAGAAATCCAAACCTAGAAAAGTAACAAGCCACTGAATAGCTTTCTTCACACAGCTTCATGGAAGACATGCTGGTATTTGGCCTCTACATTTTCTTAATTAATTTTTTTTCAATGTGCAAAACAAACCCTACTTTCTCATATCCAAAATGTGCCTATTATGTTGAAGGCAGTTGAACAGGACTTCACTGGCATTCACTCCTTCCACCACATGTCCAGGGTTTTCTCTGCAGTTCTTAATATGCTTTCAAAACCTTCTCTAATCCCAAATTATCCACTTACTTGAAAGATGCTCAAGCTGTGTGGAAAATGAAGAAGCACTTGTTTTAAAGATGAAACTGAGTGGAAATTCAGAAGAAAGGGCATGGGATCTATAGTGGAAGGGAAAAAAAGAGACAGAGAGAGAAGGCAAGAATAAAAGTGGAGGAATACACATGTAGACACAATAGATAAGGATGCTAAGAAATCAGATGCAGGCTGAAGCTGCAAAGTTTAAGAGAACACGAAAAGAAAAGCCTGCAACTACTAGACTTCCTGTTCTTGGACAAATCCAACTTTCTTTAGTCTCAGCAACCACCTGTGAAATTTCTTTAATCCAAGCGAATCTCTATCTTGTTCCTTGATGAAAAAAAAAAAAAAAAAAAAAAGAAGTTTCATCAGAAATCCTTAAAGTTACAAATTAAAACATTACCAAGAGAGGAGACACTGAATTTTAGGTACTTGATATAGGCTGAACAGGATGAATCATAATGCAGAATCATAATGCAGAACCGGATAACTACACATTTTTACCTCTTTGATTCAGTGCCCAAGGTAGGTACTACCCAGTGAATGACCACATCTGTATAATAAGGGAACCTGCTAGCTCTACATATCTTTGATAAGTAGAAACTAGAAGATGTGAAATGGCTGAGACAATGAAGTTACTGAACAGTACCTATGTAATTGGATCCTTGCTTCCACCATCAAGTTTGTAAATGTAGTGAAGCCAACACCCCCCAAGTTTTCACAGCTATCAACAAGCCTGTATATTCTGTATTTTCAGGATTATGTGAGGCATTTAGGGTTTGATTCTATTAAGTACAGAATGGCCCAGGCCTAAAAGAGTTAACTGAGATATCTTGGCCTGCTACGAAACCCAATACCTGTTTTGCTGGAAGAACATTTTAGGAGCACTGGTTAATATCATGTTCTGTTTTGCTCACTGGACCAAAGGCCTTATTATAGAAAGAACAGAAGCAGTACACACACAGTAATAAATTAGGTAAACTAGATGTTTGAATAATATCTAGAAGGCTCAGAGCCAGGATTTTGCAAGCTTAAAGAATTCAGGTCACTTAATTGAAGAGGTGAAATTGAGGAAGACGTCCATGGCGACCACCAGAGGGATGAAGGCTTGAGGAGAAGACCCCCACAGTAGAAGATTGCGCATGTCTGGAAAGACTCCGCCCAGAGACTAGCCCACTTATTAATATGTATATTAAATGTAGTAACCATGTATCTAAAGTGTATAAAATGGCTTAGTTTTGCACTTTCAAGTCGAGCAAGTTTGTCCAGCGCGAGCTGGCTTGCTCCCAACATTGAATAAACAAATACCTTGCTGCTTAAAGATAAAAAACCGTCTCTGAGCAGTCTTTCGGGCCAATTTTTCGGATTCAGGATTGTGAACTGACTCATCTGGATCAGTGCTTTGAAAATTACAAAAATAAAACCAAAGAACAGTAATAAAACAATCCAGATTAAAAAAAAAAAAACAACAAAACTATGCACTTTTGACAATTTGAAGTGTTAGCACCCCTTTGCCTCAGTTTTCTACACATGCAATAGGCATACAATATCGTTGTGCTAAAGCCATTATACTTGAGTGCATTTACTACAGCATAGCATTATGGGACTCAGTTAAGGTTGCAAGAACTCTAATTCCACTAGCTTTAACCAAATTTCAAGCTGTAATAATCTCTTAGTATAGCTGTTGAAATGCAGTTTTGGAACACATTAGCATACTAAACATAATAATGTGCCATTAAACTTTGCAATCCAGGCATATTAGATACACATGCATATTCTAATAATATGCCCTGATAGGATAATCATTATATCATTACTGGAATCTGCAGATAAGAATTTAAGCTAGTACCTCACAACAACATCCTCAGCCTGCCCACTCTCAACATTTTACCATCATAAACCAACAAAAATTCATTCCGTTTGCAATAGGTTTCTAAATGCATATGGAATATCTCTACCTAACATTTCCAAAACACTGTGTGGATTGCTTCTGACAGCTCAGAATGGAAGCAAAGTGATTGTTGAGATCTTTTGGCAAACTGTGAGTTTTACACAAACCAACATGCTTTTATGACTGGTAAGGATAGGAAAAAAGCTGATGTAATCTGATCAGAAATTTAATGAGATTATGGATGCACAAATGCATATGATCTCTATTTAACTGGGGAAAAAAGAGAAAATATCCATCTTGCCACTAATACCTATAAATGAAAAACAGTAGAAATTCCTTTTTTCATGTGCTTTTTCAAAAACTGATAAGGAATGAGATCATATATCTAGCTGCAACTTCTGCTAAAGTACAAAATGATAATACAATTAATAGCTCCTCCAACTGTCATAGAGTGATTATACTAATTGCCTTTGTAGTAGCAGCATCAAACACTGTCTGTATTAAACAAGAGCTGTTGGAAGGACGAATACCTCAAGAACTGCATTAATGACAAAATGTCAGAGGTTCCAAGCAAAAATTTCTTACCCTACCTTTACAGAGTATCACCTGCCTATGAAACGGAAATTAATGAATTTTCTCACTGTCCTAAATGAAAGAAGATGAGGATGGAATACACCTTCTTTTTGCTAATCTTTTAGCCAGGGAGCACTGTTTCAAATGACAGACAAAGGTAAAAGAGAGAGCCGCAGAAAAAAATAGTTTTCTCTTAGAGCAATAATCAATGCAAAACGACGATGAAAGAAATTCTAGGGCTGAGGGAAAAAAACCAATAAGCACACATTTTTAAGTTACCTTGTGGTTTTAGTTAATGATAAAATATAAAGACACAAAGTTGAGCTTGATAGGTAATGGCTTAATTTTCATTCAAAAGCAAGATAAACAAATGGGGATCTAAAAAATCCAAATTCAAGACTTGAAATAAACACCAAAATAAAACTTGAACTTCCTCCACCTCCAATTTCCTCAACATCCAGCTCATTTTGCCATAATGCCATGACCAAAACATTTCATTTTTCATTGGTGATCCTCACCAAACATTTCAGTTCTGGATTTATTTTTCCTCAAAGTTTCATTTTGCTTTTTATGTGAAGTTTGACTTGAACCCTATACCGAAGTAAGGGTTAGTCACTCACCTGAGATTGCAAAAAGACTAATAACAGAGAGGGGTTTAGTTTTTGTTTGGTTTGGTTTGGTTTTTTTTTTTGGTTGGTTGGTTGGTTGGTTGTTTTTTTTTTTGAATCTGTTCGTTCTGCTACAAAACTAGACAATGGCCCCTTTAAAGGACATGGTTTCAAGTCCAAAACGTGCTTTGAATCCCCAAAAATCTCACCTTTGAAAAATACACTTCACTGTTTTTATTGTGGATCAGCAAGCAAAGTAAAAAAAGACAAGAAAAAACAACTAATGAAGCAACACAGAAATCAGTGCAGCTCTAAGAGTTTAGGCCATGTGAAGTACTGTTTGATCCACTGCTTCCCTTTGGATCCTATCGAAAATCAGCCAATTCAGAACACAGCAGTCAACGAAGAGAAACTTGTGGGGTTTTTTTCCTTCTTACAGGCACATCAAATTGCAGTCAGAGAAATCCAATCACTTTAAAAGGGACATTTAAAATACATTTTTTAAAATAAATTTGCAAGTTCAGCTGGAGCATCCAGTATACTCTACTTAAGGTGATGGGAAAGAAAACTGTAATCATACATAGAACATTATTATTCAAACCAGTGTGGTGACAAAATGTCACAGAATAGCTATAAAGTTAATTAACATTTAGTTATAAAATTAATATTACAACCTCAGGCCCCTAAAAGATGAGAATGTTTTCAAATCTGAACTGAGGTAGTAATCCACTTATCTAGAATCACTTGCCTTGAAGAGCAAATTTTGCATGATCCAGCAGCCTCTTTCAAAGCTGAGGATAGGTATCTACTTTAGATGATCGGAGCTTGTCAAACTTTGTGTTTCCTGCAACAGAAAGTACTTTTTGAGTGGAAGAGACAGGCAAAGTCTTTGAAATCTTCCTTACACAATTCCCCAAGAACTGGCAGCTAAAGAGCTTTCTCAATTATGGAAAAGCAGCTATTTCCACAGTACTGCTAGACGGAGCTGTTCAGTACAGCCCAAACCATGGAACATTCCTGGCTGGTAGATGAAGATATTTTCTACCTCTCACTAGAACTCCAGGAATGATTTTAATTCATGCTTTGTTGACTGAGAACTTGGAGCATATTACTTAAAATACAAAGGGACTGTTTGGATGGACTATATGTCATTACCCACAGAAAATTAAAAAATTCTAAAATCTAATAAAAACGCCAGTGTGACCACTATAACCACAATCTTGGTGTTTATGTGAAGAAATATACACCACGAAAGTCTGTAGCTTTTACATATGAACACTGTTCGCATAATCCCCTTCCTAAATATCCACTGTACCATCTCATACAGCTGCTATCAAAAACTGCTGACACTTCCACTGACTGTGGAATATTACTGGTAATATCCAAACCTGGTCAGAATCTACAGGTTTCCAAGGAAACTTTCAACATAATCCACCTGAATACAACAACACAATACACTGCAGCCCCTAGAAACTGCACAATAGGCAAACACTTTCTCTTTCAACCTAGCAATTGTCAGAGGAAGGTATGAGTTTTGAAGAAAGCATGTCCACTTCAATGTAGTTTTTATTATTATGAGCGGGAGACTATAAAATTTGCCTGCATTTATCACTTGTCCTGGAAACCACAAACATCCCCCAAAAGCTAACACAAGAGAGTAAAACTAGAAAGCCCTATAAATTCTGTTTTCTGAAAACTTTTAAAAGCTTTACCTGAAGTTGCACTTCTACTTGACCACAATTCTTATAATACAAACTGTTACAAAACATGTATGCCTAAAACCTGGCATCTATTAAAATCAATTATTTTCAGCTTTGTATTACTTGTTGAGGTTAAAATCCAGTTAAAAACCTGAGTAAGCTTTCTAATATCCTACTTACACATCTAATTCTCCTAATGACAATACTTAAGTATGAGTGTTAGTGACATGAAAACAATTAATTGGTTTTCCCTCTAGTTTTTTCCCTTCTTCTGACTCTCTGCTTTTGTCTTCTCCTCTTGTTTCTGAAGTATTAGTCAAAATATATGTGCTTTGCTAAACGACATGAATGCTTAATATCTTCTGAGATTTATCACAAGAGCTGATACTTGAACTTAAAACTTTAATGGCACACTTACAATCTTATAATTCAGACAATTTCACTGAGGGTAATTCACTAAGATCAATCAGATCTAAAAAAAGATAGGGTGGGGAAAGAAAAAATGAAACTAGCAAGTAATGTACCAGAGACACTCTTTAAAGAACACGTTTCATTAATTCAAATTTCTAATTAACTACTGAACATTTGCAAATCATGGACAATGAACATCTACAAATCAAAGAAAAAAGCCACTGAGCTTGCTATGAAGACCACCATTAGGTTGTGTAATCTGATTTAATATGTAGATGTTTCTGTGTATTTAGGAACCAAAACTTGAATGTCAAGTACCACCAAAGCTTTAGATTCTCATTTATCATTTTTCATGTCTGCATTAATTTTCATCTCTAAATTTTCCCTCTGTGTTTACTGTAAGTTATGCAGAATGACTTCCCAGTTGAAACAAGCCTAGCAGTATTCCCCGCTGGTTTTGCCAGAGGCAGGCTTTGTTCTGGCTCACCTGGCAGAGCTGTACTGACGCCTGCGCCTCAGGACAACTGCAGGTCTCAGCCTCCATTGCGGTAATGTGAAAATGGTACTCTCTGTGGAGTTTGTGAAGGATACTGTAACCCAAATTATTACATGCTCAATCACTCCCCACTAATCATCAAAAAAAAGTGCTTAGCATATCATTTTCTGTTATTACTTTACTTTGTTTTGCCAATTCTACTTTAAATTTTACATTTCCTCCCCCCCCTTTTGCACTGCCTAAAAACAAAACCACTAACATCTAGTCTTGACTAATTTAAAATTCAAAATATGAAAGGAAAAATACCCAGAAACCCAAAGTGGTCTAAGGAGGGATAAAGGTGCACCGCCTGAGAATGAAAACACATCCAAAGCCACTACAAAAGCAGCACATCCCACTGCACACAACAAACACAGCACAGGCTCCTCTCGCTACATCCACCCGGGAATGAGAGTGGAGAATAATACTCCTTCTCACCTCTTAGAGAACCTCCTGCATGGGTGCATTTTTTTCTTCTTTTCTGAATGGACTTCAGAAAAAGGCACAGCAGATAGCCTTAGGACCTAAAACTAAATGTTATCTATGTGGTTTCACAGTATGCCCATTTATTTCTGATACTGCAGAACAGAAACAGGCACATAGAGTCATCCTGAGACGTTCCTGCTGGGCAGACTTTTCTGCATGCTTGCATAATGGCATAGGGATACTTGCGAATAGTGATTTTTTTCATATAATAACTAATATTTCATTTAGAGAACTGAAAATTATATACTCTTAGGAACTACAAACTCTGCAGGATAAGAATTAAACAGTTGTATTTTCCCCAAGGGAACAGAAAGTTGATGTGTCCTATAATGAATAAAGCATCCAGTTGTTAAGACCATGGATGATTTAATCCCATCTTGATTATTCTTTTTAAACATCTAGGAAAGAATGGGTGGCATACTGACTTACAATGAGGTTAACACACAAATCTGTGTGAGCCCTTCTCTCTGTAACTCTGCTGGAAGTGCCTTACACGCATGCACACACCTACACCCCCCCCCAGGGGCTTTGCTTCCTGTTTAACACAGACTACAGCTCTAACATCACCAAACTGTATTGCCTTGACTTAGGTGGCTAAAAAAGATCTGTAAGGATCATAGAATGGCCTGGGTTGAAAAGGACCTTAAAGACCACTTAGTTCCAACCCCCTGCCAACACAGGGGCACTTTTCACAGGTTGCTCAGAGCTTCATCCAACCTGGCCTTCAACTCTTCCAGAGATGCGGCATCCACCACCTCTCTGGGCAATCTGATCCAGTGCCTCACTACCCTTACAGTGAAGAACTTTTCCCTAACATCTAATCTAAACCTACTCTCTTTCAGTTTGAAGCCATTCCCCTCTGCCCTGTCACTTCATGCTCTTGTAAAAAGTTCCTCTCCATCCTTCTTGTAGCTCCCTTCAGGTATTGGAAGGCTGCAATTAAGTCACACCAAAGCCTTCTCTTTTCCAGGCTGAACAAACTCAATTCTCTCAGTCTTTCCTTGTAGGAGAGATGCTTCATTTCTCTTATTATTTGGAGCCCTCCTCTGGACCCACTCCCACAGGTCAATGTCTTTCCTATGCTGGTGACCCCAGAGCAGGTTGCAGTACTCCAGGTGGGGTCTCACCAGAGCAGAGGGGCAGAATCAACCTCCCTCAACCTGCTGGCCTCAACCTGCTTTTGATGCAACCCAGAACATGACTGGCCCTCTGGGCTGGGTGTGCACATTAATGGGTCATGTCCAGCCTCTCATCCACCAGCAGCCCCAAGTCCTTCTCCACAAGGTGGCTCTCAATCTGTTCATCCCCCAGTGTTGATACCAGGGCTTGCTCTGACCCAGTTGCAGCACTTGGCCTTGTTGAAATTAATGAGATTCCCATGGGCCCACTTCTCAAGCTTGTCCAGGTCCTTCTGAATGGCATTTGGTCTTTTAGGTGTGTCCAAAGCACCACCTAGCTTGGTGTCATCTGTAGATTTGCTGAGGGTAACGGCGGAGGGGTTCAGACAGAAATGCACACAAATCAATATGATTGGCAAAAATGTCCGCTTTATTAGAGGAAAAGCAGCTTATATGCTGCTTGTGATGCAGAGACATGTGATTCTTTTTCAGGTTACATTGGATACATAAGGTAAACACACTGAGCTGTACATTACTAATTGGACCACACCAGGTGTCCATAAAACTTGTTTTCCTGCCAGCATAACTCCTCCGTCACCCTGGCACAGGACCTGCAGTCATATTAGTGGCGCAGTATTTTTTTTACTGTCTGCACCCAGCCATGCCAAGGTGAAGGTCGCAGAAATGCAATGGAAACTGTTCACACAGTTTCTGTCCTCCGACAGAGGGTGCACTCAATACTTTGTCTATGTCATTAATGAAGATGATAAATAGCACTGGTCCCAATACAGATCCCTGAGGGACACCACTTGTCACAGATGTCCATTGGGACTCTGAGCTGTTGGTCACTACCCTCTGGATGAGACTGTCCAAACACCTTCTTATCTATCTAACAGTCCACCCATCTAATTCATCCCTCCCCAACTTAAGGGATGTTGTGGGGGAAGAAGTGTAGAGATAAGAATGGTGAAATTACAGTGAGAGGGCAGGTTCATTGAGATGGCATTGCTGTCACATTTGCGATTCAAGAGAGAAAACACTAGTGTGGCTGGGATGGAGGCAGCCCTTGGTCACAGCAGCCCATATGGTGCTGTGCCTTGCATTTCTGGCTAAAACAGCATTGTAACACACCAGCGTTTTGGCTGTTGCTAAACAGTATGAAGGCTTCCTCTCTCCTCCTAGCAAGTAGGCTTCTTGTAGGTACCCACAAGAAGTTACAAGGGTGCACAGCTGGGACAGCTGACCCCAACTGACCTAAGGGATATCTCTGACCCTATGGCATTGTACTCATCAATAAAAACTCACGGAAGGGAGGTGAACAGGGGTATTTGTGGTTATGGTGCTTGGTTTCCCAAGCAAGGCTTAAGTCCCAAGCGTGCTTAAGTCCTGCTTCCCAGGAACTGACTTAACATCTACCTGCCGAGAGGTAGTGAATGAATTCTTCTTTTTTTGCTTTGCTTGCATGCATGGCTTTTGCTTTCTGTATTAAACTGTCATTATCTTGATCCAAGAGGTCTTCTCATCTTCCTTTCATTTTCACCTTAAAGTGAGAAGGGAGTAGGTGTCGGCTGGAGTCAACCTGGCACAAAACATATAATACCCTTAAGAGAAAAACACAACCCTATTTATCTCTGCTAATGGAACTGGTGAGATACAGCACTGAGATTCAACTGTGGAAGCTGAACCTCCCTTGCCTGCCTGATGTCTTCCTGGCCAGTGAGGACTCTGTGAGTGGCTTATTAGCCGTGGAAAATTTAAAAGCTCAGAAAAATCACTGTCACCTTATTTGTGTGTCAGTAAATAATTCCTTTAGATTTTAAGCTGTATATATCCTGGTTGCAGAAGACTCTCTCCATCAGGCCAAAGACGCGTGACTAAACTGACACATGTTGTTCTATAAATCTCAGCTATTTTGACAAGCTGCATGTAAAAAAGTTTGCACATACATGTACACATGCTATATAGGAAATTTTATGTGTTCTGTGCAGGCAGTAGGGGGTCCTCAGACCTCAAAAAACATGTAAATGTGTATTCATTAGAACAGATAACTTCATGAATGACTACTGTAAAAAGCAGGAGAGAACCATGTCCCTCTCCACTGGTCCTTTATATATTTTATATATATATAATAAAGCTATTCCCTTATATATAAATAGTAATTTTAAAAACTTCATCAGAATATTGCTATCAGTTACAAGTCATTGCCTCTCCCCCATAAAATTGGAGTTCAGAACTGTTACTGTCTTTCTGGGTTACCCACCAGTAACAGATGCATTTAGTCTCCTAAGCCCATGGAAAGTTTTTGGGGTGAAGCAAGGGAGAAGACAGAAGTTTGATGAAGGCAAGGGTAGAAGAAAACTGTGTTGTTTAAAAGCTTTCTATGGATTTGGACACTCAAATCACTGTTAATTTTTACAGCATCTTAATGAAAATATTAATGAAAACCCTTTGGTAAAGCATAATTTAGTTCTCTAGATAGGCAGTTTGCACCACTTAATGAAGTTCATATGAGATGAACAAGGAAATGAACTAGAAGTTACTTCCTGATCTATCCATATGTTTTCTGTGCAAGCTATTTGCATTTAAGTCTGAACACAAATTTAAATTTTCCCTTTTACAGGTTGCAAATTTAAGCACAGGATATATTAAGTCATTTTCTGTAGACTATAAAGTAGGCCTGCAAAAGGACAAAACCAGTTTCTCATAGGGATGAGGAAAATGATGGCATTCAGCAGTATAATATCACACTTTTATAGTGATGAAACAGGTAAGTTATACGACAATACAAATGATGTGATTTCAGTAAATTACACTTGAAGGCACAATAATGGATGAACAACAGAATTCCTCTCAAATCCTTAAGATGTAATTGGTAATAGCTGTTAGTAAAAGGCATTGGTAATATATGGTTACATCTTCATATTTAGGAGTTTAATGGAAGCGACATAGAAGGCACCATTTAATGTTACTAAGATTGATACCCTAATGAAACAATGTACTATTCTCCACTTCTAAAATAAATTAAATTACATTTTAATATTCTCTTAATTTACATTTGTACTCACCATGATGTATTTGATATGCTGCCTAGTAACTGGTTCTCTAGGAGTATTTACTGTTTGGCTAATAGTAAACTACTGCCTGCTTTTATTTCCCAAGCATACCTCAACTGTTGTCATTTCCTCCAATAAGCAAATAGAACATCTTGCACTGACGTTAAGACCACCTAGCAATAGATGCTTTCTAATATACCCAATACTAACTCACAGGAAGCACCTACAGGTTGAACTAGAGTAAATTAGTGCTCCGTGACAGGCAATTATTGCTGCAAAATTCTGAATTTAAAACATACAGCTCTATAGTGTGAGAGCTGCCCCAAGTGCCAGGCCAGAGCTGTGCACCGTTCAGCACAAGATGCCTCTATCAGGCTTGCATCTGGGACACATCCAGATGGCAAGATACAACCCAACTCACCATATGAGTCAGTCAGTGTCCTGAAAGGAAATCCTCAGACAGACTTTGCTTAGAGCAGGCCATGGGGAATCAAAGCTTCTCCTAGAAAGACTTGGGCTTGTCAGTATTTTGGATGCCACACCCAGGATGACACTCACATTATGAGCCACACTGTCAGCTACCACAATTACAAATCACGTCCGGTTTATGTGATCAGTAAGGTATATCTGACTAACGGCTATTCCTTGATGAGGTTCAGAATTGACAGGAATTCTCAGGATCTTACCAGTTGAGCAAAAGAGTAATTTGCTTTTCTGACTCCTTTCAGCAAATCTACCCAGTCACTATGCAATTTCTTCATGTTACATATCAGAGTAATCATTACTAATTTCCCATAATGGAGTCCCATATCTTCTTCAGAGTTGGTATTCCATTAATGTCTTTTCCCAATCAAATTCAAAAATCAATCTATGAAATAATTACCAGTCATGAGGATGTTACGGTTAATATGAAAGGCAAGTTTAATCAAAATGGAAACACTCTCTTGTGGTATCTTTTGAAATACAGTTTTATGCTGAAAAATCATACCCATACTACAAAAAGACTTTTAAATGCTACAAAAAAACCCAATCAAACAAAACATTTATTTTTCTTCTTATCCTTTGTTCTGACCTAATTATGGCCTTTCTTGCAATAAAGTTTCAGTTACCTGTAACACATAATCTAGTTACCAAGATATGTACCACAGGCATTTGTACCCTTAACCATTGGCACAAAAAAGATGGTCAGACCAGGGAGAACAAGCATCTGCAGGACCCTACTGTGTCTACACTGGGTTGACCTGCATTACTGAAACACTGGTCAAGAGTATAATTTTTAAGTACCTATCTTCTGTAAGTAATGACCTTTCAGCAGAACAATGACAGTCCATGTTTTAATAGAATTTCAGCTGTAAAAAAAGAATCCAGAAAACGTCAAAAGCCTGAACATATTTGAATCTATCTCTTTATGACTGCATCAACATTATCACATCCTAATTCTCCTGTACATGGATTTCATATGTCATTTGAACCATCTTCTATGAAAGCCACATGAGAAACTAGGCCTTACCTAAATACTGGAAGTTATTTCATTAGAAACAACCTCATTTCACCTCAAGACACTTGTGTAAATTTATCATAAAAAAAAATAATCAAGACATGAAGCATGTGCATAGCTTAACAATAGCACTCCCATTACAATGAGGAATGCTATGTCAGTTCCTGCATTCTCTCTGCTCTGAATCTATCAGTCAGAGATGTCTGGTCTGTCACATAATCTGGAAGAGAATTCAACTGGTCTGTGTTTATGAAACACAGACTATGGTATTACCCAGATCTCCTTGTGTCATATTTTAAAGCCTATATAGGAAAACAAATATTTGAAAACCTGAAGACTCTTTTTTAAACTTCCATTACAACATCTAGAAATAAAAAGATAAAGGGAACACGGAATTTCTCACATCATATTTTTGAAGGTGGAAAAGAACAACTTTAAGCAATCTACATTCAGAAAGCACCAATTTAAAAAAAAATTATTTGTGTGGCCTTTTGGGGTAGTGAAATTCTACTAAGGGTAACCTTAGACAAGGGTAACCTCTACAAGCTTCATGTTACACTGCATATTAAGATACAGTATCTTGATACTACATATGTGATAGTGCCCGAGTAATTTGAAAACCAGAATATTTTGTTGATAAAACAAAAACTCTTAATGTCAAACAATTAAATAATCGTTTCACTGTTCCATGACTGTTCTCCTTCCATGCAATTTCACAGACTGTGGTGCAATTTATCATTAATTTATTGCACTCAGCCCACAGAAAAATGTCAGAAAGGTAGATTAGTGAGAATAAACGAGACATCTAAAGAATGGAAGAAAATCATTAACATAATTTTCATAAACAGAGTTAGATAACAAGGTTCAAAAATACTAAATCACATGACCACGTCACACAGGAAGTCTATGGCAAACCCAAGACATTAACACAGATATGCCAAATCCCAGTTTGGTACCCTGCGATGTGAAACTTTCCTGTCTCTAAGTTTATACCTGTGCAGACCTTGAGAGAAGTAGTTTAACACTAAGATGAAATGCAAAAAGCATACATTAAGTTGTTCAGCCTGGACATTATGTTAGATATAGCTTATGCTGCTTTCCTTGAATACTTAGTTTATTTTTTTTTTTAAACACCTGTTTCAAGAAGACACTATTTTAACTGTAACCAGTTCAGGAAAGGCTTTTACTAAATAACTCTAAGTATGGAGAAAAAAAATAAAATCAAATGTTACTCAGCCTGTCTGGACTGATACTGCTAGCTCCTGTTTAAATAGGCAGGCAGAAAGAACTGCTCATACTTCCTATTCAGGGGGAAAAACAGAAGAATGCTAACTTGTGCCAAATCTTTTTAAGCGTTATGAATTTACATCAGCTCAGAAGTACGTGCTTCTGAACACTGAATTTTAAAGTGGGTTAGATTTTTCTTCTGTTCCTTAAAATGCTTTTTCCCCACTATAAAAATATGTCACAGTGAAAAAATGAAAATATAACAGACTGACTTTTGTAATTCAGTATGCATGACACTTATATCTTCACGATGAAAGCTGCAAACTGGTGTTTGCTTATGCTTAAATTTTTCATTAATAGACATGACTTATAGGTCTTGTTTGTGAAATACACCAGTTATGATGATTCTGAGACAGAAACATTACTGAGATGAAATGACAGATACTGAGATGTTCCTTGTTTCTCCTTTCATTTTATCTCAAAAATAAGGTCCTTTTTTATCTTACTCCAGCACACAAAAAAAAAGGTTTTTCTATTATTTGCTCTACAATCCCTTCTATAATGAACATTAAAGATTCAGTATGTCAGTCATATGAATAGATTCAGCCATTTTGAAATGGCGGTGTTTAAAATCCTATGTATATACACAAAACAAACCCAGTTTTTAGCTGGCATCTTTGCTGTCAAAAGGCAAACACCAGTGTGGATAATGGATGATCTAAAAAAAGCACAAACTGGGTGCCAAAACCACCTACAAGGCCAAAAGGAAAATTGGGAACTCAAACCAAAGAAATAATTAAGATATGCACTCAAAAATGCCAACTGAACGATGAATGCAACACGTGACTGGGTTAAAACAAGTTTTAACTCCACAGAAGCATATTAGCAAAACAATGATTTTTTATTATTACTTTTTTTTCAATGGTATATAAGGTATTTTTATGTGGAAAAGATTATTTTCTAGGTAAGTATGGAGAATACAGCTCCCAAAGAAAAGCACTATTGTGTAGCTGAGATTTTCTGTAGTTTTAATATTATAGTTTCACCTATTACAAATGCAGTTCATAAA
Source organism: Pseudopipra pipra (assembly GCF_036250125.1). Lineage (NCBI taxonomy): Eukaryota > Metazoa > Chordata > Aves > Passeriformes > Pipridae > Pseudopipra > Pseudopipra pipra. The sequence continues at coordinate 21,609,982 of NC_087552.1, read as the reverse complement.
GAAAACCACTTGTACATAATAGAACTCTTCTATGTTTTTAATAGCACCAATAATCCCAAGCTTCAGTTCGTTTTCTTGGGAAAACGGGGATGACAAGCAGCAAGCTTTTCTGCACGCTGCTTGCATTACACAAGATGGGAACTGCATTATGCCAGCTGTTTTGCTCAGGAATGAATCAATATTGGCAGAAGGGTCAGACTAATATATTGAGATGATATTTATTCTCCTATCTGTCATTCTCCTCTCTACCCTCATGCTGCCAAACCGTAATAAAACTAGTGAATCATAGTGAATGTATCTGTGAGGCTGATGTCACCAGACGACAACTCTAAGCCAAGGCAGGTGCTAAAGTACCATTGCTCACCCTAGAAGGTGCCTTCGGCTGTGTCCCTCTCCCTCCCATTCCCACACCTACCCAGTCTAAAGGAGCTTCCATCTGTTTCATTTTCAGATGATCTAGTTTCTGAGATCATAAGTTAGAGCAAATGAGGCTGACAGGTGAAATAAAAGCATATAATTTTTTTTCTTAAACTGCCTTTTTTTTAATTAATATGGTGCAGAGTGACACATTTTGTTGATCCATTACATTTCTATTTGGAATATTTTAATGTAATTATTTAATAGCCTAAGGCCAACAACAGATAAGTTTGCATGCAAACATAACACCCAACCCCAAAAGTTATGCAACCTGCACTGTGATTTTATATGCTTTAAAGCCCAACAAAAACTAAGCAATAACCATTTCAGCAGCATTTTCGTGTCGGGGAATATATATTTTATGCTCATTTTGTAATATATGACAGCACCCTGATCCTGCAGGGTGACGGAGACAGCAACCCCAGATGCTTGCTTACTTAAAATGTTAAAAGGTTCTGTTTCCACAGCTCTATAGCAAACATGCACGGTAATGTTTACCAGATAATCTTCTCCCTGCAGAAGCCTGTTGCTGTGGCAACCTGTTGGAACACCCGACATGCCAAAGTGCCCACCGTGTACGTGCATGCAACACACAATAGTTTGTTGTGGTTGGAAAAGACCTCTTAGATTATCACTCTCCAGTTCCAGGAGAATCAAGTTGAAACAACAGAAAAGTCCATCTCCATCACTGCTGAATGGCAGATTTTTGAAGTTATAAATCCAGCAAGAATGAATCTCTTTGTACCAATGACAGCATTAGAAGACCCTACATAGACTGGAATTGGCATAAAAGCAGTCTATTCATTTCTGGTGAGCTTTTTTTCTCCCCCACTACAAAATGTAGTCCTGAACCCATCAGAGACTATCTAAACATGGACTTACCACCCTGATGGCTCATTTTCAAGCCAGCTGGCACCTAGATGCTCTTTGCAGACAGGTTTTAAGTTGACCTTGACTATGTCATTGTTATGTCATACTTCCAATGCTAAGTTTGAATTTTTGCATATTTACTAGAAATAATTTCTTTTAATAATGAAGTATCACGTTAATTTGTATATTAATAAATTAAACACAGCAAAAGGATAGCTAATTGCTAATAACTAGGATTAGTATGATTCACACGGCAAAAAAAAAATCCACATCCTTCATGTATTAGCCAGTATAGTTACAAATTCATATATATGCATTTCTCAAATGTAGTAAACTTTGATAGAAAAGGCTATCTAAAACAGTGGCTCCTTACAACTTTTGGCAGCAGTCTTGGGTTTGGAAACTGCATAATCTCACCTCCCTGTCTCGCACATGCAGGAGTTTTGCCGGTATTTTATTATTTGGATTATATCAGTGCTCTCCCATTGATCATGACATTCAAGAGAAAGTGTTTCCAGATGTTCAGAGGGAATCTCCTGCATTTCACACTCATTGTGGCCACTGCCTCTGGTCCTGCAACTGGGCACTACTGAAAAGAGCCTGGCTATGGCCTCTCCCTTCAGGTACTTAGATTCCCAAACCTTTTTTCAGCTAAACAGTCTCAAGCTCTCTTAGCCTTTCCTCATAGAAGAGTTGCTAGTGCCTTCTTTGTCTTGGTGGCCCTTTCCAGTACGTCTGTGTGTCTCTTGCATTGGGAAGCCCAGGACTGGTCCCAGCACTACAGGTGTGGCCTCACCAGTGCTCAGCAGATCAGAAGGATCCCCTCCTTTGACCTAGTCAATACTTTGCCTAAACCTTCACTGCATTATCCTTCCTGGCTAGATCACATTGCTGATTCGCAGTCAACCGGCGTACACCAGGACCCCCAGGTCCTTTTTGGCAAAGCTGCTTTCTGGATGGCACCTCTCCCAGTTGCCACAGTTATTCAGAAATTACTGAGAGAGGCCTCACAGTGACACCACCATCTCACTCACCATCAAGGTCTGTGGGTTTATCTATTTAAAGTCTGCTTAAGTATTCTCTGACCTGATACTCTTCTACCAAGGGTAGTAGTTGTAGTAAATTAGTCACATAGAAATAATTAGTGGATGTATTCATAATACATACCTTTGTACAGATCAGAAACCAAATCACAGGCTATCAAAGATACCTGAATTTAAAATAAAACAAAACCAAAACCAGAGGTGGTGCTTTAACCCAAAAAATGAGTCCCAACCAACTGCTGCTATTCTGTTCTTTAAAGTACTTCCTTTCAGGCAGCAGAATAGACTTTAATCTTTTCTGCCTAGAATTCAGCAGCAAGGGTGCTTTCTTGCTCACAACACTTTTTTTCTGTATTTGTTTAATCAATAGATTCATTTTATGTAACAAAACACAATCTGGACTTTTAATCAAGCTGATTTAAGTCTCCGCTTTTAATTATAAGCAGATAAACAATTATAACCAGAGAAGTTAGAGGAGGTATTAAAGCCTAATTTGACTAATTTTCTTCCTAAAACAAAAATGTTATCTTTTCTAGCTTATCTTGCATTGTACCAGCATCAACATCTGTACATCCAGGAAATATTTTCATGTCAATAATTTAATAACATTAAAATCTTGCCTATTTATAACAGCACAGATCAGTTTTCCCCTGAATTGTATTACCAAAATGTTTCTCAAACATCATTGCCAAATGGCTTGTTCAAATCTCTACAGAAAGGGCACTGCTCATTGAGAAACAGTGGCAGATCTTTGCTGTCAGAATTATCCACAGGGGACAAGTTTTGCCATCTCATAATGTTTCTAAACCTTTTGAATCACTTGTGTGGTCTCATAAAGATTTCCCTCGATACCCTGTAAACAAAAGGTCAGATCTGCATTTACCCAGGTTCCACAGTTGTGTGAGATTTATCACTGCATTATCTGAAGATATGGCGTGGGCAAGCAAGCTGGAGCACTGTATTTCATTTCAAGCAGCTGAGGCCTCCAGATCTCATTTTGCCTTTTTTGGTGTTCTTTTTTTTCCCCTCTTAGCAGAACTGAAAACATTTTGGTTTGTTTTCTAGGTCACCTGAACCATTCAATTACAAAATTAAGAGATAAAATAAGCCAGTCATGTAAAGAAGCACCATAAAGAAATTTTGAATCTTTTGCTAGGTTTATCTGATGAGCAGTCTTGAAGTAAATTAGCTATCTGTAGATACATTTTTGGCACAAAAATTTGTCTGGATTATCAAGCATTAAAGGAGCAGTAACAGTTTAAACATGGTGAGTGAGTCTGGAGAAGCTTTACATAATATAATACAGTTATTCTAAATCAAATAGCAAAGAAACAGTATTTGTTTCCCATTTGTTTGCTTTGGGCATTTGACAGAACTTTCTGTGCAGATTGTTTTCTCTGCAGTGTCAATTCTCTCTGCTGTTTCTATAGTCAAGAAGCACCAGGCACAAGCAAAGGACCAGAAGCTATTTTAAAGTTTTTGCTTCCATCCCTCTCTTTGCTTCCTTTAATTAGCTGGGTTCATGTCCACATTTTCCCTTTAAGCTAGAAATTGCTTGAGCTCTTAGTGTGAGGTTTTAGCAACAGATGGTACGCTTTCCTCTGAGTTAATTCTGAACCAGCATCTCAGGGTTGAGATTGCTAGAGGTGTTATCTTACAGCAGAGATTCTGATTTATAAAATCATTACCAATCCAAAGCCTGCTTTAAAGTAAAAGTTGTTAAGCTCTGCTGTGGCATTATTCTGTGTCAAACAGCTGCTTCAATGCATCTAAGAGAAATATGCTACCAGAATGCTGAAGATGCAACAGTGAAACAGGGTATTAAATGAAGACGTGTTCACTATTTTCTATTGAACAAAATACTCTCTCTCTCAAGCTCTCACACAAACAACAGCCAAGTTTCTGCAACTTTTTGCCAATACCAATGGAACAGCATTCCTCAACCTCGGCTGAAGGCAAAAGTAATACAATACAATGAGAAGAAAGCTGGAAAGAAGGTTAAGACAATCTGATAAATTCAAAAGGGGAAAAGGAGATAGTTCTTGGCCAATAAAATGAGGAGAGCAGCATAAGGAAACCATGGAAGCCTGAGAGGATGAGTAAAACTGTGAAAGAAAGAGAGTGGCAATGGGAAGGGCAGAGAAGATCATCTAGTCAGAAAAATGCCACTAGGTCGAACTGTGAAACTGAGATCTGATGATAGGAAATTCCATAAAGTCTAGAAAGATGTTGAGAATTTAGCAGACAGACACAATAAATACATATTTTTAATTTAACATGTTCTTACAATAACTTGCATATTAGCATCATTGGTCATGAATCTATTAAAATATGGAAATAAAAGGAAAATGAAAGGAAATTAGCTTGGCTCTTGGTACTCTTCATTCCTTGCACGAAGAGCAACATTCAATTGAAATGCTTCCTGAGGCAGAGAAAGATTAAAAGAAAATTAATGGTACTCTATGGGCACAAATGACATTTCATAGACTTTGTCTGTGGTTATCACAGCTGAAGGCTAAATAAAAAATTAAGTCTGAGTGAAAGTTCGAATCATATGATATGCAGTTGCTTTTACTTCTTGTTGCCTAAGTAAATTCCATTGCACAAATAATGAGTAAAGAGCTGAAACTATAAAGAGTTCTACTACTTTGACCACTGACCAAAATCTCTATATTTAGGTATCAAAAGGTTAGATAACATGTTTGGTTAGGGGTTTTTTCACCCCCAAGAGATACTGAGGATACTTAATTCACACCGATCTTTTACACACAGCAGCCTCTGAATCTTCCCAAAGGAAATCTTGATCGCCCTTCAGCTATTGTCATCTGAGCACATTGACCTTTATCCTTATTTATGCCCAATACTTTCAAACTAGCATAATGCTCTGCAGAATTTATTTCATAAGGGATCTTTAAATTTGTCTGCAGGTTCGATATTTGTCTAGAGTAAGTTAAAATCAAAATTCAACCACTGATTCCCATTAATTAGACTTGTGGAACAACTGGGAACTGTTGAAACATGTATGGCATGATGAATAACCTTTGTGCTAAACATTATTCTCTGGTCTCCTCTACTTCTTTCAACTCAAAATTCACCATGTCACCACTACTCACTTCAGCAGTTCTCCTTCTCTTCCTCTCTCTCTCTCCCCTGTTCTTAAATCCTGTAATTCATCTACTATCTAAAATTCAGCCTATCTTCTACACGACATATAATTCAGGAGCAATTCCCAATAAAATACACAGAAGAGAATATATATATTGTTGCTTGTAATTAGCATGGACCTGATTGTTAGCTTGCTCCCTCTCTTGCAGGGTCTGATAGTAGTTTTCTAATAGTAACAAAACTCTGTATTCACTGACCTTTTGTGATAATAATTGTTAAAATAACTATATCTATATACTTGGTATAAAATTGTATAAAAGTGAACAATCCAACCATTGCTAAAAATACAGACTATAAAACATTACAGCTACCAAGGAATTCAAATATGCTTCTTTTGCTCAGCCAGAGAAGTTCTTGTGCCCTTTCTCTCTAGACAATATGAAAAGCAGGGAGGGTTTTTTCTGGCTCTGGAGCACATATAAGCTCCTGGTCTTGAAGGACAGGATTAGGAACACACCATCTGTCTGACTGCTCATTCCCATGGGAGGAAAGCAGGGAACACAGGCTGGAAGAGAGTTACAAATCATTGTAAGAAGTTCTCCATTCAGGCAAACCGGGACAGGGGTGGCACAGCAGTGTGCATCTGTCCTGCAAGCTACACACAACCTCAAGAGTGCCAAATTATCTGCTGGTGTTGAACAGTGAGGTTTTAATCATAAGCAATTTTGTCCAGTATGAGTTCATTACTTTTTCTCCAAAGATGTTTACAAGATGAGTAAGCTAGTGGTTTATTAAATCAGCACTCATAGTTTATATACTTATACTTGCTTTTAAATTCACTGCCATAGCCTGGACTCCAGTCTGACCATTTTTCATTTAAAACGCAAACCCTTTGGGGAACAAATAAATAAATAAAAAAGAAAAAAAATCAGAAAAAGTGTGGCACAAAGTATTTAAGAATATTTTCCCCAAATCAAGTTCAGCTTTCATCTCCCTGTTTATCCCTCTGTTTTATTTTCTAGTTACGTACAAATTGCTCAATGATATACTTCAAACACAGAACTGCATTTCTGGAGCACCAGACAACACCCCAGTACCATTACACAGAAGTACTTAAGGGCCATCACAGTATGAAATCTTAAAATTAAAGGTTTTTCACTGCTTTTCTGCATAGCCTATCATAGCACTGCTGAACAAGGCTGTGATCCTCTTCAGAAGATCTCCCTAGAAACCAGATGTTTGTTGAGGTTTTAAATTGGTACTTATTGTATCATACTAAAGATATCATGCTGTGAGAAATGTATAATGCACTTGATGTGTGTGCTTGTCCCTTGGCATCTGCTGACTGAATCAGGCTCCCTAAGTGCCTTCTAAATAGCATTTGCTTTGGAAACAGTATCAAGAAGTAAAAAAATACACATCTTAACTCATCATTTGGGATTAAACAGATTAAGGAATATTTTTGTTTAGCTCTGATTTCCTTTAAAGATAACAGGATCAACTGCTGTTGTACTCTCTAGAGCTAGAAGACAATCAGGAGGATGAGAATTCTTGACTGCATAAGATACTTGTCCTGGACAGGAATTTATTTCATTCAAGAAACCTTTTGATTGGCAAGTTTTGACCTCTCTTCTACACTCAGGGTTTGGGTTAACATTGACTGGCCTGTGGTCAATACAATACAACGTACTCTGCACTTGATAGAAGTGAGAAGTTTTCTGGAATCACAAGCAATTTATATTGTCCAATGAACTGTGCGTGATGCAGTAAAGAGTAACATTAGACTTTTTTCAAATCTCTTTTTTCAGAGGCAACAGGGTGTGCACCAATAGTGCCTATCATAGACAGTAACAGCCTGTTTTAAAATAACATTGTTTCTGTTTTGAAGTGGAGATACAGGTGCATAGATATGTAGAGCAATGTAGGTGCACAAACGAACAAGATTACTTTGGTCAGATAGAAAAGATGTCTCAAAGTTATGAAGTTAAAAATTCTTAGTGGTAGAAGTGGATAATACTTGTTCACTTTAAAATTAGGTCTACTTATTTTAATAGCAGATAATCACAGTAGCCTGGAAATATATTAGTGTAGAATACCTTACATAATTTTTCTTTGCATTTGGAAAACTACTTAAAATTAGCACAGCTTTACACCCCTCTCCACCAAAATCATAAAAGTAGATTTACCACTTTGGACATTGGACTGCTTATTAGCCAGTCTTTGTCAGGAAAACCTTTTGAGTTTCTTGTGGCAGCTCTTTCAAGACTCTCTTCTCACTGTTTGTTGAACTTTTATGTCTAAATTCACTAGAAAATGTTCTGAATATTTAAGCAAACCAGAAAACCAAAGTGAACAACATGCAGTGCTTAAAGACAATTTTGGCCTCAGTAGTATGTGCAACAACCTTATTTACCCTACATACAGTGCTGGCCTAATCCTAAATGTCTCCGATCCTGAAATGAACATCTCATTTGATTGGTGTTTCCAGAACTTAAAGAGAAATACATAACAAGATATGCTAGATTAAGTCACAAAAATTGTTTCTCAAACCTCGTATGCTTTGAATCCAATCTCAAATTTAATCATACTCACAACAAATTATTTTGCCCTTTCACAGGCTGACAAACAATGTGAGATCTAGAGCCTTAAGAACTAGAGCAAAGCAAAGAGGAATGCCACATCCTACAGTAAGAACACATTGGAGAATGTCTCCAAACTGTTTGGATAGTCCACAAGCTGCATTTAGGCTGCAGAGGACAGGTAAACTCAGCTCTTTGAAACCAATCTTACCTTTCATGTAGCAATGCCTCACTTCTGAAGACATTTAAGTACATTGCTCCCAATAAAATCACCGATCACAGTAGTGCTCAAAAGGCCTTTGAGGATGTATGTGGTTGCTGGCAACCTAACAGGGTAAGCATATAGGCTTTTTGTTGAGGATGTGAAATAGGACAAACATCAGGATGGAATCCACAAAAGGCAGGATGCTGAATATAAAGTTACTTCCAGGAGAAACAGGGAGACATTAGCCTGAGCCCTAAGAACTCATAACCAAAGGTTAAGTTGTTAGAACATGCATCCAGAATGTGAGAAACCAGTGTGATTACCCTATTCAGACTCAGGAGATTTGATTCTCCTGGCAGGGTGCTCTAATTAGCAAGCTGTCCCCTATTGTGGAGCAGGAAGCTTTAATCTTCCCAATGAAGCTATTAGACTTTTCAGAGAACAGGAACACTGTAGCTGCAACTGTGCAGAGACAAGAGTTCCTGAGGCTGCTGCAATGGCTGCTCAATACACCTGAAATGCATTAAAGCACAGACCACATACGCCATTTCCTCTCCCAGGCACGTGTGTCAATAGCTGTAGTCATGGAATCACAGAATCACAGAATAGTCTGGGCTGGAAGGGGCCTTTTACGGTCATCTCATCCGACCCTCTTACAGCAAAAGCAGGAAAATCTTCAAGTGGATCAGGTTGCTCAGAGCCCTGACTGACATGACCTTGAATGTTTCCAGGGATAAGGCACATACCACCTCTCTGGGCAACATGTTCCAGTGTTTCAAAAACGCTTATTGTAAAAAATTTCTTCTTTGTATCTAGTCTGAAAATCCACAAATTCTCTTCGGTGGTCAGGCAAGCCTCAAATGCTACGAAAAATACAACTGCTTCAACAGAGGGACTGGCTGGGAGTGCCAGAGACACCCAATAGGTGGTTGGGTAGGTCACTTTTTGGAAGGTAAGTGATGGGCAGTCTCACCTCCTCAACCAGAAAGATGCACAGATACTTTGTTTCCTGAATCCTGGGTGATAGCTCTATTTCTTGGAAGAGGTAGCAGAAGAATGTGAAAAAGGGGGGTTATGATTCAGTGCACGTGCTGCAAGAAAACCACTGCAATAGGTGTTGCAAGAGAGACTGAAAAACAATGCCAAATCTGTGGAGCGTGTAAAAGAGGAAGAATGAGATTAGCACCAGGTACCTCAACTGCATCCATTCCACAATATCTAATACATACATCCCCATCCAGAAAACAACAACACTGAACAAAGTTTTTCAGGACAAACTTGGCATTCAGATGTCCAAAGATGCTTTTAAACATCTTGTGCCTTTTGTGGAGCTCCCTTATGGTCTCTTAGATCTCACATAAGATTTCACATTAAGTGTATGTCTATTGGCTACTGTACATAGTCAAAGCTGTTAAATCCTTGGTAACTAATGATATGAATCTCTGAATTTTCCAGTTAAGGATTGATTAGCCAATGATATATGATGGTTTGAGATTTTCAAACTGAAGATAAAAGGTAACACTTGCATTCATTACATTGATGCCTAAATGCCAATAACCCTTTGTTTTTAATAAGACAACATACATATTACATGTCTACAAAAGCCAAAAGAAGGTTTTCATTTTGGAGCCCTTCTGACAGGTAGGAAATTATGCAGACATACACACGACTGTATGATCACTGCCCTAGGGAAACTGCAACAAACTAGTATTAATAACACATCCCTAAATAATAAGCAAAGAATTGTATATAGTGATGAAAACTTTTAAACATCACCCCATGTCCTAATGTTTTTACTCTGCTTTCCCTTCTTTTGTATTATTTTCTTCCTTTTTCTGTGCCAAGATACAGTACTTCAGTACTGAAACTTGTTTTGTAGTTTGACATCTGAAGAGTCACTTTCAAACTTGAACTCCTATCAATGTTATTAGACACTGTGGGAACCAACCTGGCTTGCAAAGGAGGCCAGGTGAATCCCTAAGGTTCAGTGTTCTGTTTCATTTCTATACCCGGTCACTAACTGTGAGACCATTTGTCAGCAGCAGTCTTGAAACCTTCAAATAATTAGTTCTCGCAAAGATAGTCAGAGACTGTAAAAAGAATATGATATGGAAGACTATAACCAAAAAAAAAAAGCAAAACTTAATAACCCACACTTCTGCAACGTGCCCTGCCTTATTTGGAAACAGTTGAAGGAAAGTTTGTCAGTTAAGTTTGTACCTTTTTACTCCCTTTATACTCCAATTAAAAGCACTGCAAGAGAAAGAAAAACCTTTCAGAACTGAGTTGGGATGGGAACAAAGGAAAAAACTAATTAAACTCAGCAATTAAAATTGGCTGTAAACAAAAGACAATTGTGTGTGTGTGTGTGTATAATTTTCTAATTAAATATTCTGTACAGGTCCACAGTAGACCACTTTGAAGAAATGTTAGCATAAAGAGACATATTTTAAAAGCATCTTTAAAAAACTTTTACTTGTTTAAAAAATAAAAGAGTGGTAAGATTCTCCCATCATCAGATCTGTGGTGTGTTTGTTCATTTGTTTCTGGTCTCTGACCAATATTCTCAGTACTCATTTACGGCCAAGCAGAAATACAGCATTTCTAAAATCACAGCACTGCTGGAATTGAGATCTCATAACTGCATCTCAGCCTCCTACTTCTGAAGAAAGTGGTCTTTAATGACAGTAGCCACTGAATTGAGTATATCTCAATGGCAAACACAAAAAAATGGAGGACTGGGAATAACAAGAACAAACAATCCAGTAGATGAACCTTTCCGTCTTAGAAATTACCTGTGGGACTTGGGAATGGTGGCTGGATTTTGTCAGCCACTAAGAGACTGGAGATGGGAAAAAGGGCTACAAATGGTGCCAGAAGCTGAAGGATGTTTTTCAGAACTGGCACTTCACTTGTTTGCCTGCTAACACTTATTTCAGATGTGAAGCTGGACCCAGCATCTTTTGATTTTAAAAGATTCTAGAAAGATATTCCTCTCACATACAACTGACACATGGCATGTTGACAGGTTCCTTCCACCCTGAATGTTTCCAGTCAAGTACTTTTTTTTTTTTAAATAATCAGTGCTTTGGTGGCTCAGCTTCTGAGTCATCTCCCTCCTTCCCCTTGCTCCCCAGCATATCAAAATTCAGTAACACAGCCCTCACTTGAAAGTGGACTTACTGGTTTCTGCTGATGCTGTTTACAGCTTAGACAAGCTGTTTCTGTGGAGAAGAGCATGGCCCATCATCTTTAAGCATTCCTGCTTGCGTTTGTACATCAAAATTCACCAAATGCACAAGATCTCAGATGAATTCAGTGGTGTACTCAATTCAGCACACCAGAACCAAAAAGTCCAAGATTTCTAAAGAACTTAACTAGAACAGGGAGAACAATATTTTTTCATTTTCTAAACTAAAAAACCATTACATATTCCACTACCTTCTTATTCCAGCTGGGGTACAAGGTTTCAGTTTTGTCAATGCTAACAATACTCCCAAATACCTATAATTTCACTATATTGATAACTTGGGGCTTTAAAAACCAACCACACAGCCAAAGAAACCTCCCCAAATCCCTTTGTCTATTTTGACCACTGAGGTACAGGAAATAAGCATACAATCCTGACACTACTGTGATATTGATATGATCATGTTATAATCTTCCTCTTATACTTAATACAACAAATTTTAAGTCTTTAGATAAAAACCAACGTCATTGTAGAAGAAAATCCCAGTGCACCTCCTTTTATGTGATCCTTCTTGACCTAGAAGCTTAACGAAATTTGATAAATTGAACTTATTTTAAATTATATATGTAATAAAAATCAATCTAGCCTATGCCCAGGGGAAGGGGGAAAGAGAGTGAGATACGCATAAAAAATAATCATGCTGTGATAGTAAAGTTCTTTATTATAAACTGTTGACTGTTGCATTATCGACAGATGGCATTCTACCCATGACAAAGTCCATTTCCTATATCTCCTTATGCTCCCAATTATGTGTTTTTTGAAGTGTAGAAAAGGCATTTTAGGTATTAAAAATTTGAATTTTAATTTATGTTTAGATAAGTTTAGTAAATGAAAATATACCACTTTGATGTTTGAAGCTGAGAAAGAGTGAAAGGCTCACTACTTCTTATGACATAGGAAGTCAGAGGATAGCTTCAAAATGATTTGGGGGTGTTCAACTCAGGACACCATTTTATTTTCAATATTTTGTAAAATCAGCCATAAGTGAAGGATTTTAAACTCTATGTGGGAAATCACCAACACCCTGTATCAGTCTCCAATTCTGTTTATATATCTACACAGCTAAAAAGTGTTAGTTTGGAATTTTGATATATTTGCATAAAACCAGAAGGATGTTAGGGGTTCAAGAATGCGCTTGGCCACAGGAGAGAGAGAAAAAAAACCAAACTGTTCTGGAAACTGTACTTTTTAAAAGATGCGAATATGTTTTTGCTTTAATAACCACAACAATCTCAGAAAAGTGGTCAGAAATACTTAAAATCACAATACATATTTCCCACTTCATGCATCTCAGTTAAATGTGTGCAGCATGCTTAGACACAAATACCCTTTTGTGTCACGTTTGTGCACATATGAAACCATTCAGTATTTTTCATAGCTTTGGTCAACTTTAAACACGAGTTTTAAAAGCGAGACTCAATTTTTAGCAACAAAATATTTACATACAACCAAAGGGACTATCATTACAAAATCATTAGCTTTTCAACCTAATTTTAGGAGAGGTTTTCCTGAAAATACTTAATCTAGGCCAAGTATAGTGGAGGAGAATTTTGTGTGTTTGAAACAGTTGTTCAAAGACTTTCCAATAAAATGCAAAAAAATTATGATAATTATATAACTTAACCTTTCCCACATATTTCATAGCAGCTAATAGCCAACTATACTACTAAACATCCTATGGGCGATATAATAAAAAGTAATGCATGTTATTCAATTACTAATTAATTAGAAGCATTTACTGTGTTTAACTACCATACTGTGTGATAGCAGAGTGGTGATTTCAATGAATGCACTAACATTTTATTAATCACATGGCAATTATTGTAATAAATTTCCATAGAAGTGGTATTATGGGACCATAATTCTAATCACCATCCTTTATTAAAATTCTTGTTAGAGTCAGACAATTACCAACAATCAAGAGGAGATACTCTGACAATTGCTTATGGTGGAAACAATACAATTCCACAAAAATCAGAATACAGGGATGATGAGGGTGCATCACCTGCCTCTCTTCAGAAGTTTCTGAGGAAGAGGCAGGTGCTGGTAGTGACAGTGGCTGTGAAATAGCTGGCTCCTGCTCCTCAACCCTGGAAAGGACAGGGATGAGTCTGAGCAGAACGAGTCTCCCAATAATTACATGTTGCCATTGCTACCATGCCGGGCCCACAAGACTATGACCCCCAGGCCCACAAGACTATGACCCCAACTCTCTACAACAGCTTTACTTGCTTCATGCCCCTTTATATCATCACTGATATAAAGGACAACAAAAAAGGTCCTAGAAGGACTAGGCCAGTACCTCTTCAGTACCATGTCAGCAAAAAAGTCTGTAATAACCAAAAATCATGACTTAAAGTAACTCTTATTTTGATAGCAAACTGTTCATGTGTTATTTTGCTCCTTTCAGGTGACCAAAACAATAGATCTGGCCACAGAGTTGTGATTTTATCTTGCTTTAGAGATGGCAGGTTCCAACAGAAAAACTACAGTGCTTTTAATCAACATGAGGGTTACACAGGTGTGCTACAGCTCCACACAAAGCTTTCACATAAATAAATGCAATCATATTTATGCAGCCATTCCCATGGTCCTAAAATGAAGTTGTTTGCAAAGACCACTATTTCTCTGCTGAAGAGTCTGACGGGACAGGGTCAAGTTTTGCCAGCTTGATGGCCCTTGCTTAGTTGCAAGAACTGGATGAGTTTGGTTCAGGTAGATTCTGCAACACACAGGAGGGAGCTAAACATAAGAGACATCTGAAGGGACACAAGCAGAGCCCAGCAGGTGTGCACCATGTTCTTCCAGAGATCAGTAATAAGTACACATGGGTAGAATCTACACATGTGATTTGTTATCAGCCTGTTTTGTCTCCCATGCATCTCAGTCTCATAATGTAGCAATTAACTAAAACTTCCAAGATTTCTGCATCATAAACTACTAGAATACCATACTATGCAAAAAACCCTTAAAAACTCATAGTAGTCTGATACCTCGTGGTGTAACAACTACGGGTTGGCAGGTTTTCACCAAAGTTTATGAAGTCGCAACAGCATGAAACTGGTGTAAGCTATGGAAGAGTGATACTCTCTTTCAAAATACAGTAGTCCAGGAACTTGAAGCACTCTGGAGAACAATTTTAGAAGGTGGAACCACACAGAAAATTAATTTTAAGCCCAGAGGTGGAGGGAGGCTGAAGCAACCTACATTAGTGTTCTAGAATTCCTCCAGTAGAAACAAATAGCCTAATTTGCTAAAATCAAAGTTCAGGATAGCAAACAACTTGCAATTCACGCAGCTGAAAGTCAAAGACAAAAAGCCTTGATGAAGTTTTACAATCACAAATTTATCAACTAACAAACAAACTGTTATGAGAAATATCTGTGTAGTTGTGTATGGTTTCCAGAAGAGGACATAATGCACACCATTAAAGAGATTCTAAAACTATACTATGCAGTTTGCATAAAGCAGGTAATTTTAAATCAAGACACTAATATAGCAAGTTTAGTTTCAAATATGGTAATCCAATTTTCCCTCTCCTACACCCATGAAAAATAAAATACAATATTGCTAGGAATATGCATACAAGAATGCCATTGTACTATAATGATACATTCAATAATCACTTATATTTGAGTATTATTTTGTGGTAAGCATTTAAAAAATATCAATATATGACATGGCTTCTCTCTGTATAAAGCTTATTAAAAGAGAGCAAAATCTTTGCCTGTAGATTCACAGCAAAAATAGATTACAAAAGAAATACCAAATTATTTACTTGTGCTAAGAAACAAAGGCTGACTCAGAAAAATAACATACATCTTACATACTTAAAATATTGTAATAAACATCTATTTCAAGAAGATACTGATATTTATCTAAAGTACACTCTAAGTTTCTTATTTTTAAATTTACTGAATCTGTTTGCATTCACAAATGTCAATAAATTTCTCTGTTGTCAGAGAGCAGATGCAACATACTTTTAATAATAAAAACCCCACATTTTAAACCTATGCTATATTTCCTCTGTACTGAAGCAAATTACCTAACCCTTAGCTACACAGCAGCTGGGATTTACTTTTCTAAACAGAAATTTTATGCTGGCACCATCAGTTCTGCTTCATTTGTGATAGACCCACAGATTTTATTTTCCTCCTATGAAAACAAAGGGAAATGGAACACCTGGTAGCTGTCATGTCAAAACAATGTATTGCAGTCCATGGTACCCTCCATACCTAGGGACTTCTTGCATAATGACATGAGAATTCTTCCCTTCTAGCCTTCTCCTCCTCTTGCAAGAGCTTTGTAATAGTCTGCTGCTCATAATTTTATACAAATACTAGGCCATTATTGCCCCACTATTAAGCCATCCTGATTTTTCATCCATTAACAAACGCAATAGAAAAATTATTCCATTGAGTCAGATGTTTGCAACTCTTGAAAAAAATTGTCTCCTATGCCCCTCAATTTTTATGCTTATAAAGTTTGCAAAAACTACTTAAGAACATATTCCTACATACAACTTTTTAGCTCAAAAAAACCCCAACCCCAAAACTTAAAAATATACAAGGCTTCCCTGGTCACAGAATAAAAGATAAATTCTCTAGAACTTAAGCTACTGCTATTAAGTGAAACTCATGTGTTTGACAGTACACTTTATATTATTTTTTTACTTCCTTGGAGTCTTCACTTTGGAATTCTTTTCCTTTGTCTCTCTTTCTATTCCTCCCTCTGCCCCTCTTTGAAAGAGTTCGTCACTGGAATCAACAGCAGCAAATGGCAGTTTTTTTACATTGGTAATAGATCACTCTGCTGCTGGCTAGTAACAGAAACCTGCCATCCTTTATGTGCTCCAGTCTGAGCAAAATAGCAGATAACACCCTCATAAAATTTTATTAGTTATTAAAAAAAAAATTAAATTTTTCATTCATAAGAAAGTATCATTAAATCATTGAACTCAACATGACTAAGCAAGAAAGAATAAGTATCGTGGATTCTGACTCCAGTTGTAAAAAAATCCAAAAATCAGCCATAAATGGACAGTGTTTTATTTTTGAGAGGATCTCAATCTACACTTTAAATACTCTCATGCTATGTGTCCTAGGAATTTTAAACACCAAAGCATTTTCAGCGTCCCCTCTCTCTCCAAGCTTTGCACAAAATAAAACAATCTTGAATATACAAAAAAAAAAACAAAACCAAAACCAAAAACCCCCAAACTATATTTCTTTGTTTGTAACCTTTAGAAAATACCATTAAGAAAATAAAGAGATGGCAGCATTTCTAAAAGTATCAATATAACAGCCAACAACAATAAATGCTTATAGTGAGATCTGTAATTGCTATATCCATTAGTTCTCCTTTCCTACAGCCAAACTTTGGATCAGTTAAACACCAATACCTGCAGCAGTTTGATCATTTACTGTGAGAATTACAGAGACACATATCTTCAAAGGTACTGCAGAAACACAGCTAGTTGGTTTGGTTAAAAAAAAAAAAAAAAAGATGAAAAAGTAGCATCAGAGAGCTTTTCTGTATTTTCCCATTATTCTTGGACTATATCCCTTTCTGCTCAGGCAAACCACCAAGAATACACAACACATGCAAATACCCACACAGACTACAAAATCATAGACAAATTTGCCTAAGTCACTCAATGTAAAATCAGGACTCAGAAACAGGGTAAGTACATACTAACTGGAGCAAGATATTCATGAGAACTGAAAAACATAAGGTTTTTTTCCTTTTTTTCTCTAGTTGTGTCTAACTTGCTACAATGCAAAACCACACAATAGATTTAAAATTCTCTTTAATAGGACTGTTATGATTACTGAAGCAGAACATTTAACTGTTTTACTAAGTTATAGCTAAATAAATTAAAAATACATTGAACAACATCAGGATTCATGCTAACCTGAGAGAATAGCACAGTTCACCTGTGCAGAAAACCGCCACAAAAGAAACGAGAAAGAAAATTTACAGCAACTGAAAAGCAACGTGCCTGTGCAGAGCAGTAGGAATAAGCTTTCCAGTTTTGCTCACATTTGTAAGTCACTGAAAACTAGGTGACCTTCACAGGTTCCTTTCCAAGTTAATTTTACTGCGATTATAGGAAGCTCTCCAACCAGAAGCCACAAGAACATCAAGAAAAAAATGGGTAGATAGTACATGGACCTTAACAGTGAAAAATGCTGATATGAATTGTAGAATGCTCAAAGACAAATTCCTTCACCAGGCTTTTAGGGGTAACTGCAAACACATCTGGAAGGTACTCTCCTGTGATCTTTTGAAAGATATCAGCAGCTCTAATTGTTAAATGCAATTTAAAAGTAACAAATTTATATTCGTTTGTTCAGTACTAGTACAATACAATCTGTCATTAAAGTCTACAATGAAATCCTACATCACATGAATGGATCCTTCAGCATGAATTTGAATTCCTAGTCCTCATTGTTTTATACATTCTCTCAATGATATTTCCCCCACATGGAAAGAGATAATATCTTAAAGTGTGTTTGCACAGTGTAAAGAACAAATCACAGTACAAAAAATAATCAGACCTCAAAAATCAGAATCATCATCTAAATTCACTCTTACACTGAGAGGCATCATCAACGCGAGTCACTCCAGTGCGACACCATTCTAATGTTCCCTCCAATGCTCTTTTCTTGCTCTGATGCCAATGCAATTAGCATCTAACACAATAAATGTTTCATCCACCGCTGGATTTCAAACTCCTCTCTCCCCTGCCTTTGGTATGTATGATTTCCTTATTCTAAAATGCAATAGGCAAAACCGGGGAAATCCTGCTTCTCCTAACTCATTCCTCGGTTCCGTGATGAATACCTGGAACAACACTTACCCTTGAGAACACCTCTGTCAGGCACAGAAGAAGCATTCATTTACCTGATTCTCTGACAAACAAAGTTTATTAAGTTTAATAAAATTCTCCAACACATGTATCCATCTTTCTTTAGCAGGTTGCTTTGACTAACATTTTAATGTTAGTCTAGTGTTTCTCTCATTTGTTTCACACCACTGTTATTTTTAAGTGGCAACATTTCCTATGGGACAGTGGTACAAGAGGTGGTGTTTGGTTATATTATGGCAGCACTTTAATTTCAAACAAAGAAGAGAGAGGGTAGAAAATATATAAAGAAGGCTACACTAAAAATTCTAAACTAAAAATATCTATGGCTCATGAATAGATACATGATCTGACAAGACATTTATCAGCACTTATGAAGACTGAGTAACATGGCTGGGATTACCCTCTTCTGCACAGTTTAGACTTTGGAAAAAAGAAGGACAAAAAAATATTTTATTTTTTATTTCAAATTACTTCTGTTCTGTGCCACTATCATTATTTATCTTGGCACAATATAACTTGTATTTTTAATGAGGAAAAAAAAAGAGATGATAAGTTGGAAAATATTTAGTCATGCTATATACAATCATTCATGAAAAATTTAAGTGTATGTTATCAATAAAACCCAAAGCAAGTGTTGAAGTTACTTGAATTATAGCAACATAGCCTTCATTTCACAGACAGCTAAATATCTCTTTTTCACACTCTTTTTGTAGAGCTCTCAGTATGGATTTTGTTCTTAAAGTAGTAATCTGATTCACTGCCAACCTCATTAGTAATTTATTATAAATGTTCCTTTTCTAAAGAATCCTGATTTCTCCATCAGATTAAATGAAATGTATATAACCTTGATTAAGCTTTCATTACATGCTTATGAATGACTATTTTGATTATAGGATGAGAATTAGAGAATATCACACGATCTGCAGGCTAGAGATAAGAGTTTATTAGAAATTAAGAACTCTCTTCATCTGTCATTGATCTAGTATAAGTAATTGACTTTATCTCTACTACTATTTAACCATCTGTAATAACGTTTGTCTGTTTCATATTCACAAATTTGCTTTAATCTAACCCTTTGCTTCACATAATTTGGAGACACTTCTTACAAGTGATTTCCTCCCCCAGGCCTATAAACTATTAGAATTGACAAAGTATCTTTAAAATAAAGGAAAAAAAAAATTAATCTTGTGCTTGAATGGAAAACGTAAAAATTCAAATAAATGTATCAAATAATTTTCCAATTTAAACACATCCTCAAAGTTGCCTTGTTTAAGAATAGGATTAGGAGAGGATTCATCAACTCAATCAAACTAATACTTTAATGCTTCTCTGAAATTCTAGTACCTTGGCTAAAATCCTCTGAGAGCAGACACCTCTGTTTTCCTTTATTTAGATGTGTCAAGCATCAATTCAATCCAATGATATGCCATGGAATTTATCATGTTCATAAAGCATTATTTAATAAAAATATTTGATCAGTGGGATCACACCCATCACATATAGACTTTAGGCTTCAGTCCTTAAATGGAGATAAACAAGATGCAGGAGAACAATGTGGTTTGCAAAATGCTGTTTGCACAGCAGTTTACATTGCTATCTTCAAGCAGAACAAGGCTGACGGGTACCAACCTGTGAAGCACTCTCTTTCTGAGACTGAAGTTTATTTTTATTTCCATGTTGCAATACGTCTTGATGAATAAAAATAATGTTTTCTAAGCTCACAATTAGTATGTGCCAATTTATTTTGAAACAGGTCTGAAATGAAATAATTGCGTGATTTACCTTCTAAATTATAATTTTCAACTTTGTGTGATGGAGTCCTTTTACAAACACACGGTATTTGTGATACAGGGAATATTTATGTGCACACATACGCATATACATGCACTCTCCTCCCTTCAAAGAAACAGGCTGGCACTAGGGGACAGACAGACCAAAGCTGAGCACAAATGACAGGATGAAAGAATCTCATATTGGAAAGTCTCACATAATTAAAAAAGAATTAGAAACTTCCTTCACATCCCTTCAAGTGAAGGACAGTTTTATGGCTCCTCATACTTTTCTGTCCTTGACCTTTTGTTGCAGTCAGTAATGGAGCATTACCTGCCAGAAGCTGGCATTGCATTGCTGTCTCTAACAGAGCCACATAGATTTATATCTGACCTCCTGCTCTTCAGTTTTTTCCCCTGTTCTGGGTTTTAATTATCACTCCCATGCTCACAATTGGAAAATTCAGTCTTTCTCCATCACCACTGCTTGTACATTATTTCTCCATGTTTACAGCTGAAGCATAAATTTTATAAACATCCTGCCACCCAACAACTGCGTTGTTAAAATACCACTGCAGTATGGATAGTGAGGTAAAAAGGAACACTGCATAGAGTGTTTATCTGCTAGCATTTTTAAGAAATAAAAAAGAATCTGCAGAAACCAAATCCAAAGAATAAATATTTTAATCCCATTCATCAAAAAACTTCAAATTAAATAAAATTATGCAAAAAAATGTTTTTGGTTTTTGTTTTTCTTCCTGCAAAACATACTAATCATCTGATCATTCCTTTAGTTGCATGGCCTACTATTCAAGTAATTAGACCTCCCTGCTTTTAAAAACATTGCATTTCAATTTTTTCTGTTCTAAAAGAACCGCAAATAAAGACTTGCCCTCAGTTATTATGTGTCTGGATCTTCATCTTCCTCCTACTGCTTAAGCTACTAGGTGTTTCCAAAACATTAATAATATGTATTAGACTCTTGGATGTTTAAATGATTGGCAGAGCTACTTTAAAAGCATTCCTCCTAGACCAAACTTTATATTTCCAAAGCTGATAACTTCAATATCAGATCTTTTGAGAGACAATCCACATTACATGCACCAGGATTGGTGTTTTCTGCCTCCATTTTCTGTGCTCATATAAATAACCAGAGAATTATTACATGCATTAAGAATACAAAATCCATAAAATAATATAATAGTAATAATAATAATGATAATAATAATAATAAAGTCCAAATCATATTTCATACTATTGCAGTGCCAAATGTGGTTTCTGTGGTGTAAATAATAGAAGTAAATAAATAACATCTATAAGCCTTGCTTGTGTGTGGTAAATTTTTTGCAAGATATTTGATAATTGCTAAAGAATTTGTAGCTTGTATGCAAACAGTAGGAGAAGTACCACTTGCTTTCCTCCCAGCAAAGGAGAAACTTTTGCATTCAGTTCAAATCCTTCTCTAGAGGTTACCTTCTATTCTATTCTGCCTTTTTCTTTGAAATCTATTCACAAAATGGGGCAAAACATAATGAAATAAAGACCTCTTTCCAAAACCATGCTGAAGGAATGCCATTTTCATGAGTTCTTATGCTTAACACAGTACTGTCAGCACATTTCACAGTAGATTAAAAGGACTCATGTGAAAATGCAATTATAGGGTTTTTTAATAATAAAAGAGAGCACTGTTTGGATGCAAGACATGCCACACACTAAAAGACTGCAGTGTAGCTTGGTACCACTGGATGTTTACTAGCTCACTAGAAGGCAATGTCAAGAATTGCACCAAGTCCTATATCTGTGTCAGGGTTTGTAGGATATATTGTGGTGACACACCCAGGCCTCCCCTCCCCAAGGGAAAGGTACGACAAGGAAGTTGTAGAAACATCAACAGCATGGGGAAGGGATCCTGATCAGCTTCATACGAGCTGGGGTCTGGCTACAAGCCAAACACATGCTTGAACACGTTCTCCAGGAAACTAAAATAAGTATCTTCAACTTTCATCATTATTGCCCAATAAACTATTCCTTTTATTACACATACCTTCCAGCTAATGGTGTGCAAAAACACAGCTTCGCACTTCAAATAGGAGAGTTTAAATCTGTTTAATAGCCTTTGAAACTTTATGATAGGTATTAACTCAGAAAGTACTCACAAAGTTTTAAATTCTCACAAAGTTGGGTACAACTGAGGCAAAATAAAAAACTTTGACCAGTCAGTATATTTGTTGCTGGTCGTTTGGATTTTTTTACAATTACTTGAATTTTTTAAAAGCCACCCATAGAGTTTGCAGCCCTGTAATCCCAGGCTATCACACTAGCAATGTTTTATACTTACGGACTGTAAGGCCAGGAGGACACAGTGTTTTTACAGTGAGTGTTTAGGCAACTACTACTACGATTTCAATATATTGAAGCAAATATGTGCAGTATGAAAAGAAAATACAATTAATGAAGTTTCTTCACTGGCAAATCCCAAATAATCTACTATTGGTGCAGATCTATAAGTATGGTATAGTCAAAGCTAGATACTTCAGAATCAAATTATGTTTTGGGGAGAGAAGTTCACATTATGCAAATGGAAGGTAAAAAGACACAGTGCCTGCAAGAAAATTAAAAAGTAGATATTCTCTCTTCTTTGGATAGTACATCTTGGCTAATTGTCAAATAAAGTAAACAGGATGGATGATGGTTATCTCTTAAGAGCTAAGATAACATCCTAAAGTATTATGGCTCCATTTCTAGCTCTGCTATAAATTTCTGTTCCTGCCTTAGAATGGACAGTTTAGTGTTTCAATTCCAACTCAACAAAAATCCAAAGAGTGTGTGCACTTTGGTGTAGCTTTAGTTTCTACAAAATTAATCCAGACTATAAATATATTAAATATGTTACTGGAATTACAGACCCGATTTCTCAAAGACCTCTCCTACCTCTCTGGGCCTCTAAAGGGCCCAGGGAGCAAGGATACATGAACACCCTCAGCCCATCTTACTATTCTTACATACATAACAAACAATTTTCCTAGAGAAAAACAAACACTCGACAGATATCTTGAGACAGAGAAACACTGCTGTTTCAAATATAGAAAGCTGCAGCTGTTAAAAAAATAAACAAACAGAGAAGATAAAATATTTTAATAACAACTAAATAGAGGATCTAGACATAGATGTGGGATCAACAGTGCCTATTTGTTCTAATCACTCAGATTTCTTTTATTCAGAGAAGAAAAAAAAAGCTCTACAAATTATGGGAACTTGCTTAGGCTGCACCAAGGCACAATACTTAAAAAAGAAAATAACCACTTGAGTGAGGTTCTCCATTTTCCTATATTTTCTT
Source organism: Pseudopipra pipra (assembly GCF_036250125.1). Taxonomy (NCBI): domain Eukaryota; kingdom Metazoa; phylum Chordata; class Aves; order Passeriformes; family Pipridae; genus Pseudopipra; species Pseudopipra pipra. The sequence continues at coordinate 21,586,536 of NC_087552.1, read as the reverse complement.
AGGTAAATATTTGGATTATCAGTGTTCAGACAGACTGGACAGTTTTGCAGATTTCCAGTGGCCAAATAAAAGTTATTTTGTCTCCTACTTAACATGAACTTAACATCTTTAATCATCAAATAAAAAGAATACATAAAAAAATAGGCCATTAAGTCTTCTACTTACATGAAACTTCTGAGTTAATGATCACCATAAAGACCTTAAAAAGTATATAAATATAATTTGTAAATATATAAAGCCTTCATAGACACAGTCAAGAAAGTTATGTGCTCCTCTTTCTCCAGTAGTACTTTTTCCATTTAATATAGAGAACAGCACTCCTTTTATTCATGGTACATTAAAACTGGATAAACTGTGATAATCACTTTGAATACTCCTAAGGCAGTGTCCTAGTTAGGACAGCTGAAGACCAGTTCATCATGGTGGGTGTAACCCAAAACTGTGTATTCTATAGCCTTCCATGCCATTTCCCAGAAACTAGACTATTGTTGTCAATAGACTATTCGCACCCTCTGCCCATAGAGCCTGACTCCTCAGGCTACAAACTAGGTGTTAAGAGGCCTGTGAGATAGGAGGATGCTCTTGTCCTCACACCTTTTGTGGAACTCCCCGCCCTGAGGGAAGCACTGAGCATTCCTGCCTGAACTGGAGGATATATAATCTTGGAGTTTTGGAACATTTTTCAACCACTCTGTGGGATCCAGAGAAAGACTGCAGCTCATCGCTCTCAACCAGACTTAGACCACCCTCAACTGGACTGCAACAGCTTTTTTTTCCCCAGCATCTCACTGCAATCACCACTATTGACCAGATTGCAACCGCTCTCCCACCAGCAGGTTCTTCCCCTCTCCCTTTACTTTGGACTCAAGCGGGGCCCAAGGAACACCACTTTGTTCATGCCCCAGGGTACTGGGTTATACATTTGGGTTTTGTGGGTTAAAACCAATTGTTTGTTTGTATGATTGTACTTACTGTATTATTTTAGTAAATTGTTATTCTGACTTATAATCTCTCCTTTGAGTTGAGTTCATTTCCCCTGCTGGTTAACTCTAAACCAGCACATTATTGGCCGCCCAACGTGGGGCAGAGAGAGAGAAGTCAGAATCACAATTTCATTTTTAAGCATTTGTCTATTTGGATATAGAAACTCCCTGATCACCATGTTGTTTGATGCATTCACATGGATGTTGTATTTGAGCCTGTTCATATTTCCACAGATGGGGTATTATTTGCCTGTTTTGATGCTCTCTTTAAGACCAGGGAGAGGGATCCAAATTGCTCTATTAGTATATTATGTTTATGTCATTCTAACATCAGAAGCAATGAGTTTCATTGTAAATGTGTATTCAGTCCTGTTTGCCTGTCCTGGTTTGGGTTGCTACCTCTGGGGCCTCATTAAAAATCGTACCCAGCCTTTTGGGGGAACAGGGGGGGATGGTTGTTTCCAGCCTCTCACCTCCTTCTTCCCCTTCAGACCTGCTACAACAGTTTTTGAAAATATTGAGTTCCCTTTTGATGTTAAGGACAGCATAATGTTATTGTTAGTGTTGCTCTGTCTGCTCTGTACTGTGTACACCATGTTTAGGGTCAGAACAGGGCCTTCTAGGGAGGTTGTTTGGACACCTGCCCTGGGAGCAGATAATGCTGAGTGGCACGGGAAGTGGGAGGACATCAGCCAGTATTTGGAGAAGTTTTCTCCTCCAATGATCTGGAAATTCACCCCTGAACAACTGCAGGATCCTGTTAGCATGATAAGACTGGTGAAGGGAAAATGCTCTGGCAGCTCCAGAGATGGCCAGCTCACAGCAACCTGCTGGGCCCTGGCCACTGCCTACCGGGCACTGCTTGACATGGTACAGCACTGTCAGGGGGAGGAGAGAAGGACCAAATCCACAGGCACCACGTCCACCCAAACCACAGCTGAGTCAGAGGGAGAAAGAAATGGATCAACTGTCACCGTGTCCACACAAACCATCGAGGAGCCAGAAGAACCACCAGAACCAATAGCAGTCGCCCCTGTCCAGAAAAGGAAATCAAAGACTAAATCAGTCCGTATAGCAAATGATGATGAAGAGGCAGGACCTTCACATCCACCGGAGGAGACAGAGCCAGAAATAATCACTCGGTCCCTATCCCTGGGTGAGCTACGTGAGCTCCGGAGAGAGTTCACACGACAGGCAAACGAGTCCATTCTGACCTGGCTGCTCCGAATCTGGGATGCCGCAGCTAACGATACAATCCTAGATGGGAGTGAAGCCAGACAGCTGGGATCCCTGTCTCGAGATGTAGTCATTGATCAGGGGATTGGAAGGAGGCAGGAAACTCTCAGCCTCTGGCGGCGACTGTTGTCCAGTGTGAGGGAGAGATACCTTTGCAAGGAGGACCTCCACGTACAGCAAGGACAGTGGAACACGATGGAACAAGGTATCCGGTGCTTAAGGGAGTTAGCTGTACTGGAGATAATCTTTTCAGAGGATGAAAGATTCCCTAAGAGTCCAGATGGTGTACAGTGCACCTCCCAGATGTGGTTAAAGTTTGCACGACTCGGGCCAGAAATGTATTCCCGCTACTTAGCAACGCTGCAATGGAGGGAGGGAGAGGACAAGGTGGGAGCATTGGTCAGTAAACTCAGGATTTATGAAGACACTGTCACCGCCCCATTACGAGCCCACGTCTCATCTGTGGAAACCAAACTGGCTGAACACGTCCGAAGCCTGGAAGAGAAAATTGAAGAGGGACACCAGAAGCTAAGAGAAGAAATTAAGGAAGGGATTTTCCATATCTCGCCAGGACAAACAAGAGTCTCTGCTATTAGGAGCCAGCGTCCCCCAGCTAAGGAGAGAAGGTACACTCCACGTGGCGATCTATGGTTTTACCTCCGTGAGCACGGAGAAGATATGAGGAAGTGGGATGGGAAACCCACCCCTTCCTTAGCAGCCCGGGTACGTGAACTGAAAAGAGGAACAAATACCATAAAGAACTCTTCAAGGGTAAACGTTGCTCCAGTCTCTCGTGGGCAAGACTCCAGACGGTACAGGAATGATGATACGTCTGATCCTCTTGAAGGGACCTCCAGGTCATACCCACAAGAAGAGCACAATGAGTACCATGACCAGGACTAGGGGTGCCCTGCCTCTAGCCAGGTAGAGGAGAGGGACAATCGAGTCTATTGGACTGTGTGGATTCGGTGGCCTGGCACATCAGAGCCACGAAGATATAAGGCCTTAGTGGACACCGGCGCACAATGTACTTTGATGCCATCAAGATACATAGGGGCAGAATCCATCTCCATTTCTGGGGTGACAGGGGGATCCCAACAGCTGACTGTACTGGAAGCTGAAGTGAGCCTGACTGGGAAGGAATGGCACAGACACCCCATCGTGACTGGCCCAGAGGCCCCGTGCATCCTTGGCATAGATTACCTGAGGAGTGGGTATTTCAAAGACCCAAAAGGACTTCGTTGGGCTTTCGGCATAGCTGCTGTGGAGACGGAGGAAATTAGACAGTTGAACACCTTGCCTGGTCTCTCAGAGGACCCCTCTGCTGTCGGACTGCTGAAGGTTGAAGAACAACTGGTACCAATAGCCACAGCAACAGTGCACCGTCGGCAATACCGCACCGACCGAGACTCTGTGACCCCTATACATAAGATGATCCGTGAACTGGAGACCCAGGGGGTGGTCAGCAAGACTCGCTCACCCTTTAATAGCCCTATATGGCCAGTGCGTAAGTCCAGCGGAGAGTGGAGGCTGACGGTGGATTACCGTGGACTCAATGAAGTCACACCACCCCTGAGTGCTGCTGTGCCGGACATGCTGGAGCTCCAGTATGAGCTGGAGTCCAAGGAAGCCAAGTGGTATGCCACCATTGACATTGCCAATGCCTTTTTCTCCATTCCTTTGGCAGCGGAGTGCAGGCCACAATTTGCTTTCACTTGGAGAGGTGTGCAGTACACCTGGAATCGACTGCCTCAGGGGTGGAAACACAGTCCCAGCATTTGCCATGGACTGATCCAGACCGCACTGGAAAAGGGTGAGGCTCCAGAGCACCTACAGTACATTGACGACATCATTGTATGGGGGAACACAGCGGGCGAAGTCTTCGAGAAAGGAGAGAAAATAATCCAGATTCTCCTAAGAGCCGGTTTTGCCATTAAACGGAGTAAGGTCAAGGGACCTGCTCAGGAAATTCAGTTCCTAGGAGTGAAGTGGCAAGATGGACGCCGTCTAATTCCAATGGAGGTGATTAACAAAATAGCAGCCATGTCCCCACCAACCAGCAAGAAGGAAACACAGGCTTTCCTAGGCGCTGTGGGCTTTTGGAGGATGCATATCCCCGAGTATAGTCAGATTGTAAGCCCTCTCTACCTTGTGACACGGAAGAAAAATGATTTCCAGTGGGGGCCCGAACAACAACAAGCCTTTGAACAAATTAAACAGGAGATTGCCCATGCGGTAGCCCTTGGGCCAGTAAGGACAGGACAGGACGTGAAGAACGTGCTCTACACCGCAGCCGGGGAGAATGGCCCTTCCTGGAGCCTCTGGCAGAAAGTGCCTGGGGAGACCCGAGGACGACCGCTGGGATTCTGGAGTCGGGGATACAAAGGATCTGAAGCCAGCTATACACCAACTGAAAAAGAGATCCTGGCTGCCTATGAAGGAGTTCGAGCTGCCTCAGAAGTAATCGGCACCGAAGCGCAGCTCCTCCTGGCACCCCGACTACCAGTGCTGGGCTGGATGTTCAAGGGAAGAGTTCCTTCCACACATCATGCTACCGATGCTACGTGGAGTAAGTGGATAGCTCTGATCACGCAGCGAACCCGGATAGGAAATCCTAATCGCCCTGGGATTCTGGAAATTATCACCAATTGGCCCGAAGGTGAGAGTTTCGGACTATCCTCTGAAGAAGAGGAGGAGAAGGTGACACGGGCTGAGGAGGCCCCACCATATGACAAGCTACCAGCAGAGGAAAGGCGATATGTGCTCTTCACGGATGGCTCCTGCCGCATTGTAGGGACAAACCGAAAATGGAAGGCAGCTGTATGGAGTCCCACACGGCGAGTTGCAGAAGCGACCGAAGGACAAGGTGGGTCAAGTCAGTTTGCAGAGCTTAAAGCCGTTCAGTTGGCTTTGGATATAGCTGAACGAGAGAAGTGGCCAAGACTCTATCTCTACACTGACTCATGGATGGTGGCCAATGCTCTGTGGGGATGGCTGGAGCGATGGAAAAAGGCCAACTGGCAACGCCAAGGGAAACCCATCTGGGCAGCGGAGATGTGGCAGGACATCGCTGGCCGGGTAGAGAAGCTGAGCGTGAAGGTCCGTCACGTAGACGCTCATGTAGGCAAGAAACGGGCTAATGAGGAGCATCGTAACAACGAGCAGGCAGACCGAGCTGCCAGGATTAAAGTGTCTCAGGTAGATCTGGATTGGCAGCACAAAGGAGAATTATTTCTGGCTCGATGGGCCCATGACGCCTCCGGTCACCAGGGGAGAGATGCAACATACAGATGGGCTCGTGACCGAGGGGTGGACTTAACCAAGGACATTGTCTCACAGGCCATCCATGACTGTGAGACATGTGCTGCCATCAAGCAGGCCAAGCGGGTGAAGCCTCTATGGTATGGTGGACGGTGGTCGAAGTACAGGTATGGGGAAGCCTGGCAAGTTGACTACATCACGCTCCCCAAAACCCGCCAAGGCAAGCACTACGTACTGACCATGGTAGAAGGAAGTACTGGATGGTTGGAGACATACCCCGTGCCTCATGCCACTGCCCGGAATACCATCCTGGGCCTTGAAAAACAAGTCCTGTGGCGACACGGCACCCCGGAGAGAATTGAGTCTGATAATGGGACCCATTTCAAGAATGGCCTCGTAAACACCTGGGCCAAAGAGCACGGCATTGAGTGGGTGTATCATATCCCCTACCATGCACCAGCTGCTGGAAAAGTTGAGCGGTGCAACGGACTGCTGAAAACCACCCTGAAGGCACTGTGTGGGGAGACTCTCAAACACTGGGAGCTGCATTTAGCAAAGGCCACCTGGTTGGTCAACACCCGAGGCTCCATCAATCGAGCTGGCCCTGCCCAATCAGAACTTTTGCGTACTGTAGATGGAGATAAAGTCCCCGTGGTACATATGAGAGGAATGTTAGGGAAGACTGTTTGGATTAGTCCCACCTCAAGCAAAGGCAAACCCATCCGAGGGATTGTTTTTGCTCAAGGACCTGGTTCCACCTTGTGGGTAATGCAAAAAGATGGGGAGACACGTTGTGTACCACAAGGGGACCTAATTTTGAGTGAGAATGGTCTGTAATGTTTCATTGTATATATATATATATATATATATGTATATAGTTTTAAAGGGATATAGTTTTTAAAGGGGGTTAATCTGGGCATGACATGGATGGCATAGAATAAGGGGTGGATAATGTCCTAGTTAGGACAGCTGAAGACCAGTTCATCATGGTGGGTGTAACCCAAAACTGTGTATTCTATAGCCTTCCATGCCATTTCCCAGAAACTAGACTATTGTTGTCAATAGACTATTCGCACCCTCTGCCCATAGAGCCTGACTCCTCAGGCTACAAACTAGGTGTTAAGAGGCCTGTGAGATAGGAGGATGCTCTTGTCCTCACACCTTTTGTGGAACTCCCCGCCCTGAGGGAAGCACTGAGCATTCCTGCCTGAACTGGAGGATATATAATCTTGGAGTTTTGGAACATTTTTCAACCACTCTGTGGGATCCAGAGAAAGACTGCAGCTCATCGCTCTCAACCAGACTTAGACCACCCTCAACTGGACTGCAACAGCTTTTTTTTCCCCAGCATCTCACTGCAATCACCACTATTGACCAGATTGCAACCGCTCTCCCACCAGCAGGTTCTTCCCCTCTCCCTTTACTTTGGACTCAAGCGGGGCCCAAGGAACACCACTTTGTTCATGCCCCAGGGTACTGGGTTATACATTTGGGTTTTGTGGGTTAAAACCAATTGTTTGTTTGTATGATTGTACTTACTGTATTATTTTAGTAAATTGTTATTCTGACTTATAATCTCTCCTTTGAGTTGAGTTCATTTCCCCTGCTGGTTAACTCTAAACCAGCACAGGCAGTCTTCAGGGTCACTGGACCTTAGACTTTGTCGGAAGACTTCTGTCTAAAAAACCAGATTTTTCTTTTGCTTTCTGTTTAACTGGACGCTTGTAAAATATTTAATATCACAAGTCACTTAAAAAGATGTAAAAATCTCTGAAACTACTCATGTTCTTGATCTGAGACATTTTATTACATTTAATAAGCAATATGATGTCACTAGTAAATCATGCCAGGAAGTTTAACAACAAAATTAAAGTAACTCTGCTTGAAAGTATCACTAGATGAATCACAACCAGTAACAAACAATAAGTAAAACTGATGGTAACAGAATTTCACCTGGTGTAGATGGAAAGCAGCCTACTCCACTAGTAGCTGGATGAATTTTAAAGTTTCATCAGACTTCTACAAGTAGTCATTAAATGAAGAAGCCATTAATTAAATCTGCAAATGATGCATTATGTGGGAAGATAGTTAAGTGCTAGACCGATGAAAAGAAAAAGTGGGACTATGTTAATAAGAATTATCAAATTGAGAATAAAAAAGTGCTACTTAGAACCTCTAAGCACCATAAAGCTAAACTTTATGCATATAAAAGGCATTAGATTTATGTTTCTATATAAATGTAAAATAGCACTAACAATGCACTGAAAGACCTAAGATTGAAAATAGAACCAATAGCTAACCACCCCCCTCCCAAATATTGAAAACTGCAAAATCTGCAAAAGCAATTCCAAAACCAGAAGTAGAGTGAAGCTTCACAGCAGACTGCTTCTTTTGTTCATAGCATGGAATATATTGACAAGTTTCCCTACAAAATATGGTTGTAGTTAACAAGCTGCCTAAGGGACAAAAGTTTAGAAAAACTTGGGCTGCTCTCCTCTAACTTCACCTCTAATGATTCAGACCAACTAACTTGTGATTACAAGTCTCTGGGGGTATCTCAAGGCCCATAGAATACAGTCAAACAAAAACAGACAGCGTAGTTTAGCCCTCAGTAGTTTAGCCCTCAAATTCCTACATTCAGCAGAAATTCATATAGTTATCATCAGTTAATCAAGCTTCAATAAAACTGTGCTGCTGCTTATGCTGCCCTACTGAATAGGATTCCACTGGTATTTCTTTATGAGAATAAAGTGAAGTATTCTGACATATGGATAGGCTCCATATATCTCTATACAATCTACAGATGTAATATCAACAAGCATGAATCAAAATTGCTGTCTTTTCCTATGGGAAATCAGTTAAGTGTTTGTTTTTGTTCTGTACAGAATACAAAATACTGGATCTAGGTAAACAAATTACTGTAACACAGAAAATGATTCTCGGTTTGTCTTTTTATAGTGGGGTTTTCATTGTAGCTTTTTTCCCCTTGTTTTAAAGCAGAAGTAAAGATTTATTTCCTTTTATTTTATGTTATGTTAGTATTGCTGTCTCTTTTATGGTGTAACCCTGATTTTATAGTGGTTTTATACATAAACATTACTATGCTGTGACTCAGGAATAGCATCCAGATCTTCACCAATCCCCCACAGTCCCTTACATAAAGTTGCATATTTTATCCAATCTTACTTGCCATTCATGCCCACCCACGAGACACATTACTCACATCCAAAGATTATAGCATTGTTATGCTGATGATACCTATTAAACATTAATGATGCAGTATCCTGGCATAAATTTAAAGTGCATTTTTAGATGTAAAAACTTGAAGATAGCATGAAATATATCAGTTTTTCTGCAAAATAAATTTTATACTGTTAGTTAAATGCTACAATTTTACCCTGTCTCTTCCAAATAATTAACCAAAAAACCACATTTATGACTATATTTTCAGCTAGTCCTGGTTACACTGTAAATCAGTTGAGAAAAATAACTGTAAATACTTTATAGGAATTAATACTTCTGTAAAGATGATAAATAAATGACTTATATACCTTCTATAGTTGAAGCTTGCTCTCCTGTTGGCACATTTGCTCATATCCTTTCACAACAGAATTAGACTTTTAGAAGACGCTGACACGTTTGCAGTACTTGTTCTTTAAAAAACAAGACAAAACACCTTTTTTGTTTTTCCTGAGACAATTTTCACAATTTCTTTAAATTTGAAAACTCTGACTTGTTCAGACATCCAGAGGACAAACCACTATAATACTTATCAATCCTCCACTACTGAGTAAAGCAAGAGAGACAGAAGACATGTAGAACAGCCCAGGCTGGTTTTGGATATTCCAAGCACTGTCAATAGGGGCACTTAGTAAGATGATTCACGTCATCGATCAGTCAGCACATCTCTCACAATTTAAACAATCTGCTGCCTTAGCAAAATGGTTTGCTTGCAGCTTGCAGGCGCCCTTTCACAAAGCAGCTCATGTTCCCCACCGTGGGATCTGTATTACACTGAAAAAGTAGAGATCCTTGAAAAAGAAACAGAAAACTATGAGGGCAACTGAAGAAAGATAAATAGGACACTGCTGCCTCCCACAGCAATTCACATTTTCTTTATCCCCAACAACTCTGTTGCAGAGGTCAAGTTTGGAGTCACTACTTGTTCTAATGAAACAAGACACTTTTTGATGGATAGTATTTCAAGCAAATGCTACACTTCTCACTAAGCTGGCTGTTACATTAAGATATGTAGAACAATAAAATATTTTTGAAATGCACAGTTAGAAATAATCTTCTTTCTCATAATAGACCTTACTTTCCTTGGGACCAAATCCTCTGCAGTTCTCCATATAATATCCTATTGAAAGCCAGAGGGCAATAATACGTAAGTGCTGGCATTAGGCTTTACAGTGCTTGCATTTTACTGAAATAGTAGTATCAGAGTAGTCAAGGAAGGTGCAGTCTGAGTTGCGCATCTTTGGAGACATTGAATCTTTCTAGACTTCCAAGAGGAAAAAAAAAAACCCCAAAAAAGCACCACAGAATGGCTTGCAAAATTGAACTTAGCAACATGACATCTTTACAAAGTAACCCAGAAACACGTCTATCTGCAATCAGAAAGTACTTAGTTAACATGCTGGTTTATTTTCCTGATAAGTTACCAAAAGAAAATAGCACATTCTGACATCAAATCCATCAGAAGAGCAAAAGATCAGTTCAATTCAGCTGATCTATCATCCATAACAGAAAACAGTAACACTCACTGATTACATGCAAATTTGAAACTTTGGAGTTGTATTTCACTTTTTCATTTAAGTCTGATTATTTAGAAGCTCAACCTTGCTATGAAATAGTAGGCTATGGCAGCCCACAGGGAAAATGAGACACATTACATACCAAGAATGATGAATTTGGGAACATCACACAGCTCATGGGGTAGGTTGCTGTCCAGCTGGCCCATATTCTGTGATGCATTAATCAGAATCGAATCAACTACAGTAGAAGTTAATCCTATCATAACATGGTAAAGCAGAACATGCTACATTATGGTTCCATGTCATGCTCCCATACACCTTCAGTAAAATAATACCACACACAAAAATGCAACTCTTTTATACACCATTATAGAATCCTCCACACTTGTAGATGTGATTCATGCTAAATCAAGCGATGGGTGTAACAGATGTCAAGGGAACTTTCAGGGGAATAATGCTAAAGTTCTTACAGGAGAAGAATGTGCGGGTTTTTCTTTTGCTTTGCTATGAAACAGCTTATTCAGTAATCAAAAGTTTCAAAATTAAGCATCGAAACCCACATAGGCAATAATCTTAGTCAGAGTAAATTCTATTTTTAGAAACCTTCTCTCATTTTTTTTCTGATAGCAGATGAATTCTCTTAGAAATTAGTAATAAATTGATCTAATCTCGGCACGATGGAATGTACTTTCAGATTAAAATACTCTAGATTTATTAGAAAATAAATATTTTACCTTGGAGGCAGAAAATAACTAACCATTTTGCAAAGTATTCAAGATGTAACCCCTGTCCCCTCCAAAAAAATAACCAAACAGCAGAAAAATCATTTCCCAAAACCTTATTAGGTTAAAGCATGTGAATCTCTGAAAAATATTCCAGTTTGTTCCAGAAGGAACAAAAAGAATAATCTTAATCTTTCTATTCCCGGATTGTTGAAACTACTTTTTCAGAATTCAGAGTTTATTTGGTTTTGTTCTGAGGAAAGTTCCAATTTGTTCAAGCAACCTGGCACAGGAACAGCCATATTAATTAATTTCTATAATAAATATATCACTTAGAAAATTCAGTAATTCTCTCTTCTCACAGTATGGGTATTTAGAGACAATCTTAGCAGACAGTGGTGGAAGTATTGGACACAGTCCCATGCCATACACTAAACAGCAGACCAGTTTCTGAGACCATACATTTCATGGTTTAATAGCAGCATACAAACTGAAGAGCATTTAAACTATGCCAATTTATGATCCACTACGAATCTCACTGTATTGCTTTTTCAAGCTAGGTAAAGACAGATAAGGGTTTTAAAATTGCCTATTTAAACTGTTCATAACAAGCTGATTAGCTAATGGCTTTTGCATTACGAACACTCATTTTTACTTTGAAATGTTGACACAAAGCCATCACACTTGTTACCTCTACTACACTGATAGTATTGCAGTATGGCAAATTTAAATATTTTATGCAAATATTAACAAAAAAGGCTGGTATCTTTTCCTAATAAAGACTAATTCTTGACATTCAGGGAATTCAAAGAATTTCAATAAAAGGCAAATAAGGAAACCAAGGTAGAGAAAGGAAAAATGACCACAGTGAGATCCTACAGAACATCAGTGGAAGCATGAGGTCAGAAAACAGGTTTTCTGGTCATTAAATTCAAGATTCTCAGTGCTAAATCATGCTGTGGTGGAAGATAGGTAAAGCAGAAATTCCAGAGCAATCCTTAAAACGCTAAGTGACATTACAGTTACATATACAAAATAACATAACAATAAAAAAAGCAGAAATACCAATAATAATATATACTCAGTTCATCTCTCCCTTTAGAGGAGTAAAATATATTACAGCATTTTATCTTCAACAAATACCTAATTAACAAGTAGAATTACTACTGCAATTTTTTCAAATGCTATGAATTGATTTGAGTGGTAAATCTGCACAAATGGTAAAATGGAAATTTTGTAGGTGCTTTGATAATAGCACCTACAACCCAAGTGTGGACTATTTATGTTTGTATATGCTAATTCAGACTTCTGTATCATTTTGAGATGAGGAGAAATACTCTTGATACGACTGAATTTCAACTGCAGCATCCAATGAAAGTTTTTCCTTGTTCTGATACTTTACCTTCCTTATTTATTCTTCCTTAGCACAAACAATATTGTGCATGCATTTTTTTTCTTTGGCTGGTGGGGTGTAAATGTTGTATTTTTTAAGCACTCCACTTTTCATTGTGGTGTGCAAATGTTTGCATTTCTCAGAAGGAATTGTCATGTCATTATCCCATACCTTCAACAACTGCCCATAACAGAAAAGGACTTAATTCTCTAAGGTATATACAAATAGATTACATCATCAAGAACGTGGGCTGTCAAGAGCTAGTGTGTCACTAGTTGCAACCCTCAGTGATACTTGACATTTGCAGCATGGCCCTCTAGGACCATGCTTGCAGCATTCCCTCTCAAGGAAGGTCTGTAACTAGCATGAGACGTTCTCTGAGGACCCAGTATACCAGGGTGTTTCTCCAGTGCTGCCACATATGAGAGTATTCTGCTTTTGACAATCCACCAGAAAAAAAACCTATGACTCCAGGGTTCCTGTGACTCCTTGGCACCCTGGCTCTTGACCCTGCCCATGGAGCACCTCTATGTGCTACCACTGACAGTCACAGTCCACAGACTACGGGCAAATCTGAGCATCAGCTTGCTTCAGCCTCAGTTCTCCCTCTCACAACTCAAGGTACAAGGTGGAGTATTTCACCATAACTAACCTGCTGCTGCAGGGGAAGCTGCACTGAAAGAGAAGTCAGTGGGTTCTTACATCCCTCCACCCATTTATGCCAACTCTAAAGATCAGGATGCTGCAGGACAAGATGGTGCAGATGGGCCGCCCTCACCGTGTCAGCTGACTCACACGGTGGCTCCACAGTCACTATATTCAATGCTACACAGACAGCAGAAACCACTTCAAACATCTTGCTGTTGGAGTGCTGTATGTAGTGTAGAACTACATCACTACTTGTTACTGCTTCTCTTCCACTCCTTCCCCCAGCCTAAAAGAAAAACATTAAATTCATCCCGCAAGATCTAGCAACAGTTGACTTAGCATCTGTCAAAAAGAGAAAGAAATCAACATTTGGAGCTAATATACTATGTAAACATCTTCTTATTCCTATACTCTGGGGGTTGCAGGATGCTAAATTAAGGGTAGAGCACAAAGAGGCTTCAGTTGAGTTTGGGGAATATATTTAAGGATGGGTGCTTCTGAAAACATCATGATGAATTTGTCTAAATGAAATATTGATGAACAGATATTTATCTCTCACCAGCCTTACATTACCAGCATTGAGTTTTCCTAGCAAACATAAAACTACATCTTTAAGGCTTCCCTTTCAATAGCTTCAGGGTTTCAGAACTATGGTACATATGGTAACTGAACTACTTTTAATGACCCAATTGAAAATACAGTTAACAAAATTAGTACTTTAATTGTCATTTATCCAAAAAAGCAAGGCTATCAACTTACTGCACTATGTGGAAGTTTGAGATTGATTACTCAGGATTTAAAACATTACAAAGGCTGCCAAGAATCTATACCTACCCAGGTACAAACCTAAGCACGTGCATACTCTTGATATAGCTTGAACTCCAGCTATTTCCACCGTATTTAAAATTTAAACTGCTTTCGATTTATCCCTGTGAATTCTCAAGTCAAAGTCACATCTCTTCGTATCCGTTGTTTAAAACCCCATTGGATCAACAAAGTATCAGGTTAAGTTTGAGTTCACCTCTTTACACCAGCGAGATGTTACTCTTCCAGAGCACAAAAAGTCAGTCAAAGTTTGGACTCCACAGTCTCGTCCTGCAGCCCTACCCATTCCAACGCAAGTAGCAGCGATTGCATCACAGATCACTGTTGTGGTGAGCTCTCCAAGACAAGGCACTACTCAAACACCTAAAAATCACTATCCATTGTGGGGAAAAAAGGAAAAGCCATGCAATGTTGTCCCTAGGCCCTCTGCTTTCATGGAGACCTGAAGTGGTACACCAGCCAGCTGCTGCCTACAGCACTGGTATTGTTGGGCCTCCTGCTGCTCCTTTCTTAAAAACACTGGCATGTCTCACACCCCAGGGAGGCAGGTCAGGAGCTCAGTCAGTAGCACCTAACCTGACAGAGAAGTGAATACCTTCCTGAACTGCCTCACCGGTGGTTTGGGGAGAGCTGCTGCAAATTCAGTGGCAAACTGCCACTAACAGCTTTAGCTAGAGTGAATCACACTTCAGGAAGGAGTCAGGCTTCCCTGTAATGACCTACTCTTCTCAATTTCATGATATGCCCTTTAAACTGCCAGCACTGGCATTAGAGAGCCCTCAAATTGAGACAGCCAGTAGAAAATTGTTCACTTTTTGCAGAGTCAAGATGTAGGTTCATAATATGAGTGAGCAGCTCAGCACGACTGAAAGGGGCAGCAGGAAGACAGAAGTCTGCTCTGCGATCGAACTTAATCCCAGGGTGATCCTTCTCAGGTGACCTCAGATTCGTATCACTGAAGGCTGCTTTGCTAAAAAGTATTTTTTGCTTTGCAGGTTCCTATTAATAAAGAATTATTGACATTTTTCTCCTTCCCACTTAGCTTTAATTAACTGTCTCAGCTTTACCATTGTTTATATGCAGTACTGAAGCTGCAAAATGATTGATGCAGAAAGAGTTTCTGCAGAAATTCTAAGCTTAGAGATCCATATCAAACAGTCTCTAATATGGTTTTCCTTACAGAACTCAGATTCCAGAAAATTCTCCGAACAAGAGATGGTTTCTTGCCTTTTGCTCGTCTCCTTCTACTTACTTTGGACTTTCACAAACTATTAATTTCAGATCTTGCAATGCAATCCCCAAAAAACAGCAGCAATCTCAGAAGGCCTTACCAGCACCAAACTGATAGGAAGGATTATTTTGGGTGTCTTGCTGATAAATTTCTGATTCACTTGAGTGTATATACATATATACAAACTGTAGCAATCCAAGTTCTGGTGGTAATTCAAGATCTCTCCCTGCAAATAACCGGTATTGCCACTGTAATCACTCAGCTTTCTTAAGGCATTGAAAAAGATGAAACATTTAAATGTGGCATTTAAGTAATTATGACAGCCTAAGTGAACACCTCAAATGAGGATAAATGTGGAGACTGAAATTGCCTTAGCAGTGATTACTTCCAGCTCTTGCAAGTCCCTGGCAAACATTATTAAATAAATTACTATTGGATCACAACTTGTGGACAGCCCTTGAAGTTCAAAAGTGACATTATTTTAAGAACAACAATGCATAAAATTACACAGTTTAAGGTTTGAAAATAACTGTGAAACGGGGACATACCAAATAACTGTAATTTATCTCATTAATACCCAATGAAGGGAAGGTTGTTTGATTTATAACGTGTTTTGATTTTGAAGACTTTTGTCCAAGAAATCTTCAAACAAAATAGACAAAAATACACGAATTTTAGAGTAACAATTACTAGTACTTTAAAATCAAATTTACACTTGCAAATAAGATCCACCTCTTTTAAAGCTAACACTTTGAATAAGTGGTACACATTATGTCAGGTAGGCAACTGTACAGACAGCTGCAGAAACTTCAGTGACATAGCACTGTCACAACTTGTGAATTTGGATCAACATGTTTTTTGTGGATCTAGTGAACTAATAATGAAGTTAAGAGCTTGATTTCAGAACTTAAAATTAGGGAAGAAGCAGTATACAGAAGACTACAAAGATGCAACTAACAATGAAAACTCACAAGAAGAGGATTGGGTTCAACTTTTCCAAAATAAATGAAAACAAGCATTTGATAAAACATTTAAAAGAACTTTCTACTTCAGTACTAATAATGCTTTGTTGTTGCATACAGAATCTTTGCCTTTTTCAGGCCCCCAAAAATGCATTAGATCACAATTTTTTAAAGAAATAAGGTGCGTACAAACATGTGATAGTGTATCAAAAGTCAGAGACTGATCAAGAACTGTTAAAAAAAATCAGACCTTGAAATATCAGATAAGTCTCATTAAGTAAAACAGCTTTTGCTGTTCCCCATTCATCCCCCCTCAAATAATGATTATATTTGTTGAATGTGTAAAGATGAAAGCATCTCAAAAGCTTTTCCTACAGACCTTTTTCAAATAATTAATAAATAAACAAAAGCATATATATGTAAATAGTTACAACAGTCATGAAAAACCTACAAATCTGTTCATTAAAACTGATGTCCACTTTCGATTCAGGAGACTGTGTACAACACATTACAATGTAAAAAAATGGCCATTTTTAAAATACTACCGGGCGTAATTACAAGCCCTAAAGGTCAACTTCATAGACTGACTGACAGACAGAAAAATGGTCCAAGGAAAAACAACACCGGATAATCTAACAGAAGTTGTCACTAGTTCATATGAATAACCTCTAAGTTAGGTTTACGGAGCTATTTTAGTGAGTTTTTATAAATGTAACTCTTCGTCAGTCTGGACTGCAGCTTTCTACATACTGAATACAGATAATTTACCCACCACCACATCATGGAATTATGGGGCCAGAGAAAAAAAGATGTTACGTCACTGACCTGCATTATGTCCACCTTATGAAGCCCAATGTTTACACTGCAGCAAGGTCAAGATCTGTGCTCTGGAATCCTCTATTTATTTAAATTAGAAACTCACACTAGTAGTGTAGAAAATATATTTATTATAATAATATAATATGTCATAATGATAATTTTTAAAATGTCTGAGGTCAAATGTATTTGCAAGTCTTCACCAATCGTGATTGGTTCAGGTTTTTTACTTACTTATTTAATAGTAGCCATATCCAATAAATAAAACAACAAATATTTCACTAATCAGCACATAATCACCGATTACTGTCAATGGCTATGATTTTATGAGATGGTTGAAGAGTAGGTATGTCTTACCTATCGTTAGTAAATGTTTATAAATTAACATTTTTCAACTTGTAGCATATAAAAAAAAGTTTAAATTATTTGAAAGCAGTGAAAAGATTTAAATATAAGATAATGATTGGCTTTCAGCTATGGGTTTTACTTTAATTTAGAAAGAGGTAGTTTGCAATTGACGACTGTAAAAATAAGATCTGCTAAATTTTATTTTTAGCTTATCATGATTGAAAATTAATACTTTGCTTAAACTACCACATTGCACAAATTACCCATTCCATCACAATGTGCATATGCACTTTTAATCTTCCTCTGAAAACAGAACCAGGAATTAAGGCCTCCAAGAAATTTTCTTCTCTTTCAGAATTTTAGATTCTCTAGATCTCAAAATCTTGTATGTAGGAACAGACAAAAAGTGTACATATAAAAAAAAGTCCAAAGGTATTTATTATTACTGTTAGCACAAGAAATTTGTTATATTACATGTGGACACATGCATTTTATTATACCATGATCAAGTTTCTTACTACATAAGGGTTTAGCTTTCCAAGAATAAAAACAAGGTATTCATCAAAATAGTAAAAGGAAAAAATAATTTCAGAATTTCCCTTCCTTTGATGTGCAGGTAAATTCCATCAAATCAATAGCAATTGTTAAATAAAATCCCACTACCTAGTTTAATTCATCAGAAGTTGAACCTAGATTCAAAATCAGGTATAAGACGTATACTTTTGACGTGTGCCAAAAGTGGTATTTTTTTTCCTCTGTTCGCAGAGCATTAAGTGGAGTAACGAGAAAACAAAACTGTTTGCAAATGTAAATACAATGAAGCAGTCGTTAATTAGCACATGCAAATATAAGTTCAGAAAATTGCTTATTATCTACAATGTTCAAAATGTTAAAGTCTATTTATACAAATTTACAGATTATATTTTGTGTAATTAGGTGTAAATTTTAAGGATATGCATTAATCATAATTTTTTGCAAATAGGATTAATTAGAGTTTGTAACAGCATGTGCGAGTGAAGACTAACCATGAATCATACTTGCTCAAGTAACAGACTAAATTAAGTCAGCATCACTTTTTAAAAAAATATTTTTTAAACAAAGGGAACTATATACTTCAGTATCATTTCAGAAACTCTCATAGTAAAATAAAATATATAAAGGAACTGATCATGCCCATTCAAAAGGCACCACAATGCATGTTGTTTATGATGAACCAGAATTCCCTCGTGGAGTGCTCTCGATTTGCACAGATCATGATCCCAGAGTTCAATGTGCTAGAACAGGTGACAGCTGAGACAAGGTGACAGAATATTTACTTCTCTCTGCCTCAGAAGTGATAAACAGCTGAATACTCACATTGTGTCCCTCCAAATAACTCACAGTTTCATTACAAAATGAGATCTGATCAGAACCTAACTGAATAAGCTACAAAAGTCGTACAAAGTCCAACAGAGGCAGAACACTGCTTTCTGATAAAAGAGCATCACAGCAGACTTTATGTATATATACTGTACTATACTTAAAATTCTAACATTTTCATCAAGCAGCTTGCAGGTAGAAAAATTCAGATTCATTTTGCAAAGATAATAAGATTTTCTAAATTGCAAATGGGCAGTCTCCCCTGCTCTCTCCAGCCTGCAAGAAGTAATGGTAAGAATAAAAAGAAATACTACCTGTCTACCTCACCCCAAAGTTTTTGGACAGAGACTAATATAGAATTCAGCTTTTAAACTCCATGGAAGAGGAGCAAGTTATAACTTTTTAAATAATTTTTTAATTTGGAGAGCTAAACAAAGGAAGCAACAACCAATTGCTGTCCCCCTTTTCCTTACAATTTGTAAATAGCTTTTACTTCAGTCTTGACATATGTGTTCACAGGAACTGTACAAAAAAAATCATTCTATTTGTGCCACACAAATAAATAAGATATTCAATTCTATATCCCATTATAAAAAAAAAAAATAAAAAAAGGTGATTCCCATCTCTGACACCCTTCACAGCAGCTTTTTTGACCCTTTTATAGGCAAAGCAGATTAGCAGATTTCTATTGTAGCAAGGGTGAAACCTCTTCCAGGCAAATACAGTGAAAAGTCCTCACTTCTAGGACACAACAATTAATACGCATTAGTACAAGATGAAGTTTTTGGCATCTTTCACCTTTCATGTACAAAAGGTTCACACAGGAAAACCTCTATTGTGGTAACTGAGAATACAAGGATGGAAAATGAAAAAGAGTTCTATTAAAAAGAAAAAAAAAAAAAAGGCAACACCAAACCCCCTCCTCCAAACTTAAAAATAATTATTTTTTTCTACAAAACCTACCAGCTCCTCCTATTTGCATAAAAAGTTGTGCCTGGGTCATTTATACTACAAAAATATCTAAAATTCCAACAGTTACCTTGATCCAAATCCAGAAACTACATTTAGGTTTTTGGATGATGTTCACTGCAGCTGGTAATTAAAAACAGCTTTCTATCTGGACTGATGTGCTACCAAATTCAGTATACTGAATAATAACTTCCTAATAACTTCCATGTGTCTGCAAAATTTTCAGTGAAGATTTGACCTCGTTCACCAAAAAGATGCTGTTTAAGATGGTAGTTTACATTTTTCTAAAAGAAGGCCCTGAAGCTTAAATATTCATCAGCACAACCTTAGAGCTGCTAAAACTAACTGTTTTTCTGAAACAGCAAACTACAGTAAGATGTTAAGTTACTGAAGTTAATATTTATTGCAGCAAGCAACTTAACCCCTTTGAAAATGTAATGTTATTAAAACAGACCAAAAAAAAGCTCTTTGGATATCTTACATTATATTGGCCTTAGAGATCCTTTGATACTGCATGCTGTGATTTGGGTTTTGTTCCCATTTATGGCTAGTAATGAAACGGTAGTCCTTGTGTAGGGAGTATAATCTGGTATACTCATAAACTGGTTGGCCAACTTTGCCTAACCTAAGGCCTCATAAATAATTCAGACAATAGAAAGAAAAGTTTTCATGGCAATTAGTCAACATGTAAAAGCCAGAGTTGCCACTGGTCAATTCCTACCTTGGCAAATGTAGCTTCCTTGAAATTAAGAGGGTGTCAACATCAGTACATTGCTTCTTATAATCACGTGTCATTCAACCAATTACTTTGCAAATGTCACACTGAATTCAAAGCAGTTACACTGGGGAGGGGTTTTGCGTATCATGGTATTTGTAGTGCTTGTGTGCCACTTTTTACAAGGAAATATAGCATCTAGTTGGTGACTAAATGAAGCACACTAAAGAACAGATTCCCTTGTAGCTTTTTTTTTACCAATTCAGGAAATCTGAACTGCCCTGTGGATTAAATACCCTCTCTCCCAAAACTTTTCACATCCCTACAGAGCTCTGCAAAATAATTTTAAAGGAACATCTTAAAAGATACCTTATGTGTAGGTTTTCTTGGTTATTTTAATTTTGACTAAAGTTACGCAAAATAATACAAATTAGTGGAAAAGAAGGTGGTATAAGTAGGCAAAAGACCTCCTGCAATTTCTAGGGTCACTGCAATTCCATGACAGCTGTATCAAAACCAAGGTTAACTGGCAAAGGTTTCCCCCATAGCACAAGGACCAAAGCAACACTCATTTACATACAGAAACCTCTGTTGCAAAGACTATGATTAAAGAGCAGGGACTGTCATGTGGATCCTCTAGTTGTCAACTACAGCCAAAACTGTTGCCATAGGTGTTGACTCTGGAGTCAGATATTGGCCTCTGAAGACAAAGTAGGTGAAAATGACAGCAAACAGTAATGGGAAAGTGTAAGAACATCTAAATACCATCATCGTTATTTCTGAAGCGCCAGCGGGCCAGCTGAACCTTACTTGCATCAGTAACACGAATGTGCTAATTCAACATGTGTTCAGGAAATCCACAGCTGGTGCAGTAACTCAACATTAACCAGGAGCCCAGAGAACACACTTTTGAAGGAAAGAAAAAAGAAGCCTAAGGATTTTGTGACAATCCTTGATGTAACTTATTTTCTTAACATGGGCATATAACCTATTCTGTAGTAGCTGACAGAGATGCTGAGTAAGGCAAAAAATATTAGTAAAAAATATGCAATAACTTTTTTCCAATTGGAAATTTTATTCTACACTCAAAAGATTTCCCTCTTAACCTCACTGGTACCTCCATATAAACTTACACTTCAAGTTATTGGTTCTGCACTATCAATATGATTACAAAGAAAATAATAAAGACATATTTGAAAGAAAGATTTCAGGTAAGAATAAGAACTGCAGATGGGGAAGATGACTTCCCAAATGAGCACAGAAGTAGCATGGAAACTGAAGTGCTGACAAAGAAAAAGTCTGGGAACTAATGAAAAAGGGGGAAAAAAGAAGAAATACAGTAAGGAATAGAAACTAGAGAATTACAGAATTGTAATGGGTCAATGAGGCAAGTTTGCAAGAATAAGAAGTGAAAGCACTGGAAGTTTCCAGAGAACATTTCAAAGAAAGATACAACAAACATACAAAAAAAAAAAAAAAAGTGAACGTGTCATTAACTATATTGTAGAGTCTTTATCTCTGATCCCCATCCCAGTGCCTCCCCTGCTTGCGCCCTCCAAAAGAAAATAGTTTCCTGTAGGCAGCAGAACTTTTTCAGAAATAATGCATTTGTTAACCTGTGAGAACTGACCTAAACTTCAGTCTTGGGAGAGATGTAGGAGTGGAAAAATGTCATGCACTGTGCGAGGTTTCCCTGCTCTTTATTTGAAACATCAACTCTTACTCACACACACGGAGCGGAACAAATTTATCCAACCAGGGGTTACAGAATAACATTCCACATTACTGTTGGGGTTATATTTAATGAGTTTTGGCAGTCCTTTTAGCAAAAAAGGGAAAGAAAATACTATATGCAAAAGAAAACTGAAAACGCTAAGAAAATGTGCAGAAGAGATTTTGAATGACTCACCCTAATGCCTCAGATAGTTCAATATAATGTTCTGGCATCCCAAATTGAACGTGGAAGTTGAGTCAGGCTGTTCGCATTTCCTTGTCCTTCAATCAAAACAGAGCTTCCTCTGGCTACAGATATTGAGCGGTACACTGGAAATATTTCTGTAGAAGTTTTCTTAGTCTGATGGCTAAGAAAATCTGTAGCAGCATCAGGCCTTCCCTGGGCAAGAATTATCTAGAAAATAGAGTAGCTCTTTAACATGGCCTTTAAAAGGTTTTCTATGAAAAGGAGGTGAAATCTTGCCATGCAAAATCTTGAGTGGGTGTGCTTTGCCAGGTGCATTTAATAAGATTTTTATTTGGTCCCACAATAATCTACTCAAATTAATACAAGAAGATGAATATTTTACGAACACATGGCCTTAAGTCTTTGAACATGTTTTTTATGCTTATGCAGAAATACTGGTACTAATCATAGATTAACTAAATTTATCAGAAGTAAAGCAGCTCATTGCATTCACTATTTACAACCAAATGACAAGAAGAGCAATAGTTGGAACAACGCAGGACAGAAACAAAGCTGAAGTAAGTGTCTTGGATAGAAGAGAAGCTGCTGAATGTTGTCAAAATATTAAAGTCACCTTTTTTTACTATAACATTAAGTAACTCACCTAGAGTTTTAAAAAGCTTCAAAAATTTTACAGGTATTGTGCAACAACAAGAACTATGAGGTCTGTTCTGAAGTACAAGCTAGCAATATGAAAGGGGAATATCACATCAGTGCTCTCTTCACATCCTCCAATTTACCGCCCTAGGATCTTCCACAAACACATGATATGATAAACATACAGAAATTATTCTGTGTTTAGCCAGAACAGTAGCCTGACCTACTGAAAATTCAATACATTATGAGCACTAGTGCAAAGTAAGTCTTCTGGCAGTATAAAAAGTTTTCTGTAGATGCCAAAAAGAATTTAAAGGTGTTTTAATTAAATTGTACCTCTGCACGATCAGCTGAAAATAGTTGCACTTTATGCAGTCCAAGTTGACAGCATACAGTACAGTTTTCTCAATATACCTTCCAGAATATGTTACAAATAGTTCAAGAAAATCAAATGGTGAGTAAAAAAATTTTACAGGAATTTTTTTCTTGATACAAGATGGAGTAAACCAATATAATTTTATAAACACTTAAAAAGATAACTAAAATTACCTTAACATCCACAGAATTGAAAATAACATTATTTTCTCTTCTTAGATTTTGAATATAGCAGTTAGCATTCAGAACTACAGGACAAATATGACTTCCTAGTCCTTGAGAATTATTCTGTATGGGTAGTTTTGCCTAAGATGTAATTGTTTTCTCTTTCCTTCTGCCTCAAAGTAGGAAAAAGCCTAAGACAAAACAGAAGTTAAAAGAAAAACTGTGACTTTCCGGTTTTTGGTATTGTTGAAGTTTTAGAAGCAAATGTGATAAAAATTATGTTTTATAGAAAAGATAGAAAGGAGAAGATGAGCCAAATGGGACTATAATGTGGAGAGAGAATAAAAACAATACAGCGAGATAAAAGGAAATGAGCAAAGGAGCAACAGCAGGGGAAAATAATGAGCCAGAACAAAAGCTCCACCACTAACAGAGTTTGCAAATATTTCCAACAGAAAGAGAAATCTGCAGACACGGAAACCAGAGAAAGGAAACCAGAAAAATATAGTGTTTAGGAATAGAGTCAGCCAACTAATTTTTTACCTTCCTGCTTAAGGACGTATAAAAATCTCTTAGATTCAAGCATTTGTCACCTTCTTTTATCAATATATGCCCCATATATATCAATATATGCCCCAATATCCACCTTATCTGCTTGTTCAATAAAGACAGAACTATAGATAGTGAACTATATAGATACATTTTTTTCAGTTAACTACTGAGAATCACCTATTAAAAATCACAAACCTTGAATACTAGTTTTATGACCACTATATATGATAAGAAGTACATCAATTAAAGTAATATCATAAACAAGAATAATCAGACTAAATGTAAATGAGAATACATTCCTTTAGGGATGTTCTCAAGATAAGAGATTCTCAAAGGTAATAAACTCATAAAAAATAGGACTATCAGCAATTATCAGTCTTCAGGTTGATGAAAATCCCCAATCTCATTTGGTAAACAGGCCAGTTTACTATTACTGCCCCTTTATACTTTCGTTTGCTTGTTTTTGGGTTTTTTAATTGTTTGGTTTTAGTCTTGTGGGGTTTTCTTGGGTTTTGGGGTTTTTTTGTTTTGCTTTTTCTCTACTACTGGCCAATCTTGGGAAAGAGCACTGAGCTATAAGGAACTTCACAAGACATACCAACTGGTCTCTAAGGATATTTGTTGCAAAGGAAAATATTAAAAAGTAAGGAAAATCCAGGATGAATGTTGGCAGACTGACAAATTCATAACAGGTTTTATTATCCTCTTTGTTTTGTTTTTGTTTCCTCTTTCACGCTACTTGTCCATGTTATTTCATCAGTCAGATCACTCAATTTGCATCTTGGAGTTCCAGAAGAAGGCAATTTTGAAAGGTTTTACTGTTTAAGTTACTATTGAGTTCATATATGTACTGTTTTTAAAAGATTTGAAAATTAACTTCTGTAGCAACAGAAGAGCAGGTATAAGCAATGCATGCAAACACGTTTTATTCAACTTTTTAAAAGAGACTATTTTTCTGTTGCCAAGCAGTTTATTCCCATATATTAAATAGCCAGTGTTTGACAGATGCTTGTGAAATGGCTACCACAGAATTTGTGGTTCAAATTTGGGAGGCAAACTCTGCCTGCTGCTCAACTCCTACGTGATTGACATCAAGCTTGCACACTCTCAAGTGTTGTACAGATTCAACAAGAATTGTGATGAAGTATCACCACATATACACTAATAAAAATGTGGTAGATCACTAGGTCAAAGATTTTTCCAAAATAGTAATATAAAATGCAACACTAATCCACTCCATGTTTTTGTGTAATTCATGAAGACTAACTGTTCTAAGAACACAGTTAAATAGAATGATACTATTTGTAATTTTTTCTGTTCTTTTTCTGAGGCTTGGACCACCTGAATGACACACTCAACACAATGCCCAGCTCCTGTAGGGAAAAACAAATGCAAGTTGATGGATGAATTCACTACAGTCATCACCAACACCACCAATCGCAGTGTATCCAGGTATTTTGGAACAAAAGTTATGCTGTTTCACTAGTTTCTGAATTTGCTATGGAGCTAAACTCACACATCTAATCAACCATTTTACAATACTCACATATTAACAGATTTGTAACTCCATGGAAGCATTTTCCTAACATAAAGAAAACCAATTATAAGATTATTAACGTTCATCCCATTCAGGTCAGCTGCGGGGTTATGCTTTGCTTTTGTTGCTTTTGCAATGAGTTTATGCGGCAAGGTGTTGGCAAAAGGAGGGCTGCAGGGTGCCCTCTGTGAGAAAAGATCATGGGCTGCCCTGTGCCAGACATAAATGCTTCCAGGCAGTTCCACAATGGACCCGCACAAATGACACAGCGAGCATCTGTAAAGCTGGTGGCACCTCTGTGAAAACATTTAAGAAAGGGTAAAACACCAGGGAGCAGAGGAGTAAAGGAAAAAAAAAGGTGAGAAAAAGCTCTGTGAACATCAAAGTCAGCGGAGAAGGGAGAGAAGGTGCTTCAGGCACTGGAGAAGAGATCCACTGTGGCCTGCGGAGAGCACTGCACTGGAGCAGATGGATATGAAGAAACTGCAGCCCATGGAGAGCCCACACTGGAGTGTCTCCCGAAGCAAAGTCAAGACCCTCAGTTCCAGATCCCAACTGAAAACCAGGAAAGAACAAATGACACAACCTCTTAGCCGCGCTCAGGTTCATTGGGAAGCTCTCATAATTTCCAGAGTCCCATAAGTAACATTACCTGAGGCTTCAGCTCATATTATATTTAGCTTTGCAATTCAGAGAGCTTCTCACATAGAAAAAAATGGGCTCACTTCTGTCCAGTTATCAAAATGATTAAAAATCCCTGGGTTTATTTTGCTCTACATATATATGAACAAGCTTTTGGCAAGCAACTAGCCTGTTAGCTATTGTTCTCTAATAAGCAACTTCCAGTGTCAGGAGGGGACAGTTCCACAAGCCTTTAAAAAAAAAAAAACAAACTTGTGAGAGTAGGAGTATAAGTAGACACATGAAAATGCCTGAAAAGCCAACTATTCATCATTAGTCTCAGGACTTTTAATCATGTTATGCTATTACTTGAGTTTTCTCAGAGTACCCGGATGCTTGCAAAACATACAGAATCTCAGAAGTTGACTTCATTGAGCCAGACTGAATCATTGAATTGGTCCATTTGCAAACTTTCGCTCAAGCCAGTGAAACTTCTCTTTCTTCATGTGGTCTTTATTTCTGAAAAAGCTGAAATTTGGCAATTTCTTAGGGGTTATCTTCGCAGAATTAATTCATAACCTGACAAGACTCTAGTAGTAGATTTGTCTCCACATTAATCTTTTTTCCCTTATCATTTAACAGACTGGAAGATGAAATACAGATGTACACACATACACAAAGAGATATTCACATGGACACTTTCTAATACTTGCACATTGGAAAGCTCACATCTTTGATGTGTGCACTTAAAATTGTTTCATATCTTTAAGATATGAAGGTCCTACTGCCTTTATCATCTGCTCCTCTGTTGCAGTTGTGCATTCCTCATTCGTTGCTCAAAATGTAATATGTCAGTGCAGGTGTTGGCATTTCTCTATTATATAGTATGGATGCACCATTACACAATACAGATCAAGCCCCTCTACTTTAGTATCAAATACAAAGGTACCACTTAATTTTATCATTAAAGTTATCATTAACAGCACCACCAAGCTTTTCCTATGTTTTTAGAGGAATAAAAATCTCCCTGAAAGTAATGAAGCTAGTACTGAATATAAAGTTGTAATATGGTATCTAATTCGGGCACTTTCATCTTCAGCATGATTTAATACACGCACACACAAAAATATATCTCTGTAAGTTTTTTTGCAATGCATTTGCTAGTAATCAAACAGAACTTTTTTTTTCTTTTATTGCTGCTATATCCAGTAGATTCATTTTAAATTTAATGCCTTTTTGTACACTACAAAAGAAACATATTACTATTCCCCAAATATCATTTATAATCCTTTCCCTTCATGTTCCTTCTTGCTGTTTTATCATTAATGTTAATATTCTGTTGACTCTTAAAAAGTAGAAGCTTCCATTACTAAAAATGAATAAATGAATACTAAAAGAGCACTGTATTAAAATGAAGGACGAGTACACAGCCTGGATATACTTCTCACTGCATTTCTATTGAGAAAATACTAGTAATAGGTTAGAGATAGAAGTGGCATATGTTGGTTTTGTCCTCCTAACTTTTAACACTCACATAAAAGTCTAAAGCATCTTGAACAGTTTAAACTATTATCTAAGTGACCAAATACTGTAAATAAACCTAAAAACTAGTGGTCAACACTGGGTAAACTCAGCTCCAGAAGTAAGCCATTGATGTCCTATCTACTCAAGAAAAACAAAATTTCCAGCTCTTTCACCTATGCCCGCTATGCACACAGCATCTATGTCCACGAACAACCTCGATGATTACGTTACAAATTATTTTTAACACCTTTTGTAAACATTGTAAGCTACAGGAATTCTTTATTGGCCCAAATGCTTACTGAAGTACAGCAGAATACTTCAGTATTCACACTGTTCTGTGTTTTCATATGGAAATTGCTTCAGAAGATCAAATTAAATGAAAAAGGCAAACAAAAAAAAACACTGACTGAAAAAAAAAAACTCCCTTCAATTCAAGCAGAATGTAACCTTTCTGCCTCTCTATCCTACCCCAGGCTTTTTGAGACTCGTCTTCCTTTCTGAGTGCTTATAATCTGACTCCTCTTAAAATCACTCATGTTCCTTCTCAGCCTCTCCAACATTTACCACAGAATATTTGCTCTAGCTGTAACATTTTTGCACCTTTGTTACTTTTCAGTCCTCAATTTCTACTTTTCCCCCTCCTATGCTGTGTGAAACAGCCTTGCACTCGCACATTCACAAGTCCCTGGAGGAAAGCGCTGAAAGCAAACTCAGGTTATCTGGTATCACTTGAAATGCATCAAATAGAGAAAAACAATGTGTGCTAGTTAAAACAACAAACTCCTGTACTTGTTAAATGCCAATGCTGAGAATGAGAATAAAGTATTTTGCCAATACTGTTTTAGTGTTGTATCTCTGTTAACACGGTGCTGCCATTGCTTGGAACAAGGTGTAGGCTTTGGATCAAGCTAACGACACAGGCATCAAGATTTGGTTTTGCCTGGCCTGCCTGGATATTTACAGAATATTTTATTTCTGGATATCTGTAGGATATTTTACTTAAGCTCTAAAGGGCAGTTATCTAATGACCAGGTTACTATCACCTTTTTGCACCAGCTGTTCAGGTTTTAGAGCTCCAGGACTATGAAGTTACTCACCATCAAAGGAAAGAAATCTTTGGAGCATGGTAAAACCAGTTGTAAGGATAACAGAGATATCACATAAACTTGCAACCAATGATAAAGAGCAAGGTGTACAACATGTTAACAAACATATTAGAGAGATTCCATCCGGATTCCAGAATGAGGAGAAAGAAATCAACATTATTATCAGACTCCTTCCAAGGAGTTGTAATAGCAGATTTACTGTAATGCTCCCACTCCCACAACAAACTAGAAGCCACTGGACTCCAGATCACAAGAGTCTGTGCAAGACTGAGCAATACATCAACGAAAGAGACAGGTACTGGGAACATAATGTACATTTAATTTTTTTATTTTTTTCAACTAGATGTGCTAGTATCACTCTGTATTGCAACAATAATTTTTAAAAAATCTTTGATCAGACTGTTAAGAGTTTAATTAAACTAGCATTAAGGTCTTGCTTATGTATATAAAGTGTTGATTGTGTCTCCCTGAAGTTAGAATAGAACTTGTCAATCATAACAGCAGCAAGAGGTAGACATTTCTATGCTCATCAATGATTACAAAAAGGATTTTCTAGACCAAGGAAGAGAAGGAAGAATGGTAACAGGTTAAGTTCAAAAAGATAACATGCACATGCTCATTTCTATAGTTTCTTTAAATTATGCATTTGCTACTAATTGGTTTTACAAGATACTTCCAACAAACACAGTAAGAACTACACAACTAAACCCACAACGAAGTTTCAGGCAGCCTGACCAAAAGGGCAAGAGAGGATGCCAAAGATGACCGTTATGATCAAAGAAGAAAAGATTATATAAGACTGATAAACAATAACACTATGTTAAGTGGTAAAGAATTTCAGACAACATAATGCAACATCACCTATGAAGAAGGTTCATTTGCTTTAAAGATCCTGAATGAATATTCAGCTGAATGCTTTTATTTTCAGTTCAGCTCCATTTAAGAAAAACTGCAGAAATGTTTTTTTTTTAAATTAGTGCAGTATGTCCTCTGTTTGAAATTAAAGGTACAGGTGCCTAACAGTTGCTCCAGCTGAGTAACTGTTCTTACTACATACTATGAGGCCTGATTGAAATGGCAGAAGAATAAGATTCAAGTATTGTATCTTTTCAGTAAGAAAAAGTATTAGCAGGAAAGGTTAAAGAATACTGCTGGCACAAGCACCTTCTTATCTTACCTGGTAAGGGTGGGTGTAGAGTACATCCTCAGGTGAATTAAGCCATTCCTGGGTAAGGTTACACTGAAGCAACTAACAGTGGTGACAGGGTTTGTGGTGAACTTCACTGTTTGCTTGTGGTTTCTTGCTTAATAATGCCATGAACTAGGAATTACCCTTCCCCACCCCACCCTCTCTGGACAACAACTACTATCAACTCAAGTAGCACAGTCATGTCCAGCAGACGCAACATTTACTTTGCTCACATTAATGTTGTCTTAGCAATGTCTCTTAGAAGCTGCAGGAAAATTAGATAGAAAGTAAAGCCATTATTCCAATGGATTAAAAAAAATCAGTATACGTTTTTAGGATCAGCTCTCCTATTTCCTGGGATAAAGATGGGTAAATTCTGGCCTTGTAAAAGCTTACCTAATACCCTACAGAAATGTCTCTTGAGTCCCACATAAGAATTATATACATCATTATGAACATTCATCAGATAGACCACATACTGAAAGGTCCTGACCCTGTATTCACAATTCGTGCAAAAGTATTGCTACTGGAAGAAAAAAATACATGTTTTAAAAAGTAATGTTTTCCTCAGGTTTCTAGATGTTGAAGACACTTTTTTCAATCTCTGAGACAAGCATCAGCAAAGGATTTTCTCAGTTACAGTGAATCACCAATGGATGACTGAATGCACAAAATGATAAGAACAATTTTTATTTCAGATAATAACTTTGTGATGGTTTACTAATAATTTATTCATAGATACATTTAATAATGAAGATATTGCCAAAAAAGGTGGTTTGACTGTTCATAATACAAATGTTACGATAAGTAGTAGAATTTTGCCAGCAATGGTGACTTGCAGTTCATTTCATATACAGCAGAATATAATTAAATCCATAAGTGCAGAGTGTCCAGATGTTGTTTTTTAATTTAATAATGATGGAACCAATGAGATGCTGATAGGTTTGTAAACTAAGCCTTCAGAACATGAAGAGTTCCACAGGGCCTTTAAAAACAAACAAAGAAACAAAAAAAAAAAAAAAAAGAAGAAATGAAATGAAATCTTAGTGATGCATGGTTTGATGGCAACACAAGGTTAAATGAAAAATGATTGTTTCTGCTGTATGCAGTCATGCAGGCAGCATGTAATAATAAAGCTTCTTTCACACTAATCATCAACATACCAACGAATTAAGTGACAAGGCAGACAAAACCAGAAATATGACTCATCAGCTTGGGTTTGACACGGTTCTAGTTAGAAAACAGTTACATACAAGAGATGCCATGTTTGTACTGGAAAAAGGTCACCAGAATGAGCTAGTCTATGCTAATAAAGGAAACCTACATACAACATAAACCACTTCCACATTACGATAAAACTGTGTCAGCAGATCATCTTGTATTAAAAAACACTCACTCCAAATGTACTAAGACAACAAAACCCATACATATGTCTTATAATGCAGTGGTTATCCATAACTCATTTTTCAATTTTCTTTGTTGATCTTTTCTTCAAGGTGAAAAAAAATTTTTCTCATTTTTAAGAAAATATATTCAAAGGCTATTGCAAAATCTTACTATTTTTTAGAATTTTGACAGTTTTTGAGCACACTTCACTAAATTCCCACTTCACTCTTTTGAACAACACTGAAAAGGCTTCAGTGCTGCTATTTTCCAGCCTTACAAACAGGACACTGTTAGTATTCAGCATAATGCATGAGTCAGCAAGGTATAATCTGGTGGAACAAGGATGTCTTTTTAATTTAAATCAAATAAAAACTATTGCAACAT
Organism: Pseudopipra pipra; assembly: GCF_036250125.1. Taxonomy (NCBI): domain Eukaryota; kingdom Metazoa; phylum Chordata; class Aves; order Passeriformes; family Pipridae; genus Pseudopipra; species Pseudopipra pipra. The sequence goes on along the minus strand of NC_087552.1, from coordinate 21,554,915 downwards.
CTTGTTTTTCAGTATCCTATTTCTTTCTCTCCTTAGAGTTAACAGGTCAGAGTGGATACAGTAAGAACATGCTATTAATTCTAGGGCTAACTCTCATTTATTTCATGCTGAGAGATGTCATGAACTGTCTGGTAGCATCTTTATGACAGAAACAGTGTAACTATAACACACTGAAAATACACTACTGCAATAAAATGTTGGTAAGTCATACTCCTAAGTACAGTAAAGAAATTAAAGTAAAACAAGAAATGAGACAAAATGGTTATAGTTTACAGATATAAAGTGAAAAAGTAAACTTCTGGAGAACTATAACGGGCACACAGTGATGGAGCTAAAGCAGAAAAAGTGGGAAAAGCTATGTCTTAAAAAAAAACAAAACAAGCAAAAATAACTTCTAGGATGAATAAGTAGCAATAACTAAACACCCTTCTTTGCTTCTTCCCTTTCTTCTCTCCCCCACGCCAAGACACCTAAGCAAAAGTTAGTGACAGTAAGTTTGGTCAATATTTCTATATACCTCATATTTTATTGCACTTTAAAAGCAAGATAGCAGCAGCATAACTGCAGATATCAAGACAGAAGAAGTTTATGACAGAAAAATGTAGAAAAAGTAGAAAGATGGAAAACTTAACAGGCAAGAAGAACACTACTCTGTTTATAAAGAGTATATTACAGGAAAACAGTGTTTTAGAGATACAGAGACTACAGCATTATATTAAGTTTGGGTCTACAAGGAAACAGCTATTATATCCTCAAACCACCTACTACTCCAAATATTGAAGCGGTACACAGTTTATTTACACAAGCAGCCAGAAACCAACTTGCATGCCACAAATCAAAACTAAAGATCATTCATACCAACTACACACCACACAGAACACAAATTTTATTGTTCTTCACTCCTAAAGGTGGCAAAATTAAATGCATAATAACCTACCGATAATCTGCCACAGAATTAAAGTGGTTAGTAGAAGCCTGTCTTTTCCATATGGCAAGCCTCAGTTTCTGTCCCAGAACCCAGTTACTTTTGAAGTTTCTTTATGTGAAAACTTGTATCACTTTTTGCACAGCACCACAGACACCAAACCCTCAGCACGTGTGTCCTCTGGCAAGTTCAGCACCAGTAACTTGAACTGTTTATACCCATTGTGAGCAGGTGTAACAAATCTTTCATCTTCAATATTTCGTGGTTGAATGGAATTCAAACACCAAGTACATAGGGGTTTGATGGGGACGCAGTGTGTTTGATCAGGGTTGGTGGAAGGCAATCATTAAAACCAAAAAAAGTTTCAGCATAACATTGCACTATTAATGGATGAAGAGTTTGACAATTTGCATAAGTAGGACACCTTAAAACATATGTGGATTTTAAAATGGTATTTTGAAATTGTATACTAAAAAAAAGGAAACTGCACATAAGAAGAGAAAATGATTTCTATAGGAAGTTGTAGGAAAGGATGTAGCATGTCAAGAACAACCTGGATATCCAGATATGAATAGGTACATAGACATACAACCAAAGCAAATATCAAAATAGTTAACAGCTTGTTTGATTTCTAAAGGTATTTTTAAAAAAATTGCATTAGACAAAGGTATATTATGCATAAGTTTGTGTTATTTCACTGTATACATTAGAAAATAAACTGAGAGAGAAAATAAGAAATAAATGGAGAAAAATAATCTAGTGGTAAGATGCAATAGCAGATGGACATCAGTCTCCAAGGCGAGGAGGGGAAGCAGAAGTAGGATGCATTTCTAGTTTAAGTGGCAAAATACAGCTCATTTCACACTGCAACAAACTATGCAATACTGTGGGCAGGAAAGTATTTAGATTAAACTGGAAAGTTCAAGAAGTTCAAGTACTTCAGTATTCTATTCCCCTGCCCTCCTAAAGTAGAGGACAATGCAACACAGTCCCTTCACAGCATCCATAAGCTACGCTGACTGGCTGCCAGGGAGGATAAGGAGCATAGAAGGGAGGTGGAGGGGAACAGTTAGAGCATCCTCCTCCATATCTTCCACTCCCTCCCAGTGAAACTCAGAGGTTCTAGAAAAAGTAGTACCCAGGCTTTAAGAGGGTAAAGGAGGCACGATGTCCAAGGCAATTCACAGTAAGCTACAAAACAATTACCCTAAAATATGTATCAGTATGGATTTTAATACTGCATGATTGTACAGGTGATAAAAGTCAGTGCCTTCTGGTATATCACAGAGCACTGTTATAAACACAAGGCTGGTGATCACCAAGGAAAGGTAATTTTTGTCTGTAGCAATGCAAACCAAACTGTAGCAGATTGCGAGCAATCCCACACAAGTTTGTTGTCTAAGATTTTAGAAGCATCATACAAAACGTAAGGATCACTAAACTGGAAAAAACTCTCATTAAATATGGAATGAGTTTAGGACCAGTCCAAAACCTGTTTACATCAGCTTTACTCTCAGTATGAAAGACAAAGAACAAAGAGAATAGCAGTTCTCAGATGTGAAAGCTGTAATAACAGCACAAGGCAAGCACAGAAAAGACTGCAGAAATCATGTCAGTTCTTCAGAATTTCTACTCTGTGGAGAATAAAATTAAGTACAAACTTTTTCATCTGAAGACTGATAAAGACTGACAAAGTGGTGCCGAGTTGGACTTCTTTTGGTGACAGAAATGAGAAGTGTACTGTGACTGTTTAATGCTGCTTCTGAGACACATTTTAATGAAAATGCATTAGCAGGGGCACATGCTGCAGCGTGCTTGTGTGATGCCTGCATGATACTTTGGACTACTTATTTAGCTAGAAGCCATTATTAGAGTTGCATCCCTTAACATAATCTTGTAATCAGTCCCAATGCTAGTTGACTGTATCTATTCATCTTTCGGTCCATTCCAGCAACCTGATCGACATGGAAGAAATTATGCTTTGGTCTCTCAATAAAATAAGACTCTGCAAGCCCAGAAAGGTGAAGGAGGTTAAACTAGCATTGATTATTGAAGACACATTAATAATTTATTATTTAGCAGCCTTGACATCAATCTGTTGTGCACATGGCTCTTTATGCAAGACTCCCAGTGCGTTTTAAATGATTCTCAGTAGACATATTGGAAAACAGAATAAATTTAGGACTATCACAAGATGAAGATCCCTTGACATTCTGCAGTACAAAGCCTTCTAAGAAACCCTGATTACTTTCTAATGTCTTCCATTGAATACATAGGGTAGTTGGGCTGGTATTTTACTTTCAATCTACTCAAGCAGCAAAGTGGTCATGTTAATCACTTAAGAACACAGTAGCATTTCTCATCATGGAAGACCTCTTTCATCCTTATCAAAAATTATTTTAAACTTTATGTTTTAATTCCATAATTAAGTTTCTATTAGATCATTTTAATATAGAAAAGACATTAAACAGTGTGCTTTCCAGTTCAAACAGTTCTTTATGAGAAACATTATCTTTACTGCTACAGACTTTATCTTCCACTTGCTTACTAATACAGTACTGTAAAGCAATTTCAGTTAAAAAAATCTAAGTGTGCTGTATGGGAAAAAAACAGGGAAATCTATCAGAAGTATTATCCAGGAATTTAAAGGTATTGCAGGAGATTGCATGATCCAAACTTTACTGATCATCTTGATAGCCAGAATCTGACTGTAATTATGTTATGGCTGCTAACATAAAATACAATATATTAAATTCCATCACCTCTCAAACACATAAACATTCACTTAATACTGTTTAAGCTTCATCAGAGCAGCTCCACAGAAACAAGAACATTTCTTCCCTTTGAAATGCTGCACTTCCTCATTTCTTCACCCATTCCTTCCTAAATATAGATTAGCCTCCAGCTTTATTTCATTACTGTACACCCTATGGACAAAAGGATTAATTCCTCATCTAAGTCAAAGTCAGAACTTCCATTTACTTTTAATGACACATCTAAATGAATTCCAAGGCTAAAGAATAGTCTCTTAACTACTGGAGACATTGTCCAGAAGTCAAAAAACCCCAAGCATTGCTTTATTTTGGGGCTAACCTGTCTCAGTTTTTTGCACTGCAAAATAGGCAACTTTTAAGATTATACAGTGAAACGAACAAATATAAAACAAGCCATTCGCAATGGCACTATCTTAAGCATTTCTGAAATATTATACTATGAAGTGTATATCAACATTTGTACAACATTTATGAAAGAATGCTATGCAAATTCCTAACTAGTATTCGCTTCCAAAGTTGAATTAAGGAAAAATAAAAAACATGAGGGTTATTTTTTTGGTTGGTTAATTTTAGTTGTTTTTTTTAATTAAAGCAGCAACTCTGTAACGATGATGAAATGAACTTAAATTTTCTGCTTACCTCTTAAACTAGATCTTAAGTATTCAATGTATACTCTTCTCAGAATGTGCGACTAATGGAGTGAAAAATATATCTTGTATTCTCTGGTCTGTTTTACGTTTTTCTATTGAATCTTATTTCATAATAGCACAATGTTCTTGTAGCTATACACATTTACTGACATCCTGAATAAAATGATGAACAGATACTACTTGCCACAGTAACAACATGATCTTTAAAATCTCATACAAAAGCAAAGAATACAAATGTAATTGCCACTTAGTTTCCACAGAAACACAGTTGAACCGATCATTAATAGCTATCCTCTGAAGAAAAGCTGCACAGTCCAAAAAATAAAAGAGTAAAAAGTTTTAACAATATTACAAAAAGTGTTTATACTATTTATTTGCACATCCTTCTTCACTCAATTCCCTTCACGGTGATGATAGCAGGCTTGTCTTATTCCTGCATATTAATTCAAATTTCTCTGCAATCAAGTCCCTGAAATGGAATTTGCACAAATAGTCTGTACCAGATAAATACAGGTGAGGCGTTGTTCCATAGAAAAACATTCCACATTTCCTTTTGTTCTTGCATTGCAACAGCCTATTTAAAAAAAATATATTATTGCAACCATGACAAAGTAAGAGACATTTTAAGCAGGTAAGTTTAAAAAATGCATTCTGCTAATGTTGAAGAGGATGCTGCTAAAGAAAAGGATTTATTTGACTTACTGTTGTTATTATTATGTTTAATACTCAGATCTCAGCCAGAAACCTGTACCTGTTTGGGAGAGGGAGTTGTAATTTTATTTTTTATTTTATTGATAGAACACCTCCTCTCTCAAACTCCAAGGGAACGCAGACTGAAAAAAGGGAAAAAAGATACAATCTGCTAACAGCAGGAATCTCTCCAGCATAAGTACCACATATTTGATTTGGGAGAGAACAATCAAATGCTTAAGTCATACCTGTTAAAAAAACAAACCAAACCAAAACCAAACAAACCAACACAAAAAACCCCCAAATCTCACATATTGCTTTTTAACATTTTAGTGGAAGACTTTTATTTGACATCCAAGATATAAGAAAGCAGCTGTTAAGGATAATTACTCACAGAAGAAATGGATATATAATTGCAACATACAAAAATGTTTTTAATTATTTTTGAATATTATGTCATTTTCACCAGTAATATATACACACCTCAGAGTTTCAGTAAATTCCACCAGACATTATTTCATAGACAAAGTAGAACATAAGAGTTCATATTCAGCAAACCAAAATCATGAAATCAGTGCATATGAGTACATTGAGTAAAGTACTGATTTATTTGCCCTAAATAAGAAAATAGTCAAAAAACCCCATCTAACAAACCACAATTGTTGAGCAATACATATAAGGAGAATAATTATAACTACGGTTTTGTTCAATGTATTTATTTAAAACGAAATGTTAGTACTCCTGGTTTGATCAGCTTAAAAGAGTCTGAAAAAAAACACTGAAGCGTACTTTGGTTCAAAAACTTTTCAGATTAGAACATGAAACTTTTATGTTTCTATTTTAAGAAAACTATGCAAAGACTCAGAAGACAAAACTTTAATGCTCCACTGATACAAAACATACCAAAAGGAAGGCTTCAAAACCTGCTTTAATTCCATCATTCTCTTCATAAATTTGAATCAGCACGTTGATATATACCAATGCACAGCCATAGCCTGATTTTGCAGAACAGTTTTTGGCAAGAATTACTGTTAAACTGCTCAGATCACAGAACAGAACTGTGCTAAATATTCCACATAGTGGCATTCTTAATCAAAGATTATTCAAAGGCTCATGTAAACAAGTGAATCTCTTGCATATATTTAAGCAACATCCCACAGACAAAATACTTGTAGTTAGAAAAACTGGGGGAAAAAATATTTCTACAGTTAAGAAATATTCCTTGACTACCTTCTTGCATGAGGATACATACTATGAATTCACATTCTAGGAGAAATTCTGAGAGATGCTCTTCAGGAAATGGAATTTTAAGATCACTTGGCAAAATCGTACTTACTCCATTATCTTCCAAAATTCAAATCTTGTTGGGACAGCATACGACAATTATAAACATAATAACTTAATTAAAGCATCAGTAAGTGTGCAAATGAATACTGAAAAAAAAAAATTACAATCCACTAATAGATATCCTCCACATTCATTTATGCTATTTCTCAGCTCTTTGTAAAGCCTAAAATTAGCAGAGCATTGGTGTGATGACAGGTAGTTGTAATTATCTTCTCATGTTTCCTAAGGTATTTTAGTATCTGGACACAACAGCAGCAGAGGCAAACCAGCTGACAGAAGTCTGAACACCCATAAAGATGATAAAAAAATACTGTTTAATACAGCTACTTACATCATGGCATACAAGTTCTGTCTGCGTGGATTTATCTGCTTGGGAAGGAAGAGCCTTCTGAAAGCACTGAGCCTTTTCCTGTAAAACAAAATAACATTGCACAGGTGAGTCATGTTTTTCCTCACTGGCTTTACAGCTACAAATATCCAGATAAATTCAAAAGTCATGCATGGACAGTTGTTAGGATATAGATTTAGTATGGCACTATTCTCACAGGGAGGTTGATTTCCTTACTGTGATATCCCTTTATAAATTTATCTTTCTCTTAAACAGAGGGTGAACTCAGACAGTCCAACTATGAAGTACAGCTGAGCCCACAAGAAGGATGTCACTGAAACCTGATACGGAGCACAGCAAATACAGGTACAAAGCACTGAGTAGCTGCCGGAACTCTTGCAAACATCAGCACCTTCCAATAGCAAAGAAACAATTTTTTTTTTTTTAAGAAACATTAAGGAATATGCAAACTCCACTGCAGATCACAACGCTGAGATGACTTCCATTCCCCTGATGCAAACATGATATTGTACCAGTTTCTGCTTTTCCCATCCTTGTCCCTCTGTACCTCAATCACTTTTGGAAGTGTGACATGGAATCTCTGAGACAGGCTTGAGCAAAGATATCTTGCTGCTTTGACACTATTATGTTTCACCAAAAAAAAAAAAAAGGATTTTGATACTTCATTTGAAACTCATCACTAAGCAGAAATGTTGGTCCTCATCAAACCTGTATGTATACTACTTTAGGTTCCAGGAGAAAGCATATGATGAAACAACTGTAAATATGTGGGGTAAGGCAGGAAAAGGCACACAGGAGGGGAAGGAGAATCAGTAAAGTCCTTTACTGTATTGATTTATGTTTTACTACTTACTGATACAGTTTTATTTTTCAGCTGTATCCATACAAAATAATTATCTTGGACTCAAATTCCTCAAGATCTACAAAAGTGTATTTTAATGTTACAGACAGGTGTGTATCACAATAAAACAGAATTTGTTTAAACTGAATTTCAAGTAAATTGATTTCAAGTTCTCCTGTTACTCATTTCAAGGCAAGATGTGTACACTGCTATATTAAGTAAACAATAGGAAGACATCAACATCTAAGTAACCCTTATCTCTACTATTTCAACCTTTTAAACAAGGGGTGGGGGGAAACAGAATTCAGACTCATCTCTTCACTTGTATAAGATACTTGTGCCCCAATTTGCTGATGTAATTAGAGTTAAAACTGAATTCATAAAAAAGGCAATCTCACTTCTGACAGAAAAGCTTCATCTTCTCGAGGTTTGAATTTACTAGTGCAGTGCCTACAGCATTTTTATGTGTTTAAAAAACAGCTATTATTACATATTTACTCTATTATTTAATCACATTTTACTGCTCAGAAGCTCCATGAATTTTCTAGTTACAAACACAGATACAGACACTGGATGTTCAAGTAACATTATGACTGGACCAGTACTAGGTCCAGTGCATCTGATCAAACTTAACATTTGCGTTCTTTCTCTGTGGATTGACAAATATATGTTTTGAAGAAACAGGGGATAAAAACACAGAGGAAGTCAAAACATTCATTAAGGCAAACAATTAACTAGGAAATCTAGAAAGGCTGGAATAACAAAATCCACTTCTTTCCCTGAGCTGCTCATTTAACTACATATGTGTAGTGAGATCCATTTTTAATACATCCAAGTTCTGACTCTACATTAACGTGGCAATACTTTTTATTTACTTTTTAGTAAGCTAACTAATACAAATGGGAAAGACTGAAAATTTCCAGGTGCCCAGATACTGCAAACACACATTTGGAACGAAAACGTCTTCCTTTTTCTCAATTATAGCAAAACAGGAAATGAAAAATCTTTACAAGCCAGGTAGCACACTTTAACATTAATTCATAACAAAGAAATAAGTTACCTGGACATATATTTCCACAGCAGCCTTCTATTGCCTTCACATCATTACTCCCAGAGACAGTTACTATTATAAAGTAACACTTTAAAGCATTTTTTTAAGGTTTTTCAAGTCCTTAAACTTCCTTGAGACCTTTCTGCCATTTTAAAACACCAAAGTTGCCTTCTTCCAGGGGCTTCCTGGTGGACCTGAATAATTAGTGACTTTTTCCACATGTGATCCAGTCTTCATGCCACTAACTTCAAATGCTGCACTCTATCATCTCCCCAAACATCAAAAAGCTCACAAAAGCTTTTTCGTAAGTCTGTGTTACAAAGTAAGGATTTAGAGAAAGTCAAAACACAGTACAAGGGGATTCCTTAATGCCACAATTTTTATTTTGAGAGATTTCATGGAATCACAGAAGGTTCAGTTGTCATCCTCCTGCTTTCTGCCCTTTCTCTGTGTTTGTCTGAGTCAGCTCCACCTCCTCTATAAGATATTATGTAGTAACAAGACTGCAAATAGATTCTTCCTTATCCTTTTTCTTTACAGCGTAAACAAAATAGGTACCTTTGCCTCTCTAAAGACCAAGAAGGGACCAAATAATTTATTTTAAAAATATTTTTAGGACTTTTTAAGATAGAGCATTACCATTCTGTGTGTTATTATTCTTTCTTACTAAAATAAATATAATGTAAGTACATTTGCAGGTGATACGGATAAGAGCATGAAAAAATTTTATTCTCTGGGTTCATCCTAATTAGTGAAAAGGTAAGAAGAGCTGTTAGCAATCCTAACTGCAACATTACCAGCAACATTCATTGCACCCCTCCCTCTCACGTACACATGTGTGTGTGTTTGAGAGCGTGAATGTGTTAGGGTTAGAGAGAGATAAAAACTATGTGGAAGGACATTTTCTCAATCATTTGCAGTTGCTTAAATTACTGAGATTACTGACTCTAGTATTTCAACAGCCTTAGTGAAAAGCATTAGACCATGACCAATAAGGATCATGTTCCTATCTATTTCTTCACATTGGAATAAGTTCACATGTAGTTTATATCTCAAACTACTACCTCTACTACAAGAGCGTAATTGTTTGAATACTTACTATGTTATTACTATGCTTGTAATAAATCACCAAAAGGTGCTGAAATAGGAAGATAACAGACATCAGCTGATAACATCTAAGTAAAAATATTAAAGTAGAAAAGTGAAATAAAAGAGTAAGTGAGAAAAGGCCTTAGTCTTCATCACTGAAAGACAAATAGTAGGAAAGAAGTCGAGTCAGTTACTACCAGACTACTTATTTTTAGGGAATCAATACAGGTTAATCATCTTGAAACATGAGACTGGCTTTCTAAAATGTTCCTTCTCCAAACCGAAGAGTATCAAAACAATTTTCATAGCTTTGACTGTGAATAGGTCAAAGTTATTTTTTGTGACTATTCTCTCATCCATTTCTTTACCTGTGACAGCATGGTGACCACTTGTGGTGCTTCGTTTAATTGCAAATTCCAAAAAGAAAATGCTTGAAAATCACCTTGAGTGCTCACACTAAATCAAAGAGCAAAATTTACTGTTCCAGCTGTTTTAGAGGAAACAGAAGCCTACAGGACAGTACAGCTGTGGCTTTCACCCCTAAGGAATCTATTTTGTCTAGTTGATAGCATATTAAAAGGTGGTTTGTTTTTTTTTTTGTTTTGTTTTACTGTTCACCTCCTAGCTGTTTCACCTTTATTCTTACTTAGATTAAAAAAGAATAATATCGTAAAATTAACTTTTAGCCTTCAAATCTCTTAATACTCAAAAGACTCAATCTCTCTCTCTCCTATAGTCTGTACAGATTATTGTACAACTGTATGAAAACAAATGTGGTCTTTTTAAATTTTCTCTCAGCATATACCCAAAACAGCCTATGGCTGTCATAAACACTGCGGTCAGATTTACAACTTACAAATCATTGTTTCTCTTGCTTCAGGCATTTACCCCACTGTGAATAGCAACTTATGTTCACCACAGAACTGGAGGGAAAAAGCTGTTCTTCAGAAGACTTATAAAAATGCAAAATCTTTTAATTTTTATGTGCTTTGGGATTAAACTTAATCAACAGCAGCAGTTAGGTAGTGAGAGCAAAGGGACAACAAACAGAAAAAATCCTGCTTTTCACCATCTATTCTACCTAATTTACAGACTACAATGAGCTACAGAATTGACTTTATGACAGCTATTTCCATAGAAATTGAGTCCCTACTGGTTTGAATTTCAGTTTGGGAAGAAAACATAACATATACAGCATAGCTCTAGTGATCAGCTGTGGTACAGCTGAATCACATCACACTTGAAAATGCTTTGTGAAGCCCAGCAAAAAGCCAAGCTGTCTCCTTAGTACAGGATGAGAAAACAGCTACAGCTTGGTTCAACACTCAGCAGATAAATGTACTGAGAACTAAGGTGCTCAAAAGCCACAACAAATTTCAAGGCATTACTCTGGAATCACAGTGGCAAATGGGTGTGATCATCCCCAAGGAGACTAGCCCACTGATCAGGAGAAAAACAAGGGAAAACTTGGTGGGAATGCATCCAAGTATGCACAAATACAGATTTCACTGAGGGTTATAGTTCTGTTAAATCACTATAAACAACAAACACCAAAACAACATGGAATTTCAGTGAAGAGTTCAAAGTTTTCACGTAGGACTCACACAAACCAAAACAGTTTTTCAGTCATTACATTATAATTTTTTTGTAAAACAAAAGGCAAAGTTCCATGCATATGCTAAGTATGGTATCTGGAATGAAAGACAACATACCTTCTGTTTTGATTTCTATCAGAATACAATATCCAGGTGTGAATCAAGAAAGGCTAAGAAAAGCCTGGCCTCAAGCAGTTTGCAATATTTAAATAATTAGTTATTGCCAAGTCCAAATTTAATAAAAAACCCACAGTTTCTAAAAGTACAATCACTTCACGACAGCTCTTTGAAGATCAACAATATTTAATAAGGTTTCAACTCTGATAGAGTTACTAGTCCTGTTGTAGACACGCCAGCTAATCTTACTCACAATACAGAAAAGTTTTACTAGATCCTAACCAGAGAGGGTTATTACTATTTTTTTAAAAGTTCTGAAATCCTTGTTATCTCAATTATTTTCTTAAATTTTCCATATCCCAGCCCCACAAGTTAAAAAACTCTTCTGTTTTTCTGAGTGCTGTACGACCTTACCAATAAAATACAATTCCAAGCTTTGAGAGCATAGTCTATCTAATCAGAAACACAAAACACACCAAAAAAGTGAATCTCCTTGTCCACTGAGCTGACAAATGTCAGACACAGGAAAAGAGTCTTAAAAATTGTATCTTCTGATTTTCATTTATTTGACTGGACCATGCTGTATCATAAACATTGCCATTACCACTTGTGCATGTATTGCAAAATTAAACAAATTTTTACAGGGACATGAGATGACCCCAGAATGTCAGGATGAGGATTTTGCAAATATACCTGAGTGTTTGAATTTATTTTTAAAAATCATCTTGATGAGATGCTTTAAAATATAGATATCTGTTTATGTTATGTGAAAAAAAAGTACACCCATTGAGTTTCTTGGATCAGGAGAACTCTTTAACAACAGATATATTTTGATTAATTATTTCCTGTTACAGAAAGTAAAATATTACATTTTCAATTGGTGTTAAAATTTATGATTTATATTTTAAAGCAATACCTGGTTACTGCTTATTTTTATCATTCACTCATTTAGTAAAGCTGAATAGCAAGCAGACATTTCCTTACTGATTACATTTCTCATGGCTACTTTTAGACATAAATGTAAGTAAACACATCACTAGAAGTATAGAGGAACTTTTTCTAGTGATCACATCTCTAAAATAAAAATAAATTAAAAAAAAAATCAAGGATCACACATTCACATATGGCCCAGATATAGGCATGCAGGCTGTGAATAATGCAAAACAATAAAAAATTTATAGGGTCACACTCTGTGAATAATATGGTCATAACAAGTGATGACAATCTTAACACCTGAAGAACAAAAACAAAAACCATGACTTGAGAAAAGTGGTCCTGGAAAGGAAAGAATAAACAAGCACTAGTGCAGTCATGACCCTTCACAAGGCTGACATATCAGGCATAGTAATTCATGTAGAAATTATCTCTACAAGTAGTTTTGAACTTTTAATAAGCATTGTTGTTAGTTTTAATTTATGTTATGGTTGCATCCAGATGTCCAAGAAGATATTAGTAAGTCTCATAGTAGCTCATCTAATACAGAATTTTATCGCTCTCAATCCATATATACTTGGATTATCACTGCTACACAAACTGCTAGGACCACCTAGATAAATACAATCCTTTCCCAAAATATGACACCACACCCAACAGACAAGACTAGGAGTCAGTATTATCCCAGTCTGATAACTCAGAAATTGTGATACTGGGACACTAAGCCTTACAGCAGCAAAAAACAAAACCCACCTTAGTACTATTGACTTGATCATCCCACAAATATTTAAAGAAAAGTAGAAAATAGGTGATTTATTTGTTAAGGTCATGTGTGAAGCCATCTCCTGACTTATGGAGTGCTGCATAAATCCATAGCCTAAATGTCATGTCCTGGAAAAGCAGTCTTCCTCACACCATTAAATTTCAACACATTCACATTAGATAGGAATTTCTGGGCTCAGTTACCTTTTCAGAGGCCACAGTGAAGAGTATTCGGTACAATACTGAATTACTACACATTTAGGTTCAAATATCCAACTTGCACACCATTGATTCACAATGCTTGAGCATTTTTATCTAAATGGACATCACCTAAAAATCAATGAAATTCTCTTCAATTAGAGCTCTCATTTACTTAAAGCATTTAACAGCCCCACTTAAGATATGAAACTGGTTACTGTTTCATATTATGGGTCAAACCAAGTGTTGACCCATAAGCTGTAAAGTACTTGCTCATCAAGAATAAACAGGTTTTACCCCATTTAGGTTCTGCTTTTCTTATGTTTACTAGCTGAAAATGGAGATGAGACACAAAGTCTCTAATTAAATTCCTTGCAAACTAATGTTCAAGTATTTCAGAAACAACTCCAACTTTGAAAATCTCTATCCTACCCCTTAAACAAGGATATAAACATATTTATTCCAAGTATTTGTCTCATTGGAGTAGCACTTTTCTCATAGTCTAGCGAGAATTAACTCTAAGAACCCAGAGTAGGACAAAATGGATTGGATAGATTATTCCTTATGCGCTTCTGCTTTCAGTAAAATATACTGCCACAACATCACCTCTAGCTGGTATGCTCATGATTCAGCTGGCAGAGTTGTGGTGACCACAAACACAGAGCTAACATGTAAATGAACATAAACCTCTCAAGTCTGGTAAAGAAAGAAACCACAGTTTATAACTTCAGGTTTTTCTCTTTATCCTTCTTCACAGCTACCACATTTATCACTTTCATGGTGTACATGTTTTTAAATGCTGACAGGTTCTGCATGGGTACACAAACAGAATTTCACAGTCTGTCCAAAACATCTGTTTTGGAAGGGTTGGGGTTATTTTTCCATAATTTCTTTCCTTTTTTTTTTTTTCTTTTTTTCTGTGACTATCAGCATTCATCAAAGGAAAAACTCTCTGGTTAAACAAATACAACATAAAATTACAGCATTACGAAAATCCCCTAGCATTAACTAACAGATGACTCTGCAACACATTTAATATAAAGTTGTTCTTGGGGAAGTTAGTTTATTAATTTTTGAAAGTATCAAAAGCACTTGTTAATTTTTTGTTATGTTTTTCTCCCCTACCACGTGAAATGCTACCATGTCCTTTAGGCCTCTAAGTGGAGATGTTTAAGTGTGGTGCCTGTGAAATACATCTCTTGGATTGCGGTTTCCATTCCCTCTGTGCACACAGGGACATCGGTGGGATGCGATTAATGTCAGCAGCAGTCACTCGGCACATAAATTTAACAGCACACGCATTAGGCAGAGTGCAGGAATCATTAACTCAGCACATCCCAAATTGCAACTGATGTTTGTTGAAGGCTTCTGGCATTAATTAAACCTCACACCGCTAAGTGTTTACAATAATTTTACAGACTGCTGTCCCGAAGAACGAGATTCACGACTGTGACATTAGGAGCATGTAGCACAAACAGAAGAAAAGGGTCATTTTCGAACTGTCCCAACAACTGCATGAGGCAGGAAGATTTTGATCATTTGTTGGTTTAATGAATAGAGGAAAATAATAACATAAATTAAACAATTGATGCCACCATGGAAATCAACAAATCCCTGTACCAATCTCTGCGATAAATAAGGCTGCAGTTTCATTCACTGATATCAACAATATATGACCCCTGTATCACTGTACATATATCCAGCAATATTGAAAACAACCCACAGCTGCCATTCTTTGACTTGTTCCACCTGTGAAATTACGCCAGTTATTTAGTAATTTATCTGTAGATTTTGGCAAGTATTTTGGTCAGAACCATCAGTTTGGGTTTAGCGCTGCCAGAACAGGACAACTATGTGGCTTGCTTTTGTCCTACACTCATGGGCAGCCCATTAAGTTTACATATTCACATGCACATGCTGAAAGTGATCACTGCTGTCTGTCCATCTGTTCCTCAGTAATAATTTTTTTATTACAGTGGTCAATACTAACTAGTCCAAGCAACGGAGTTAGAAAATTAAAGCTTCTGTAAGTTTCGTGAAAATCACTGTCTGCACAGATGAGAAGAGCCAAGTTGGCAAGGGGCTTCAGCATGAGCTTCAACCTGACAGTCAGTCAAACAGGCAACTGGCAGAGAGCTGTGTAGTGCCTTCAGCCCAAGTAACACTTAGGAGCTCAGAAAGGTCTTTATGGGCTGTATGGGAAAGCGGGGCATGAAGCATTATAGGGAAACAGAGGGTTTCAATAAAAGACTAGGGAGATATACTCAGAATAGGATTTAGTAGTATTGCTCACGAAAAAGCTTCCGTCACTACACTAGGCACTCACACATACTGCAAAGACTTTTTCCTCTGCAATTAATTGCTTAAGCAAGGACCAAAAGGCACTTTTACCCTTTGCGAATCTTCTCTCAGGGGAAGCCACATCATGGGGTTTGCCAGTAATTGACAATGGAAAGCTATTAAAGTAGAGAGCTTTTACTGCGCATTCAGGTTCACCACTCATGCACTCCATTCTTATCCACTCACCCCAATTGAGATACTGAAAATTAAGTATAAAGCACATCATATTCAATTCGATAAGACAAAACCAACACACTTTAATATGCATTATCAGAGTATTCCAAATACTATCTAACCAAGGCTTACAAGTAATGTTTGACAGCTTTGTACTGCTTTTCCTAAGCAGAAGAGTTTTGACAAGACAACAAAATTTTCTTTCACTTCTACAATACCAAAGCAATCCAAGCCAGCTTTCTTATTTTTCATAGTACTTAACTGACTACAAAACAGTAACATTTCAGCACAACATGAGAAAAGCATATCAATCTCCTCTCCTTTCAAATGTGTCTTTAATTAATTCAGAAACTCTACCAATGATGGGAGTTTGATTTCATGAAAGCTACATGACTGTTACAAATCCTACAGCAAATCATTAGGATGCTTTGTTAAGCATTTTAGCAGTGACATTCTGATTTCAATTGGTGAAACTAATAAAATACACAGTGAAATATTCTTATCATTGTATAAATGTTGTACTTTTCCAAGCACCTGCAAAAGATACTAACAATTCTTATACTGTACAAGGAAAGTAACCATTACATTAGGGTTTTTGGTATGATGTGCACAAAGAAGTTGTTGCACAAATAATTAAAATGTTTCTTATTATTTCTGGGAGCATTACAGGATCTGTCTTTTTTTCTCCTTTTTAAAAATACAATTTCTCACCATTTAAGGAAATGGTGACTAGACCTCTATTTACCACTGACATACATCATAAGCAAAACACGTTGCTATGGTCCCCAGATTACTGCTGTAATCAAACCAAAAAGGATGACTTATCAGGCCCATAAAGGAGCTGTCACATAAAACTGTTCAAAGAGGGGAAGTAACAACTGAAACTATGATATATTCATAAAAAACATGAGAATTACGTTATACAAGTCTAAAGAGATACCCTGATACTTTCTTATAGAGTTTTTCAGACAAAAAGAGGAATAAATTCTAATTTTTTCTTCAGAAAACAGGACATGAAAAAGAAATGAATCTATGGCACTTGAGAAACATTAACAGTCAGTTTATACTGTAACATAAATTCACTCTGCCAAAGAAACCCTCTTTATTGTCTCATAATTAGCCTGTTGGTACACTGTTGTTGATAAAATCGTTTTGCTAAAATTTTTACAAGTGTTCTTTAATTCTGCCATAGCACTGTCTCATCTCATAATGTGTATCTATTATCAGATTAAGGATTTGTTTGCAATTGCTGCTTTTAGGTAAGCCAGTGTTGCCTAGGAAGTTGCATCATTTCTGCACACATGCTACATGCTCTAGTATCTTGTAAAGATATAAAAGAGAGATGAATCCTGTCTGTTGGTCAAAGACCAGGGACTCCCTCTGGTCCTTAAGTGTAAACCAAAAAAAGACAGCTTTGAAACAAAAGCACTTTCAAACTAGGCAGGTTAAAAGATGTGATGAATGGCTGAAGTAGAAGATGGAGATATAAAACTACAAACTTGGTCAAATTGGACTGCACAAGTGAGCAGCAGAGATCCTTTGGGGGTTAATAAATAAACAGGTAACAAGAATTTCAGGTGATTCCTCGAGTTTCAAAGTGACGGACTGGGAGAGCACTGAAGAAAGTATCCTGTGCCTTCACATATCAGCTTTTCTGTGAGCAGCTGCCTGTGGCCGCTGCTGGAGACAGACAGCTGAAGGGCTGGATAAATCCTTACACTGACCCAGTACAGTTTTTCTTATTTCATGTTCTAAAGCCTAATCCAAAACCAGTTTGCTTTGAAATACTGCAATATCAGTATTTCAAAGAGGCCAGGTGACATTGTTTCAATAGACAAAAAAATTCCTTGCCTCTATTTTTCATCCAGTTTTTCCTTGTTTCTTAATAACTGAAAGACACTTTGTGTAGATACAACAGCAAACACTTTTTTAATCCAAAAGAAAGTGACAAGACTCAAGGAAATGGCACGAAGCTGAGTCAGGGGAGGTTAAGGCTGGATAACAGGTTCTTCACCTTCACCTGCAGCTCAACCACCTAGAACAGGCTCTTCAGGGAAGTGGTCACAGTACCAAGACTGACAGAGTTCAAAAGTGTTTGGACAATGCTCTCAGGCACATGGTGTGATTTTGGGGGCTGTCTTGCACAGGGCCAGGAGTTGGACTTGATACTCCTGATGGGTCTCTTTCAACTCAGTATATTCTATAATTCTAGAACTTATTTTAACCTACAAACTCTTTGTGCCTAATTGGGAGCCATATGGCAGCTCTCAATCAATTTTCAAAATTTCAAACTGAATGACAATAATAAAACATGGTAAAGACATGGGTGTTTTATTAACACAGAAGTGAAAAGAGACTCTATAAGACCCTCTAGAGGTGCATCCAAAAGCTAGTGGCAAAAGCAATTTAAAATTTACTTCTGAGACCTTGGGGGTAGCAACCTGTGCCTCCACCATACTACTGCTACTTGGTTCAGATTTCTGTTTTCTCCAGCAACTTCCTGCACTGTCCACTGTAACAAGATCTCTGTGGATTTAGGAATCACTGTGACACAAATATCAACTATAGTCATTAAGTGAAAGCTGTGCAAAAAGCTCAGCCGTTTTTGTTCACTGATAATTCAACCAAGTCAAATAAGGTGAAAATCTGATTTTACCCTGTTTGTTAAATGGGTTTTGCAGAACTTAAACCTGACCATAGGTTTGTGAGTTTTTCACCTACCCAATTGTTCAATCCATTTGTGTCCTGGTTTCCTATCTGCTTTCTTGAAACTGACTCAAACCAACAACTTGGAACATCACTGAACTCTCAAAGTCAGATGTTTATGAACAAACTGGTTTAGATTGTTGCCTATTTGATACTCACAGAAGGTTTTACAGTTTTTGTGTCTTAAGCATTTATGGCACGCTATTCCATTCATAGTAACAAAGAGCCTCATTCCTCTGAATCCAACTCATTTACAGAATGATGTCACAGGTCTATTTCCAAATTGTGTGAAATATGAAATATAAAAGCTGAAAAAAACAGAATTACTTGAACAAACATAATTTTGAAGTACAGATATTATCAGAAATGGTAGATGTATCTTGTCTTCTATGGAAAAAAAGCTGAGTTTTTCCTGAGTTCCTTGAGAATTTCTCAAGTCAATTATCTCAAGCTTGCAGGTTTTTCTAGTTATTTGTTCAAGAAATACCTCTGAAAAATGGACTTGTTATTCACAAGCACCACTTTATATCAAAAGAGTGAAAAGCTCGAGAAGTTCAATAATTTTAGGAAGAGATGCTCAGTTTATTCTGTTTACACTGACTTCTCTAGTATCACTTACAGAGACAGTATTTGCTTTCCTATCCTAATTTGCATACAATCAGAAGTGAAGAAAGACAGCGACTATTTTTGAAGTGCCAAAATTGCACCCAACCTGTGAAAGACTTTACTGTTTTTGGCAGCCTAGGTCTCAAATTCTACAACAGGAACTACAGCAAACATTACAAATGGATGAATTTTCCTCATTTCTGTTCTTCTGAGTGCATTTCATTTCTATCCTAGTTTTAGGATAGAAAGTTCTCCAGAGGCACTCCAGAGATCTTTTGTGACATTTGATCCTATATACTCAGCTCAGCTTCACTCATCTGCTGCTCAGACTATAATGTTCTATTAGTTGTCTATTTTGTTTATTTATTGTTCTTGGTAGAAGTCACTAGGTAGACTCTCAACTAGAAGGAAACTGCACCATGCAGAGACCTAGTCAATGCACTTACACACAACACATGAAATAGGCAACATGAAGAGATCATTAATTTGTCAGTGGATATAAAAACTGGGACTGTAAGAGGACTTCATCCAGAAGACCATCTTTAGCCCTACAGCTAAAGGCTCAGAGGCTCTGGTGGTACCATTAAAGCTTTGCTTTCTTAGGCTGGTGTAATTTGTGTAATCTTTACAGTCTTAAAGATAGTGACCCAATACTGCAGTTTATTTCCCTGCTATAAAACAGGGAAAAGGGGAAAAAAAAAAAGAAAAAAAGGCAACACAAAAAAAAATACAAAATTGCCCATACAATTTCCTCATGATCAGCGATCAGGATAGTTAAGAACTGGACTCACACACTACAAAGCTAAAATACTGACACAAAATTCTAAGTTCTAGTCAGCTGAGTTCAAGTCCTTTTGTCTTTTTTTATCTGCACTAGATTTGAGATGACCATCTCTTGCATTCCTTGCTTTCCACTCATGTTATTTCCTTGTGGACCTATTCCTTCCTTGTAACTTTCCTGTGTCCCTTCTTTCCTTGCCAGAGAGTCTCTAATAATCTTTGTTCTTTCTCTGCCAGTGAGAGGCTTTGCTCTTCCCTTTAGACTTTAGTCTTTGATACGTGTGACCCTTAAATCCAAGGTTTCTCTTCATTGCAACAACTTCAGTTTCAGGAGCACTCACAACAACTGGCTGCTAAAGTGTCAGGGCTACCACCTTTTCAAAGTTCTTTCTGAAGAAGTAAAGATGTCACAGGAAGTACAAAAATGGAACTCACTTCACTGTGAAGTTATCTTTGAACTGGTACTTTTATGGCATTAGAACATCCTCAGGCATGAAAATACAAACACACGGCACCTTTGTTATTCTCATTACCTTTTTTTTTTTCCTCCCACCAAGGGGAACACCTGTTTTCTCCATCACAGGGATCTATGCTGGAGCAGTTCGTGAGAACTGCAGCTCGTGGGAAGGACTCACGATGACGAAGTTGGTGGAGGACTTGTAGGAGGGACCCCGTGTTGGAGTGGGGCAAGAGTGGGAGGAATCCTCCTCATAAGCAGGAAAGAGTGGCAGAGACAGTGTGTGATGAACTGACCACAACCCCCATTCCCTGTGCCCCTGCTCTGACGGCTAGAGAAAATCCAGAGTAAAGTTAAGCCTGAGAAGGAGGGAGAGGTGGGGGAAGTTTTTTTTTAAGATTTGGTTTTATTTGTCATTATCCTATTCTGAATTGATTGGTAATAAATTAAACTAACTTTGTCAATTTGCCCATGACGATAATGGGTGAGTGATCTCTCCCTGTCCTTACCTCAACCTATAAGCCATTAATTATATTTTCTTTCTCCTGACCAGCTGAGGAGGGGAATGAGGAGCAGCTTTGGGGCACCTGGCATCCAGCCAGGGTCAACCCACCACAACAGGTTAACTGTGAGCCTACAGGAGATGCACTCTGCAGTTGACTTGACCACGGACAAGCGGAATGAAATTCTGCATGTCCTAGAAGCACAGAGGTGTATTGCTGCACTCTGCCTTTACTACTAGAGGGCAGAATGATTGGAAAATTTATTTACAGTAGTCCAAAGAAACATTGTAGAATCTTATATGACTGTAAGATCAGTATTACAAGAGTCTCAACTACTTAAGTTATACCTGGTAGACTGTAAGTATCTCCTTACTCCGGGAAAGGCCCAACGATTTTAAATTTAATTTAACACACATTTTTAGCAACACATTCTCAGAAAGGGAGGGGAAAAAAGAAAAAAAGAAAAGAAAGAAAGAAAAGGAAGGGCAGGGGCGAAGAAAATTAAAAGGCTCCAAAACACATTGGCTTTGATGCTACCTTTTCAGGGAAATTTTTAAATTGGACAAAATGAGAGCTCCAAGGTCAAAAGGGAAAGGAGTTGCACTGTAATGTACCTCTCTCAGAAATCCTTTCCTCTTCTATTTTCATTCATTTTGCAATTCAGAAAGGTAGTCACCAGAAATTTCATATTCTATATCAATGATTCTTACCAAATTGCCTTGCAGTGCAGGTTACATAGTTCATATACTTCCCTCTGTTCTGTCTGTTCATATGTTTCAACTGACTGCTTTAGACAGGTGGTTTCTTTATCCATCTCTGAATTTCTGTTCACTACAGTTACTGAGTGGTAGTCTCAGGATGCTATTCTGAAAGAACAATAACTCTGATTTCCCCAAGTGTACTGTGTCATTACAATCTGTCAGGTTAGCATATCCAGCTTATCACTTCATTCCTCATCCAAAAACGAAGCTCCAAAATCATGTATACCCTTTAGACTTCTTTTGCAAAAGTGAACCCAGAGCACATCATCATGTTTTAATCACAAGCATAATGACAGAATAGTTCACTGTAGTATCAAACTAAAAACCTTTGTGGGAAATCTGTAGAAAGACAATAACATCCTCCTGCATTCTTGAACAAATTATTATTATTTATACAACTCACAATGTCACCAAATTAGTTGTCTAGATCTTGTAATCTACTGTGACACTATTTTCTACATGTGAAACCATGTGCTAGTAGAAGCACATTCCTTAAAATGTTTTAGCACCTGTGGGAAATCAAGTACAGTCTGTGCCTTAGTTCGGACAAAATATTCCTATGAATCAGGTTCCAAAGATGAAGTTAAATAAAAAAAGTTCCTAGTAAGTTGTCAGAAAATTTGTTTTTTATGTGGCAGACATAATTTTTAGTATTACAGAGATCACTACCCTATAAATCCTGGGGGTTTGTTTTCTTTTGGGTTTTTGTTTGTTTGTTTATTTAATTGAACACCACCATATAAAATATTTTCTGCTTATTTGTTCCTTAACAGTAACAACCTTACAAAACACTGGGCAACATTTGCTGTTTCTCAAAGGGATAGTTCCCCCAGCAATAGTTTCAATGAAATTCAGCCTTCTCAGTTAGTGTTTTTCTTAAAAGATATTTTGTCCTGCAAGGCTTTTGGTGTTATTTTTAATTTCTTTATTTTTTTAAGTATTTAATGTGCTATCAAAATCTATTCCGCATGAAATATAACTTTTTAATTGATTTCTAATGCCTCCCTCCTCTAGCAGCAACTTCTGGCAGGAAGGTGGAAATTTCCAAGGTTTAGCTCACAGGGCAATACATTTCGTGTTTCGTGGAAAAGAAGAAACAAAATCTGAACTGCATAGCAAACCATGACTATATGAAAAGCAACAAACTCCTCAGAAGATTAATTTCTCCCTCTTTGGAGGCTGGGGAGGTAAGAGAGTGGCAGGAAGGTGGCTCATGTAACTGGAAATTTTACCACTGCCAGCAGGAAAATGAGAAGAAGTGAAGCCAGTCTTCACTTCAGGACTTCCCGTGAGAGTGCTTTATTTTGCAGCCTTGTAATTATATTTCCATAATTTAGTCACAAACAATATTATGACTTAGGTACTTTCCCTTAATTCTATCTCACAAAAAGAGCAGGTTTGAGTTTGTCACTTATCACACAAGTTAGCTTATTAAAAACATTTGGCAGAGCTAAGTGATCATAAGATACCCTTGCTTTCCGATATTTCTTTCAGAAATAGCTTTTACATATCTTCTTGGGACAGAGCTTCTCAAACAACATGGCTTTCTTCATGGCAATGTGATTATATCAAAATCAAATTCATGTATCTGATTGACAGACTTGCTTGTAATTCAAAGAGTCCATATCGTTAGTGTTGCTCTTTTAAATAAGAACAAATAATTTTTGGTGATCACCTTACCTTATTAGTGACAAAAAGACTGTATTCAACCTCATTTCCCGACAATCAGCACATAAAATTCTGTGCTCAGCCTCAGAGAAAGGTTTTCTAAGACGCAAAATTAATTTCTTACAAATTAGCGTAAGTTAAACTGTTCTTCTTGATTAGGACGTCTAGCACTATTTTCCCAAAGCATCCATGCCACCACCAAGACTTCTAAAGCACTTTTTCTAACAGGTAACATAGTTGTACAGTTCTGGCATAGGGGTTTTTTTGCTAGTTTGGAGTTTGGTTTTGTTTTAGCTTTTATTACAATGCAGTTCTGGATTAAGCTATTAAGTCCATAAACAAAACATTTTTCAAGTGCTGGAAGCATGCAATTATCTGTATTAACTTCCATGAGACTCTCAAATACCAATTGCATTTGAAGACTTATGCAATTTTCAAGATAAGGACCCAGAAACCAAAATTTAATGGAAGTAAAAAAATACAAGACAAGCACTTAGTCTTCAAAACATGGCTATATGATGAATAAATGCCCTTAAACCAAAAGAGCAGAGAAAACAGAGTTAAGTACTTCACTTACTTTAGCATCTGACTAAACTAACATTTACATACTAATAGCACAACATAGTTTCACCAACTGAATTACATTTTCAAAAGCCAACGAGCAACAATTGCTCCTGCCAACCTGCCAAGTAAAACTAAATTTAATGAAAACCTGAAGCATAAGCACAGAAGTAGAGGCATTTAAAAATAAACATGATTACAAGAAATTAAGTTGCAGAAATTGAAAGATATTTAAAAAATATTACGAATTAGATCCTGGAGACTGGAGAACGGGTGCTTTGTGTAACAAATTAATTCCAGTGAACATACCAGTTTGTTTATTTTTATTTACATAAATATTTAGCAGCTATCATGACTTTTCATTTGAAAACTGAAGTAGTCAATCAAATATTTACTTAAGGTAATGAATATATCTTGTATTTCTTATACAGTAACTTTCAATTAAGCCCCCTATGATTAAAATGGTGAAAAGAATGAGATTGCAAATGTTTTAGAGCAGCACTGCCTTAGGTCATTAATTCAAGTTATGGCAACAAGTCTTGAGTCTACAAAGGTTGAGGCCAATTAAGGTTGATATATTATAAATACTGAATTTGTACCACATTTCAGCTTGAGCACCACAGTGTGAATCCAAATATTATCAATCAAAATTGCTACATCATCATTGGAGTTTCATGTGTAAAACAGAAAAAAAACCCTATATTTAATCTTACAAAAGTGACAAACTAATTTAATCACCATATTCCTAATACCACATCAGTATTAATGATTAAGGATAAACTCCCAAGCACTTGCAATTTAAGAAATAGAGGTTTTACTTTGCAGTCAGAGGGATTTAGTCTCTCAATAATTATTCCTGCTACGCATTATTACATAGTGTTAATCATCTAATCACATGATTTTAATGTTTACTTAAGTTCCATATAAGATGGCATATCTAGGGAAAAATAAAACCCATACTTGCTTTTCAAAGAGCAAAGAAATGGGCATGCAGAAATAAAGTATAGAAGTAGCAAACTAAAAAAGCTTCTCTAATGTCATGGGGAAAAAACTTTTAAAAAATTTATTAAAATAAGTATCTGGAAGTTAAGGGAACCATGAAAGATGGTAATTAAGGAGATACAGTCATTGCTTATTAACTGCATACATAAAAGGTATTCTACCAAGAACACCAGCTGCTAGCTGCAGCAAACCTATCAGCAACAGTACTTGTATGGACCCTGCTTTGTAATACAGAGTTGCTGTATGAACTGAGGTACAATACAGGTACCATAGATGCAAGAACACTGACAATTTAGATCAGAATTAATCACATATGATAAGAAAGGCATGGTTAAAACTTTTGATATCTGCTGAAGGAAGAATATAGAGTAACTTAACTGGATTTTCTAAAACTCTGAATTTACGTAAATGTAAAAGAATACTTTCCAATAAAAAAATACCACTAGCACAAACCCATTTCACAAAGGCAAGGTAGTAGTCAAATGAAAAACAATACAGAGAAGCAAACTGAACCAAGAGATTTCTGCAAGTATTTCTTCAAACTAAAGCCTCTATAGGGCTTGCTCCTCCCAGTATAAATCATTATCTTTGCTATGAAGCACTTCAAACTCCTAAAGCACATACAAGTTAGAATTACCTACTACTTAGGTGAGAGAAAACTGCTGGATCATGTTTTTCAACTTTGTATAGAGGTATGTACACCCAGTGCAGTTACAGAGAAATTACCAACTATATGGACTTTTGGTGCAGAGCAAAAAGAAATTCTACAGCCTTCAGTATTAAACATACTATATTTGGCAATGTGCCCAGACTACCTTCATTTCCTTTGTGGTAGATCAATTTAATTCTACTGCAGAGATATGAATTCTTAACACTACACTCACATTGAACAGACAGGGAGCAATGGCAGTTGCTTTGCATTCTAGGCCTTTTTTTGAATACAGAACGATGCATTTTCTTAGTCAATTAGAAATACAGGCACAGATTAGACATCTCTAGATGCCTCCTGTTAACTAAGAAATCCCCTAAATGCGAATGAGGCAGCAGCCATACTACATTTTTAAAAAGCAATGAAGTTTAGTGGTATACTCAGATGAGAAATTAGGATTATGAATTATGAAATATATACTTCTATATAAACACATACAAAAGAATTCAAGAGTATTGACTATCCAGAAGATATTCCAACTTTAACTTCCTTCTGAAAACTTGAGCTTGTACTATTTTTACTTCCTTATTATACTGTATTATTTTTAAGCAAAACTGATTGAACATCCTTTGCTAATCTGTTCTACCCTGCCAAATTCCATTCCTCTATGCTAAGTTCCACATAATACATTTAATACATCCAAATAAAGGAAATTTGCAAATCACTAGGCACCATGTGCATTGACCTTCGCTCTTCTTTTGAATTTGCAGTATGGTTCATTTTAGTCAAGCTGTTGAAACATTTGTGCTATAATGCATCAAATTAAGGCAACCAGCTGTGATGTTTAATTTAAGCTAAAAGTTTATGATCTACAACTACACAATACCTTAGGGAATAACTGATATTTCATGTTACTAAGCTAAATACAGATCAAAATGGTTACAATCTTCCCCACATTTTACACAGAGCACATTGTCATTAAAGTTTGAGTCTGTAAAGAGCATGAGCATTCAGTCAAAGCTGCATTATTATAGAGAGTAAATGAACAAACAGTTCTAGCCTTTGCTGAATACATAGATTCAAAGCCTTCTGGTCTAATGTGTTATTCGATTATGCCTATATTTTATCCTTCATTATGTGTAATGGACTTTCTCCAATTGTGAGAAAATGAATTAGAAAAAAAAAATTAACTATTTTGTCATAATGCACCATTTTTAGCAGATATTTTGTCCAAACAGATACAGCACATAGAGCTGAATAACTCGAAGAAAAACAGCAATAAAAAAAAAACCCAAGCATTTTCTACCTACGAAGCACTCCTGAAAGAAAATCTCCTCCAACAGTGGCTAACCTATTGTATTGTTCTTGATAACAGCAATGTATAAAAGGAGAAAGAAACAACACTTTCTGAATGATTAAGTAACTATACCTTTTGGAATGTCTTGAAAGATTAGTAAAGGAGAGAAAAACTAAGATGTGGCTATATATCAGATGTAAAAAGTATGAAAAGTAATGCAATGAAAGCTGAAACTTCAGGTTACCCATCTAGAAAGAAATGGATTCAGCTATATAATATTGACATAGGGCAAAAACATCATGCATAGTAACTAGCTCACTACTATATGTTCATCAGTGCTCAGCTGCTCTTCTAAAAAGTTAAACCTACAGATGTTATGGCTTATAAACATACGATACATAAGTTACATGCTGCAACTATAAAGACATAATGACAACTCTTACTGACAATGTCCCTTCTAATGTGAACTAGAAAGACAATTTTCCTTGATTCTGATATGTTCTCTGTAGCTCCTTCACTTTAACAATCTTCTGCAGAGCCAAAATACCCAGCCAACACCAGCAAAACGAAAAATAAGATCTTTGTGTTTACTGCAGCCTTCTGGTAACTAGCTCTGCCACAGGCAAAGAGATTCAAGTATAACGATGGCCCATAATGGGTGTAACTCCACCACAGGGGTGCACTGGAGCCTCCAGCTATTTTTTTCCTAGCACAGGGAAAGGCAGGAAGCTATAAAAACCCCTATTTTATTAAATTAACCATTTCATAGATTCATTCTATTTGGGTTAGTGTAGCTTCTCTTATTGGAAACCGGAAAATTACTACTACTTCGATGACATCTATTAGAACTGGCTTCAACTAAAAAAAGGGGGGGGAAATTTATTTTTCTCATTACAACGAGAAACTCTTTAACATCCAGAAACTCACAGTAATTTTAAATACATGTTAATATAACAGATGTCCATTTTTACTTACCTAAATTAATTTTAATCACCACTCTGCTTCCCTGCCATATTGCAATCATGCATGATTGCAGTCGGCAGTTTCATCAAAGGATCACGCAATTGAGAAAGCCCTGCTGCTTGAAAGCTGATTACTACACCAACATCCTTGTGACAAAAACTATTAAGATCTAAGGAAGGCTGAAAGCAAGCACATACTTTCAACTACATACTGTTTGACATCTCATTGAAATCAGAAGAGTCTGCTGTACTAACATTTGAAAACTGGGGATTACCTGGTACAACATAAATTTGAAATACAACAGTATTTAAAAATCTTTCCTTCAGACTCAGGATAAAAACCACAAAAACTCATAATGAAGAAAAGTCAACCTCAGCCTAAGATGGTTTATAATGCTGTGAACAATTATTTAAAGGATTTTTAAAGTGAAAGCCAGTGCTGAATGCTTGGCTTGATCTTTAATAACACAATTATAACACAACAATCATTAAAACACTCATATAAAAGTTTATGCAAACCATATGCCATCCACGCAATTTCAAACAAGCACTATAATTTCATAGTGAGAACTAAAAACTGTGAAAAAGCAAAGTACTTTCTGTATACAAGATGTTGGAAGTCATAACTCTAATATCTACAGCATTTTCAAATTATTACAGACTGTCATTCAAGCAGACACTAGTTACAACTCAGACTGAAACAAAATCAACCCAAACTGCAAAATAAAGATCCATAATAATTATATTTAAACGCAAAATACTTGACAGTGAATTCCTCCTTTGTTTGCCTGCCAAATGCTGAAGTCAGAATGTTGTTACTCTGGCAACATTGGATCAAATGCCTGTAAAAGTAGACTTTAAATTTTGTAAAAAGAATACATGATATCAAGATTTATAAAAAAGCCAAACAACAACAACAAAAAAAAACAACTGACAAAAAAACCCCACAAACAGACAAACACAAAAATCCACCAGAAAACTGATCCTTAATTTACAGTTTTTAAGGTAAAAAAACCCTGAGTGAAAGTAGTTTGTTATTATGGTTATGAAACACCTAGAAAATGTTAATCATGAATGATTAACAGTTAACAAAGACTATGTCAACCTCAGTAGCACCTTCCTCAGTGGCTTTGTAAATACCAGCAAAAAGTACTGGAAAAACAATACTGATTTCTTTCATAAAAAATCAGCTGAGACTTCCCGGAGTCATAGGCATCTTTAAAATTCAACCAAAGCCTTGTCCACAGATGACCATGAACTATTTGAGACTTCTATTGCTTCCAAATTTTTTCTACTATTTTCTGCCAAAAATACCAGAATAAAAACTTCTAAAAAGATGAATGTAAATATAATTACCTGCATGCTGAAAAAACAATTTATTCCATACAAGGACTTCAGATGCACAAGACTGTTGCACATAGAGCTAAACTCCTGTTACTATGGGTAGAAACAGTTCTTTCAGCTAGTGACTTCCCACCCATCCTTATAACTGCTCAGATATTTACCCTTTTTTTGACCAATACAATGGAGTTCCTACAAATATTACTTCTTTATTATTCCAGGTTAGCAAAGTAATAAAGTCTGTGTTTAATAAGCATATGCCAGAATCTCACCTGAATTTCATCTCAGTTCATTTTATCTTTTCCTGACATACACTGATGACCAAAATTGGTGGAACTTGAAGGGATAAGCATTTTAAAATGTAAAACTATCTCACTATTCTATATCAAAATGTCATGGTTTGAGATAGTCCCGAAATCCAAACTACAACCCTTCTCTTCCGGTCTGGTTGTGATATGTTTACATTTCTGCAGGAGCGCCCATTGGGCAGAATTTCAAAACTTCTAGGGGTTTCCACCCCTTGGGGTCTACCACTTTTCTCAGCCTCTGGGGGAAAACAAGGTCTAAACCACGACAACACTCCACCCCTCGCTCCTGCGAAATTGTCAACATATCACAACAACTTAAAAAAAACTCTAATCAACATGCAATCTTCAATAAACTAAAATATAACCAAAATCTCTCTACTACACATCAATATAGCATCATCACAAACTTAACTCTACTCTTAGTACTTAACTTACATTACTATAGTCTTACTCTTACTCTACAATGGTACAGTCTGTGTTTTGTCTGGAAAACTCTTTCTATTACCACAAGCATCATGGCTCTTATCTCTTTCCCTCAATAGTTCGCAACCATCTAACTTTGAAGTGTTGCTTAGAAATGGTGATCTTGATGGAATATCACTTGAATTAGCATTTTGTAGCAACATTACAGTGCATAAAATGGTATTTTCTGTCAGAAGAAACAGAGAACCTACCAGCATTGACAGATGTATGCATGAAAGACTGGACAATGCTACGGAAGAAATATGTCTTCAAGAATCCTGATATATCTGAAAAGTAGTGTATTATTTGCTATTTTGTCTCATGGAACAGAAAAAAAAATACACAAGAAAGTTTTCTGGGAAAAGTTTGTATTCTGCAACTTTTACTGTAATATTTTGCTAAAGCATTATCTATCAAAGAATATTTATGTTCTGTATTCTGTTCTACAGCAGCTTTGATGACTACAGGTTTCCTACACATTATCTTCTCATTGATACAGTGTTTACACTCTCTCTTTTTTTTTTAAATTCCAGGAGGACAACTTCTTAAGATTTCACCTGAAGTTTATTTTTTCTAAGGGTATGTGTATAACTTCCTTAGCAGTTTTCTTTTTTGACAAATCGATGAAGGAAAAAAATTGTTGTATTTTTGTGATGATCACTATTAAATATCAACAGTTAAGATTTGAGCACTTTTGGAGGTGAAAGGAGCCGGGGAAAGAAGTACTTAAGTGACATATCATAACCCATGCAATCTCTTTCTAAAACACACTAGCAATGCATTCAACAAAGTATTACAGTCTACACATTTAAATTTTTCTCAGACAATCTCAAGAAACTATTATTTCGTAAAATTCTCATCTAAAACCGGCCAACAAGCTTTTTAAACGTGCACACATACAGCTTTAGAACTATATCTTGCAAAGTAAGTTTCTATGAGGAAAATCCCCGTTTATCCTGAAGTCTCAGGACACTACCAAGAGCCAAAGTACTGAAGCAGTTTGCACATTCACAAAAAAGCCCCACGGAATAATGGAGATATTGCACTTGCTCCCTGTCAAAATAAAATATTTGCTTAACATTGAACTTTTATTTCTGTTCAAGAGATTATTTATTACACTTCATAATTACAAAGAAGGCTACCATTTTGTGGGTATGGAAAATGTTTTTTTAAGAAAAGCATTGTCTTCATGGTAAATTTAATTTCCATGGTTGAACAGCCCTTCCAGACATCAAGCTATTTACTGCAAGCCATTGCAGACCTGTCTTAGCAAACATAGACACGTGTGGCCCAACACAGAAAGCACCTACTGCTCATGAGAAAAGGAGTTTGAAACTTGTCACATTTGCTCTTTCTATAGTTCAAGGAGAAGAAGAAAGCTCTGGAAAGGAGTGGGAACCAGCTCCCTGCTCTGCTAGGGACTATGCAGGAGACCTCAAGCAAGCTCCTGGGGAAGAGAGCAGCAGAAGTCACAAATTCCAATATAAGCAGTATTGGGTTTACCACACAACATTGCCATTCTAAAGGATAATAGATGTTTCGAGCCTAATTTAAATGCACAGCCTAGTCAGCCTCCGAGAGTTGTATCACAGAATTGCTAATACTGATGTACAGGTTTTATTCTCATCTACAGATCTGAAGGAAGATTTAAAATTTACTGGGTGAACATATGAATACTTATGAGACATGTTAGTACATATCATTGCCAATGGAGCCAGTGTTAATTTCCTAATTCCACATTAATAGGAGCAAGGAAATGGAAAGTGATACAAATTAGTCATGTTGATTACTGATGGAAATGGGGTAGGAATATAAAGTAATATTGAAAAAAAATTCCATAAATATGTAAATAAATAAATATCCTCATCTAGTATATTAGATAGAAGGATTCAAAATGAAAGAACTAATTAAATTTTTATACAGTTTATAAAATATTAATACCTCAGTAATATTTAAGTAAATGCATTTTGTTCATATTTAATCCTATTATGCTCAAAATATTGAAATACAAATTATCTACTGTTAGTATAATTTTTTATTTTTTTTTTTGTCTTAGGCAAAAATAAACAGTGAAATTACCACAGGAACATTAGGGTTTTTTGTAATTTACTTTGGTAGACATTCCCTAAGAATATATCTGGAAACAAATTCAAAGACAAAAAATTCCAAAACACACCTGAGACACACCTTGAAAGGTGACCTCAATAATAAGACAATTTCTTCAGTATCTAAAGTGTTAAAGAAACATAATTATTTGAAGAATTGTTCTAGGCATAGCATCATCTTGACAAAAGACAATTCATCTGAATTTCAGAGGAAAACTGGCAACAGTCAGACTGACGTAAAATGGTAATAATGGTTTCATACATGTGCATATGAGAGAATTTATTACTCCCTAGATATCTCAAGTTTGTATTATCCAGACTAATGACTGAACTTAACATTATATTTTAATTACGAGACTATCCATATCTATCCTTACTCTCCTCCCCCAAGCCCCCACTGCCTGGCTGTTCATTTACACTGCATCTCTTGTGTCACATGTAGCCCTTATGTGACCACATGATGAGCTGGATCAGCTCTTTAACATGAAAGCAAACTCGATTTAATTTTGTTGAGGAAGTTTTCCATTATAATTAGACTCATGTTGTTCAGTTATTAGCCCTTAAATTGGAAACTAAGAAGGAAAATGAGCAAAAACATTCCTTGCAGAAGAAGATTCTGCAGTCAGATTTAGTGAAATCACCCAAAAGAGGTGGGATACCAACAGAAACCAAACATGTAATTTGAAGGGTTGGGATATTATCCTTTCACCCTCTAATGTTTCCTACTACTCAAGAATTGGGAGGAATGCTCAGGTGGGAAACAGAATGCAAAGGAGGGAATTTCTGCACACACAAGATGACTCTCTTTGAAGGCAGGCAGGTCTTGCAGAGAGACCTGGACAAATCAAAGGCTGGTCAATCACCAACCGTATGAAATTTAACAGAGACAAGTGCTGGATTCTGCATCTGGCATAGGGCAACTCCAGATGTTTGTACAGGCTGGGGAATGAGATGCTGGAAAGCAGTGCCACAGAAAGGGACCTTGGGGGCCTGGTTAATGGCAAGCTGAATGTGAGTCAGCAGTGCTCCGGCAGCCAGGAGGGCCAACCGTGTCCTGGGGGGCATCAGGGAAAGTGTCACCCACCAGTCAAGGGAGGGGACTGTCCCGCTCTGCTCTGCACTGGTGCGGGCTCACCTTGAATATTGTGTGTAGTTTTGGGTGCCACAATATAAGAAAGACATTAAGCTCTTAGAGAGTGTCCAAAGGAAGGCAGTGAAGATGGTGAAGGGCCTCGAGGGGAAGCCGTATGAGGAACACCTGAGGTCACTTGGTCTGTTCAGCCTGGAGGAGACCAGGGGAGACCTCACTTCAGTCTACAACTTCCTCGTGAGGGGAAGTGGAGGGGCAGGCACTGATCTATCTGGTGACCAGTGACCTGAGGAAATGGCATGAAGCTGTGTCAGGGGAGGTTTAGGTTAGATATCAGGAAGAAGTTCTTAGCCCAAAGAGTGACTGGGCACTGGAACAGGCTCCCCAGGGAAGCGGTTGCAGCACCAAGCCTGACAGAAGCAGGAAACATTTGGACAATGCTCTCAGGCACATGGTGTGACTCTTGGGGTGGTCCTGTGCAGGGCCAAGAGTTGGACTTTGATGATCCTAGCGTCTCCCTTCCAACTCTGAATATTCTATGATTATATGTTGCTAAATAATGCCACTTATGAACAGAACATATTGTGGATGTAGAAAATCTATGCTGGTTTACAAACTTATTTAGCAGATTTCGAGAAGGAAAAAAAAATCCATCAGTATCTATAAGACAAAGAAAAAAATTCAACTTGGACTGCTCAAAGAGAGAAAATTACTTTAAAATGTGAAGCTATGTTAGGAAAAGCAGTAATGAAGTGTCTTTCCAAAGACATCTGCTCCTGACCACTATTAGAGACAGGATTCTGTATGAGACAAATAGTTCAGTTGAACCAACTGATGATGTTTCTCATAGTTTTAGAAATACATGAATGTTCTTACACACATTTTTATGACCTTGTGGAGGAACCCGCAAGCATTAAGTCAAGCGGGCAGTACAGCTCACAATGAAATTTTAGAAAAATTAAAGCCTAACTTCTGGCCAAGCAGTTAAACACATAGCTAATTTTAAGGTCATGCATAATTCAAGTTACTTAAAAAACCCCTAAGTATTTAAATCACACATAATGCTCAAATGCTCTACTGCAGCAGGAAATTACACAGAGGATGGTATGGAACTCTCATAACCTTCCTTAGTTTTCAGTTTTAGGTTAACCTTCAGCTTATTATAAAGAAGAGTTTTTGAATACAATTGATTCTGTCAGTGTCTTAGAGTCTGGATGCAACTTTAACATACTGACAACACTGTTAATGCTTTTGAAAACTAAACCAAATAATTTCTCCAATATTTTAATAAAGGGAGACTTCATTGAAGTCATTAAATGAGAATATGAAAGGCATAATTTTGGTTTAATGTGGTTCAAATAATAATTTTAAAGATGCCAGTATTAGGCTACCCTTCTGGAAGACAGAATCTCATATTTAGCCTGTACTATGAAGAGAAACAAGTTACTATAGGAAAATGTTCACTTTTGTGTGATACAAAGCAGGTTATTTTGCTTGCTCCATGATAATGCAGCCTTAAATATCAAAATTATTTCTCCTCATATTACAAAAAGGTATGAGTTATGGAGATATAAGAAATTCATGTACCCAGAAACATACACTTCAGTGTGTTTCTGTACTCAGCTCCCAGTGGCATAGATTTGCTCTCTCATTCATGATCTTATAAACTGTCCTACATAGAAGTAACTTTGTTATCCCCCTAAGACAATAAAAAGATGTTTAAATACCTCCCTAGAAAAATCAGTTTGATCATACTAAGGTTACTACTTGGCAATTTATTAAACTTCTGTAATCAGGCAAGCCTTTAACAGAGTAATTGAAAAAGACATAGCACACCTTGACAAAACCAATTGGTCCTCAGAATAGAGGCTATGGATTGCTGCACATCTGCACTCTACCTAATACAGCATCTGCTCTTAGACTGCC
Organism: Pseudopipra pipra; assembly: GCF_036250125.1. Taxonomy (NCBI): domain Eukaryota; kingdom Metazoa; phylum Chordata; class Aves; order Passeriformes; family Pipridae; genus Pseudopipra; species Pseudopipra pipra. The sequence goes on along the minus strand of NC_087552.1, from coordinate 21,519,896 downwards.
CCTTTCACAGTAACACTGAGAGAGAAGCAGGCAGTCCCTGCTGACAGACCCTGCACCTGTGCAGCTTATGTGAACATGGAATACAAGGGAACAATGGTTGTTTTTACACCACATATTAGTTTGCTGCTGTATGGAGAAGCCAGCTGTGTTCAGCAGCTCCATCTTTCAGACCTCCTCTTTAGAGACTTCTGCACACTCCCAGTGCAACAAATAAACTCTGCTATGAGTGCTGCTCCGCTTACAGAGCAAGCTCTGTTGGCATAAGAGCTTTTGAGCAGCAGTAAATAGATCCAAACTAGGACTTGTATTACATAAAATTGCATTTAATGATTTTACAGAAGAAACCATAGGAGTACGAAAAATTTTCAAAGCAACAATAGCCTCTATATTGCAAAAGACATCTGATTGGACTTAAATTGACTGAACCAGATGAAGAGATGCACACAATGCATGAAGACTCCTATTATACTCTTATGTCCTTGCTAATCTCTAACTCCATAATCATGGCCCTTGAACTCAGGGAGTTTGATCAAAGCACATCTTCTGTGCCTCTCCAAGTATGGGTACATCCTGGTAATGTTCACTCGCAATGAAACAGTCCATTCAAAGCTTTCAAAAGAGCTGCTTTCCACTCTAATAAAGAAAAACAAATGCAGTTGTAACTTCAAAGCGACCATCTTATGTTTTACACATTAAACTAAACATTGAAAGAGTGAGGATAGCTAGCTTTGTTTTATAACAGGTGGCTTAATGGAAAATCTCACCCAACAGGACGACAATTTTCTGTCCCACTAGCTCATTTCTTGCAGTAGTCCAGGATCCCTGTACCTATTTAATATCAGTTATCATTACAGTTTCCAATTTAACGTCAATTGAAAAATCAGACTTCCTGATTGCAACAGCAGTTAGTGTCAGGTACTACATGACACGTAGAAATTTTTTTCAACCTTTCAATAAAATATATGGCACTCACTAATGGCTTTGTTTCAAGTTGTTTCAGTGAAGGACTATCCAAAATAAACGCTTCAAAGAACAGGACTGAGAAAAGCACTTATGGTGATAATGCCTTTATAACCATATGTATAGCTTGAGAACAAACAGGCAATTAATAAAACTAGATAGCATTAAAAAATATAATCCTATAACAATCTGGAATTCACTTCAGATTAAGGGGAAAACTTTCAATTTCCCTCAACCTTTCATAAAAAGGAAACAACTTGTAACTACACAAGTATTCTAACAGGAACAACGGCAAAATCTTGGGAAACATGAAAAATCTTACCCAAAGTATATTTTTGAAGATCTTTTGGAATTTTACAAAGGCTAATATGAGTTCTCATAATGGCACTTCAAAAATAAGAACATCAGAAGTATACCAGTGTTATTAATGCATTGAGAAATTACTGTTTCGAAGCACCTTCCAAAACACAGTCTTCCTCTAATTATCAATAACGACTTAGAAGTGATATGCACAGCATTTAGGACAGAGTTGTCCCATTCACTACTAACACAGATGTGATTTCATTTTCTTCATAATTTAAGGTTTCTAATGCATGAGAGAGTGGTCAAGGATAAAGCATAATCTTTCTAGAGAGAGACCTCCCATTCCAAAGCTATGAATAATGCAGTAAGAGTCACACTGTCACAAAACTTCGGGTGTCTAGATTCAGTCCAAATTACCCAAGTTGAATAAATCTATCTGTCAGATATCTCATTTCCCCTAACTCCTAGTACAAGTAATACCTGTGAGAGGTGCAATAACTTCCCTAAAATTACTGGGCTGTATCTTAAAGAGATTGTTCATAACCAACTCACAGACTGAAGACCAACATTTACACTTTGACATCTCAGTACGTAACCCTACATCAAAACTAAGCAATGTTCAGCTATTTGAGGCTTTGGGGTTTTTTTGTGGGTTTTTTGTGGGTTTTTTTTGTTTGTTTGTTTGTTTTTTGTTTTTTTGGTTTTTTTTTTCATTATTTTTGGTTGTAATTCAAACAGTAAGATTTAAAAGTTTATTCTGTATAACAACATATTCTAGGATAGTATCAACTTTGGAAGTGTGCATCTCTTCATGTAAATATGGAAAACAGATTTTGGTTTTTAACTTTTTAGAGAAATCAACAGAATAGGGATACAAATGATCTATTTGATCAATATACGTAGAGGAAATGTACAATGAGACACAACATTCAGTAAGATCCAAAAAAAAAAAAGCTATCCACAGGAAATGGAGTTTAAATGTGAGCAAAGACCAACAATCACCTAAAAATGGAGCATAAACCACTGCCACAGCAAATTTATTTTCTTTGTATCCATAATCGCACAGGACAAATCTGACCAAATCAAACAAAACAAATTTTGTCATCAACTTCTAGAAGAGACTGGTATCTGCTTGCTTGAAATTGCAGAACTGCAGAGGTTTTTAATACAATAAATCATTCAGAGATAATCAGAGAAAATTAAATGAATTCTGTACTAACTAATTCATAAACAGTAAAATTTTATGCTATCACCTTGCATTCAAGAACTCATTCTCTCTTTAGATCTACATTAATGATATGACATTGGCATGAATGCTACATGAACGGGACTAGCAGGATTCTTATAAACTGATTAGGCACCGTAAGGGACAAGTAATGATCTATGCATCTTTCAGTGATTCAAAATCACCAAAAAAGCAGCAAAACATAGAATTCAAGTGAATTTCAGTCATTTCCTAGAGAAAGGAGATTTCAAAATACTAACAGACCATTTCACAGTGCTTTTTTTTCAGATAACATTTTTAATGCTCGCTGGCCACACATCACATGTTAAAGTTGTGCAAATAATCCTTTAACTGTCTCTGCCCCAAGAGAAAATACCTTTTTCTTGACAATAAAGTTTTAGTTTACCAAAGTAATGAAGAGAATAATACTGTTTTGGTAGGAAGAGCCACCATTGGATGACCATGGTAAGTGAAAGACACAAAGAGCACAAACATCTTTTCTTTCGTTCTTGTTAATCCTCTCCAAAATTGATGGACATAAATATGTGTAACTCTCATCACTAAGAAAGCCTGCAATAGAAGTAGCACCCAATTTCTTTTCACAAAAACAAAATTTGTACCATATGTACCTTTTTGGTAACTCCTCTGTCAAGGCTAAGTTCTTCTGACTTGGTAAAATCTTTTTTTTCCAGAACAACTGAAACACCCTTTTAAGCTGGTGCTAGTGTCTAAACCCCTCTAAAAGTAATTTCCTACCTCTGTTTCATTAAGCTTGGACATGTTTTAATGCATTTCTGATTCCTCTTGGTGGTAAAAATATTACAGGATTCACAGCAGTTGCAGTGAAAGGGAGAGTAAAAATCACCTTCAACAGATGACCTTATGAAAAGAAATTTTCTATAGCATTCTAGCATGATTTTTTCAAGTCTTCCCTAAAAGCTGTTTCCCATTCTTGTTGAGATTTGCACTCTTGTAGCTGCTATTGCGTCCTTCGGCTACCATAAACCAGAAAAGTCTCAGAAAACAAGAAGAATTAGCAAACCTTCAAAATTATTCTCTTGTTTTCTTCATTTTAATCCCATGAAGTCTGAGAAACACTGTTGCTATTTCACTTCAGAAAGATTAGCTTTCAATTTTCTAGCAGACAAGGGGGTGTGTGGGCGTGTGTGTGTGTGAGATAGCATATGGTATTGTCAACGCTTTCCTTTCTTCGTTTCCAGCCTGATCTTAAAAGTAACGCCTTGTTCTTTTTGGTTATTTGATTAAGGAGGTCAAACCATAAATCACAGAGAGAGGCAGGCAACTTGGTTAACACTGGCCTTTCTTGAGCTCTTTTACTTCCAGTGCAGTACACAAATCATCTTTAAATCAAAAGGCACAACCCGATCTAATGAATGACAAAGTAAGTTGCCAACAATCTTTACATGTGAGGTGTTACATTAATATACCTGTCCATCAAAAGCATGTAAAGTAAATGAAGCACTCTCTTACAAAATGGATACTTACAATTTTCCCCTTTAGGCATTAAATGACAGGACTTGCTGTAAATCAGCACAACTCATCAGCACATCATCTAGGAACACTTATGCATGCCTGCTAAAGACCCAGTCCTTATCAACAAATATATCATCATGAACAGAAATTAGAACTTTCTTTTCTCATATTTTACACTGAAATTTTGCAGAGAAAAAGCATGTCACAAAAAATTACAATTTTATTTTTTTTTTTACATTATAAAATGGCTTAATTGTGATTATGGTAGACAATTTCTCACTTCAAATTTGTTTTGCTTATTTCGTTTTTTTTTTTAAAGACTTCATGCCTCTGCTAAACATCATATCCAGGTATTAATGCAAACAAAGACAGTTGCCAGGAATGAAGCCTACACATGAGAGCTTTCATGGCATGATTTAAGGTGCTTCCCAACCTTGTGCAAGAAACAGAAAACAACTACTCTGGGGCTGGCATAAGTGAATGAGAAAAGGATTGCATTGTTACTTCGGGTCCTACAGTGGAATAAGAGATTACGTGGTTCTAACCCTAAGACATGAATGGGATGCTATCAACGTATTTTCTATAGCCCATTTAAGTTCAAAGCAGGCACAATAGGGAATCAAGTCTAATGTAAAGTTGATGTACACCTGATAACTGAGATTGTTAAACACTTTTTTTAACAGCAAAGAACCATGAACAAGCTTGTCCATATAATTCTCTCACAACAATTACATATGAAAAACCAAAGCAGATGTTTCACAGAAAAAGGAAGGATATCTATTTTCACTCATTTTAGCAAAAAAACAGATGAGCTGTGAAAGATGTCCCCTTGTACATGATCATTCTCAATTGCATTAATTAGTCGTAAGTATAAAATTCTACTCCTACGCCTTCTGAAAAATGTAACACTATTTATAGTATAATTCAGGAGCTACTTCACCCAGTGCCTAGTGGGAGACTAGCAACATTACTGGGCACTGGAATATTATTCTATATTTTATTTTTTCACATCAGTGCAGAGAAGCACAACGATTCTAGCACCACAAAACACAAAGAGAGATGACAATGATTAATAGGGCTATACCAAAAAGAGTCAAAATCATAATGAAATGCCAAGTAATGGAGTTTGACACTCCTTTAACATTCTTCACCAATAAACACTTCTAATTCTGCAGCCTGAATTAATTACTAAGTGATTACTGATCAAGAAACACTAAGAAATTCACAGATCTAAACTCCTGAAACCTGTAAATTTGAGGCCCTTAAGATCCCTTTAAAGATGGTGTCCCACAAGTTAGATGTATGGTACAATACAGTTACTTGTGAAGAGATGTTCAGCAAACTAAATGAGCAAACTTTTGCTAACATTTTTTGTTGACGTTTTTAGTGCACACTAGTGTAAGTATACACAAAAGCCTGAATAACATTCCAAAAGTTACCTCACACCAAAATCTCTTCCTGGGTACTAGCAGCTACCTAGGCAGCAGCTCTCCAGGGAGAGGTGAATAGCTTCCTTACCCTTCTAAAACAAACCTAATTGTGTTGATGAGGTCTATTAGCCTGGGATGTCCTTTCTGTTAATTATATCAAGTCAGAAAATGATTAAGCTACAAAACATTCCAAGCAAAAGAAGGAGGATGATCACAAAAACTAGAACAGCAAGACATAACCACTATTTTTATTTTTTTTTGGAGCAGTGCATGCATGCCTATTCATGCATTCTGACTAAAATGATAAAGATAAAATCTATGCCAACAACCAACCTAAAAATTTTACAAACTATACTGGGCAAAGCTGTAGAAAAAGAAAGTGAGAAAAAATCTGCTCTGAAAAGGGATCCTATAAGTCTTCAGTATTTTATTAGAGGAAGAAAGAGTAATTAAGGAGTAATTGTATTCTGTTCTTACTGAGACAAAGCACAAAAACATCTAGTTGGTGCACCATGGGGCAACTCAAGTCTGCTGCTCATCTGAGACATAGTCCCATGTAGTACTGAAATTCTGAGCTGTAATCACTCACACACACTCCTTCCTCATGATTTTTTCATCATTTCATATATTTTAGCTTTATTCTATATCCTTGACATAAAAAATATTTTTCCACACATTTCTTTTCTTAGAAGTCCTATTCTTAAAAATATATCCTATTTCCTTAAAGATATATCCCATTTGAATGTAGTTTCTCAGGCACTCCTGAAGATTTAACTTAACAGAGGCAATACTGAGTTCTCAGCTCTGTAGAATATCTTCTACTGAGACTTCGTGTGATTATCTCAAATGCCAGTGTCCATGTAGAGATTTTATAGAAATATATGGCTTGTTCAGATATTGACTTATATGGCTTACCCTTAAACTAGATTTCACTTGAATTATACAAACTCACTGTTAGAGTCCTTGCTTCAGAAAAATCAAATTCATGTTCACCAACCTTTTTATCCCTATAAGAGACAGATACGTGGGGGGGGGAGGTGTGACATAACCAAAAAATCCCAGCCTCCCAAACCTCACACCACAGCCCAAAAGGTTCCCCATGGGTAAGTTTCTCACATTTTAAGAGGGAGAATACTAGACAGCATAAACATTGAAGCATTTTACCTGTAAGTCATCAGATCAACTCTAGTTCAAATTCACAGTGAGTCAAAGCTCTTCCTATGTGACAGCCACAAGTTTTCAGTTAGCCCAGAACTCCTTAAAATGCAGTAATGTAAACAATAATTTTATTATGATATTGATATAATAATATGACTTATGCTTAGACACTAAGACCAGAAATTTAACAGTATGCTGGGCTACTGTGCCAAGCATGCAAACAGAAATTGCCTAGAGCTGTATTACCCCTCAGTGCTGTGGAGGTTGCACCTGAAAATAAAACACATTGTTTAGGGTGCCCCAGTATGAGAAGTGGATGCAAATTGGAGAGATTTCAGGCCACTGTGATAGTGATCAAACAAAAACGAAGGAGAGGTTAAAGAAAATAGTTTGTTTAGTCTGCAAAAGGGAAGGCAAAGAGGGGATCTATTTGCTCTCTCCCACTATCAAACAGGATAGAAGCCAGAGGAAGCAGCCAGAGCCTTCCTAGATAGACACAGAGAAAAGCAAAGAGCAACAGTTCATGTTGCAATAAGAGAAAGTCCTACTGGACACAAGAAAAAAAATCCTTCACAGGACTGCTTAGACCAAGGAGGCTGCATTGTTTCCATCCCTGGCAAATTTCAAAACACAGCGAGAAAACGCCCTGAACAACTGGGTCTAACTTTGAAGTGAATGCTACTTTGAGCCAGGAGGTAGCACTGGTCCTTCACTCCTAAATTACCCATCCTTTTAAGTTACCTGCTTATGTTCTTAAAAAAAAAAAAAGAAAAACATCAAATGATATTAGAATTTATGATATAATGTATCATGTATCAAAGATGTGAGAGCTAATAAATTGACTTATGCATGTATTTGTTATGCTCTGCAACTGGTCTTACAGGACAATGTTCTTTTTATTTTTTTATCTCTCTAGAGATAAAACTTTTTATCTACTTTTATCTCAGTTTTTTTTCAACTGAACATAGCAATTGGGCAAACACAGCACATTTAAGCCCAAACTTCAAATGTTCAGTGCATTCAGCGCTATTCACAGTCAGAATTGCAATTCAACTGACTGCCTGTATCAACAACTCTCTGGGCTACATGGTCACTGCTTGTCTTTTGGTGTTTCTAGTACTTCTCAGGCCAAATTTTATGCATTCCTTATCAGATCAGCCTCCCTGACTCATTAAGCTCCCTGTTAGGGACTTCATGTTTCAATAATTCACAAATAATGAAAAAAAAATTGTCAAGATTAATAAAAAAGGAAAAATAAAGCTGAAATGGAATTAAGAAAAAACTTCATGTTCTGCAGACATGTTTTATTACTGATTCTCGGAATTATCAAAGACACAACTTTGTCTTTGCCACACTTTTAGGGTTCTTTCTATGCAGACAAACAGACAAGCATGCAACATGCAGCTTCCCGATTTCCTACAGGTTAAGTACAATTGCACACAGCAGTTAATTGAAGCCCTACTGTTTAAGAACCAGCTTTTTCTCTCCCTCTCAATCTGCCTACATGATTCAGCAGAAAACCAGATTTTTGCAATAAATATATGTGAAAAAAGCTCTCTGCTTGGATACTTCTTAAATTTTGCTGACTAAGCAGAATGGTCCACGAATTTGTAGGTCAAATCAAGAAAAACAGACATACATTACTGACGGTGATCTGACAAATGAAGACAAAATAGCACTAGAAAAGATGTTCTAAGCTACTGGTGGTTCATCAGTTCCTTTTTCTCTACCCTTATCACCCCAATGGTTCTGAACCTGAGGGAGAAAAGAGAGCAAACATCTTTGTCCCTTAAGAACTGAATTCCATTTCCATAAATTGAAGATGCAACAAAATGAATTCTGCAAAATTCCAAAAAATTATCTCAGCTTTCTTATTCACACTGGCTAAATGAGGATCCTTTGCACAGCAAGTTCTACAGGCTGAACATGCCTCTGGTTGAAGTGATCTCGAAAGGTGGATCTAGGGACAATCCAAAAATCCTCCTCTGTATACCACCCTTCCGTTTAGAACCTATCACCCTGCTCTTTAAAGCAGAACGATAAACATAGTTCAGCTAAAAAAACAGAATGAATTCTTCTGCTTCTTTAGATCACCCTTTAATTACTTCCACTTTTTATTTTTTTAGCCTATTAACCTGAGCTCCACCACAATCACACCAACCAGACTGAAGCAAGTTTACATAAGTTTATTTTTATTCCTTCTCATCACCATACTAGTAGCACAGTAGCTCCACTTGTTCTTTCTAAAGCCAGAATAATACAGCATCCTATTTCTCAAGTAGCATTGTCTGGTGAAACCCTCATTTTTAAGCTGCAACACAAATATCACACTGTGAGAAAGTCTGGTTTTATAAAATCCTGTGTTAATAATCGGCGAATTCTGATAAATACCACAGCCTGCAAACTCTATTACTCTTCTGGTAAATCACCAGAGCTCCCTTTGAGAAAAACAATATCATCTGTAAGTCAAATTGGGAAGTGTAAGATAAATGCCTTCCATTATTACTAGAAAACGTTGAAATACGTTAAGTACATTTCAAACATACTGAATAATTCATGAACAACAGCTCAGAAAAAAAAAACACCTCACCAACCAAATGCAAAAAGATATATTTTCACTCTATATTCTGAAGTCAACAAAGAATATTAAGAAATAGTTTATTATGTCTATTTTAGTAGCCATATAGAGCAACCTAATGAAAAAATACTCAGAATTGAATACCCCAGACAAACCAAACAAATGTACGAGTGAGATTAAGATGATTTACTATTAACCAGTAGCCCTTTTTCTCCTTATAATTTAACTGTAATATGCGGCTAAAAGTCAGTGAGACTGTTTTTTATTTGATTTTCTGATTATGACCATATACAGTCATTTTATTGTCTTCTAATCAAGATACAAGGGAATATAAAGAGTTCATCTAGTTAAACTATCAAGGGAGACAAAATATGAAAGGAGATTACTTGAGCAATATTTTTTGGAAAGAATTTGCCAATGAAAGTAGAAATCTGCAAGCCAGCTCTCCGCTAGGACACTACTCAGGCTTTTGTGTATAGTCTTCTAACACACTTTTTTTATCAATGATATCTCACATGGCACTTTTTACTACCACTCAGCATGAAAGCATTACAGCTCTTCAGTCACCTGCCTCCTCCCTGAAGGATGAAGAAGCATTTGTACAGACCCCTGCCTACCTCACCCGGCTTAAATACAGGGTAATCAGCAGGTCATTTCGGAAAACTTTGCCATGGAATCCATTCCCTTCTCGTTGCACTGGGATATTGAAGAAATCTCATCAGGAGTCAAAAGGTATTACAGCTGAACATCAGTACAAATGTCAAAGCTTGAAAACAGTAGCAGCCTTCACCCAAAAAACTAGAAATGGGCATCAAACAAGCTTCTGGATCAAGAATTGATAAAACATGGAAAAAACATTAAAAGATGTGCAGACTGCGTGGATTCTATAGAAAGAAGGGAACTATATTTCAAAAGATGAAGAAAGATGTAGGAAATCAAAGCAGCAGAAGACCAACCCAAAGTGGAGCATTAAAAATCTGGATGGAAGAAAGAAGCTTGACCCCATGACCAAAACCTACCACTTCATGTAAAATACATATTGTGAAAAAGGCATTTATCTAAATTCTCTGAAACACATGGATGGATAAATGGCCACTTCTAGTAGCTCTTTAGGACCACCATCCTTCCCACCTACGCTGGCAAAAATAACAGAGATAACAGAGGACATGCATGATAATGATTAGCTACTCAAACACAGAAGATCAATAACACTTCATTCTATTTAATTCACTTCTCCCAAACATGGGAAACAGCTACAGAAAAGGACAGTTTTGCTCTTCAAAAACTGGAGGAGGTAACAGAAATACCTTTTCAATTTCAGAGCTAAAGCTTCACATAGACAAACTGGGTATGCCTGCTGATCTGCTGCTTGTCAACACGGTGGATCGCATGAGTGGAGATTGGTGGTCACCTTGGCCACAGCAACCACGACGTGACTGAGTTTAAAATCTCTTTTGACAGGAAGAAAAGTGCCAGCAATACGTCACCTCTGGACATGAATATACCATGAGTGAATGAAACAATTGAGGACGAAAACCTCATAACACTCTTGCCTTAAAGAACTTCACCAGAATGTAAAGAAAAACTGTATTCTGCCATTAAAATACAGATGATTCTTCATTGTGATGTTGCTACACCAGTGTTTATGCACAGACTTTTCTGTGAATCATGCTCAGGTATGGCAAAGAAACTGGACAAGTTACTAAACTATAATTAAGGGGAAGGAAAAAAAAAGTAAAAAACCCCATTATCCTCCTATCAATCTTTAGTGAACTACACAGACAGATGAAACATCCTAAAAAGTAAAAGTATTCCCCAATCTAAAAATTAATTATTGAAAGAAATAACACTACCAGTTGATTCATTAAACACCGTGGTGCAGAGCTGAGGATAATGCATTTATGAGACAACTACAATAAAAATGTGTCACACACATGCCTTTAGCAACATACTGAAGCTGTTAAGTCATACAAATTAAACTGTTGGTCTTCAGAAGCAAAACAAGCTTTTCAGCATATGTGTATTTGATTTTAAGCAACATTACTTTCCTCTGTGCTTTTTTAAACACACATACACAATAGTATTCCATTAGATGATACTGACAGCAGTCACCTTCATGCCAGCTCAAACTTAAGTACTTCTTTGAGAATTCATCTAATATCACTAACATTGGGCCATGTCAAGCAACAATGAATTTCAATATTTTTAGCCAGCTTTCCTTCTACGACCTTCTTTATCATAAAGTGTTAGCCATCCTTGAGTGCAAGGTAACTACCAAGGAGACACTGAACGAGAGACAGCATGTGCATTTGTGTGTGAATACGTGCATGTTTCTGTGTATCTCTAAATACATGTATTACTGTAAATACATATATTTCTATGTGTGCATGTTTATATGAAAAACACAAACTAAATTAAAAAAAATAGAATTTTGAGCAATCTAAACTATACAAAAATCACACCGGCTCTTTGCTGACCTCATCAAATCCTTTATTCCTAGCACTTATAAAACCACATGGATTTTCCTTTGCTTACCATCAGAGACTGAAATATGACTTAATGAATTAAACATTCTAAGATCACCAAAAGGCTTCTGTCCCCTGTAGCAAACTGAAAAGAAACAGCTGCACAACCAGCAAAGCCTACCCCTCCCTGAATATGCCTACTGCAAAAGGACCTTCAATTGTCAGCCACCTTTAGACCTTTACTAGACTTAAAACTTGTTAAAAAAATGAAGTGAAAAAAAAAAAGGTGAAATTGAGACCTACATTTTGTCCTTCAGATAGATCAAAAATTAAAGTTCTCCAAGATTTTGGCATAAGGCCAGATCAGAATTGCCTGATTATAGTAGAGGGCCTGTCAGGAAAATGAGTACACATCTCACGAAGTCACCTGTCTACAAGTGACACTCAAATGACACTCCTGTTGAAGACAAGCATACACAATGCATTACTACTACAGGAGGGTAAGCCTTGGCACTGTGTCTCAAGGGACACTTTGAGCAAATTTATTATTTCAGGTTTGCTCATTTTTGCAGTGTTATTTTTATGAGCAGAGTCTCAGTGAGACCAAGAATACTCTACTCAGTGCTACTGTCATATTTTTTTATCTGTGCCAAACACCGCAATAGGAAAATGTTTTGTAGTAGACTTAAACTCATATGCAGAATCCCCTCCACAAGCGCCAAGGAATATTAAAGATCCTATCTGACTGGTAGCCTTTCATCAAGGGCCTGGTGTAAAGAGGAATTGGAGCCTAATCCTCGTTGTGTGTTATAGGATATTGCCATTTTAACACTTCATGTCTGTCTTATGGAACTGATTCAGAGAGTAATTACTGCCAAGATAAGCCTTTTCTCGAATACAAGCAATTAATTTGCCTGTAAAAAAAGGGGGAGGAAGGCTGATACTTTAATAATGTTTAAGTACACCTGATCTATTTCTTTTCTACTCCTCACGTTTCCTAAATATGAGGAAGTAGGAGGATTTGAAAGTACTTACAAATGCTGGTTCTTATGTGAATCATCCAAAGGTCTATAATATCTTCTCATAAAATAGCCAAAATGTAATAACACTACAAACCAGCAGAATGTACAAAAAATGGATAATCAGTGTAACAATTAATTTAGGTTACTTTTTTTAAAAACATACGGACTATTATTCCTTTTGAATGGGAATTATGTGATTGCCTTAACGTTTCAAAGACAACTTTTTTCAAATTTTGAAAATAGCCTGGTCTAATGAAAATTTCTCTTTTTCCTAACAATTAAAAAAAATTTATTTTTTACCACAAGTTCATTAAAAAAGAAAATTCATTCTTTGCTTGTCAAAACAAGTTGTGATGTTAAGACTAAAATTGAAGGGATCTGTATTGGCATAACTACATAAGGTGATTTTTACACTTAACCTAAGTGTCTTTCATAAACAGTTCATCGGCAGGATTCAAAAGCATCTAAGGCTTTCTGTTACACTTCAAAGCTGAATAACAAGTACTCATCTTCATGATACTTCAAAACATCAGCAATTGGCTAATTGCCCATTATTGAAATCGATCTACAGAAACAGCTAAGCTTGCCATCATTCTTGCTCTCCAGGAATATATTATATTTAGGAAACAGCAACAAACAAAGAAACATAACCTCCCCCCGACCCCAAATAAACAAAAAAACCCCACTTCCCTCTCAAAAACAACCACACATACACACACCTCCTCCCCCAAATTACAGTACAAGCCCCCCACCTCCTCAAATCATTTAACATAAAGTTTTGGGCAAGGAAGTAGAGCTTGTTTATGATTTGAAAAGACCAAAAAAAAAAAAAAAAAAAAAGGCAGCTATGTCTTATGGAATATCCAGTCCTAAAGGATTAGTTTCTACAGCTTGACGAAAAGCCCACTTAGCTAGCACTGTACCTAGCTATTCCATAAATGTAAAAAGTCTAAATACTTGATAAAGAGCCACCTCCACAGCAGAAAAGTATCTCCAACAGCTAGGCCATAAGGGGGATTAATCTCCTGACCTAACTTTGCCTCCAGTTCTACTCAGAATCCACTCAAACTGCCTCACTACATTTTTTATTTCTGTGGCACATGACACATGACTCAAGTTACACAGGGAATCAAGGTTGAAAGGATAATGCTGTTAACACTCATTTTTCAGTGTGAATGTCGCTGTACCAATGACAGCAATAGAATAAATGTTACTGTAAACAGCAGTCAGTTATTTTTGCCAATATACCATGAAAATATTTTCTGCTTAAAGTCATTCTAAGTGCTCACACTGCAGTGGAAAAAGATCGATTTGGGAAAACGTACGTAAAGATGCAGTTACAGGTAGAGCTGGGCATGAGACAGCCAAAGTTTCAAACATCTTTGTGCCCAATGAAAACTAAGACATTCATTTATTTTGGCTGATTTGGGGGGTGGAGAAGGGAGAAAGGAAAGAGAAAAATGAAAAAAAAAATAAAAATAAGAGCACATAAATGACTCCATTACCAAACCCTGGAGAATGGATACAATTAATTTCTTTGATTTACTAGATAAGATAATATTTTCACAAATGAGTAGAGTTTTGAGACAAAGCGATGTTTTGAACCCAAATTTTCAGTTTCTGCTGAGGTTTACCTTCACAGGGAGCCTTAAAGCAGGTTTTAGCACCTGACATCTTGGAAGACAAACTCTCCTTCAATTTCTGAAGCAGGTATTTTTCAGGAGATAATGGGAGCTTAGAGGAATTAATCCCACTTCCCTGTCTACCCCTATTTATTTCTCCAAAGACAAACAGACACCCTTCTGATGACCAAGGGAGTCAATTCAAAATAATCACTAAAAAGAGAACAAACAAAAAATTCGCAAGAGACTACTTTTATGTGTTCTTTTTTGTTTGCTCAGAGGTAGGTGATCGCTCCTTGCATTTTATCCTTTCCACCTCGGTATTGTAGTTGAGCATCTAAACCCTTATTTTCATTCCCGAAGTATTAATCTTTTTCTCCCTTAAAAAGCTAGGTAACAATTACAAGAGAGAACAGTTTCAGGTGTTTTGAACCTTCATCAGCTTACAGCAAGTCAGCTCACACTCCCCCTTGACATTTTCCACCCTCAGCTCCGTGCAAGGTCTCCTTCATAATGCACTCAAATGAGGCAGAAATAGTTCTTTACACTATTTGAAAGTTAAAAAAATATCCAAGGGGAGAGGGGAAGGTAACTAGGAAACGCCAGAAAAATGAGAGAAAAGAAAGAAGCAAAAGCTCCTGGAGAGCCAAAATTTACCTGAAATTCACTTTAGTTTAGTTGAAGAGTTCTGCAGTAAAGCCAGTTAACCAAGGGGTTTACATCTACATGCAAGCATTCAACTTAATGGAAAATAACAAGGAAAGTACAGATTTCCATGTACTTCTCAAGAAGTACAAAACTGACTCCCACTCAAATCAATTTTTATGTGCTATCTCTGAATTAGCATCATGATGCCACAATTTCAAGATAGGTAGGTTGTATTTACAAATCTTACATTTCCATATTCAGAATGACAGTGAAACATGGGTTGCCCTAAGATACAAGAATAAAAATGGTAGTTATCCATCAAGTGCTAAGCCTGTAATAAATTGCAGACATGGAAACATGTACAGTTTCATTAGCCAAAAATTACTGCTCCTAACTTTTGTAAACATTCACTTTCTGAATATTTACAGTCTTACAAACACATAAGTAACTATAGCATTTGCAGAATATTAAAGCATGCTTTGTATCATTTTTGGCCAATTTTATGTAAGCAAAGAAAACATTATCAGAATTTTCTAGCAATCATTTTAAATTTAATTCATTTCTAACAGCTCTGAAAAGAGAGCTTGCTTTTCCTGAACAGTCCACTGCATGCAGCTCCTAAGAACACCTCACACAATCAAGAGCAAACTTCATGAAGTGCCATGGTGGCAGGGCCCAGGGCACCTCCAGGAAGAGAGCACTAGATGTGCAGTGCAAGTGGTGGTGTCCAGAAGGACCGAAGTCCTGCTTCTCCTCAGAGGACTTCAGATTGCATCATCAGCTTCATACAGGCTCATCAGAAGCAACAGAGAAACAACAGGGGCTTGCTGCAACCATATTGAGCCTTTTTTAGATGCTCAAGATCAAAAATGTCATTGGAAATCGCTGTTTCATAGCCACCTAACCTTAGACAGTGCCCATGCCTAAGCTGAGTGGGTACTTCCCCAGCTGGATTGCTGAGGTCCTTCAAAAAGTAGACTTTAGTTCAGTGATCCCGACAATGTGATAAAAATCACATTGTTTCTGGAAGATTGTCATAATGTTCAGTTCTGGTACAACTTCTAAGTGAGCTCTTTTACTAGACTGCCACTAATTCTAGCTGCTCTAGAAATCCTGGCATGTCTTACAACACTGCACCCTTAAACAAAACCCCCACTTTTCTACAGATAAATTTTATTGCAGAAGAAGACGTAGTAGAGATTAAAAAAAAAAAATCATTTATGACTGTACTTAGATATCTCAGACAAAAAAATAAAAATCCTTTTTTTCCAATCCTGTGGGCACCCACTACTTTTTTTTCTAAACTAAAAGTAGTTTCAGTCATATTCATCTTCCAGTCTCTCTTTATTTAGTACAACAGGAGTAAATCAGATAACATATTGAGTCCTTTCAAAACTTAATTTCAAATGACTAAATGTGGTCTCAGGAATCTCACCTGCACTCCTTTTACAAGTTCTAGAGTGTCAAAACTGAAGTCAATTAATCATGCATTAAATCCATGACACTTACTTTCAATCATACAGAAATCCTTATTTCATAGCCCTAGGAAGTTATAGTTTTTTTGTCTATTATGACAGTTCCCTGTGAGACTGACACATATACAGATGAACTTTGACAACAGTTAACAGCAAATGAGCTACAGCTCCCTGTATCAACACAGGGTAATTTCACGTCGACAAAATTGCCGACCAGTTAAATAGCATATGTTCTGAACTTGACTGATATAAAATTAATGCTCCAGGACTGTGCAGAAGCTTGATGTACCCCGTGTCCCATTTTGTCATTTAATTTTAGATAATAATTACATACTATATCATTTCTTAATGTAGCCAAATATGAAACAAAGAATATTGATGACCTGTATTTATTTTGCAGATGTTACTATAGCAAAGAAATCTTTCATCCTTGAGCAGCATTACATTTTTTGCATGTAACTTGAAACTTAGCTATTTATAAGCTATTTGGCATAAAAGTATACTGGTGTTTTTAGTGAACATATAAAAGATGCAATAATAGATAGACCTGAATTAATTCTGTTCCAGTTCTGAGCTAGCCATGAGGCATGAGATAGAAAAGCACAAAAAGGCCCTGAGGTAGATCAGCTAATTAAGATCTAATTAAGGAAACAATCCCATATCCCAAAGGGTGCTAAGAAAAATCTTAGGTGCTTGCACACCTGCAGCTTTCATAGAAGGAATGCATGTGTTGAATGCCTTCCTGAATGTGGTGACCCTACATGCTTTCTCTGCAGAGCGTTTCAGTTCTCTGTGAACAAGGAGGTAAAAAATTGCTCTTCCTTTATTTAAAAATACAGAAGACATCCATGTTCCACCAAAAAAGAAATTTTAAAATTCTGTTAATACAGCCTAATAGAATAATAAAATGCATTTTCATGTGTTTGATTTTTTTAATTTCTATATCAGGTATTTTACTTTCTTCAGTCACTGGAAAGTATTCTGTCTATCCTTAAAATGGTAGTAGTCAAGAATTAGTAGCCCATATGCTATGGAAAGGTTCAGCAAATGTAAGAATATGTATTATTTTATGTAAAGACATCCATTATGGATTAAAAAAAAGGCATTTCATTTTCTACTGAACAATCTTGTGCGTGTGAAAAGCAGCTCATGGGAGAAGTACTGACAATTTATCAGGCATGTGCATGGCCCTTCAAGATTTCTGGCATATGCTTACAGTGCTGTGCTACTTAATCTGCCTCTGATCAAGACAACTGTCAACACAATCTTTTCAAAGAAACTTCTACTAGCAGTGAATCTAGATAGCCACTTCAGAGGCTGACAAGTCCCTAGAAATGTACAGTCAGTGTTATCAGTGTTTATCCATATGATTAGCATAGCCTTAGGCTAGCTACTCTGTAGAGGGTGTGAAATTGTATTTCTTTAATTTCTGCTCTTGGAGTGACATTATCAGGTAAACGAACTCAAAATCACCCATAAAAAAAAAAAAAAGATTGCTTCTTCTGCTTACCAGCTCCTCACGAAGCTGGGCTATGAGTTCATCTCTCTCCTTCAGCTGCAGCTTCAGCACCGAGCATTCATCTTTTATTCCATCCTACAAAAACATCAAAAGAGATATTATAATAGGCTTAACACTTTTACTTTGCTCTTGACAAGAAAAGGCTGTTTCACACAGTGTGAGATAATTACATTCAAATAATGAAACTCAATTCTCCTTTGTCATGTGTGGTATTTTCAATAACATTTTCTAAGCTGCTTCATAAACAAATTAATGCATCCAAAGACATTACACAAAAATGTGAATAGCTCCCTGCACAGAAGTCCATTTCTTTGTTTTCTGGATTTTTAAGCCTTTTTACTGAAGATCCTATCAGGTCATTCCTTTTCATTTAAGGAATAGCTATGAAATGTTATAATTTTAATCATACAAAACAACATTAGAGAAATATCAATTTAGAAGCATTATTGCAGAGCTCTTGATCTTGGAGAGATGAAAAAGAAAGCACAACAGACATCCAGAGGAAAAGCAAAGCATGCATACATCTTTTGTCCCACACCAGCCAAAACAGCAGCAATTCTGGTATTAACTAGGGGAGAAAAGAAAATAGTTACCACTTAGCAGCGTAACCATTGACTAGAATTCAATTTGACTTGCATGAAAATGAATCTAATAGCTAAAACTGTAGCAAAACCCAGGTCCATGAGACAGTCTGCAAGCTGTCCACAGGCAATTTAATGGGTTCATGTAAATCTGAACACCTTAACTGAAGAAGAAATATCGATCACGTAGCTTTGTGTTGTTCTGATAAACACCCAAGAGGAGAAACTCAAATTAAATGACTGCACTGTTGAGTAATAAAGACATAAGAAACTAACCAGCTGGTCATATAAATGTAACTGAAGATCTCTATCTTTATATCCTTCTACCATGGAAATATATTTAGTTTGGGAAATTTAATGGTTTGGAGTATCAATATTTTAAAAAACCCACACATAAAAGCCATACAACAAGAAAACTTATGGAAATCTGCTGGTATTTGCACAACACTTTGTTTAAAAATAAAAAAAATTGGACCTCTAGTTATCAGCTAATAACAAGTGTAAGAGTGCAGAAATTAAGACCATGTAGAGTTCAGGGACTCGAAAGGGTATAACAAGTGTGATAAACTTGAACTCTGTCAGTACTGATGTGGTTTTGATTACTTATCCTCCTGCAAAATGCGTTTATATCAATATTTTATCAAGGCTATCGGTCTAATGAGAACACGGATGCTACGAAAACATCAGTCCAAATAATTCAATCTATGCTCCTGTATACACTGTAGCTTTGAGGCCATTTTGCTGAGTTTAATAAATGATATGTACTACATATTACATAAAGTATTACATGTTATAATGTTATTCTCATTATTTTTATGAATGCTGTTCATTATTTTATTATGAAAAAAGGATAAGAATTCTGCTCTCCATTGCAGTAACCACGTTTATAACAGGCTTGTCCAAGACTCTGGAAATATTTGATAAAAAGAGAAGTCAATTAACATCTCATTCTTAAAGAGAACTGTTAGACACAGGATGATCTGTAAACAAAACTGTGCATCTTCAAACTACTTTCTTTTATTAAATATAATCAAAAAGGTTTGTAGTCTAAATTCCAAGTGCACCTAATAAAAAATGTAAAAGCAGTGACTATTTATCATTTTCTTCACTTATATGCTCTGATACTGTAAAAAAAAAAAATCACAATTTAGCTGCAAGTTCACTATGGATCTGCTGTTATTATCATACACGTTTATGGTCAGAATATTCTTCAAATTATCATCCTCTTACTTAGTTTCGGTCATCAGCTGTGACAGTGATTGCTACATCTCAATGCTAGTATTTTTCTGTTTTAGTTTAATTCTGTCCATTTGGGAAAATGCTAAACATAATAGCAAATCTGTTTCTCATCAGATCAGATCACAAGATGACAAATTGTTCTGTGTGTGAAGACAGCTGCAGCAGGTTATGTGTAAGTGCCAAAAAGCATAATAATTTCCATTTTGAATACTTACTTTATACTTCTTCATACTTCGGAACAAATAGGCATATCGTGCTTACTATAATCAAAGGGCTATAAACAGAACTAACCAAATATCATGGAAGATAAATGTACTGCTTTTCCTTTGATACTAATAAGAATATGCTTCCAAAATTGTACCATAAAATTAAAATATCATAAAACTCACTTGATAAATGTGCTGAATTTCAGACGCTAAACAGATTGTTTACCAACTTATGGTACCGCAAAAAATCAGCAATTACTTAGGATGTAGCGTCTTAAGAAAACAATCCTAGAACAAATCAAACTAAGAAATTTTAAACTGAATACTGGGTCCAGAAAGATACATAAATGACGTAACAGTTGAAGCTTCCTCTAAGTTATACAACAGATCTATATGGCAGAATTAATCCATTTCTAGATACCTGCCTAGAACATTCAGAGAAAACACAAGCATATAGGATTTTAATGCCAACAGCATAGGAGTCCAGAGAATGTACAGGATTGTGGACATCTTTTACGGTTCACTTTATAATATCTGACAGCTGAAAGGCAACAAGTAGTTTTGTGGATCTTACATGAAAATTGTAGAGTAGCACCATTATCTATCTCCAAACAGAGACACCACTTGTGTTAACCCGTATCATATTGATACACCCAGTTTTAATATAAGTAAGAGCATCTTACTATTTGAGATTACACATGAGTAGACTTCTAGATATTACAGACCGTGTTTTCAAAAATGAGGTTTTTGTCAGATCATGAGTAGTTGTATGGGTTATTGTTACTCTTATTTTAATTAAAGTCTTAATGATACTAGCACAAGGCAGAGAGCCTGAACCTGCATTATTTGGTTCACGGTGTCAAAATGAATTCACTGGTCTGGTCCCCTGATGTATGTCCACCATGGCACCTTATGTATGCAGTATGACTTTTTTTCCCTTTCTGTGCTCACTCTAGCTTTACTTACTGCATCAATTTATATCTGTTGTATCAATTCCTTTCAATCACACCAAGAGAGTGTGATTTGGCTGGCTGCACTTCTTCACATGTGCAAAGCACATTGATTTTGTTTTTTTGGCTCATCTGTTGTTCTGGTGCTGCGCCAGTCCAGTTAGTCTTGGCTGGAGTCCCAACAATGCTCCCAAAGAGCAGCCGCTGACTGCAGGCAATGGTCACACTTAACTCTCCTGCTTCTCACGTCAAGCTGCCCTGCCAGCTGCTGCTTAAGCCCAGTACCAGGGTGAGAGAAAGTCCATGCTTCAGAATTTCCTTATAGAAAGCTTAACAGGCAACTCAGAGAAATCTCCCACAGCCATCTTGACCCAGCACAAGCAGAGCCTCACTGCAAGTTATTTTTCTGGTAGGAACAAAACAGGTCAGTAAAATCCTTAAGCAGGTCATATCAGAACATGTTGTACATCTTCTTTCCACACAGCTTCAGTATTCAAATCATATTTCTAAAGGAACAACTCTATTTCATTTCTTGATCAGGAAATCAAATGGAGCTTGGGGAGCAGGGGACCTGATCTTATAATGATAAATAAAGCTGCTTAATCTCCCAAAAGAATCCTTATGCAATATTATAATATGTTCTAATTTCAATTGCATGGAACATGTCAATAAATATTTTACTGGACAAATTATGGCAGCTATATCCATTGAAATACTAGAATTCAATTGATACTCTACTACGAAAGTAGCATCAAAAAGACTATGTAGGCCATGTAGGCTTTAACTTCAGACATTTATGAACATAGAGCTAAACAAATAATATTTTCTTCACAGTGATCCACATGTATGTTAACTCGGAAATGCAGATTGGACAAATTAATTTGGTTGTTTTGGTGGGTTTTTTGTTTTGGTTTGGTTTTTTACTACAGTTGAAATTTGCTCTCTTTCAGAGCAATAATTAAAAGTATTACTTTTAAAGGAATGAAGGTTGACTAATAAACAGCAAAACATAAAACTGAATGATCATACTAGATGAAGGTGACGATGTGTCTCATCTGCAGAAACCATGAATAGCAGCCAAGAGTGTAACAAGCAATATGAATGTATTTTTCCCAATATAACCACTTCACTCATTCTTCCTTTATGGCCAGAACTCATACACACAGTATGACACCTCTTCTGGTGATATCCCTAAATAAATCACACATTCATTAAGAGAAAACAACCGAGTGAAACAAATCCCCCCATCCTTCCTTCTCAGCCTGCTGTGGAACAATGTAATTGTTCCTATCTTAAGAAAAGACAGGACTACTTCCTAACCATCTTCTCCACACCTTCCATTGTTTTATAAGTCTGTATGCTTCCTGCATAACTACTGTCCACTCTGTTTAAAGCTAGGAAATATCTTTGTCCTTACATAAGACACTCTGTATCTCTGGTCAAAACCTATCAACAACCTTTTCTAGTTGCACTGTATCATTCATTCAAACCAGGTAATCAGGGTTCCATGTAGCACTAAAGCAGCAGATGAGCCATCCATTCACACAATGCACTATGATATTTTGCTTTGGATTAATTTGTAAGTAATTATTCAAAATAAATCTTAAGGGCACAAATTTATAGAAAAAAAATCACGCATCTGCTATGTTTTGTATAGAAGGGGGAAAAAACACAATCAAGCACTCTTTTGTAAATCTGAAGTCAAATGTCAGAAACTTCAGAATAAACAAATTTTGGGAACAATGTCCCTCTACCTAATTCATCAAGAATGCTGTAAGAACTATCAAGAATAATGGCTCAACTGTATGTACTTCTTTTTTTAATTTTAATAATTATTAAGGAAGTCTTTCTGAGGAACTATGTCTAAAAGTTCTCGTTCTTCATTTAGAAAAATAGGACTGTTGTTCCCTTGGGTACTCCACTGTGTCTGCTGACATTGAATCTCAACTGTCTTTCATCTTTAAATCATTTAGTATGACAAAATCTTTCTGCAACATTTCATACCCCATTTTAATTCTGATTACTCTGGACCCTCTAGAAATATAATTCTTCCTTTAATAAATGACTACTTACTCATGTCTTTTGTACTCTACACCTCATCTGCCATTAATCCAAGAGGAGACTTTCCTCTTATATTTTAAAAGCCTTTGATGAAGGGCCTTGTTAAAAGTTTTTGGAAATTAAGTTAACTACAAAAACCAGATCATGCTTATTCACATGCTGATGACTCTTCCAGCAGACTTCTGTTATGATTAAGATCTCAGGAAGTCAGGTCTGCTTTCCCCCCTTTATTATATTCATTCACGGTCCAAGTAAATCTATTTTCCAGAAGAGTTTCTACTAATTTACTCATCAAGAAAGTCAAATTAAAATAACTTTAAAATAACTCCAATAAACAAAACCTGTCATCTTATTTCCCTCTATCCTTTTACTAAAAAGGGATAACAGGCAAGAGTTAGCAGTTTGACTATTTCTCCTATGTTTCATACTTCAAATGAGTAGCTAGTGGAAGAGACTTCTTATTCTGTGCTGTTACATTACTACTCCTGGATATCTTAAACTAGCATTTCAAGACTCATCCCTTGGACTAGTTCTCCCAGTGCTACTGGTGCATCTATTTATATGAAAACAAACACTTTTTTTTCTTCTTCCCCACAAAAATCTTATTTGCCAGGAGTTCTTCTTCAACCATCAATTTTCTTTAAGCATTGCAAATTCTCCGGCAGACTTCATTGCACTTATTAACTTGTAGAAAACCTTCTATAATCAGGGTGGGGTTTTGTCTGTTTGCAACCATAATGTTTAGCAATTTAATATTCTATTAACTCTCATCATCATCAGGGAAAAAAATAAGCTATTCATTTCTATTTTCTTTCCTAGTACCAACCAAATCAGCAAAACCAAAACCTGTTCACACTCTTACATGCAAACAACCTTATTAATCATGTAATGCATATAGATCTTTCATGTGAATCAGCCTATAACTTTGTACAAATATAATTTCACTCAGAACTGAAATGCAGCCACTTTTTTATTGGTATGTCAGTTTCTTTCTGCCAAGTAGAATGACAAAAAACATTCAGGCCAAAAAAGTAAAGTAAAAATATCTGCCAACGGCAGCATTTTTGTAAAAGTTTCATTACTGCCATACCAGTGAATGTATTTCTTCATATTCAGAGAATAATGTCCTACACAAAATCTCATTTGCCTAAACAGAACAAAATGAGCCCCAGTTGGATCCTGGCTGCCCTGGGATGAATAGAAAAATTTCTTCTGGCTCCAAAAAAACACAGGCCACCAAGCTCAAGTCTCCTCTCAATCCACTGTAGTCTTCTACTATCAGCTTGAAAATGTGAACATTTCCATTATTTTAGGCTGAATTCAACATTTAAGCTTTAAAATATTCTTTGTCCTGCTTTCTGGAACCACAAGAAAGCTTCAGACAGGAGGAAAAGGGGAGCATTAGGAAATAGTGACTTCAACTCTTCCAGTTGTGAGGAAACAAAACAACAATAATCACAAGACAAAATACATATTTTACCATTACTGTTTTATATAAAAATAATTTTAGACTGCTGAAGATGATTTGAGGAGGGAAACAATGAGTAAGTTTTGAGATCTTCCAAGCACATTGGAATTAACAGAAGTAATCTTATTAAATCCTCTCAAGAGAATAAGAAGGAAGAGATCCAGCCAGTTCTGCTTGAGGTTATAATTATGAAAATAATGTGTAATTCCAGTAAGGTCTTTAGGATCAAATACACAAATGCTTGCACATATGGATGTTGTGTGCAAATAACAAATACCTTTGCTTTGGCAATTTCTTCAGTACTTTCACACCAATCTAACTCATTCCAAAAGGCTTACTAGATCCACAGCTGTAACACAGTAAAGAAAGAGACTTTCACATCTAGATAAAACAAGATCCCAGAAGTACCACAGTTTATTTTTATATCATGAAGGTGTATTGTAGAGAACATGATGTCTTCTCAAACTATATTTAATGGTTCTAATTCACTACTGCTTAAAGACTTTCAAATATTTAAATAAACACACTGTATAATATTACTGACCCTTAAAAGAAAATAGCAATGAATAGCAAAATGATGCACAGCTGTCATTCATTTTGATATTTCAGAACACCTTGCTACACTTAATGTAAAATTTGCACATATAAAACATGAGGATTTCCTGCCTTTAACACACTTGCTAAACACAGATTTGTTTCTCTAAATAAAAAATTTTGTATATCCTCATTTACTACCATTTAGTACACTAAGCTCTGACACACACTGCTTCTCTACAAATACTGAAGTTTTATCTCTTCCTATCAGTAGGAAAGAATAGATTCTGAATTACAGAGAACACACTTCACACCAAGTACACATGTATAAAGTCAATTGACTTAACTAGACTATACATTCGGCGTGACTCCCTCACAAACTGCATACTCATGACTTACTGACCTTAAACAAAAATGCATTTTTCAGTTGAGAATAAACCTTTGTTCAACCAATGGGACATTCTGACAGTAAGTTTTATGCAGCTACATCAATCTTCGAATATCATCAACTTTGTATACATACAGAAAATCTGATTTCCGGACTGATATTATGGTCATTACAAAAGGCAAGACTTGTTTATCTTAAAGAGTTTTTGAGAAAAAAGAAGCAAACAACCAAACAGGAAAGGCTTTGCCAAGTAACTTAGACCAACACAATTCAGCTATCAAAAGATAATTGTCCTATGATAGCATAACTACAAAGATACTACAGAATTTAAGTCTTCTCAGACAATACAATACCAATTATAAATACCAACCAGTTTGTCCAGTATAGAAGACAGTACAGTCTGATCAGTACATCACTCACTACCATAACAAACATGCTAATACAGAACTGCTCTCACTGTTTCTAGGCTACCACGTAAAGAGATAAATCAATGCACTAAGCCAAGCAGAAATAAAATTCTTCGCATAAAATAACAGGAATATGAAGGGTTGGGTTTTGTTTGGTTTTTTTATATATATTGAAATCCATCTACATTTTAAATCAGAATATTTCAAGTATTTTTTATGCAAGACTTGTATAACTATATTGTTCTTTTCCTAAAAATGAACTAAAAATGTATTTAGAAGCACTATAAATTTATCAGTCTTGATAAAACGTTCCTCTGTAAAAACCAGACAAATAAACACCTTAATAATGCCAAGATACCATGGGAAACACAATGGCCATGAAGTAAAGACATCTTTTGTTTATTTCTTTGCAACCAAGTAGCAGATTAGCACTTAGACTGAAGCCAGTTGGGGATTTTATAACAATGCATTTCCTCACTTTAAAGTGTTTATTTGATTAGAAAAAGCCCTTGACCGCTTTGAATAAAAATTCATCAGTTTTAAAGAACCTTATAGGGGCAAAATGTTTCTGTACCATTGAGGTGGAAGAATAGCCTGCCCATGACTTCGGTGGCAGAGGGGGAGGTGGATGGAGACACGTGTGCTTCCTCATCACAACAGGGACTTGAACCTGAGTCACCTGCATTTACTGCAGCTGCTCTGGTCACCCATCGCGAAGACTGACTGAGCTGCCCGCACATTTTCTCTTCACAGGAAAACGAAACAAAATCTCAATAGTCTGCATAAAATGAACTCCTGATTCAAGTAGAACATCATTCAAGCTTCTTTGTTACAAATGAGAAAACAGCACAAGGAGAAAACAGCACTGTGGCGGACAAGACACCAAGGGAAATTTATGGAATATGGCTGCTGCTTCTGCTTTGTAACAGCGTACCTGCTTTACCTTCTCTGCATACACTTATGAGCATATGTTCTGCAGAACTTTTTATTAATATTAAAACACATGACACAAACGGAGGTAAACTAAAGAGTAATTTGCCTGGTAATAGCATTCTAATTATGCCTGTGGGATTTGATTTAAAAGCATCCAAATGCCAATAAGAACTAGGTAACTTCATAGGTTAGCTGTGATTAGCTCTTACTAGACTTTATCTTCTACAGATGGGGAAAGTTGCAGGGTTATAATCTAAGAAAAATAAGGGGTTCTTCTAGATTTGTATTTGCATGAATCACCTCTTTCCACTTTTAAGACTTACTGTTTAATTCTTCAATATTTGTCATTGGTAAACCTAACCTTACAACCTCTTCTCTGCTCATTTTGAGCAAACAAAAAAAATGCCAAGAAACTCAGCCAAAAAAGAGCTTGATGTTCTTTTCTTTAGGCAGTTTCCCCAGGGATCCAGCTACTAAAATATTTTTTGTAAGTCATTTTTTACATGATATGTGTGTGTCACAGAAGCATTAATTATGCTGTCACTTGCAGCACAACATTACACCGAGTTAAGTTCCTGCATGATTCTTCCTTCACCACAGTTACAGGGTCTTAGCTGTTTACCCTTTCTCATTTTAATTATTCAAAAGCATATTCGACTTACAGCAATACCTCTGCTGTCTCCTGGCTTTTTTTCAAAAAAGGGAAAATAGATGTATTTCAGTGTCCATTTTTTTCCCGGGTAAGTGTTCTATCCTTACATACCACCAGAGAAGCTTAGTCAATAGATGTGGTGAGCAAGACTAGATAGATTAATGAGCTCATTATAATTCATTAAAGAGTGATGTGAGGATGACTGCCCACTTTAATTAACTTTATTACCGTAGGAAATTGTTTCATATGTCAAACTCATCACCAAGCATGCCTGGAAAACATTAGAGTGGTAATCAGACTTGATACGAGAACCTTTCATTAGCCTGTAAGGCCAAAGACACTTATAATGACAAAGAAAATACTAAAAAGATGGACATGAGAATGGCTAGCATAAAATAATTTATCATGTCTAATAATTCAGTGACAAACTTCACAATGGTGATTTCAAGTTAAAAATTTGGTGGAACAGCTGTGTTGCTACGGCACACCATGTGCTCTTTCTGTAATCATGAAATTAACTGACAGTAATAGATTTAGAAGGTTTAATAGGTCAGGTTTGCTCAGATAATAAATCCTAATGCAAATTAACTATGACTCAAATATTTTAAAGAAAATCTTAATTGTTAACTGAATTTTCTTCAGAAATATGTGGGCCTCTTTCTCAGTCATTCTTCAGATTAGCAAACACATTTCCACACATTTTTTGGTGTAATTTGCAGATAGACAACAGGTAAAGAACTTTTGCAGATAACAACAAGTAAATATACCTAGGTAAAATAGCAGAAGATTTGGAAGGAGAGAAATAGAAAGTTAGCATTAAGAGTTTCGTTCAGTCTGCAAAAGTCCCATTGGAGAAAGGATTACATTCTAGGATCCACTTTTTTAATGACTAAAGGCCTGCCACATATTTACATTCAATGTCTCCTAAACATTAATCAAATGGTTTAAGGTCTAATCTCTGTAACCTCAATAATTTATTCCAATCATGACTACTTTATCATTCTAATTACACTCTCTTTCACTCTAAGCAACAGTAAACCTTTCTAAGCCCTACCTTCCTGATTAGTTGTATTTTGAATAAATTGCTTAGTATTATCAAGTTATATAACTAATCAAGAGTTTGGTATTTGTGTTAATACAAATGTTAAGGAAATACTTATAAATGCCTCGGTTCTATTCATGAACAGAACAAGTGATGAAACTATAGTATAAATTAATACTTTTTAAGATCAGGGATGATCAAATTTTTCAATAGCATATCATAATGAAGTATGGAAAATTAAGGCTGAGCGTATGTTTAGTGATAGGAATTATTTCCATTTTAAGATAATTTTCAGGTGGTTTTAGAGCAGCATAATGGGAGAATCCCCCCCATACATGAGGTAATTAAACAATGTACAATAAAACCGCTTTTCAGCTCTCAAACATACCATTATATTTTCACGCCTTACGTTATTCATCCACTCCAAACACCCACTACCTCAAAGCAATTCTTTCTCCTCACATTTTCACAAACAACTTGCTAGTAACTCTTGAATTTTCTAGTGCAAAGGAGTAGGTTCCTTTATGACTACACAACAGAGCAACTGTCCATTGTTATTCTGTGTCACGTACAAAAGTAGGTGTCTCTCAGTCCTTTGCACAAGCTTTGCAACATTTCCCCCCCAGCAAATGGCTCCACCAGTTACTATTTGAGTATGATATTGTTAAGACTGACAGGGCAGCAGCATCTGACTCAGATATTTTCACATTCCTGTTGAAAATACAGTACATGTAAGTATCAGAAACGGAGGATTAACAAAAACAAATAAAGAAAGCCAACACACAGGTTTCTGGGATGCCCTCTTTACAGTTCTGTGTGCTATTATCCTAAAGGCAGTTGTTGCTATTGCACTGTGGCTTACAGAACTAATAAAATAAGTCTTACAAAAGTCTTCTGACAGGTCATTTTTTGAATCTCAGAGAAAAGGAAGCTGAACAAAAATGCAGTGAAAATAACTCAGAAAAACCCTCACATTTTTTATTTTTCATTTGTTGCCATGACCATAACTCAATTATCTTTTGCTTGTTACTGCTCTCAGACCCCTTAATCCTCTTTACCCTGTACTACACCTGCATCAGGCATAATTAAAGTCGGTATAGTTTTCCCAAGCCATGCTGGTTCTGAGCCCAGGACTTTATATTCCCTGAAGATTTCTAGATACTTGAGAGGGGGGAAGGATGAACCCAAGACTGAAAATATTTACCATAGGATTCCTGGGTCTACTACCAATAATTGAAATAGATGGAGGGATTTTTGCAGGTCTTATTTTCTTATTTTAGGAGTGATTAATACTGATTTCCCAATCAGTTAGTATTTGTATGCTTCTCCCTCTTGTATATTATCTTTTTGAGGGCCAACAGTATCATTAGAATGTCTAGTCCAACATCTGAAATATTTTTTATTTTAATAGTCCAACGTAAGGAGAAACATTTTCTGCAGTTTAAGCTGTGAAACAGTGAAAATAGAAGCAAAACAAACACATCACGCCAAGCTACCCACTTCCATATCCAGGTGGGAGGATTTGAGCAAGACTTCGGCATAGTCATCTGACAACTGTACACAGCGGATTTACGGGAGCTACTGAAAACTCAGTAATTTCAGCAATGCCAGATATGACAAGTTAATTTGCTCAAGTAAAGTTTGTTCAACATCACCCTTGTTTATGTATGTAGGATAAAGCTAGGTGTAAGTTTAGTTAATCCACGCAGACTGATCACTCTGCACATTTTGAAGACTGCCAAATTACTGTCACCTCATCTTTTTCTCACTTGCATCACTTATTATTTGCACTTTTCTGGGAGCTGTGGAGTGAAACTAGGATTAAAATCAAATCTCAAGCAAGGCAGTAACATAAAAAGAGACCTGCTTGGAGTTGATCCTCTCCGAATTTGAAGTACAATAGCCCTTGCTAATACAAAATTAATGTAAAGGCTGGGGTTTGTCCATTTATTTGAAAGGACACTCAACATACTAAAAGTTCTGTTCAAAACAGTTCTCTGAGACATTACAGGACTGATTTGTGTACTTTCCATTTTATTATTACAAGGCTATACAACCAAACCATTTGTAGAGCTAATACATAAAGTTCTTATGACAAACCTGTTGTTTAGATGTTTTGTAAATTACTATGTTGTATACAATAAAGACATAGAAGGAAAATAATCTGAATTTATGTGTGAAGAAAATACTTTGAAAATCCCTGTTGAACTGGTCATTGAATCAGTAAATTATACTAGTATTGTTCCCTAACACCACTGAATAGTCTATTTATGTCAGTTTAGCTGTGGAAAAAACACAGCTACACTTCTAACATGCACTTTCAGTGCAACAAAAGGCCACATACATAGTTTTTTTGGTTTAAAAACTAACAGCAATAGGACTCTCCAGATATTCAGAACTATATCTGCATATACAGAAGCATGAGAGCTACACTTATTAAAAAAAACAAACAAACAAACAAACAAAATAAGTCCCCAAAAATAAACTTAAAATTTCAGTTTCTTCACTTTTTGGGTTCCTGACACAGAAAATCAACAGGGCTGTAATTTTAAGAAAACACTCAAAAATCTTAAGTACCATGTGAATAAGGAAAAATCCTGAAAATAATGGCGACTTTCACTATGTTTGGACCAATCACATTAATCAAAACTATCATTTTTTTAAGAATAAGTATTTAAAGAAGCAAAGCCCAACTGACTTAAGTTATAAATTAATGTAAAAAATTAATTTCCTTGTTTTTTCTAGTTATATTCAGCTTAAATAACCTATCACAATTTTTTTTAAATATGGTAACACAGTTCTTTAGTATGTTCATAGCCCTTTATTGATTGTAGTCTATTTAATTATATTTTCTCAAGTATGTCTTTTTGAAATCCACATGAAAAACTGTGTCATCAATCATATTATTCTTCTCTCATGAAAAATAAACCTAAATTTTTCAGCAGTATAACCTGTTTATGACAAATGACTCATCAAATAACATCACTCGTGTATCGATCTATATGTCAAATTCAGTCTTTGGGACTCCTACTTCAAAGATGTACAAGATCTCAGTCATTCACCTTTATTAATTTTTTAAAGAGTACTTATTGTCCTATAGTTCATACTCCTCCTGCACACATTTTTTAAAAAGTTTGAACTCAACCATCAGCCCCATCCATGAAAAGTAATAATGAGGTAGAGACTAAACTAATGGAACTAATTAAAAACAATCAGCAAAATAAGGCTGGAATATAAAAGTTCACATATTTACGTGGCTAAAAATAAAAAAGATTATGCCCTTTAACCTGGACCCTGATTTTTCTAATACATATATGTTTAATAACTGTTAACATGAAGTACACTCTCTCTCATTTAGCTAATTGTGTGTTATCATGTTTCAAAGTTTCTTGTCTTCTTGCTCCATTCAAATTACGCAGAACAATTACCTTATATCAGAAAATCAAAGGTGGAAGAGGGTTATTTCCTTCTCAGTTAAATTTCTTGATGGAAGACTAAGTGAAAATGGGAACGAAAGAAGCTGATGGCTCTTGGGGCTAACCTAGCTGATGAGCACAGAGTACTGGTAAACTCTCACTGAGAGTGTATCAGCTACTGTCAGTGCTTTGAACACTGTCTAAAATCCTAAGTCTGACAGACAGGCAAACAGAATTTAGACTCAACTATTATTTCTCAGCTGTTGCTATATTTACACATCATTTGTATTAAACTTTGTCCTATAAAAGTCAAATGCTAGCCCTGGAAATATAAAATGGCTGACTTCGCAGTAAAAAGAGCAGAAGTTTTAGCTAAAATTAGTAGAGAAAAATCATTCAAGTGTGAAGTTTGCTGTGGTAATATGCATGGTTTCATCTGACTCCCGTCACCCCCACTCCAGAATTTAGATGTGTGAAAATCCTATGACAACAGTTACAGAGTGACTTAGAAAATGACATAGAGTCCTGGAGACTGTCCTTCAGCACCTTTCACACTGTGGATGAGTAGTTTAATTAAGGCTCTAAACTAGGGAAAGAGATTACTTCCATATCTATATATGATTAAACAATTGTCCAAATGAGGTCCTGATTTTTAAAAGATGATATTGAACACTATCTCATGGGTTAAATCTCTGAAGCAAATATTAGAATTTACTTTAATTGTTGATTGAATGACTCATTTTCGCAGAAAGTTTTCACCACATTGAAAGGTATCTCCAAAAGAATATCTCCTTTATGGTATACAGAGACACTGCTTTTGTTCTTCTGTCTGCCGTATATAAAACAAGAACTCATGCAAAAGGTCATGAAAACATTAACACCACATCTGTAATCTATAACGAAGAAGACAGTAACATCCAATATGGGATGCGCTCACACCTTGAACCAAGTTGCAAAATGTTAGAAAACTTACTGTTATTTTAATAAGCTTAAATAAAACAGAACCAAGCAAAGGTCATGAATTTAACCTTTTTTGCTGCTGTCAGTGAAAAACTGAGAATTTTTAAAGTTAAACAAGTTTGCCTGTACATTTAACAGATACAGATGTAGTATCCAGACATAATACCACTAAAGCTGCAGCATACCCTTCCTTCCATGTACACAGAAGCAGATCATGTCCGGGTGAACACCACTGCAGGCATTATCACTAACAAAACAAAACAATTACTTCTGCACAAAATTCACCCTCTGCCCCTTCATCAAAAGGCTATATATTGCCACAATATTCATGGAATTAGATCATCATCCTCTATATATCCCCACAGTTTTATGAAGACAGATGATTTGCCCTACGTATTTTCTAAACAAGTAATAGGTTAGGCACACACTACCAGGTGTTATGAAGATTAACGGGACTATGCAAACTAGTAAGCCTGTGCTCACCTACAGGAGTGAACAGTAATTTTTTATATCCTGCAGAGGGATGAGTTCAGACTTCAGAAAACCAGGAAAAACCAGACTAATTTTACAGAGCTATCAAATAGAATGAAAACACCAGAGTAGGCTTTCTTCATTAAAATAGAAGCATAGATTTATTTATTTTTTTTTTTATTCAGTAGAAAGAAGCAGCTTTTGGGAGAAACACAACAGCTTATGGTATCATGAAGATCAATGCGGGCAACTCCTATTTTGCTCTCCACAAGAGCAACATGTGGTTTTGCCAGGCATCTTATTGCCCAACTAATTTATAATTATTTTTACTCTGTAAAGTCAAATTATTATTTACTCTTTAGCGCTATTGTCAGCTTTCAACTAAACCTCACAACAATTAAAATCCTTCTGCACTGACACAAATCAGCTATTTTAAAAAGCATTAGGAATGCTATTAGCCTTTATAATCCAGTCCATTAAAAGCAAAGTAGTATATGTGTATTAAGTAGGAATGAGATCAAAAGGCATTAAACTAGTCACCAGAAGTAAGTAAAATTCTAATCCATTAGCAAAAGAACCATTTGCTGATCATTTGCTGCACAAGATGTTAGCTGGCCGAATCACCTTTCTCAATGCTAAATTCAATATACATGAGATAGGTATAACACAACTGAACAGGAAAATTTATATACACCAGCTTATTTCTAGAGAGTGCAACCTGTTATAGAAACAGTAGAAATTTTGCATTTGAATACAATCCTGTCCAGTGGCTGTAACTGAAATTCCACAGTTCCTGAAAAGAAAAAAAAAAAAAAAAGGAAAAAAAAAAAGCATCTATGCAGTTTCTTATTGGATGTAGGTGATGCATTAAGTGAGGATTGCCCTTTTAACTTACTCTTATTCATTTATTTCATATACTGACTCCTACTTATCCTAACTGAATTTATGCTATTCTACTTGTTATACAATTAGATGCAGCAATCAGTATTATATTGCTCTGGACAACACATTTGCTTATTTGGTCTTGGGTATTCCTCAGGGGTGCTGTGCTGTTCCCTCACAGAGGAGTGCAGGAGGTCAATGTTGTACACCAGGATAGATGCTTCTATGCCCCAAATCTTTAATCAGCTCCATGAGCAGCTGCTAAAGGCTACCTACACATAAGCTCAGGCCCAGTTCCAACAGTTTCTTATCCAAGGCCTCCCAGATCCTGATAAAACCTGCTGGTTGAAACTGGGATGAGAAAGGATTAATCTTATTTTGCAAGTGATGCTTTTTCCCCTGCTTAGCAGACCCAACTCACCAAGAAGCCTAATTAAGTGCCCAGGTTTGTGTATGTGGTGACACAAACCTCCAGCCCCATGAGGGAAGGAGGAGCTGTGAAAGGGTAAATGAGTAATGTAATAAAAGAATCGATTAAGTAAGACAGAAAAGAAGATTAGATGAAAGAATAAATAAGAAAAATCATGAAAGAAAAATTAAACTAGAAGGAGTCAGCAAAAACAGTGGAAGAAACGTTTACAGCTTTTGATAAAAAATATGATTAGAATGAAAGATAAACAAAATAAATGCCCCAGAAAATCTGAAATGTTTCCTTCTGCTACAATTTACAATAATCAAAACCAGAACAGATTCAGTAATGTAAATAGTGTCATATCATGTATAAACAGAATCTAATTTTCTTGTACAAGAACCTAAAATGAATGTTTTATCCAATGTCTGAACTTTTGATGTGTAAGTAAGTAATTTGCTGAAAGACTTGGTGCAGTATTCATCTTTCATTCTTGCCTTGGAAAGGCATGCAATCCTGCAGAAGTCATATAGAAGAAATAATGCCTTAACAAGGAAGTCAGGGCTGTATGAAGAAATGCCCATAGCTGAAAAATTCTAAGTATTCAATAATTTTTAGAGGCAGCCCCATTGGAAAAATTGCTGTTCCAGCAGAAAAAGAGACTCAAATCAATGAAAAGACAGCAAAGGATAGAGAGAAGATTTTGATCTTACAGACTATAGGAGACAAGATTTTTTAAGAGTCAGGAAAAAAACCCTGAAGATTGACTGGACCTTGACTAGACAGTGCATCTAACACAGGACCATAAGCTAAGGATCATTTCCCATCAGGGGAAGCTGAACCTTACAGATAGAAAATAAAAGGCCAGAGTAATTGATGTGGCATGAGCAGGTAAGGAGGCCATACCTCTGGATGCTGCATGAAAAGTGTAGGGCTTGATGGAATGGCAAATATGCCTAATATTTTTCAGGTTGCTTTTTTTTCCTGTACCCCAGGCAATGCTATGCTCAAACCACTACATCACTATATATTATTTTCAGTCTCTGGATTCAGATAAAAGACAGCCCACACGTACCTGGCAGAGCACTTGATCTATGCCTATTCAATTCAATCTATGTCTTAAAATAGCCAGGCACTGTGCTCATCCTCCTAAGACAGAAAGGATGGATCACCAACTCATACAAGCTTCACTAGGTAAGATTTCATAAATGTTTTATAACTTTATATAGTATCTATTTCAGTATCAACAGAATGGTAATCATAATGAATGGGATTTAATGGAGGAATGTGTATATCAGCAGACATAATTGACAGAAAATCATAAAAATTTACGCCAAGCTTCATATAATAATCAAAATTAAATACCAGATGGTATTATTTTTGCACTGACAGAACATTCTCTCTGCTTTATGTCACTATAATAACCTTTGTGATAGAAAATAAATTAAAATATTGATTACTCCCTCCCCCTCCCTTTAATGCAGGGAAAACTATTATAAGAAGGTATCTGGCTTATTTTTAAACACAGAATGGACAAAGAGCCACCTAACTTATCAGAAGATAGTACTGAGATGCACAGCCTAAGAACCAAGAAAGAAACCACACCTCATTTTATTCCTTTCTCAAGTTTTCCACTGCTCAAAGCCAGGATAGTATGGCTTATTCTCACCATTGTACTTGGCTCTCATCATATTAGAAGGCAGAAGTCATTGTTTATCGTCTCTCATCTAACAAAACTATTCAAGCAGTTAAACTTCAAGGCTTTCCATCCTCGGATTTCTGATTATTCAACAACACTTCAGACATTTTTAAAAGCATAGTACAAAAAAAAAATTGACAGATTGCATTTTAACTGTAAAAATTTGTTGATTAAAGAGGTCTTCTAACTGAATCAATCAATAACTTAAGTCTGTAATTTGCTGAAGGGAAAGAAAGTGTAAGAGGACAAGAAGAGCACTTAGCAAAATTGGTTAATTTACACACAGAGGACAAAACACTTCCAGCTGTAACCAAACGCAAAATGTTTCTTCTTGTGTTGTTTATGGGGTTTCATTCAGGCTGCTGGCAAGGATGGCGAGACTAATCTCACTGCATTTATGGGCTAGAAGAGGTCCCACTTAGCCTGCTGAACTCAAATTACATCTATCACAGTTGAGAATCATGACTACAAAGCTCAGCAAGAGCTTTGTTGCAGGGACAAGAGAGCCAGGAAAGGGAATACAGCAGTCCAGAGTACACTCTATAGGGAGGGCAATCAAAGGGTGCATAGGCATGAAAAATGTACAGCAACTAAGAACAGGGAGTGATGGGGTGGGGGAAGACATTACTCCAAGGAGTGACTACATGCCTGGGTATTTAGGGTTTCCAGAGCCCAAAGCCTACAGTGCAGGCTGATACAAATGTTTATTTCCCTTCACACTAAAAATGTGGTGAATTTTATTGTAATTAAAAGGTTAAGAGACTTCCAAAGATATGGAATTTGAGTCCAGAAAGACAGGACAAGGAAGTTTGATGGTTTCAGTATGTATCTAATAGTTAAGGTAGGGCTTTTACCTCATAAAGCGCACTGTCTCAGGAAGGTACCCCTTGTCAGAATGTGAGGAGGATTTATGGATTGATTCACACTGATGGTGGAATGGCTTTCTGTAAACTTCTAAGAAAGAATACTATGCAAATCGGATTAAGTGCAGTACCATTTCACGATGAGGGATGGTCTGGATTACATCCTGCTACAGTCAGACATAAAATATGTCAACTAGTTTATAAAATGTACTAGTTTATGATCAGGCATAAAACTTAGACCTTTCATTTTTGGAGCTACAGCTTAAGTGTTTTTAGAAGTACATATAAAAAACACTTTATAACTCAACTGCTCGATAAAACATTTTAAAATATATAATTCCAATACGTAATTTCAGCTTCTCAAAAAGCAGTAATACTGTGTGGCCTTAGCTAATAAAGCTGTAATAAACACAAGATCACACCAGGAAAATGCCACTATGTATATACAACAAATACAACAGGAATTCATCTCTCATGATAGCATTTTGAAAAGTTTTAGTAAAAATCAGAAATTTATTTAGTCAAAGTTACCTGATTCTAATCAGGAAACTAATGAAAAGAAATTATGCTCATTTAGACTGTTACTCCAAGCACTTCCTGAACATAGTTTTTGGTTTTGGAAGTCTTTAGAAATTTATGATGATTTGACAGACTTTCAGCTGTACAACTATGTTCTCAAGGTGTAGAACACATATTATGCATTACTCAAAAAATATCATATCCAAAAGGTCTATTAATTGTGTAACTTTCTACCAAACAAAAAACCAACATGTATCTTTTTTGAAATACTAGGTTGCAGCTGCATCCCTATCAGAAAGGTTAAACAGATTTATCTTTCAAGTGCAAATGGGATGGTCTTGAGATTCATCAAACATTCCTCTTGGGATCACAGGTCCATGCTTTCTTTCAGCAGACGTTCATTACTGTACACTCACTTGGCAGAGGCACAATATCCAAACTGTCTCGTTGCCATGTGATGGCTATTCATCCTGAACATCAAGTTTGTTGAAATGATTTCCCTACATATCTGAGGGCATGACACCACTTTCACTCTTGTATTTTTAAGCTGTTTGTACAACAGCACTCCTACATAAAGATACTGGCAGCAAAGGAAGCAGATTATTGCATTTTATTCTGAGTGTGACATGGCCATATAATAAAGGGATGCTAGATAAATCCGAGGGGTTTTTTAAAGGAAATAATTACTATTACAAACCATTCACAACCAGAATATTGTTACATTATGAATTTGCAAAATATTTTTAGTTGAACTGTTGAGTTCTGGTGAATTCTGCTTTTATGTATCGAGTTCCAAAAGCTGGAACCATTCCTTAAGAAAACATTGCTGTTCAGTATGGCTGCTTTCTTTGTGAAGAGCACTTCAATACCTCAAACACTTTCAATAACTCTTTGATTTTATTTCCCCAGCACTGAAAATGCCAGAGGTGTGCACTAATAAACCCAAACACGTGTATAAAGAAAGACACATATTTATATTAGACCTACTTTTAATACCATAAAAGTAAGTTGCTGCAGTTGAAGTTATATTTTTCAAAACATTTATTAATTCAAGGGGCCCAGTATGGCAAAGTGTCTTCAAAGACTACCTGCAGAAATCTTATGTTTTAAGCAAGACGTCAGAAGAATAGAAATAACTCCTCATGAAGATCGAAAGATACATTTGGGAGAACTACTGTAAAATCAATGTATTGACAGGGGCATCCAGGTTATATGGGCATTTCTAGCAGCACCTTAAATTTGTTAAATAAAAAGTTGAGACTGATTTACAGATTCTGGTAGCTTTACAAAATAGGAAAATTATATGTACAACAGTGACTATGGACTTGAACAAGTTTTCCAAAAAGAAGGGAGACTTTTCTGACATTATTTCTTAAGAAATATATTTAATGCATTAAAATAAGTAGGTACCTTGTATATTGCTTTGAATGTATGTTTGGGTGTGCATTTTACAAACTGTATAATTCACAAGTTCTTTTTTCAGACAACTTTATTTCTCCACATGCTGTGTAAATGACACTGCTACTTCTGGTATGAAAGACTTCACTTATATAAATATCTACCATAGGTACAGTAAGCCTTCCTCTATTTTAATTATCATCAAATGACATCACACAGTGAATGCTTTTAACTGATATTAAGCACTTTTGCATATTCAAATGAATCAGGCCTTTGACAACGTTTTCACAGAGCAGCCCCTAAAAGAAAAATTCATAAGCTACCTGAAATGTAAGAAACTCTTGGCAGTTTAAAGACCTTAGCTGGTTGCTCTATTTGTAATTTGCAAACATTAATTTTCCGTACAAAGCTGTGTTATGTACCAGAGCAGGCATTACCTGCTCTGAAGAGCAGCATTTCTTTTTGGTACAGAAGATGTTCACCACTGCCTTTTAAGCAATCTTTAATTTTAGGTAACAACAATTCTTTAGAAACTTGACTTGAGGAAACTACTAGGTATTTGAGTACAAAATACCTTTCCTTTTCATGTCTTATGCTAAGTAGCAAAAACTAAGGAGCTTACACCACTAGGCACTTCTGAAAACTTCAGCTAAAACCAGCCACTTTTGAGTAACAACATAGCTACATCTCTGGAAGTGCTACATTTAAGAAAGAATGTCCTTCCTGAAATCAAATAATTTATGTTTAGGTTTTTTTCAATTTAACAGACACCTAGAAATGGACGGGGGGAGGAACCAAATAGTAAGAAAACCAACTATTTCTTTTACTTCTGACAACCTTGAAACTTCAGCCACAGCTATATTATCCTGATTTATCTTAGCATTGAACTGCACGCCTGACTCTAAGGATCCAATTAATCTTCAGTTTCTCTGCCCCTTTCTCCCCAGTGGAAAACCCAATCATGGAAAAGTACTTTTCCAGATTAGAAAAAAAAATTTGTGATTTTCATTTGATTAGGCAGAACTATTTTTTTCTTAGATGTTGCTGGTAAACCCTTTCTTGCACAGGTGAAGTTTCACAAATCAAATACCATGCTTTCCCAAGAGCAAGAGAAAACAAATGTTTCTGAAGAAGCTTACTATAAAAGCTCCTGGAAAGGGACATTGAATTCATTTGGATTTCTGAATAGTCAAATAAGATAGTTTAAGAAAGATCTTTACGTTCTTAGTATGGAAAAAAGTATTTCAAGTAATTTGAGTGAGAATGGACAAAAAGTTAACAGTACTTGGCATCACTCTATGTTGGAAAGATTTAATAGATGATGGCTGATGTGACTATAAGGGAAAGATAGGATTCTTCTTCCCTTTGCATCACCACACAGAACTGAAAAAGACAGGCGTGGGTATGCAGTTGACTTACCAAGGAAAAGCACAGCAGCTGGCTTTGCAGCTAGCTGAAACCCTCACTTCAAGTAATCTCTTTCCTTTAAACCTTAACTGCTGTGAACAGGGTTGGCCATTTTCTGTTCTGGATCCAATCTCTTTATTCAGGTGGATTTTGAATAACTTATCATTTCCCAAAATAGTCAGCAGGTGGCATACTCCAAATAATGGAGGAACTAATGGCAACTATAAGACTCATCAATCAGAGAACCTGCAGCTTAGGTCACAGGAACCTTGCTCAATCCTCTGCCCATGAGTAAATCTTCACGCTAGCGCAGATTCCAGCTGGAATTATCTTCCTACGTAGCCAAGGCCTTTCCAACAGAAATTACCAGAGTAAAACTGCTTCCACAGCACCACTGTGAGGGACACTGTCCTTCAACCCATCCAGCTGTCTCTACTATCCCCCTTCTCCGAGTCTAGTCTTTGCTGTTTGCACGGGGCCCCCAGCTCTGACCAGCATCTTCCCTACACAACAGTTTAGATAGATGAGACTTTTGCAGCAGAAAGCCAGCTGCTTCTCAGTATAGCCTTTGTATCAGAAAACTAACCTTTTTCCTGTGAGTCCATCACATGTCAGTCAAATCAGCATTATGCAACTGCTATGCCATGCCACTTCCATACAGATTGGCCAGCGAGCTAGAGAAGCATCAAGCCTTCTCTTCCTGTTTGGACTTGTGGGCAAGGTATGGCTCATCAGCCATTTGGTGGCTATCTCTGATTTAGGCATCTTCTCCTACTCTTTGCCATGTGGCTTTCCTGTTAGTTATTACTTTTCTGCTGTTCTCAAAAAGTGTTCATATCTTATGAAGTGCATGATCACATCAAACATGTAATCTTTCTATTATGACACATTTAAGGTCTTTTTTTCCCCATCGTGTTAATTGCTTTACTAAAATTTAATTTTGACTAACTGAAACATTGCTGTCATGCTCTAATAGCTACAAAAATTTGATAGACGTATTTAGGAGCAAGAAATTACTGTTGTAACAAAATTTGTATGTGAATCTGTCTTCACAGGCGGTGAAGACAGTCTAGTCAAGTTGTACTCATTTTTCATATAGAAATTTTATCTTTCTTTCCCTTCTGAGTGAAACATCATCTTTGAGCTTATTTTCTACTGAAACAAATAGGACCAAGTTTTATGGGTGTGAGTTGTTTGTTGTTTGGTTTTTTTAATGAAGTAATTGGAAAGATGAAACTGTATGTCATCATTACCATTACATGACATCTTTACCCCCTGCCTGTTCCCAGCCTCTCATCCACCTTGGTGACAAGAAAAGGAAGGGATGAAAACA
This sequence comes from Pseudopipra pipra, assembly GCF_036250125.1. NCBI lineage: Eukaryota > Metazoa > Chordata > Aves > Passeriformes > Pipridae > Pseudopipra > Pseudopipra pipra. The sequence goes on along the minus strand of NC_087552.1, from coordinate 21,478,179 downwards.
GTTACTTGTTTAATGGTATTTTCATTATTATTTGAATTTCAGTTTCATTATCTGTTAAACATGAAAGAAATGTTTGGCTCCTCTTGTGATATGAGGGAAGCAGAAAGAGACTTTTAAAGAGAGAATAATTGGTAATGAAATGTTGCTTAGAATTCAATGATAAAGACCCTTATCCTAAACTTTCAGACTTTATGTATATAATGTAATAGATGACTACTAAGAACTTAATAAACAAACTTTTAAGATTAGCAGCCTTTTGCAAAATGTATTCATCTTGTGTTACTTACAGCAGCTCTTTTGATCCAAACTTATTTATTAGGGACAATGTAACTTAGAGGGGAACCTGATTTTCATCGAAATTGTCAAATATGCAGTTTTTTAATCTCGTATGCATGAGATCAAAAACCACTAGAGCAAGGTGACTTTAACATGTTTCCTGTAATGTAAGGTGTCAACCCTTCTAAAGCTCTGTTAAGTTCATAATAGGAAAAACTAATTAAGACATAGAACAAGACATAGTATTATTAGGCAAGACATTGCCCATTCCCTTCATGAATAACAGATCTAATCTTACCAGTTCAATGAAACATCCTCAGACCTGCCAAAAAGTGGTAATTAAATTATAACATTCATAACAGTCAAACAGTTAGATGCCAGTGTGGACTATTTGATATGAATTAATATTCTTATTACGAATGAGCACCCCCATAGTTTTCAGTATGCAACCTGCAGCATCATGTTCACGTCCCTATTCTTACATATTCTGGCATCTAGAACATTTTCAAGTACTAATATTTTGCACATATACCATGGCTGCCTTCTGAGTACTTCAAAGGATAAATAAAATTAGTCTCACTATGCCAGCAAAATGAATAAATGTACTCTGGCAGTTCTTCAGATAGAATTTAAATCACCTACATTATTTCCCCTAGGAAGATACCCTGTTTGTGGGACAGAAGTTCCGTATACTCCTATTTGCACTTTTGCACCTTAAACCCAAGGCCATCTTTCTCTATAAATATACTACTAGAATAGCACAAAGCTTGCACTAGTTGTAATTTAAACACATCTTTGTAAATCACAAATGGAAATTCCCATCCCTGCAATCTTCTGCCTTTTGTACATCCAGAAAGAGAAAGAAAAATCCAGCACTCCTTTTTGAAAATCACAGACAGATGCAATCTTTTCTTGTTCTGGGGCTCTTGATAAGAACCTTTGATTGGCATTTGATTTACTTTTCCTCCTATTTTCTTTTAATGCCCTTTCTTCTCATGAAACAAAGGAGAAAAAGAGGATGAGTAGGCTGCTGTCAAGAGCGACATAGATGCAGCTCTGAATAAAAGCAGGTGTAATTTTTTTTAAAAAAAGCAGCTATAAATTGACAGTATGTTTATAGTAAGTATGTCTGTAAGAAATGTATACATGTATCTGTAGGTGGGTAGATATCAGGGTGAAATCAGTTCCCCAGGGAGCCTGATAGTAAACTTTATAGTAAAATAAATTTTATATAAAACTTTCTAAAAACTACATTAAGTCTGAATGGTCTTCAACTCACCCAACCCAAAATACTCTGCTAGGATTAAAACGAGCATATAATTTTTCAAGTACAGAAAATTTCTGTGTTTTTTGAGGAGAACTGAACAGAACCACAGTCACTTCTCAGTTGTCCCTGTGCCATGGGAGACAACTTTCCTGCTTTGCTGGTCTGATTTGAGCCTCTCACATAACACTCCACTTCCACAATTGTGACTTGGAAGACAAACACCATCCCTCCAAACATCCCTCTCTTGGTCCTTCTTCCCCCACTTTATATACTGAGCATGGTGTCATATGGTCTGGAATATCCCTTTGGCCAGTTTGATTCACCTGACTTGGCTGTGTCTTCTCCCACCCTCTCATGCACACCCAGCCCCCTTGCCAGTGTGGCAGTACGAAAAGAGCAAAGGCCTTGGCTCTGTGTAAGTCCTGCTGAGCAATAACAAAAACATCTCTATATCATCAATGGTGTGTTCAGCATAAATCCAAAACACAGCCCCATACCAGCCACTCTGAAGAAAACTAACTCTACCCCAGACAGAACCATCACACCATAGCGCAAAATAGAACTCTCTACCTATGCCACTTCTGCTACTCGTAACACTTCTTGAGTAAGCCTGGTACATAGAGAAGCTCCACAAAGTCCCATCATCCGATAAACTATGTCCTCATTCCAGGTACCCTTGATCTCCATTAGTTATCCTTTCAGTGGTAGCATATTCTAGTTGCAACTGGATGTTTATGCGTTCTTGACCAGACCAGATCACTGTCACCTACAGATGTACCCAAAGCTGTTTCATTCATAAAACTTTGCTCTGTCTTGTCACATGAGGAAAACAGTTGTGGTGGGTTCTGTTTGTTTTTGCCTTTTTCATTAAACTAATAAAAGAACTTAATGTCACTTACTGCAAGTAACTTGTTTGGGGCTTATAGTTCAATTAATAATTTATTAGAATAAACAGATCCTGTGCCAAGGTCCTGCCCTTTCCTCAAATCCAGCTCATTTTCCACCTGTATGCAAGCAAGTGGAGCAAAACCAAAACAGAGATCTCGCATACAAACACTCATGATGACAGAAGAGAAGCGAGGCTGGGAATGTGACTGCTTCTTCTGGAGGTTTAAGATTATACCAAGTTTGAAAAGAGATTAAGCCAGGGAAGCAGCAAGTAGTAAAGTGGAAGATAATAAGATCTGGATCTGTCACTGACAAGCTTTTTCATAAAGTCACAACTCCATGCTGTACTTTTCCCTTTCATTTATTTTGTTACTTCAAGTTAAAAAACTCTCAAATCTTTTTTTTTTTAATTGAAAAAATATAATCAACTTGTTATAGAAAAGAACTAGGGAGGTTCACACCTCCGGGGTGGTTTATGACCTTGAGAAAGCCACCCAACAACTTCATGTCTGCACAACAGAGCATGGCAGCCAATCTGTACTATATACACATCGTTGCAATGATTTTTTTTCTTTTAAGTACTCTTAAAAATTTCACACACATAATAAAGATTGACAAGCATACAATTCATTCTCTAGGTCATCAACTACATGGATGTATTTTCCATCTCTTCTCTGAACAACTTTTTTTTTTTGTTAAAACAAGGTCATTTGGATTATCAAATTCTATTCTGGATTATCAAGTCTTCTCTGCTCAAATTATAATGGAGGTATTGATCCATGATCCTCACATTTATTTATGTGTTATCAGCATTTTTCACACAACACAAAAACAAAATTAAAGAAGTAGACATATTCCACTTCTTTGGGAAGGCAGCATGGATGTTTTATAAAACTGTGAATCCTTGTTCACATACCAAGAATCCAGCAAGCATTGATGCATCCTTAAGATGAGGAATTAAATAGTTAAAATGTGGACTTCTAAATCAAATTTTGAAGTGTCAGTGTGCATTCTCAGTTGACCCTTCATAGTAATATGATAGCTGTCATAGGAACAATAGTATCCTTACAAGTAAATAATGGAGCTAAGGCTGCGACATTGTCACATTTTTGGGTAACTGACTACCAGTCTGGATCTTTTAAAATCTCTTTTGTAGTCATTTAACCAGTTAGACCCTTACACAGTACTTTTAAATAAATTTACAGCTAAAGTTGCAGCGTAAACATCAGCAATTTCTTTATGTTCTTTGAATTGCATTTGTTTATACCACCATGATACCCACAGACACCAATTCTAGTGCCAAATAGATTTAACACCAGAAACGGTTATCACAATTTTTCAAGAGCATTGAGTAACTACTTCTTTGCTGAATGATAGTGTAACAAGTGGCAATCAACCTACTCTGCAGGAGACTCCTAAAACACCACTGGGGACAAGCCTATGCTGCAGCCAAAAGAATCACACCAGGAAACACAATCAGCTCACTGTAAAAATTCTCAAAAGCCTCCAAATTATTACTTTTAAAAATTCAATTGCCCAAAGGACTGGGAAGGAGTAACAGTCAATCTACAAGAAGCTGGTATAACACAGCAAAATTTCCCAAGATGCTCATGTTTTTCATGGCATCTTTTTGAAGTGGCCCAAGATGAATCCTCATTCATATTGGCAGTGTTTCTCATCATGTAACATACCAGTATTTTCATTTAAAAACAGGACTAACATCAACTGTCACATCACAGACTATATTTGAACCCTTTTTTAGGTAAAACACTTATAGAGGAGATACTTTTCTGGTGTTAGCCATGTGATATTTTGTGCAAAATTTTGTTCTGTAGGAGTTGATATCATAGAGAAAAAACTGAGTCAAGACAAAATTATGAACATGCTGTTATTTAAGACATGAAAAAACCGCAAACAGATGGAAAGAGCTACCTGATAAACTGAACTCATGCAGGGCAAAGAAAGATGGCTTCTGTTGATTTAACCTAACAACTGTCCAATTCCACTAAACATCTTGGTTGTAAACATTTTGGTTACACTGCCAAATGCTCAATTTTGCTCAACAATCTAATGCTCCATTAACCACAGTGTGACAGTCAGGTGGCTATTTTTTCACTCCCACAACAGGCACATACCGAGAAAGTAAGATGTCACTTGATTCATTTAAAGAAATAGTACTTCTGTAACCCAACTACCTTTAACCATTCTTAAGCCTAAACTGATTTTATGAAAACTACATCTCAGCTGAAAAAAAAACAACAACATTACTGATTAGGCTGATATGGTTGAAAAGTACAAAAAGTTGCACAGCACAGCTTATGTATATTTTATATCTGCAGGGGAATCTTTTCAGCTTAACCCTTTAATCAATTTCCCTGGCAGCACTTTATGTTTTGCAATGTAGAAAAGTCAGCTTAAATGTATCTGGACTGAACTATAGGTCAGTTCTGTATGTATACACAGTGAACATCCTAGACTTTGGAATGGACCTAGGGAGGCATCATTCCTGCATTACAGAGGAGAAAAGTGGCATGGTCCATCTGACACTATCCATTCATCTGTCCATCCATTCACCCATCTTAAATTGGACATCATTGGCACAGTTGATTGCCCAGAAATACTGGAACTACAGGGTTCAGGCTTCCTTTGACTCCTGCTGTGCAAAATAACAAGCCCCAAACCTCTGGCGTGCAAGAGCCTACAGAATCATCACACACACAGAACTGGTGCTTTGTTTGCATCTGATCTTTTCTTTGACTGAAGTCAAATCTTTGTTTCTTGACCACTTGTTTCTCTGCCATTATGCTTTAACTAGCATTAAATGCCACCTTGCTTGCACTCATGTCCTTCTTGTTTTCCTCCTGACAAATTGCCCACAGTCAGAGGCACAAAAGAACCTGACAAAATCAGCTGCACTCCACATTCTTATGTTTATTTTTTCCACATTGCCAATACAGCCTGAAAGGATGAAGCTGCTGCAATTGGACAGTCAAATAGCAACCTCTTATATGTATCACAGAAGAACATTTGATGCCCCATAAGCTAACTTAACTTAAAACTGTTCCTTGGTGAGATAAGCACTTGCTTAGATTCAGTTGCTTTTAATGATTCATGGAGGCGTGCAAGACATTCCTATGTACAGGTGAGCAATTATGATTTCCATAAATCACAAAAAAAAAAAAGGAAATATTCGAGAAGGGATTGAATAACAATGGACACTTAACGCCTCATCTCCTTGTGGCAGAGTAGCCACTAAATTTTCTTAGCAAATGCATGCCATTTCTTTTTCAACACTTAAAGTCCTTGGTGTACAGGTTTCCAGAGGGGAAAAACATAAAACAGGAAAAAAAAAAAGAAAATAAAAAAAAGAAACTCATTTCCCTATGAGATGAGAAGGACTCCGTAAATAGAAAATAAAGAAATATACAAAGAAATATTTAACACACTACATTTCCCATTCAATAGTATGATGTAAGGTTAAACACACTATTTTTTGACTCATCTTTCCACTCTTATTTGTAATCAAAAGCAATTTCAGTATTATACAGAGAACTGAAGTATCACACACTATGAATTACTTCTCTGTTTAATGCTCTAATGAAATGGAAGTTATCTTAAAATAGAACAAATCTTCCTCAGATGCCACTTATTTATTAAAAGAGAAATTATCTTTTCCTACATGTGACTGTGAATGAAGAGATCTGTTTGCAGAGTGGGTTTGGTTTCCCAGCTTGAGTAGTAAAGGAGTTGCAGAATTCTTGTTCTGACTGGGAATATTAGCCCTTTGAGTAAGACACAGGTCAGTGAGGAATTATTAATATCTGGAAATTGAAACCAGAAAAAGCAGAATCCGTTCCCCAGTCTGAGACCAGGACAACATGCAATATCAGCAATACAAATACCTCTTCCTGTGACAGGAAGATAATTCCTCTTCACCCTATAGGAGTGTTATGAGCATTAGTGTTTGCAAGAGCCTCTGTACCTCAGAATTAATTAATATTTATGATGATCAGTCACATCAAATTTGCATGCTGAAGATATCTAGTTGATGTGTGAGTAGCATTTATATGATTGCAGTACTGATACATTAAAAAAAAAAAAAGAGACAGCTTCATAACATTTGTTACTTTTTTCCCAATTAATTTCATTTACTCCAAGGACCCCTTTCTGTCCAAGAGCTGCATACCTCTTTATAAAACATATTAAGCTCAATAGAATGTTGGTTTAATTTATGGACAGATAATTCTGTGAGGTTTTTTTCCTGTCATGATAAGGAATTATCATTTTGCTAAAAAATTTGCATTCATCCTCACGCATCACTAAGGATAATTATGGAAATGGAGAATACTAAAATCAACCATTCTGTGGTTGTAGAAGAGAAGAGGATAAAGATATTCAAAAGAGGAGACTGAAGCAAAAGGCTTAAAGGATTAATAACTTAAAAGCCTATACATATTATTCATTCAAAATGTTTATAAACACGGCAATAAACAACACATATACCAACTTGCAATTGAAGAATCACCCTCAAGAATACAGTAGAGCATAAAGCAAAACAATGAAGATACCAAGAAGCCACAAGTACCATTTTGGTCACTTCTAATCATGACAAATACCTTTCTGTCACAGCCAAAGACTTTGCCGCTTATAGCTTGGGGTGACCAAATGACACAGCATATGATCTGCTTGTTTCCTACTAGGAAACACAAGAGTGTACTGAAATGTTTGACATTTCCATGGGACAGGAAAACCGTTTCTTATCCAAATTTAACTCTGTATTGATATGACAACTTGCCTTCAAGTGGTCAATTTGACAAAATCCCTCCTCTCAGTGCTGCTCAGCGACCAGAGCTCACTGCGGACAAAGCAGCAAATGCACATGCAGAACTGCCTGCACAGAGGTTCTGGCCTATTAAGTTTGTAACTATAGAAAGACCTATAGCCAAAGAGATTGAAAATTTGATCAAAGAAAACTGACCTAGAGCAATCCAAACAATCACTCAGAATTAGTAAGGTAACAGTACAGTCCAAGTTCCCCTCTCAAACAGTATCTCAATTTCATCCTACTTATCAGCTGCAATACCAGAATGAAAACAATATTTAATATCTTTAAACTTTTTCTCTCACAGTACTAAAAGTTGATAATTTGTGTGTGAAACTCCTAAGTTCTTTAACATTGGCATGCCAAATAATTACTTTATTTTAAACATTCACTCTCCCCTATTTTCTTCCTATTTGTTTTTTTCATGCTTTTATTGCATATTTGTTATTAGGATACATAATTACACACTGCAGATTTCCAGTTAGTCTCTGTTTCCTAAGCATTTTTAATTTGATGCAGACATAGCAGTCTGTCAAAGAAGTGAGGTGATAGGTATTTTAGTGAACAGTAAACAAAAAAACTTCAGCAATAATATTTGTGTCATGCTGCTTGTAAGAATTATTTATTCCTTATTCATGATTTTTCCATTGGTTCAGCTGTAGATAAACTATTTTTTTTCTGAGCTTTTTCTCTTTTTACCGATTTATTGAAATAAACTGGCTATTTAGGCATCTTGTTAGAAGCACCAGAAAAAAGTTTTGTTCTGTAAAGGCTTGTGGAGCATTATGTGCTTCTCCCCTTCACTTAAATCTGAAACTTCACTGTGAAGAAAAAAAAAACCAAAATAAACAACAATCAGTTATGCTGGTTCATTCCTTTCTTGGTTACTGACAACGTCAAGACTTATAAGGATTACAGAAAATGGTCATATTGATTTCAGGAAACAGAGATAATCAGACACCAGAGGAACAGAACCTTTAGGGGACTGAAAGCCTGTTCAAAGGTGACTTTAATTAAATGAGGACTGGAACTATACAATACTGGTGAGAATAAATACTACAAGAGTAAAGACCTGGTTAGGATGGAGAGGAGGTCCCTGTAATTCCCAATTTCTATCAAAGAGCAACCACGCTGCTGACCTCAATGAACTTCATCATCTGCTGTCTAGGAACTGAACTACTCAGAATTAATGGAAAAGGATTTTTCCTATCTCTTTTCAGATCCCTAGTACTTAAAGATACCTTCATCATACCTTGATCCACAAGCCCTTGCTAATCTTAATCTCATGAAAAACTACAATTATTTGGACAAAAATTTTCAATGTTCTCTGGTTATATCAAGATAAAAAACTTCTCAAAATTTACTACAAAGCCAGATCCCATGAACTGAAATGATCATTTTATCACAAAGGAAAGCTGCCTTTTGCAAGAACCAACAAACATCAGATTTTACAGATAGGGACCTGGGAATCAGACATGTGCCTTAAGAAAACTTTCTTCCATACAACCTCGTTATCTTCATCTAATCTTTCAGAACTCATATTTAAAATTACACAACTATCGGAAGGCTACCCATAACAGTGTACCACATAGCTGTAGAAGTTTAAAACACTTTGAAAATATTATCCAAACTAAAAATTTGCTATTCCTTCTCATCTATAGCATTCATCCTTGCTCGAAGATATCAAATCTAAAAAAAAAAAAAAAAGTGTCTTTCTTTAGTTCATGTATTCTCTCTGATTTTCTGTCAGATGATCTGCTGAGTATTTAGTTCTTTATTCACTAAGACAAAATCAAGTGATTAAATATGTTTTTAGGCTTTTTTGTCCTTCCCCTCCCAATATCAATTCATTCAACCATGAAGGCAGCACTCTTTTTTCCTTTAGCCCCTCCCTTTTTTTAACAGAAATTTGCAAGTAAAACATATCCTCATCCATTTATTTAAAAATGTTTATAAATTTATATTTTTTAAAAATTACAGGGTTTTTTTTTTAAAATTGTCAAAGTTATCTCTAAGATATTTAAGTACAAATGGCATTTTGCTATCCATTTTCCCTATGACAACAATGCAATATACCCACAGCCTAGAGACTAGGTTTTTAACATTTTAAAAAGAATTAAAACTGACACTTTCCATTGTCTTCATCCCCAATGCCTTTCAGAACTCTTATTAATCTCTGATAAATGAAGAAACCTGAATAAATAGATTTCTTATTCTACACATGTAAAGAGATACAACTTTTCTGGACTACTATTAAGAGCCAGATCATATAGCTACATATTGTTTCAATAAACAAAGATACCTTTTTACTTCTCCTGTTTTTAAAAGATTGTGTAAAATGGAGGAGAAAACTTTATGGTTCCTAAACAAATGATAAGGCATTAAAAGGTCACCTTAAACATACGAATACATTTCACTACCAACCATCAAAGTACTGAACTGTACCAGCAGCAAGGAGAAGAACAGAGAGTAAATGGAACGCACATGCTAGGGTTTAAAATAAGACTACATTACACCATTCAAAAACAAAAAAAATTACCCCAACATTACCATCTTATGATCTTTAAATGGAGGGGAAAATATTTCTTTTCACAAAGAACTAGCTTTAATGTTATACAACCATGCAAAGGTTGGCAGAAAGAGGAACAGCACTTCAAAAGTCCCAACCAAACACTGTAAGTCACCAGCTGTATGATGCAATCAAAGCCTCCAAGACAAGTCACATCCCTTGGTAAAATTAAACAGCACAGTATAAACAAGTGACTTGCAAAGAAGTTTAAAACTTACCAAGAGACACAGCATGTCCAAATAACAAACTTAAATGGAAAAGAAACCAAGAAACAACAAAAACCAAATCACTGCTCAGTACCTTGTCTGCTCTACTAGAGAGCAAGAGGAAAGACAGGATATAGCTGGGTTTCCTAAGTGGCACAAGGTGTCTCTGTTTCAGCAATTAAACCTTGCCTTTAATTTCAGGTGATTACACTTAAGAGAATATATCCACTCCTTAACAGCTGTCTAAATTGCTCACCAAAATATCTGTCTCTTCAAACTCTAGGTGAATGTTACCAAAATCAGTCAGTTACTTTTAGTGTCATACTTTTGAGACATTCAATTTGATAAGAATTTCAAAACACTAACCTTGTATTTCCTACAGTTTTCCTGTTTTCTACAGGGATTGTGTTTGAAAATGTGGCCATTAACATTACTTATTTCAACACCAGGAAAGTCGTTCATATATGTTTTGTTAGAAGAGTCAAGGACTGGATGATCTGCATTTGAAATCATTTATTTGACAAAGCCAAAACTTTTTGTCAAAAACACATTAAGTTTCCATGCAAATGTCTTTCAGAGGCTTTCTGGATAAAAAATGTGGTCATTGGCCAGAAAGAGAGAAACCACCTGCTACAGTGAGAATACACATCTTAGATGCAGGAAACCCATTTTCAAGTCCCCAGTTTGTTTAATTCATTCTAGGAAGAAAACATATATTGCTCTCACACATACTGGAAAGTGAATAATTATTATTGAATTAATTCCTGCATTGCAAACAGTTTACATTTTCACTACACTGAATGAAGTTTATGAAAACACTCAAATTTTATCTCATTTATGACAATACAACCACAAAAAAAATACTCTCGGGTTGGAATGGTCAATATGGTTTTACATTTTCACCTTTAAAATAACTGCTGGGGTTAAAATGGTCAGTACAGATTAACATTTTCACATTTAAAGTAACTGATGCCTCTGATATAATCCATGCCATCCATGACCTGAAGGCACATGCCACTGTGTCATCGATTTAAACAGAATTTTACTCCAAACCTCTTATAATAATAATAATAATTCTGCTCACTAAAAATAAATTCATCATATTTTAAAAATGCCTGTTAAGGGAAGTTCTCTGTTTGAGCATCCAGGAGCCACCCTGGCAGTCACTCTCACACCCTCTGAGCTTGGACCGAGGCCCCTTCACAGCTACACACCCCACACTCACAGTCAGACCACGTTTCCCACAGCAGAGTCTCAGATGTCCAGATCTTTAATATAATTTAATGACAGTGCAATAACTACATAACAGCTTTAACTGTCTCCAAAGAGGGACCCTGAACAAAAGAAATCCTGGGCTTTTATACCCTCACAATCTAAGGGCAGGAAAGTCTGGAGTCATCTGCTGCTGCTGTGTCCCTCAGTGTCCAGTCACCTGCCTGGGCCAAATGTCCCAAGGCCCTTTGATAAACAAAGGGTCAGCATTTCAGGAGCTCCTACCTTGGCTTCTGTTCCCCAGAGCTCATCCTGGAGCTGCACCCAAGCTACCTGCACTGAATGGATTCTTCAACGTGCCAAGGTTCTCCCCCAGATTTACTTACACCTATCAGTCCCTAGACAAGGGAAATTAGGAGGATTTACTGTCTGTATTGAGACGAAGAACTTTAAGTGCTCTTACTGGGTATATCAAAATCCTCCCATGGAGTTTCAAGAAAATCTGTTTTCATAGTCTTAGTGATAACACCTTGTCAGGAACCCATAATGTTACAAGTTTTATGACTTTTAAATATTAGATATAGAGTACTCAGCAGGACAAACTTACTCTGTAGGTATGCATCAGAACACATTGTGAGCATGCACCTGTCTGAGGGAAAGGAACCTGAATGAACCCAATATCTACCCTTGTAGTACTGATTATATCAAATATTAACTGAAAAAAAGTAATGATGATCCTTCTGCATTCCTTTGTTGAAGCATCATCCGTGTTTCTGGTTGCTTTTGGAGACTTTAATAAGATATACATTAATAATTTTCCTGTATGTGCCCCACTGAGTAAACTAACTGAATTTACAGCACTAAAAACATCAATTTTGCCTAAGATCATGGATTACAATTTTGAAATATTGAACTAACTGTCATGCTATGACAAAAGTTTCAACAAATTAAGGAAAACATGCTAAAAGAAAATGCATGTCCACAAAATTTGGGAAAGAAAGTAAACTATGATCAAGGCATTGAGGCAGAAAGAAATCAGACAATACAACATAGTTCTCAGGGTCATTCCTGATTTTTTTAGTAATTATATCAGCGACACTGGGAAATTACTGATGTTGTACCTACACTCTCTGCAATAAAAAGTAATCTCTTCTTTTAAATAAACGTCCTTGCACCAGGACAACCCTATTACTGAGTTCAAACAAGTTTTCTTGAATGATCCCCCATTTCATGTGTCAGGGCCTTCAGCTATTACCTCTCTTGAAGTTTTTTATTTTCAGACTAGACTTTGAGCTGCAAGCCCTGAAAGAAATGGTAATCTCAGGAAATATCATCTTATGTTCAGAATGTGTAAATATTTGTCTGTCTTCTCCATACATGAAGTCTGGCAGGTATAGATTACCCACAGGCACTCAAGACTACTTTCGTCTGGGTGATAAAATCTTCCTTAACTATACATCGGTCATTCAGAAAAGAATATCCATTGAGGCATTTTAAGTCCACTCTTTCCTACAGTCTGTTTTTTAACACTTCATTACAGCATCCTGGTCTTTACTCTGCTTTGGAAAATTGCTTATTTAGTCTGTTTGTTTCTCCTTACTCACCCAATGTCCCCTAAGAGAGCTAAATCAAATACGTCCATGTAGGGACGTATAATAGCCCAAAGTATCTAAGCAGTAACATTATCTGAATGATTAACTCACATACAGTATTCCTAAAATTGTATAGCAGTATTTTTGGATTATACAGTAGCTCTGCTGTCTTCTACATTTCCTCCTTTTAAAACTTGAAGGTAGGTATTTCTGGTTCCATGGTGTACAGGAAAGCTTTTTCAATGGACACACATAAAATACATAAAGAGTTGTTCAAATTTGCCCATAAATGTAACCTATTTTCAACAAGAGTAAGAAGTCAGAATCAATGGCAGACACAGAAAATGTCTTGAGACAGAGACAGCTTGTTTTCCAGACTCAGTTTAATGGCCAGGATAAACTTACACCTGAAAGAAATTATTAGGTCAGGGGAAAACTGGGAAAGTTTGTTAGTTTGGGGGTTTTTTAATTTTTTTCTTTTATTAAGTTCTATTTTGATAATACTGTTCTTTTTCACTCCATTTCATATCAGTCAAAGCTGAGGAAGATAATTTCATAGCCACATCCACACCCTGCTGGATGGGCTGATGCAAATATTACTCATGAAACAGGTGATGTGGTCATAATGAGATAGGCTTGCTGGCAGAACCCTGTTCCTAAGGAAAAGTGTGCACAGAGCTACTAAGGAAAAGGAAAATAGAGTGAATAGATATACAGATGCTTCTTGCAATAGGACCCATAATACCTACTTTGGACTCCTACCTTCAGAATAAATTCAGTGGTTTTGCAGGTATCATAGACTAGGATGATAAAGACTGCAAAACAAATCAGATGTATAAATCTTTTTGAGAAATTGTAAAATTGAAGGCTTTCATCAAAGGTAGAAAGCTGCTGTGATGATGTGGCTTTTATAAGTCTGTGCTACACCAGTAGGACATAAGGAGTCATAAAGAAAGCAAATACTGACATGGAAATAAAATTAAAAAGTGGGAGGAATTGATTAAACCACTGAAGAATGGTGACAGACTTGTTTAAAATAAGATGGAGACTGGGGCAGCAGATTAATAGAGGTGGGGTTGCATGAGTCATACTTGTATAACTCTACTCACTTTAGTAAAAATACCAAAAGCATCCACAAAAAACCCTCCAAAACCAAACCCACCCCCCAAAAAAAAAACCCAAACAAACAAAAAAACAAACAAAAAACACAGAAGCTTCAGAACTTACATGCTTCTCAGAGGAAGCAGAAATTCAGGCAGAGGGCGGAAGGAGATGGATGAGAGCTACTGAGGCCTCCAGCCCATGAAAGAGGATCAGTGAACCCTAACCTCTATCTGCCCATGGGTCAGAATGTCTATGTGATTATTTCAGAGTATGTTTCAAAAACAAACAATACATTAAAATGGTCTTATTCAAAGAAGTGACAACAAATATTTAAAATATTGGAAATACTGCATTTAAGGTAGAGAGGGTAAATATGGCTGCTGTGCCAATCAGCATAAGAAGTTTTTTGAAGTATAGGCCCATTTTTTTGTTATCATTGCTGACTAAGTTAGGAAATGACCTCATTCTTCACCTGGATATATAAAGTCACACTCTCAAAGATAAGTCTGCTGGGCTAACCAGCGATCACTATTGTGACTGTCATATTGATTATTCCAAACATCCGCAGCAAAATTATTAATCTGATTATTGACCAAGTGGAAAATTTATCTCTTGCTAAGTTGTATGCACAAATGTCATGAGCTGCCAGAGTTGTGTCCATCAGTGACTGCAAAGATCTGTGTTTACAGAGCCAGTAGAGCTGCAGGATGAACAGCAGAACTGTTAGTACAGACCTATTTTAGTATAGATCTATATAGACCTACAGCAGTGGTAACACTTATGAGGACTGTTAGCTTTTGTGGCTTCTGCTGGCACTTACATTTTCTTACTTAGGGAATTTGCATGAAGAGTATTAATTACAGAAGTCAGAACACAGTAAGATAATAAATGCTGAAGGAAATTCTCAACTCCCTCAAAGCAGAAAGGAGAGGATGGAAGATTTATTTTTGCTTTTGTTTAATGACAATTAGTAAAGCGTGGTTGAGATTAATCATAGAATTGAAACACAATTAAACATTCCTAAATTAAATTTATGGTTATTATTTACAACTTGGTTGTGGCTAATAACCAGTGAGACTGATGCTCATTATAATAGATAATGTATAATTAGGTAATATTAGATACCTTATGTACTAAATGGCTGTCATATATCTCTTCTTAAAAGGCTGTCACTATATTTTAGAACAATTTTAAAATAATAAAATACTATCATAATAAAGCACAGTATAATGAGTAGGAGAAAAGAACAGGTTCTAAAAAATTGATGAGACATTGCTTGGTAAATTGACCTTTTAGAAATACCCCTTCCTTCACTTATCTTCTAAATGAAAGGCAGGATTATTTTTAATTCCAGCTAATGAGCATAGATATAAGTAGTCATAATTAAAAGTCACTCACATTTGAGCCAGCTCTGGTTTTGCTATTATAACATAGAATAACACTTGAGTTAAAGTTGCATGACAAATACTGTTTTATTTCAAATTTTTAATTCTAAAATTTTTCAACTGTGACACAACTTTTTCCCCACAAGATAAGGACCTAATTCTTCAAGCAATATTATACAGGGACAGAATAATAAATTTCTGTTCAAAGGAAGATCCTCTCTACAGAATAGTTTAAGTTCAAAACCATCAACAAAGATGATGTTCTTTTGTGAGAGGAGAAATAAATTTTCCCCATAATATGAGAAAATATATTGCTTTTTTTAAACACTTTTAACCATGGAAAACAGCAGAGGACTGAAAGCTGGAATTTGACATAATAATAATCACTAAAATGAAATGCCTATGAGTGTTTTATCAAAAATTCTTTCAGAAAAACTTTTCAAAAGTGTCTGTATATGCAGCTGAATCGGACTTTTTTCCAAGATTTTGAAGAGCACAGCTAAAGAAGACTGCTCTGAATACCTGTTTGTCACTAACTCCACAGGGAGAAGGAAACCCGAAGGCACACAACATTGTGTGCATTTCTGGCTGCTGTGTAAAGTTGCTTTTTCCTCACAGAAAACAAAATTTACTATTTACAATAGCTATGGAGCAAAAGTTGCTGAACGGCGCTAATGATATATTTATCTTTTCATTTTCCCATGGTTGCTTTTAGGATTAAACAGCACTGGAGTTGGCTACCTTTATTTCTTACTCAATTGTTTTCTATTCCTTTTGCTAGGTATCACTTATGCTCTTTTAACGGTACCATCTTAACATAAAAAAAGCACAATGATTCAATTAAAATAGCAGCATACAATGGACCCAGGTGGAGTATCTCTTGCTGCACTGGAAGCGATCTTCCTCCAAATACTCCTGAGTATGGTCTCCTATGATTTGCATCTTTCTGGCAGTGCTGCATGTTACAGCATGTGGAATAGACTGGGAGAATGGTAGCTGGGTTCCATGTTAGGAGTGCAAGCACTCCCAGGGGAATCTTGTTTCCAACTTCCATTAGATTAAATTCAAAATCTTAAAATGGTTTTGAACAAGCTTAGGTTCTCCATATTTATATGGACATATAATCACATATATCCTGTGAGATTAAAAATGACAGACATCTGTTTTGGTGAAGCTGGATGTAAAACAAGAGTATGATGACAGGATTTGTATTCTTTCTTTAAACAAAAATAAAGGTAAATTGTTAAAATCCAAGGAAGGACAATTGTCTTTCTTGGTATGGTTGAGAACTGGGGTTGGGTTTCATTTCACAGTCTAATATAAAAGCTCATTAGCTCAGAGATCCTCAACTATCCCAAAGAGAGGTAGTTTTTAGGGCCCTGCTTCATTTCACCTCTGTTTTCAGAACCACAGAATAGAATTTCTTTTTCAATCTTCATTTCTACAGGAAGGATGTGGGAAAGGTTTATTATCATGTTGCTAAGGGAAATGCATCATCCCATCATCAAAAGCCAATATTATTGACTGACAGTACTTGGAGAGGGTTATGACTTGTAAAACCTGTTATTCACATTTCTACTGGAACAATACTGCTCTCTCTTGGAGTGAGTCAAGGAGAAATAACAGAAATTGTTACATTGTAAATTACTCTTTTTTTTTTTTCTACTAAAGGCCATTGGCTGTGAGATGTATTTGACTTTTTCCTGGTCTGACCTCCATTTTACTTGAATTCCAGAGGACAATGTTTCCTGTTTTGAAAACTGAATGAAAATTAAAGATTAAATAATGCTCCCTGCCCTATTTTTCAGTTTCTTGTACCATTTTCTACTAGACTTTTAATCTGAAAAATTTCTTTACTGTTTTGTTAGAGCAACTATTCCACTCCAAATAAGTAATTTACAAACCATTTTGAGCTATACAAGCACCATCTCCTCCAAAAATAAAGGCACTACAATGTACTTGTCAGAGCTTCCCTGATGCAAACAGAGCAGCATTTGCTTACCTCAGCATGAGAGTTCATTGTACTTTCTCAAGTTAGATTTTCTTACCTCTTACATCTTTATCTGTGCTGAGCAGACCATTTCTTCTTATGTGACATATCTTAGTGGTTTTCCAGGCACAGGGAGATACAATAACTACTGAATCTGACTTAGGATGTTGACCAGACTTCAGTGTGCCTTTAATGTGGTGTCCCAAGGAAAAAAGATGTGCACCCAGGTATCTTGGAACAACACTGCTCAATTTCAGCCACATGTGACTGAGGGACAGGGGTCTTGTAAATGTGAAATCCCAAAAGAGGAATGAGAATCAGTGAACAGCTGACCACTGATATCCCACTTGTTGGGATCATCACCTCTGCTGATGAAACAACTGAGCAAGCACAATCCTTAACCATTCTAATAACAGGAATCATCTGTTTATGAACAGCTAGTTGATTATGACCTATAGGCTACAAGTCTTGCACAGACATACAAAATATGGAAAAAATAAAAAAGGGTTTTTTTTCCAGAGCTGGCCAGGTCTGAAGGGTGCTGGTATTTCCTGTGCCATGTGCAGGAGAGACACAAACTTTATATCATGAAACTTTATTCATTTCAGTTCTTCATTTGTAATTTAGCATCATCACAAAGTGACTGAAAACACAGTGCAAGCAACTAATTCTATCCAAACAGAAGGTGGAAACTTATTCAGGAGAGGGAAAATTTAAAATTTTTAAAAGGGATATTCCTGTGAGTGTAACTTAGTCCGTATTATGACAGTTGAGTCAACGGTGAGGAAGACACAAGTTCCCTCTTCTTTATCTAACTAAACAACTGGCAAGTTGTTTGCTTCCCAACACAGCACCGTTCTGAATACCTGGGTGGCCTCAGGAGAACTCTTCCAAGAGTCCGGCTCTGCCTAAGGCCTTTCTGTATCCCAGGGCTGGATACCATGAAGTCAGCTGAAAAAGTGACACACTGTCACTTACTCCTCAAAGCTTAAACCTAATGAAGTCGTGGACATTGACCAAACATTTATTATTAAAATTATTAAAATGCCAGGCCTGTAGCTTACACCGGATTTACGACAAACCTGTTCTTTGACAGATCTTTAATGTCTCCTGTATCCTCAGAGTAACTAATCACTGTTTCATTAAAACGTGTACTTGAAATACAAAATAAAATTTGTTGATGATACACACATATCCAGGAATGCACATATGAAAATGTATCACCAGCGCATGAAATGGATAAAAGCACAGTGTTATAAATAACAGTTTATAGCTCTAGTCTGCTGGAAAAATATTCCTCTCAAAACTAATAACATTTTATTCGAGGTATTTCTTGAAAATTGCATTACTGCTATATACACAGGACATCTGCTGATACCACAGTAATTTAAACAAAAGGAAGAAGTAATAATAGCACTTCACAGTACCCCAGATAATATGATAAGCCAAAATTAATAGACAATATTTAGTATTAAATTAATTAACCATACCTTGAAAAATAATGGCTCCTCAGGGAGAGGGCTAACAGGGAGTGAGGTGGTACTACTAGCTGGACTCATGTCTGTACTCTGAAAGAAAAGCACACAGAGTTTGCATTTTCAATTAAGTTCTGTGGACAGCTTTTTTTGTATTTTTTTTTACATTTTGCGAGAGAAGAAAAAAAGCTTGAAAACAACACTGAAAATCCAACAGAATTAGATTGACAAGGCAACTGCAATCTGTACTTTATTTACTTGTAATTAGTTCAAGTATTTCACTAATGGTTAAGTACTCTGCATTTTCTTTATTTTAAATTACTCCCCATTCAAAGACTGAAAGACATGCACAAATACACAAATAAGCCCTAATATATGAAAAGAAACAGGGAAGACCAAAGTTGTTAATAAAAAGAAGTCATTGTTCTTCAATGGACCTATCAAGTCTAAATGCTTGAAAGATTGATCTAAACCCCTACTCTCTTTGTTGGTTAGTATGGTCATTATTTTTACAGCTGTGATAGATATGAAAAGAAGTGTGGAAGCTCTTAGCGATTTGGAATGGTAATAATAATAGAATCAAATCTGGATTTAAAAAACACAATAACACAACTGTTCTGGAGAAAACTAGAATATAAGATACTTTTTGGAAAATAACTCCTTAAATGATAAAATGAAAAGAAATCCATCACAACCACCAATAAAACAGAAAAGATATAATGAAGAATACAAAAAAAAATCAACAAATTTGCATGGCCTAGAAATGCATTTCCTTTTCGTACTGTAACATTGCAATGTAGAATGAATTAATGGATTCAGCTTATTTAACTAATCTGATATCTGTTTTCACATCAATATGAATCTACTCAGAGCCCTTTAAAAAACCCAAATTCTGCAAGTGAAGAATATGGCTCCACCCATTAAGTGATAACAGATCACTCATCAGAAGATTTTTACATTATGTAGAGACATTGCATTTTATTCAACCAACTGGTACATGATGAAAAACGAGATAAAATTTTGGGTACAAAATCCCTATGTCAGATCTCAAATAGAGCGCACAGACTTCAAAGTTAACACCTACTAAGAAAATTTCTCAATTTACTTAGATACACATCAGTTACACCACACCGGAAAGAAGAGACAACAGTTACTTGCTAAATAAAAGAGATGCAAATAAAGGAAAAAGAAGGGGACCATGGTAATTATTTCCTAAGAGAAAGAGAGAGTCAGGTAATTAATAGCACATGGAACACAGAGAAGTTGTTGAGGAATAAGGGAAATTATAGCATGTCAGAAAGCCAATATTTCTGTAGAATTGATCAGTCTCGTATTCAGAAACATTACAAATTTTAACATGGACTCCTGCACTCAACCAAGAAAACTGGCCAATAATCTTTACAAAAGGAAGTGAAATATAGCTCTTTTAGACTAAACTCAAAGTACAGACAGACTGGACACCTCCTCTGTGGGAGTATTCTGCATCAAAAGCCAACAGTTCAGCTGAGGACAATTTGTCTTTTAATTTACACAGAATAGAAAAAACCTAAGACAGGAAAAAAAATCAAGTAGCTGCTTCCAAACCAAATCAAGTGCCCTAATTTGCATCAAGTGCCCTAATTTGCAACTAGAAGTTGCAATGATTATGTTCCTTGACAAAACATCTCAGGGCACATACCTCAGAAGAACATCTGCTCTTCAATGATGACTGGACATGAGCCAGCCCACATCTGAATGTCACACTGGTGTGGCACCATGCCTGAACTAGTAAGGCTGTTGAGAGATGGGGTATATTTGAAGGAGCGCTGTGACTACACAGCTTCTGGACTGAAAATGGCCAGACTTTGAGTCTGACCAGATAGGAGCACTGGCAGAAGAGTCTGTCCCTGACCAGCGCGCTGTTCACATGTACATACTCTCAGCGGCCCCCTCCAAGAACTTCAGTAATTTTCCCCTCTAAGGAATGCACAGCTGTTTCCATGCCTTTGTAAATTAATTAAATCTAGTAGCACTAACACAGTTTATTATAGCAGAGAATTGAGTGGGACAGTACCAAAAGTGTTGTTTCTTGAGCTACTAAAAACTAATCGCTGCTTTGAGAGGTGCTGTCAGCTTGCCCTCCTGAAGGGATATACTAACAATTTCAAACAACATCACAGCCCCCCTAAATATTCTGTTCATGGTATATTTATCACAATCACACTTTGCAGTCTAAGGCTCCCCGTACATATAAAAAAATATCACTGTGAGGAATTCACCCAATGGGTACTTTTAATTTGATGTTGTCTTTTCAGTGCTTTTAGGCCAATTTTAGTCTGGAACAGGCTGTTAAAACACAGAACATTAACTAGACATTATTAGAATTTTTCCAGCAATTTTTCCATGATTACAAAGATCAATGCTCAAGTTTTATTCTAATTTCTGAAGCTGATCAGTCTAAATATACATCATCCTTCCTGTGCAACTGAATGGGTACCTTGGAGTCACTGCTAGGCCATGTTAATCATTTATCCTCGGAGAGCAACGTTAAAAATGTGATTAACTATCATGAAGTTTCTTGATAAGAAGGCAAAGGAAGAAAACAAGTCTAAGAGAACAAAATTCTACATCCTGCTTGGAGATCAAGGATCAGGATCCTGTTTGAGGACAGATAACCACCATTTGAGCCAGATAAAAGAAAAAGCAGCTCTTTCTGGAGCTGTTTTAAAGTAGTTACAGGCTTGGCTTTGTTTTCTTCCACTTGTGTATACCTGCCTCAGAGCAGAATGTTTCACAAACCTACATACTGATGTAAATTGTCTAACAGCAGAGTAGAGAATATAGTCAGTGGTTTTCCAACAATACAGACGATCAGGTATGTGCACATTGTGAAAAACATGCTCCTCTGAAAACAAGAGTCATCTTCCAGTCTGCAGCAACTATTCTTTAAATGAAAGCAGCTTCACCTCACCTCATAAATTCGGATTTTTCTTGGTACAAACTCTTGCCTTTAATCTCATCTTTTCTAGGAAGTGGCCCATGTATCAACCCTCATTAATTGTACCATAAAATAAGGACTGTCCACTGACAGAAGCCAATTTAATTTGCTACAACTGCTTTTCAACAAGGGTAAACACTGCAATGGTATTTGGCAGACATTGACTTCTCTGGAGATCAGTATCACAATTTATTGATCTAAGAAGTTAATACTGACAGAGAAAACCTTCAGTGGATATTAGAGCTAGAGATCAAATAAATCTTTATAATAACTGAAGAAAAGACAATCTGTGTACTTTATAGCTTTTACTAAGGAGTGTTGAACTGACTTTCAGAGTGATAGTTTTAGTTGTATCATAAGTTATGTCAAAAAGTATCATTTTATAATCTAGAAGTTGAGTAGAGCTAGGAAATTAATAAGTGCAGTCAGCAAACTCAGTAGTGACATTTTGATATACCGAAGATAATCAAAGACCTGCAAATGGATTTATTAATGGGTCTGCATAGCATCTGTATGAAATATTGTACTTAAATGTTATTATCCCATTTTATCTGTGGAAGTGAAAAAGAAGGGAAAGTGATTTGCTCAAAGCTGTGAAGGGAGGTTAGAAACAAAGACACAATCAGAAATCCAGTTATTCATCCAGACTGCGCAATGGTCTACACACTTTTGGAGTGCTCTGATCTCTGTAATTTCTATACTATTTAGCATCACAAAGAGGCTTTGCTGATACACATACATCATGCAAAAAAATCCTATTAAAAAAATGAGGCCAGAAAAATGAATATTAGTTTAGATAAGAAAAGACAGTAGATACACAATACAAACTTTCATCTCCTACCCCCACAGCATGTTTGAGAAAATGTCCCCAACACCTCCAATCTCTCTCACTAAGAGAGAGTGCCTCCTTATAAGGTGGATAGGCCTATTTTCTAACATCTCTGAATAGAATTCAGGTGGTTACTTCATAAATCTATTTCATGTCTCTCTTATTAGAAGGTATAGTTAATTATTCTTACTAAGTATTAATAAATGCAATTAAAAGCTGAGACATTTAATTATTGTTTTCCAGCATTCGCCTGGTCTTGCTGCTTGCTGCTCCCATAGCTTAGAAGCCCACCTGAGTTATTGCAGCTCCCACTGCAGGGA
This sequence comes from Pseudopipra pipra, assembly GCF_036250125.1. Classification (NCBI taxonomy): domain Eukaryota; kingdom Metazoa; phylum Chordata; class Aves; order Passeriformes; family Pipridae; genus Pseudopipra; species Pseudopipra pipra. The sequence goes on along the minus strand of NC_087552.1, from coordinate 21,455,267 downwards.
TGAAGCATAAATTACATCCGCTACTGTGTCTTGCTACCTATTTTTATGCTAGTATGTGGCCAAGTATGTTTTCAGTCGTTCAGTTCTCTACTGATTAACAATGAGCAATTAGTATACAGGTGTACAGATTAGACCTGATTGCTCTTACAACGTAAGCAAAGCTAATCACCTGAGCTGTGAAACGCCAGTGGGAAATTTCACCTCATATAAGACATTGATCTATCACTTAACAGCATTTGTATGTCTAGTACTGTTTATTTTAGAAGACTCTGAGTTCTCAGGAAGTCTATCAAATCTAATACTTTGCACAATATTTTTTTTCAGCGAGGAGGGATCAGCAGGAAGCATATTTTGTTAACTTTCTACTTTGAAAAATAGCTGGAAAGATGCTCTTTTAGCCTTTTAATTAGGATGAATCAGTTATAAAGCCCATAACCATCATGCAACATAAAGTGTGCATAACCACAATTTGTTGCAGGGTTACAGTGTTTGAAGTAGTTCACACTCCGATTGTATTTTCACATTGTTTGTTTATATTTAATATAAACTTAATTTACTCAAATATTTAAATTGACCAAGTTACCTATCTCTCCTCTCCTTATATTAAATGCAAAAATGTAAGAATATGAAAGTACTAGGCACAAATTACTATTACTACCGGTTCTTCAGTTTCAAAAAAATGGCAATATGAAAATTCTTAACATAAAAATAATTTAGTAGCGGGCGCAAGGAAAACACCTTAATAAACATGTTTTTAAACGTGTAAATTTAAAGAAAGAGATCTAAGGGTTTCTGGTTTACAGTGGAGTATATACAGAGGAAAAAACACAGTATTTTTATAAGCATAGAAATGTCACATTTCTCATAATAGACAACGACACATATACACCACATAATTAATAGATTTATGTAATAGCAAATATCTCTTCCTTTCTGCTCTTTAGTTTCCCCTTGCTCATCCCTCCAATTTGTCGTCATTCCTTGCTTTCCTCCACAAAACCCATAATAAACAGAGACACAAGTTTCCTTGGTCAGATAACTTCCTGGCACACAGAGATTAGATGAAGGGTCCATTAATATGTAGGAGAAAACCATTTTTACCTTCCCAAACAGCAAATTCACCTCGAGTTAATCTCAAAAAAACCCCTTCACTTCCATCACAAGCAGAATCTAATTTCAAAAGTAATTTGGACAATGACTTTGGGGTTAACATCTTTTGGAGAAGAGTACTTGCAGGATCATCAATTACTGTCACTGTGTGAGTTGGGACTGCTACTATGACACATTATATTAAATGCAACTCCAGACATATTTTTATCCTAATGAAAACCAGGGGGTTGCTTTCACAGATGCAAATGCTTTGTTGATAACACAGTCGAGAACTGATTTCCTTGAGCAAAACTCTACTCCCCCTTCAGTTTCTATTGTTTCTTTCATACTTCATTGACTATACTATCCAGCCTTGACATTTTGTTATTGTATATTCTTTCCTAATAATATCATATAACATCAGCTTTTTCTGCTCTTTCAGCAGGCAATTGAGAGAACCAAGTGCTCTCCTGGGATTTTAATCTGCAGGCTGCCTATTTCAATTGCTTTCCTTTACTTGCAGGAGATCTTTCAGGTTCAAATGTACACATTTTTTTGCTCAAACTGCACTTAGCTTTGTGGCAAATATGATGGCTGCCTCACACAGTAGGTTCAGTGGGGTTTTTGTTGGTTTTTCTTTACTCTAGTCACAAAGACACGTTCTTTCTCCAAAGCCTACATCACAGCACTGAGTAATTACCTGATACTCCATACCACAGTTATAGCCTGAATCTAGAAGAAAATGTCTGCATCCATTTAGAGTGTATCAGCAAAGAATTTGTGGGCTCTCTCAAACTCCTTTATCTTCCCTGCATAGAGATCCATTGTTTTTCTGCACTTCCAAATGAAACACTTAGAAAAGAAGTAACCAATTAATTAAACTGACAAAGGTAAAATCAGGTACCAGAATTGACTCCTCTCCCTCTCTTACATACACATGCATGTTCTGTATCATTACACAGCATAGTATATTGGGACCAAGATAGAAGCTGTAGCCAGAAAGGATCAGATATCAATACAACCAATAAATGCACCTACAATTACATTAAGGAGGACAAAAATATTTACAGAATATACATTTAAATATTACTGGATATGTGGAAGTAATTATCTTGATGGGTTAGGAAAAAAATGCTCCTGAAAACAGGTTGCTCTCTAAGTTCCTCTGAACTATCCACAGATGGCCACTGTTTCGGCCAGACACGGATTTAAGTGCCAATTTCAGCAAAACGGTTCCTATGTTCATATACTCATACAATTAACTGCTCTCCATGAAGCACTGAAAGATATTTGTGATCTCCTTACAATGTAATGTCTTTTTTTTTAGTCTACAAGAGACATGATTCCTTTGAGACAAAAATCTATTTCCACTAGCTATTAATGAATATTTTTCTTTAAGGTACACATTTTAACATACACTAAACTCATGTCCAAAAAACTATACATGTTTTACTGTTCAGTGTATCTCTTTGTCCAAAAGTACATTGGGATACAGTTGATATCTCCTCCAGTATTGTGGCTGGTCTTCTGACTATAGTTTCCCTGTCATAGAGTGTCTTCATCTAAATGAGGGCAATCTTTCATAATACTAACAAAACTTATTTTTCAATTCTGAACATGATGAAGCCAACCTGATTTTCATTAATAACTTGCTGCTCAGTTGTCCAGTTGTTTCCTACCTTTACTTTACTTTGTAAGCATTATGTAGGCAATTTTGCCAGATTTTCACATTGGTGTTTCAATATGAGGCTATGTTTTATTTTTCTGTGATTCCCAAAAAGATTCAGATGCCTTCAATTGCTATGCATTTCTCTGAGGTTTTAACAAGCCATTTTGCACTTTCCAAATGTTGTGACTGCAATTATTCTCACTTCTTCATCAGTTCTCAGAAGGGTTTTTACAATTTCAGTGTGGAACTACTTTTGACAGTGTCTTTTAACTTATTTGGAGGCAGAGGCGCCATTCTCATAACTTCCTTGAATTACCCAATAACAGCTTAGAGGAAACATTTTAAACATCTGTATGTGTCTGCTGCTAAATCAAGGAAGACACAATTGAGGTTTTTTCCCCACTACAAGAAAAGAAGTAAGTGGCATTTTACAATTTGAAATAGATTTTCCATGGCTGCAGCAGTGCTTCCATATAATGGTGATAGAAATAAAAGGTAAATAATTAGTAAGTAAGTTTTGCCATATTATTTGCTTCACAGTGGTTTTAATTGTAATACTCTTTAATGATTTTAGGAAGCTGAATCTATTTGTGCAACAGAAGGCAATATGTCAGCTTCTGAAATGTAGAAATTTTGATTACCATAGACACAGTTTCTAGAAAGCAAAGCCTGCTTTTTGGTTTAGGGAGCAGGTTCCAAAGTGAAGTTGGTCAAAGCAGAACGAAAATTCCTTGATTATGTGGTATGCTGACTTTCCACCCTCACACAGTAACTTTCATTCTCATAGGAAAGAATAAGGGTAAGGCACAACAGGTAATTCAATTCCCACCCTATCAGAGGGTTCAATAGAAACTGCCCCAACTGCAGTAAGCTCTCCACAATTTTTCTAGTTATACTTGTTCTTCTTCCCTACTCCATTCTAATACTTACTGCTCTTCCCAGCACTAATCAAGGTATTCATAGAATCACAGAACTGTGGAATGGTTTGGGCTGGGTTGGAAAGAACCTCAGAGATGACCTAGTTCCAACCCTCTCTGCCGTGGGCAGGGACATAAACCAGGTTGCTCAGAGACTCCTTTCACCTGGCCTTGAACACTTCCAGGGGTGGGGCATCTACAACTTCTCTGGGCAACTTGTGCCAGTGTCTCACCACCCTCACAGTAAAGAATTTATTCCTAACATCTAACCTAAACCTACTCTCTCTGCTTGAAGCCATTCCCGTTTGTCCTGTCACTACATGCATCCTTCTTTCTTGTGGGCTCCCTTCAGGTACTGGAAGGCCACAATTAGGTCATGCCTACACCTTCTGTTTTCCAGGCTGAACAATCCCAATTCTCTCAGCCCTTCCTTGTAGGAGAGGTGCTCCATGCCTCTAATCATCTTCATGGCCCTTCTCTGGACTTGCTCCAAGATGTTGATGTCCTTCCTGTGCCATGGACCCCAGAGCTGGATACAGCACTCCAGGTGGGATCTCACCAGAGCAGAGTAGATGAGCAGAATCACCTCCCTCAACCTGCTGCCCACGCTGCTTTTGATGCAGCCCAGGATACAACTGGCTTTCTGGGCTGCAAGCACACATTTCTGGGTCATGTCCAGTCTCTTATCCACCCACACTCCAAGACTGTCTTCAAGACTCTGATCTTTCTCACCTTGCACAACATCTCACTTGCACAGCATCTCCTGTGCACTTCCCATTCCCGCACCCATCCCATCACCAACACTACTGCTTTTGTACCCCATCTATCTGAACTTGAGTGTTCCCACCTTCTCTACCTCTCCCTCTTCCTTTGGTCAACACTCATTCCCTTTAGTCTATATACAGGCTATTACATATATTAAAATACATCTAATATATCTAAAGTATATATAGTGTACATATACTGCATATATAAAAATTGACTGAAAAAAATCTTTATGTAGCTGCTGTGATGTACCAGCCATACAATTAGTTTGCTACTTAAGATACATACACATTGAAGCTGGTCAAATAACGCACGTCTGAAAAATATGTAAGATTTTTGCTGCAGCAAACATCCATTTTGACACAACTTCTCAGCCTCAAGTTCTGTGCAGTCTGGGGAGGCCAAACTACACTGCTTAAGAAACTGATACGACTTGCAAAGGAATAGAAGAGTTAAAAATTGCCTGTACTAGTACTTAGGCATTGCATTATCACTATTTTTAGAGCCCTCAGCTGAGCATTTTGTTTTAATTTTTGTGGTTTGCAATGCAATTATATACTAAACGTGCTGAGATATCTAAACAGCATTTGATAAAGTCATTAGCAATAAAATATTCATTTTTCATTTATATTATGTCCAGGAATACAAATGAGTATAATTTCTTCCTACCCTTCAACATTAATAGGGAAACCAGGGAGAAAAATTGAACACACCTTTCACATTCATTTAGCTACAATAAAATATAAAGAGCTTTTAAAATGAAAAACACTTTAAAAATAATGCTACTTTCTGGGTTTTTTTGGAGGCACTGTTACGCGCATCTCCATTATAGTATTTATATATTTTTTAGTTTGGTAATTCCACAAAGCAAGGTACTGGCTCTGTCACCATGTGATAAATCAGTATGCCTTGAAATAGCTTTGGTTGAACTGTTACAAAAATAAATCAGCAAGAGTCAGAGCAAATGAGGAGACATGTCAACAAACTCCTAGGTTCGTGCTACAAGCTATGAGTTTTATCCGTACTCACGTTACGCCACAAAGCAGCTGGCACTCTGGCTGATCTGATGGCACTCTCTCTGCACGGCTCCATTGAGTTTCTTTTATCTGCTTCTTTTCCCCTTGAATCCACCACTATGATTTTAGCTCTCATCAGCTGCCACTGCTTACAAGAATCTCTGTAGGCTCAGTTATGGTAAAAACAGAAGCTTTTCTTGGCATCACTGTTGCATCTTTCACTCCTCAGCACCACAGAGGTGATGGCAGGTGCTAACACCACTTGGCTGCTGCAAGGAGGCCCTGTGGTTGTCACTGCATCAGCTGCTTCCAGAGGCAAGCTCGTGCAGAGCAAACTGCACATGACTAACTCATCCTAGGCATGAGCTATCATCTGAGTTAAAAGCAAAAGCTAGTTCCCCAACTGCTTCCTAAAATCCCCAAGAACTCTGAAAGAAACTGATATCCATAGGCATATAAAAGAATACCCTGAAAGATCACAGGATCTGCAGACAGCAAAAATAAATGATGTCCATCAGCAGGGCTGGGCTGAAAAACCTGGCTCACAGTATTCCTGGTGAACTCTAGCTCTTATCCTATTGCTGCTCTCAACATTTCAGGAGTGACAAGCTCAATATAAAAATTTCATCAGTCTCCTTTTTCATGTCTCTTAAAGTTGGGACAATTTATTTTTTGTCTGTATCAGATACTGCATACAAAGTAGAATCTTGAAAAGGCGGTTGCTGTGAGAATACAGGCAAATGTTTTTTTGGCGAAGAGTTTGCATAGAAATACAGGAAGTGAACAGATAAAATACAAGGAACTTTTAGCACACACAGTGAAGATGCAAAAATACACTTGTGGAACACTGCATTTTCAACAGAAGAAATCAATATTGAGGGAATGCTAAAATCAATATTGCCATGCCTATCTATTTTATTACAGCTTTTCAGTAATGGCCCCAGACCTTTTTCCTCTAAATTCTGTGCCAATCAGAGCACATGATGATGGCCTTTAAAAACTTCTCAGTATTTTTTTTTTAACATACAGTACTCTTATTGCAGCACTGGGATGTTTAAAGGGTCTGGAAGCTGCCCACATACGATCAGAAGAAAATTCTGCTGCCAGGTTTCAATCTTTTCTAGTCTAATGGCTCCGTTTCTTTCACGTTATGACTGCTCTTCAGTAGAATAAAGTCTAATTGGTTTCCGTATTAGCAGGGCAATCGACAGGTGCCCAGAAGCAGTTTTAATCCTTGTCATAACCGGAGACACAAGGGTTCAATTCCAGGAGTTCTGTGAAATCTTATATTAAATATAACTCCATTAATAATTTCTTTAAAATTAGGAAAATTTGCAACTTTTACTGATGGCTCCTTAAAACAAGATATTAACAGTGAATACAAATTACTTGTACATTACTTGTTTGTTTTCCGCAAATTAGAGAGTGTCATATCTAGAAAGCAGGGGAAAAAAATAAAGCCATTTTGTAGCTTTTTGACAGATAGAAGCAAAAATCCAATAGAAAATCTTCATCACGCAAGTATAGTTTTCCTGAAGGAAAATGACAATTTTCATAGGATTCTTGCTGAATGCCTTTAACAGCCTATTATAAGCAGGTACCTAAACTTAAGTAAAAATACTATGGTCAAAAAAGCTACTTGAAGGTATATATTTTTCAGAGGACTTTTACAAAATCACAAAATAGAAAACAATTCATACTATTATTGCCACCTGTTTACAACAAATTTCTTTAAAAAGAAGAACTTTGTTTTTAAAATGTCAATAGTAAATGTTTTTTAAATGTTATTAGTATTCAAGGTGCAAGGTATGGTTGACATACTAAAAGGATGGGATGCCATCCAAAGGGATGTGGACAAGCTTGAGAAGTGGGCCCATGGGAAGCTCATGTAGTTCAAGAAGTGATAGAGAACAGGCCTGAGAAGAAGAACAAGGGAGTTTTAGAAAATGAGAAGCCAAATGTGACCCAGAAATGTGCACTCACAGCCTAAAAAGCCAATTGTATCCTGGGCTGCACCAAAAGCAGAGTGGCCAGCAGGTTGAGGGGAGGTGATTCTGCCTCTCTACTCTGCTCTCCTGAGACCCCACTTGGAGTGCTGCATCCAGCTCTGTGGTCCCCAGCATAGGAAGGACATGGATCTAATGGCGCTGGTCCAGAGGAGGGGCACCAAGATAATCAGAGGGATGGAGCACCTCTCCTACGAGAAAAGGCTTAGAGAATTGGGTTTGATCAGCCTGGAAAAGAGAAGGCTTCAGAGAGACCCTACTGTGGCCCTTCAGTACTTAAAGGGGGTCTGTAAGAATGCTAGGGCAGACTCAAGCAGAGCCAGTTGCAAAAGGATAAGGGGCAATGGTTTGAAACTAAAAGAGGATGGATTTAGCTTAGATATAAGAAAAAAGTTTATTACAATGAGGGTGGCAAAACCCTGAAACAGGTTGCACATAGAGGTGGTGAATGCCCATCCCAGGAAACATTCAAGATCAAGTTGGACAGGGCTCTGGACAACCTGGTCTAGTGGAAGATGTCCCTTCAACTCACTGCAGGTGGGTTTGACTAGATGACCTTTAAAGGGTTTTATTCCTTGAACATAGGGATATCACAGAATTCCAAATCTTCAAAAAGACAAGCAAGGGCTTTGAACAGATTTACACAGCAGTGACTTGTACTCAACAGTCACAAATTCAAGTTCCTAATCTTCCTGTTTCACAACCCATTTCAAGCAGATGAAGGTATCATGTACAAATGGGGCCTGAAGTAATGAATCACGATTAATAAAGTTCAATTTATGAAATCAACAGCAAAAAGACAAGGAAAAATTAAGAGGGGGGAAAATGTCAGAATGCAAGAACATCAAAATAGCATTGATAATTTATTTTCTACTTTCTATTTTGAGCAGTATGATCATTTCTGCAGTTTCATTTGAATTTATTTATAAATAAAGCTGATCAATGGTTTGTATTATAAAACGAATTCAAATGCGAATTCTTATGATAATTTAAATACTTTTCAAGAGAAACATGGTTTTCTTCTGCTGCTTCTCATTTAAATCTGTGCCTCAGGTGCACAAATTTAACCTTTATCTTGCAGTACTTGTATAAGCAAGACTAAGTTAATCTGTGAGGCAAAGTCAGACAGTTCCTCCAGGACTAAAGTATCTTCTCTCCTATGGACTGTGCAGGAAGGGAGCTGCTACTGTACAGTCAGTCTGGACATGAACATACACAGTGAATGATCTGTTCTGATCTAACTTCCCACAAGAAAACTCTTCACACAATTGCCAGGGTGAAATATAACTATTCTATTTTAAAACTGGAAGAAACCCCTTGCTCTGTAAATGCAAATTGTAACTATGCAGTAAGTATCTCTTCTGGATAAAACCAAACTTTTTATCCCCTCACACTTTCCATTTATAAAGCAAAATAGGGAAACTGGAGATTTGAAAAGGTCAAAGCCTTTTGTACATCATCATGCAATTCTCCAGCTAATAGTATAGTACTCTTAACAACTCAGTTTAAGGTTTGCTGAGTGACTATTATCGGAATGATTTCTAAAAATAACATCAATTGCTAGATGCAAGGAGGAAAGAGAAAAGGGTGTGATTGCTGAGAAACAAGCCTGACAAAAAGAACCTATGTCTTTCGTGCCTATTTTGACACAAGCTTTTAAGCATTTGACTTACTGAATTTCAGCTGCCTACACAAAGATACACCATTCGTTTGATATATTATGCTCAAAGGAATTGTTCTTTATTTTATATGTTTTGTGAAATATGGAGTCTCGATTTTCTTTATTCTAAACAGACTAAAGAATAAAATTTAACAGTATAGCAAGCAAAAAATAATAAGATATTGTGTTGCTATAGAAATCTGAGAAATTCTGACAATAAAAGTCACATCTTCAGATTTCAAATGTATATTAAATACCAACAGTAATTTTCCAAAAATACAATATTACTTTTCATCCATTAAAAAGTCACAGAACGAATCTGAAAGAACTCACATCATGCAAAAAAAATTGCCCTACAACTCAATCAAGAGCTAGAAAAAATAGTCTATTTTGTTTATTCTTTATAAGGAATGGGTGGGAGTGGGCTTCTAATGTTGCATGATTGTCTTGTAAAAACAAATCACTCCTCAGATATGTTCTTGAAGGCCAGCAGACAAGAACAGAGACATTTTGTTTCTGGTTGCCAAGGGATACAGAAGACCGTTTTCACATAGGGAATCATCACTGCATTTGAAAAATGGTCTTAGCAGAAATTTCTGTCACCGATGCGCTGATGAGTCTTTCTCACCTTCAGCGATCCTGCAGGGATCTACAGTCCTGATGTTGGATGAGATACTGTTTTGTTTTTTTTTTCCTTTTCAATAACTATCTATCCCCACGGCCTTTACAAAGAATATACTGCCATTAATACATAGTAAAACTCAGAAGTATGATTACACAAGGGCTGAAACACTTCTTTGGAACAACAGAATGTTGTACAAATCCAACTCTGTAATAATGAATACATGCAGAGTAATGTTTGGTATGACTAAAGTCTTGTATAGCATGATTTTCAACCAGTTAAACAACAACAGAAGACTTTACAAACAATGGGACAGTAGTATCTGATAATTTACTCTACTCTGGTGGTTTCAGACAGCATTCTGGCATGTGGATTTTGTGCAAATCCACTTGTATGCCACATATGGGAGCTTTCATAAGAAGCAACATCAGTTGCAGTTCATTTCCACTGAGCAACAGAAGCTTGGAGGAGGGAAGGGAAGCCTTCAAAGGATAATTTCTCTGACATGAGAAAAACTATGTTAGACAGAAATAAAACTTTGCAGCTTACTAAAAGATTGCATCAATAAAAGAGTTCCTGAAAAGAGTCTCAGTGGTATACTATCAACAACAGCTTTGGTATCTGATCTCCATTAGCAATTATGTACATTTTGTATATTTTTTTTACAAAAGATGAATAATACATTTCAGTATGCAAAAGTTAATAGGACAGTCTTTATTATATCTTTATCAGTTCAGCTGATGCCTAAAGTGCTTGCTGTGATAAGATGTACTCCTGAAAGGAAAAATTCTCTCAAAGAACTGAGAACTAAGGCATTTTACCGTAACATTTTTGTAAGAGTGTGAAAAAACAGGAAGCCAAATGCAGTGGCATTCTGATGGTATAACTGATTCCAGAGAAGTGCACATAATTAATTTCAGAGGTATAGTTACGATGAATTGATATGAAAGCAATAAACGGGGGGTTTATCTCTTAACCCACTCAGATTTAGTTTCAACAAGACAAAAATTGTCTGGAGAAGATTACGAGATCTCCAAGTTAACCTTTTATCTGACAGATTAATGTAGTCAGATAAGAACATTCAATGAGCTATGAATGAAGGAGAAAAGGACACTGAAGTGGTTTATGAACTCTCACTGACTGTGAGCTGGTGAGAGAGCCAGGGCATTTTATGCTGAAGAAACCAATAAAGAGTCAGAAGAAAGAGAGCCAAACACCCACTGATACCAAAAAGGACAAGACCTGAAGAAGAATGTCTTGACATTGTGTGGAATGGAGGGAACGTTTTTGAGTGATGGATATGAAGGACGGCCTTGATGAAGAGTAGGATGACTGGAGAAGTAGAAGTCTAAGCACAGTCTAAGAGGATTCTCTGTAAATCTGAAATAAGCCATTTAAGAGATCCCAAGGTTGTTTTCAGTTATTACACAAGACATTAAAATAGGCTTGTGTTGTGACAAGTAAGACATGGAAGAGAACAAGCAGGAGGAAGTATTTACATATAGGTTTTCTATCAAAAGCTAATCAAAATACAGTGGGCTGACTGGGGCAGGTGGGAAGACTGGAGAATAAGAACAAGTGAGGATCTTGATATGGGCTGAACAAAGAGCCGGATGAAGTGCCAAAAGAAAGGAATTCTTTGGAATAGTGAGGTTGAAGAAGGTATTATAATTTCTTCTCTCTGAAATGGAAAAGAACACTAAGAAATAAAGCAACACAGCACCCTCAGTATTACTTGTTTTGTTCCAGGGATGGACTACTTCAGTTTCACAGTGTGCTACACAATCTACAATCAGATGCTAAAAAAAAAAGAAAACAATACAAGAAAAGTCTTGCTATTCCTATCCAGGTAACAGCAGATTTCTTGTACAATTTCATGTGTGTGTTCTAATTGGGCTTTTGCATCTAACTGTAGTCCTGCTAGATCTGCAAATAAAATAACAAAAAAAATCAACAAAATGAAATAGTGATGAAGGACTGAAATCAGTCCAAGACACTAGCCAAGATAAAGGATAAAATCATTTCATGTGCTTACAAATTAATACAAAGAAAGCAAAACCAAACCAAACTAAAACATTAATTGCATTAATGCACGTAACTACCGTTCTTTACCTTGATCAACAATTTTTTTTGACTTAGCCTTTTTTTTCCCTATCTGTCTATCTATCTATCTATCCTCAATACATATACTCAAGTATGCATGCTTCACACTCCACTGATGTTCAGACAAAGCAAAATAAGTACTTTCACTTTCCTGTAGGAGCATTCTGTAAGACAGATGAAAAAACAGATAAGATGTGATGTCTTGTGAGATAGTTTACAGTATTCAGCACAATACATAGTGCAGTATAAATGCAATTAACCAGGTAATTACAAATTGATGTCGTTTCCCAGCAGAGCTCACTGTTTATTTTTTTTGTCTCAGATAATGCAAATCACCTGGTTTGTAATACATATGAACACAGAAGACAATATTTTCTCTAAACTCTAAAAGGAAGTGAAATGGCAATTTAAGATCAAGAAGTCTATCAGAGAAAGGAATGGAAAGCAGAAAACATGATAATTATTTGTCTAGCTATTGATGTATTGAACAAAATAACCCTATTTAGAGCATAAAACAAAAAAAAAAACCAAACACAAATATTACGTAAAAGACCTCTTCAGTGTCTTGCAATACAACACTAAACTTACATTAGATAAGGTTCCAATGTTTCATTTAATGGTTTTGCTATAACAGCTAAAGGGGAAACGTAAACTGAAGATCTTACAAATGCTGAAAGATTTCAGTTTGTCTTACTGATTTTTCAGGTACACAATCAAAGTTACTCACATGTTTGCACTTAATTGTTTCCAAGTTTAGGCCTCCGGGCAAACACAAGACAGCTTGTAATGACACCTACAGGCAGCCTGCCAAATGTTTTTCATTATAAAGATTCCTCTGACCTTTTCTTCAAAGCTTTCATGCACACTCTCTTCTCTGCAGGTCTTTTATATGTAGTTCAGAAAACAGCCTTGAACTGAAGAAGTGACTTTTCATTGTGTCAAGAAATCTTGCTGAGGTATAAACCACTTTAAAGTACAATTTCTCTACACTTTTTTCACATTCCTTGGGAAAATGTTGGCAGTCTACCTAAAACAGTAACCCATTAAAGTAAAACCCATACAACTTAGCTCATTGCACTACTGAAGTACTAGTGGGTGCCACAAAATCCACAAAGGAATAGCTGTGAGCTGTCAGTGGGAGGAAACTGTCACTTTGCTATATTATACAAACCAGTTTCTACCAGGAAATATAAAACTTTTCACCTGAACTGAACCATAAAAGGAAATCTATGGACACAGCAAAACAATTCCTTAAAATGAAGTTGAACCAAAGATACCACACCTAGATTATATGGTCTAACATGTGACCTTTATTACCAAGAACTGTAGTAGATGCAACACCTGTTTAGAAGGAATATATTCAGGACAGTCATTCTGTCACATTCAATTTGTCAAACTGTTGAAATTTCAGTTGTGCTTCCTGATTGCTGATATAGCTGACAATTACAAACATGGACAACTGCTGGGAGAGCAGGCAGGAGACGTAGGAAATTTCTGAGAATCACACACAACAAGTACAGGAAGCAAACAACAACAAGAAGCAAAATACACCCACCATATTTGCCAGCAGAGTTATCGGTCCTTATCTGATGGAATATATAATGCATTTTCTGATTCACATCTGGTAACTTAAGAGGAAATTCTCTGAAGATGAGGTGCTACAGCAGTTCCTTGTGGGTTGGTATGGAACGACACCAATGTTTTCTTCAATTAGAGACTCTACTTTGAAGGGTAGCCCAGGAAAAGGCAGCTGTGTGCTGAAGTTCCCCTGTGCCTTAATACTGGTGACCTTCAGATCAGATCAATAGCAGCAAAGAGAGCAGTTTTGTCCTAATACCCCCCGCTCTTTTCCTACAAAGTCACTATTTCACAAATAACAAAGTGTTTGAAAGTTAGACAGACTGCTCAACTATCTGATAATGTTTCTCAGTTTCAAAATGTGGGCAAAATAAATAAGACCAGGCTCAAGAGATCTGACAAAACATAGATAAATATGGCATAAAAAACAACCATAAAGCTTTGTTATTCCAGTTTAGCATTACTCAGAAGTCAAAAACAGGCTTGTTTATTCAATACCATAAATGTTTTCCCCTTGCTCTTCTAATACACTAAAGGGATTAAACTATCACTGCTTTTCAGGATGAAAGTGGCTGCTACCAAGCCTTGTCTGTTATCTGAAGCCAGATGGTGATATTGCAGGCTCGGAATCTCAGGTCTGTGCTGGCTGAAAAGCAACCTTTACCTGATGCAATAATTTTTCATTCCCAAGTGACAAGCTTTCTGGAAGCACCAATGAGGAGAGGGCAAGATACGGGAGGACAGAAAGCAAGCCAGCACAAGGGAAGTGATGAAGATTGATTGAGTTTGCTACAGACAGCCCACACTGCTCAAGGTGGCTTACGTGCTTGTTTGCACAGGCAGACTCAGTCACTTGTAAACATTCAGTCCATTTTTAACAGGGCATACTAAAGCTATGGTTTAGCAGAAGAGGCTAGAAATAGTTACTGGTACCAACAGAGTCATGGCAATGGCATTTTATGTGATTAATATTGCATTTTGCCTACTCTAACCATTACCCTCAACATTAGCCTTTCTCCTGCTTACACAATGAACTTCAGTGGTACACAGGACAAATAGCTAACTGCATGTAGAACAGTAGAAATGTTGTAGTTGTGCCTTATCCCTTTAAAGTATAAACAAAAATTGCCTTCAATTAATGATTTATGTGAGTCAAAAATACTGTGATATTTAATCTAACCATCTTGTCCAGAAAAATGGCACCAAATGACACCTCTTCTCAAACATTTTACTGGCACCCCTAGAAAACCCTCTTTCAAAGTCACACCGGAAGATATGAATGATTTTCAGCAAATAATTTCCTCGGTTTTGCAAGTAGTACCATAAAGTAAAACAGAAGGCAACATAACACTGCTTAATAGCTTGCCTATAAACCTCCTATTTCCTTCTAACAGTATTCCCCTCTCTTCCTTCTTCTCCCTGAGACATTTGTCACAGTGTCTTTAGCATCTCTGTGAAGATTAGGCTAGAACATATACCATTTATGCATGGTGTTGCATATGTATTTTTAAGTGCAGATGTCTGTAAGCTGGTCTATATAACAGATGTGCAGGATCCTAATCAACTGTTTCTGTTTAAGTTTATAGTTCACTGCCTTGAAATTTCTATTCTACCTAAGCAAAAAGCATTCAAATGAACTGCCCCATTAGTGTAACTACAAGGAATGAAAGAAACTGTGAAAGCATTCATAGCAGTCTGCAATCAGTATTACAGTATGCGTAACGTGTAACTTTTCCTGTATTTCTTGCAGGCTTCTCAGAAGTTACAGAGATTTCTTCAGAACCAAAAAGTCAAGAGGAAAACCATCGAAGCTGATTCAGTAAGCTTTCACAGCAAACAATCTCAAGTGAACCAGCACAAATCATAGGTTTCAGGGGAGGGTTTGATGCCCTATTATTTTTACCCCATACAAATCATGAGGAACAAATAATTGTAAAGAGAGCAATATTAGAGGCAAACAGAGCCCAAAAACCTGCAAGTCCTTCTGCTTTGACTGATTCCTCCAGTATGTCTGATCAGCCCTTTGGATTTGCTAAATGAAGATGTAGGCTCAAGTATCAATTATGTGATTTAAGTACTTTTGGCTAGTGCTAGGGAAACAAAGAGGGTATGCCAGACTTAGTACTATCTCAATCAATGCAGATGAACTCAAATAAACTGAATAATAGCTGCTTCTGCCAAAACCAAATTGAGTAAACACCTTTAGTCTGCTTCTTGGCTAACCAACACTTACTGGTTTTTGTCTGCAAGCCTTTCAGAAGCTCAAAACCAACACCCCTTACCCTACCTGTTATCCTATGGATTAAGAGAATGATATACATATATATTTTGTTATATCACAGTGATAACTGTGATATAAGAAAAATGTGATAATTAAGCCCAGTACCAATTAATTCATTTTGAAAAAGGTATATGATAGGAAGATGCAAAGAATAAACAGATGGCCCAAAAATCAAAGCCCCCATGGCTGATGCAGGCACTAATCTTAGATTTGCCAATGTCTCAAACCAGAGCTTCACCCACATAATCTCTTTTCACCCTTATTGGCTTTAATCACTTGCTCACAGACAACAAACAAAGAGCTTACAAAGTAAAAATAAACAATAAGAGCAATGTAAATGCATAACTGTAATATAAACACTTTCCTCCTGAAAACAACTTCTTTCACAGAGGTTAAAGGCTAAATTAAGAAACAATAAGAAAGAATTAAAGCAAACTCTAAAAGGCTGGCTGGAAAAATGAGAAATACAGCAGCAGTACATGTTAACTATGCGATATCATGATAATATACTTTCATATCCTACTATCTCCATAGGGCATTTGAGTTTTATGAGATAGTGGGATGTTTTGTACTGAATTTTGAAAATTTTGAAGTGATAACTAAAGTTATTGTTGGCACTCTCTGAACGGAAAGACTAAATCACTGGTATCTGCCCCTGAATTCTCATAAAGCAAAAAGAACCAAAGGGAAGGGATTATAAAGCACTACAACCCCTTCATCTCCTGCTCAGCTCACAAAGCAGCTTGCTCGAGAAGCAGTTAGGGAATGATATGTTGCATTTTTCTGCACCACATATGGTGAAGAAGTTTTAAAGACTGACAAATTTTGAGCTCCCAAACTCAAAGACAAAACCCAAAAGCAGTAAAGGAGGACACCATGCTGATTCTCATTTCAGCAAATCTAGATACTTGTGAAGTTAACATCAAGTGTGCAGCCATAACTTGAAAAGGGTGATTAGTTAGCTGAAGCTCTTTCCAAACTAATATTGCACAATATCACAGTAACACCAATTTTCGCAGTCTCTGGAACGACACTCTGCATGGTTCTTCCCAGGGCTTGGCAGTCTTTTCTCCAGCACCTGTTTCCTGTAAATTGTAAAATTCCCGTTCTTCCCTTCTCTCCAAGGACAGTCAGAGCCCTTTGTGTGCTCACAGATGTAGCAGAGCCTTTTCTCATACTTCGTTCTCATTCACAAGCAGTTTTGATTTTTTAAAAATCCCTCTTTCTTTAGGCACTAAAAGTACTTAACAATTAGAGCAGAACCAATACAAAGAGCCCAAATAAAGACTTATACAAATACACAACAACATGTAAAAAACATGAATTCTATTGAATTCTTGACATGACAAAAGTAGGTCTGAAAGACGTAAGGACACAAAGGGAAAAAATTACAGCAAACAGCTTTCATTATCGGATGTTCTGATGCCCTAGAGGCTCTCTCTCCACTGCTTTTGACTGGTCATCCTGGTCTAAAGCATGTATTAAAATTGCTTTGATTTTCAAGGATGCCCCGAGAGGCACATGAATTTAGGTTTTAGGTGTGTTTGACAAAAATCAAACCTGCAAATATTTTAGTTAAGACAAATACTTTCAGTCAGAGATTTTTAACAAATGTATCTCATAAAAAATTTCCTTTCTCAGTGATGTCAAAGACATTTATAAACTTCTCTTTCATCAAAATTCTCTGCTCAACAGGTGACACTAGTTTATCAGGAATAAATGCAACACAATTCAGCCTACCTGCATGCACAAGGAGTGCCATATTAAATTGAATAAAGCCCCACAGTCATGAGTACTTAGCCTGATGATCTACATAAGCTATTCCATCACTGTCTCATGTTTAAGGATACTCATGATACAAGGTCAAGAGTAGTAGTGTGAATCAAGTCCTTCACGAGAAATTTCTAGGGAAGAGGAGAAAGCGCTGGAGACAAAGGTAGCACGGAAGAAAGGAAATCAACTTCCAGAAATGTTCTACCTTGCAGCAAAGTTCCTTATGAAAACAAAGCCTTCCAGAAGGAAGAAGAGCATTAATTTTTTTAATTAAACAGCTTTGCTCTCAACTATTTGTAGCTGTTAATATCGTTTTTAAGATCTTATTTTCCTACATCATACATCCCAATTTTTAATACTTGTACTGGGATTACATGGCAAGGTTTTGGCAGCAGGAAGGGGAGCCTCAGGAGGCCTCTGTGAGAAGCTGCTGCCCGTGTTGAATAGAACCAACACCAACCAGCTCCAAGACAGACCCACTGCTGGCCAAAGCTGAACTCATCAGCAACGGTGGTGGCACCTCTGAGATAAGAGATTTAAGAAAGGGTAAAAAAAGCTGTGTAGCAGCTAGAAAGAAGAGTAAGAATATGTGAGAGAAACAACTCTACAGACACCCAGGTCAGTGCAGAAGGAGGGGGAGGAGGTGCTCCAGACGCTGGAGCAGAGATTCCCCTGTAGCCTGTGGTGAAGATCATGGTGAAGCAGGTCTCTGGAGGTCCACATCAGAGAAGACATCCACCAGCAACCCATGGAGGTCCCCATGCTCGAGTAGGTGGAAGTTCCCTGAAGAAAGATGAAGGCTGTAGAGAGTACACACTGGATCAGTCCATTCCTGCAGGACTGAACCCTACGGCCAGGACCCCTGATGGAGAAATTCTTGAAGCACTGCAGCTAGCAGGAGAAGCTTGTGAAAGACTGTATCCCATAGGAAGGCCCCCATGCTGGAGAAAGGGAAGACCATGGGAAGAAAAAGCAGCAGAGAGAAAGAATTATGAACTTAACCCTCATTCTCCACTCCATGTGCTGGTCAGGGCTGGGTGGGGCATGGGGTGAGAGGAGCTGGAAGAGATGAGAGGACACTGAGCTTGTGCAGAAGGGAGGGGTAGGGAGAAGGTGTTTCAGTTTTCTGTAATTCTCACTATTCTACTCTGTTACAATTAATTGGCAATTAAATAAAATAAATTTTCTCAAGTCAAGTCTGCTTTGCTCATGATAATAGTTATTAAGAGATGTCCTTGCCTTTATTTGGATCCATGAGCTTTTAATTGCATCTTTCTCCCCTTGTCCTATTCATTGAGGGGGAGCAACACAGCGGCTTGGCGGACACTTGGCAGTCAGCCAAGGACAACACACAAGAATACTGCACCATGCCAAAAAACCCAGTATTAAGAACCTACAGAAATGAAGAAATTCTGATCTGCTGTGAAAAGGCTGGAATAGGCCTTCACTATTTGGAAAGATCTTTGACAAAGCTCCAATCAACAGGTGTCTGCTTTCGGCATCAGCTACCCAGTAGATAACAACAAAATAATATTTGAAAGGAACTATGACCAAAGTGTATGCAATATTGAGCATCATTCCAAAGGAGAGTATCTAGACAGATGGCCAACTGTGCATGAGTGAAATGGACTGACAACATGAAATTGAGAAGTAGGACATAAAAACAATATAATAAAATGCCAAAGACTTAAAATACTGTTCCTCATGAAAAAATTAAAATTAAAGGCGCTATTAAAGAAGCATAATGTCTGAAAACTAAACATGAAAATGATCTTTAAAGAAATTGACGGGCAAAAGTGTATCTTCTGTAACTCATCAATTGAATCAGAACTCATTTTCACCAGCATACTTCAAGACACCAGTCTTGAAGTGCCTTGAATTTTAGGCACTCAAATGCATGTTGACAAGGTTCTTTTGCTATATGCACTGGAAAGGCAACAAGGACTAACTGTATAGTGGACCACAACACTATTATACGAGGTCTATAACAGAATGAAAAGATCAGTCTCTAGAGTAGCTAGCCATAAACTTGCACACGTGAGGATAGAAAAGGAATGAGGCTTTTAAATTGTCTTATTTTGAAAATTCATTTTTATAATAATTAGTGAAATAAACCTGTGCTTTCCACCTTATTAGCAACTATAATCATCTAAATTTTAGTTTATTTCACCTGTGCAAACCCAGGTAAGTGTTCTCAAACAACTGCAGCTTACACACAATTTTTAGCATATATATAACACATATAAATATTAAAAAAATACATCATAGAAATGCATGACAAAGTGCGGTTATATATTAGGTAACTTCCATAGCTCATATACTCAACAAATAATGGAACCAAGCTAATATATAACGTGATATTGCCTTGACTCTGCCTCAAAAGAATAATGGACATTGCAGTTCATTTTTCTTTTACATAAACTCATTGACATTGCATTTATAATCAGTCTTCTACACATAAATCTGTTTTTACCACACTTCTGCTACATACTGTACATCCTAGGTTATAGAGCTCATGGTTATTTTTTTTAATTATTCTGTTCAAATACACCCATAAGACTTCGCTGTATTTACTAGTTATAGACAGTTCCTAGGCAGGTCAGCTTTCATTTCCTCTCACTCTTGAACTGTCAAGACTGAAGCCTTATGTTCTATAAAGAAGACTGTGAAGTGAACAACACAATTGTAGTTAAACTACTTTTTTTCTTTAAGACATTCAAATATACTACAGCTGTGTAGCAACATTAACTGTGCAAATGCCCCAAACATTCCATAATTCACTTAAAGAAAATGCCTTATTTCTTAACCAGAAACTTATTTGGAGGAAAGATAGAGCTTTCAAAGAGGGCAAAAGGAAATCTTCTTTCTGCAACGTTAGTCTTTTTGCAGTGGACATCTAACAATGCTTATTCATATTAATATTTGGTGAAGGAGAGTGACCTTAATAACTGTGACCAGATGGAAAGAAGAGGGGAAAACTGTACATTAGATGAGAAAATGTCTCTAGGTTATGAGAATATAAGGAGGGTGCGAAGGAAGGAAGGAGAGACTGAAGCTGCTGCCAGTGGCTTTGAGGGACATAAAAAAATACAAGAAATTTTATCTTAAAACCAATCTGCTTTATAATATGAAGGGAGAATCAATAAAAATAAGAACAAATACTTCCACTGAAAGTGCTCCTAGGAATTGCAGACTATAAAGGCTCCCTTGGTAGGAGTCATCAGATTAGTAAGAGGACTTATGTGCTTCAAATCACAGGGTTTAGCACAGGAGGCAGACTATAAAGGGAGACTTTCAGCTTATTTTCAGTTCTGCTTGATGCCAAGTACCTCTAGAAATTCCACTGGCAGTCTCTACATTTGTAGTCAATGCATTGCAGAATGGTTTCCAGACAGTGCTTGTGGGTTTCATATAACTTGCCCACAAAAGTAGTGTGTATTTGGGGAACAGAGAGAAAGTGCTGTGGAGATTCACATTTGATCATGAAGAAGCTTATGCAGATTACAAAGAAGAACAGGGACAACTGATGCTGAAAATGCCAAGTTATGCATAGTTAAGGCAGATTCTCACTTTTCCTGGTGAGGGGAAGTGAAGAGACTCTTCAATAAATTTGTATGCATATATTACTTTATCTTCCTACTTCAAGTCATTTAAATTGACTTGAAACCTTTAGTCCTGTGGGTTGTCCATTTCATAAAACCTCTATAGCACTATTACATCAAAATAAAGGCTATGACAAAATTTCTGCTGGTTAGTACAGAAACTGAACATTATGTGAGATTTTTCACTTCTTTAAAAGCTGAGATTCAATTTCAGTGACCAATTTAATGGTTCAGACCAGAAGAAAAAGCAGTAATTCCTCCAGAATTGATGAAACTGCCAACTGAATGAGCGTATCAGCTAGAGGCATCTCTCCTTAGGTGGAAGTTAATGAAGCCAAGATCCTGACTTCCATATTAGACTATGTTCATAATACATGACCTGCAGTTTTCTAAGTGCTTAGGGAAAAACTGAAAGGCGAGACAGACCAAAATAATATTTTCTAAGATCCCTGCTTAGGAAACAGAGAACTTAAAATTGCTCTTCTAAGAATTTGATTTCTGAGGTATTTTTTGCCTTTTTGTTATTCAACTCACTGAGGAAGGCTTATTAACTTCCAATACCAATATACTAATGTTTTACTTAAAGCCAGCTGTCTGCTTTCTGCATTAGACTAGCACAGCGATCCAAAATAATTTCTGCAATCCATTAAATTACTTCAGCATTTTTATGGTAACTCTTCTTGGTATGTTAGTCATTCCCAAGAACATAATTTAGATAAAAAGCACTGCATTAAATACAGAGATAGTACCAGGATCCAGGAAAAAAAAAAAAAAAATTTTATAGACAAGTATTGAACAAAGGCCAATGTAAAATCACACTCACTGATATTCACATAATGCTTGTTGGCTTTTTTCTCTCTCTCTGAACCAATGAATCTTAGATATGTTTCTGCGCAGAGGTACAATGTTGAAGGGAGAAATGAAGAGCATTTACCTTCTGCCTTCATTAGCTGCTTGCTCAATCGCCAGAAGTGGGTCTGAATTTCCTCAGGTACGTGAACAACATAATCACAGCTTTCCAGCATCCCTCCCACCCTGTTGTTGTGAAAATAGGTGCTGCTGCTACCACTCTCTATGGTTGCTAACTAAAAACACCATCAGTGGGACTGCTGAGGAGACACAGTTTTATTGGTGTCTGGCAAACATGACCACAGAAAACATGTATGAGAGAGAGCCTTGAGTACAGTTAGATGAAGACATAGTTCATTTCCCAACCTTGAGCTAGACCTTGCATGAGCAAGGGCAGCATTATGGGGACCTCATAATATGGTAGACAACATTTGCTAGACTCCCATTTAGCATTTCACCAACAAAATTCCCAAGTCACTCTTAAATGATTGAAGTCTTTTTGAATCTGGACCATTAACAGTTCTGCATGATCAGTAATAGTCAGCTTTACAAAAATAGAAGTGCTTACAACTATATGAACATATTTGGAAATGGTGAAATATATGTGTAAATATCTGTCAGTACCTAATCAAATAGAGATTTTTGCTTTTCCACATGGCTGGCAAACTGCACTAGCCATTTGGCAGGGCACATGCTTGATTCAAAATATGCCTACATAATCCAAACACAAGTATGCAATAAAAATAAGTTCAGTAATATTCCCAGTTATAAAGTTACCCTCTTATATAATAAATTTAGAGCCAAAATGAGATTTTCTAATATACCAACTATGCAGGCAACACCACCACCTTGCCTTTTACTGTATCATATAAGAACATAAATAATTTTGCTTACACACATACATATAGATAATGTACGTTAATGTACATATTAACAGACAACTAATGCATATACATATGTTTTAAACATGCTTTTCGTACTTTGACTTTTATGGAATACATAAGCCAAAAATGCATGTTCCTTTAATGTAATAAAATTCAGAAAGTTAAAGTGCTTCTTGAAGTTAGATCTGATAACTCTGAATGCACTGGTTTTTCGTATTGTAAACAACAGTTATGTAATTGAACACTGTTGACTGACATTCAATTATATCTCAAAACAAACAGATTTGGTGCTTTGAATTTTGAATTTGATGTAAAGAAGTTTAGATTAAAATAATTTATTGACAGGCCAGTAGGTGTTACTTTAAATAAGTAACCAGCTACTTACACATCTGCATCAACTTTCTATGTTACTTTCTGCAGAAACATTTTGACTTCTCTGTTGAACAGTGGCCCACAGCCAGGATGGATTCAAACACTATACTCCTTGACACAAAACCAGAAACGAAGATAAAACGTCTTTCTAACAATAGCTAATCATCGCACCATGTTCATATCATTCATACAGCTAAAACTAACTTCACAGAATCAGACAATCCTGGATGGTCATGTCAAGGTAACTTCATCTCTATGTCATCACGTGGCATGGCAGTAATATGGAGACCTGGCTGTGCACTGTTGAAAGCCCAGCTTGGCTTGTTTGAAAACCCGGATTTTAGAACTGTCACTATTTTGGCAGGGCAGTTCAGAAGGAAGGAAGAACTCCTAGGGCACCTACTCAAACACAAGGAAGTCTACATACAGTACGCCCAAGGCATTCTCCAGGCTGGATTAACAGAGTGATGTATGAAGCTCTGCAGAGAGCAAGGCTGCAAAGATCACATTTATACACTCCTGGCAAAAGAGAAAGGCCTCCAAATTTGCCTCCTTTTCTGCAGCGGAGCTACACAAAAGTAATTAATTCATGACATAAGTAATAGTTATTTGGGAAACAGAAATGAGAAGTACTTCAAGGCTAAATAAGGAAGGGTCACTTTTTATCTGAATATTAGCAACACATTAAAGAATACTCCTTGTTGCCTTCAAACATTAACCTCAAGGTAGACAAGATAGGGTTTGGTTTCTTTCTTGTGTATACTGTTGTAAAGCATGACTAGCTAGTACAGTCTGTTTCTGTTTCTCTGAGAGGTTTCACAGTGCATTTGTAACTCACTCCTGTTCCAGGTAAACCGGGTTTGAATCAGTACTTAACAGGTAACCTTTATCTGTAATACTTACAAATACTATCAGTAAACTGCAGTAACTGGTGTAACTGCAATGTTGTCATATTTTGACATCTTCAGACACCACTCTTAAGAGATGGGTAGATTTTCCTGTATTAACACATTCATCTTAATTTTAAACAATGTTTTCCCAAAAAAGATGCTTCACTACTGACTTTCTGAACATTAAGAAAGGAAAAAGAAAATTCAAGACTCTAGAGAGATAATTAAACCAATAAGCAGTCCCTCTTTTCTTCCTTGTGTTACACTGATCCTTATAGGTTGAAGCTAAAACAAGATGTTTAAAGTATCGATGTTCACATAAACAGATCCCTGGTTAGTAGGCAGGCCTTTGCTGCATAAAATCATTAACTGAGGCCCCTGTTTCAGAATAAGAGTAAAACTAATCACTTACATTGCTCCCTCTTGAGACAAAGACATTAAATCTATGCAAGTGTTTGCATTCCATGGACTTTCAAAATATTTTAAAATGTCCTCAGATACTACTTTAAACCAAGGCATTTTTTAAAAACCGTATGGAATATACATGAGACCATAGAGGTGGTAAAGGACATTTAATTGACCTTTGTAGTGTTTTCGATCATGCCCTGTGTAACTTCATGAATTCCAAAGAGATATGAAAATAAATCATATAAGGGTTTGAGAAATTATTCCAAGCCTGGCTCACTCTATCGCCGCTGCTTTGACTTTCCATTCTCCCATCTCAAAAAGACAATGGAATAGATTGTTTTAAGTTAAATTCAGCATGACATTCAGCTCTGACTGTCAGTAATTTAGAAAGCAAACTAAAAAGGGTCTTTGGGACTTAAATCTTCATTACATAGGCTATATTTTCAACAAACAAGCCAAAATTAAAAAGCATTTTCCTACCTCACTGTGACATTTTTAATGCAGGAAGATGAGCTATTAGATCAGTAATTAAAAGATAAGAGAAATGGATTAAATTAGTAACTACTACATGTTTGTATTATTCAGAGAAGCTACTGAAAATTTTACTTTTGATCGATTTGATGGACTAGCTTGGACCAACTGCTGTCACTAGCCAGCATACCACCCAACACTAATAGTATATGCTTTTCTAATCAACCAATGCCATCTGGCTGCTGGAACAATTCAAGTTAGAGGAGAGTATTCATTACAAGCAGACGTGAGGAGGAGAGGAAAGGTGAGCTGGCATCATGAGGGCTCAGAGCCTCCTCCAATCCCATGCCCACTGCCTTCCCCAGTGAAGAGCCTGGCTTTCACTTTGGCACCTGACCATATCCTCAGTGAGCCTGAGCCAATTACAATTTTCAGATCAACATCCCAGCTATTGCACAACTTCAGGATTGGATTTAGGAGACTGGTTTGGGTCCAAGCTTCACAATAAATTTAACTAAACTATGTGCACAAGTGCAACTTTCTTGCTTTATATTATTCTTAGATCATGACAGTGTCTCAGATAACTCAATACTGATTTTGTTTCATAAAACTACTTTAATCAAATGACAATACTATGCAGCATTTAGACAGATAAGGTAAGCGGAGAGATTTAAAAGACAAAACAAGAGGAAAGGTACTTAGGAGCTGTGAGGCAGGCAGTGTGAGTTTATGGACAGTTGCTGAGAATTTAGACCTACATATTCTCTAAAGCTAGCAAAAAGTTAATTCCTCCCTTTGGATAGTAAATATAACCACCACTGAACTATGTTCATTCTTTCAGGATCCAAATTTTAGACTCCTAAATTGCTGGAGACTCCTAAATTACAATTAAGAATACAACTCACACTGAAAGCTTCTTTAGCATGAAACCCTCTATATTAGTTCAGAATTTTTCTATTTGAAAAGCTCTGTTGGCATTTTTATATATGCTATTTGATGCCACACTTTCATTCAAAATATAAAACATTTTTGTTCTTGTAAATTGCACAAGATGAAAATTGAAGGTATAAAAGAAGAGACAGTTTCAGGGCTTCCTGACAAGCAACACTAAAGCCATGATTTCTTAATTTTCCCATAATGCAAATGGTATAGGCAAAGCAAAAGACACCCAAGCTATTATTATGTCACACTGAATTATAGAAAAGGGCACTCTGGCAAGCTGAACATAAAATGCATCCTTTATTTCAGCAAACAAACCTTATTTAGTGAAGAAAATGTGATATCCTGGCATAACACTAAAAGTGAATGAAAATTATATTTATTTTTCAGGATCAAGAACAAAAGATGCCATCACAGAAACACAGCATATTCTAATTTATAGTAATTTCCACCCATAGCATCCAGATGGAGGATAAAAAGGCTTTTCTATACACATACAGAAGGAAATGTTGTTGCCAAATGCTTCCAATTTAACTTGATTTATGTGAAAACACTCTATTATCTTCCAGAATCTGCTATCCTGAAACATTAAAAAAATGAACTCTTTAGGATATCTATCTTGACTACATGAATAGTATGAGCTGTGAGACAGATTTAGTTTATAAGAACTGAAGGAGAAAAAAAAAAAAAGTTAGCAGCAAAATCACTTCGGGGATTTGACTGAATTAAGGGAAAACCAATTATCTGCATCACTCCAGGAAGTGTTACACCTCAGCTTGTTCATTCTTCCCGGGTACCTACAAGGCAGTGGAAAGGAGAAGGGAAAGGAGGAGGAAATTAGAAAGCAAGATTGATTGTTGATGCTCTTACACTTGTTTCTTTATTAATAAAATAAAATAAAATGCTTTATTCACTGTGAACAATCATGGCCAAAAACAGTTATGCTTTCCCTGTTGACTATGGAGTAGGAGTGAGTGACAGGGCATAGATCACGTGGGTATGTGCATGTATGTACACAGAGAAGGTATGTTGTGGAGTCACACTGCCTAACACCTGTTTGTGTGACAAGTGTTCCTCTCCAGGTGGGAAGCAGAGAATTCTGAAAAAGAGAATTTTGTCAGGAAATGTTCCAGTCTTCAGACTCTTACAAATAACACATCAGTATGTTGTACGTCCTGGTCTGAAGCGTCCTTGCTAAGCTGCAGTACCTGGAGGAGGGAAGGTTGCCCCGACTCCCACTGGACGTTACCAGGTCTCAGAAAGAGAGAAATCCAGAGAGAAGTTGGAAGACTACATGCTTTTGCAGAATGCTAACTGGTTGGTTTAAAATCACTAACTCATTCTAAGAAAACAAAGGAAGAAAGACATGAGCTTCAGATGTGACAGACAGAGGATGGGACAAGCCAATTCACTTCTTCAATAGCTTAGATTTTGTTCCAAATTATCAGTCGTAACTTTTGGCCTGGTTTCCGGCCTTCACCCAAGCTACAGGCACATAAGCTATTTTAGACATAAAATTACTTTGCACTATAGGCAATTAGTGAAGCCAAGAGGCCACCAGAGAGCTGCACATGATGAATGTAATTGCTAGTAGGAAATCCTGGAGGGTTTTTGACCTTGTTGCTAATTTTTTTTCTTTCTTTCTTTGGGAATACTCTGAAAAGATCACACAGCTGAGACAACATTGTTGCCTCAGAAAGAAATTATGAGGTAATTTACTCATTAAAGAATTAATAGTTTCAGAGGCTAAAGAGTTTATGAACAAGAATGTTAAAAAGATCTTAGGACCAATATATCAGAAATTGTTAATACCAGTAAGTTCAACTAAAAATCTGGTAGGCTTAATGTTCTTTGGGGGAAAAAAAAAGCCTCAGAAAGGAAAAAAGAACCACATTCTTCAGAAACACAGACCAGTGTCAGGTGGGGAGCATCTGCTGCCTTAAAAGTAACACTGTTCAACACAGATAGAAATAACAGAACCGAAGCAATTGCATTGACTTTTTACAATTTACCTCCATGTTTCTTTCCAAAAATATAAAGGGAAGTTCCTTCAGTCAATAAATCATTGAAGCCATAGGGAAGGATGTACCAAAACCACTGTTGCTCAGCAGGATACTGACACCCTCAGCATTCAACAAGCTAATCTGGGCACTGCCAGCAAGGAGGTTGGAGCAGCCTGGATCTCACATCGGCACTAAGGCTGCCTTAGAATCTATTCAAAGGCTCCAGTGGCTTTTGAAGTTCATGTTGTGCCTAATGGTGTGACAGCTACATTACAAGCTACTCTAAGTTTAAAACAAGCTCCGTTGCATCTAAGCAAGCTGCAGTCACTGCAGTGCAGGTACTTCCTATGCCTGCTCCTGTTCAGTTCAGTGTTAACAGTCCCTTTAGACAGGTTTGTATTTTTTTGGTGTGTAGAGAGCTGCTCTGAGGAGGTTATGTCTCCCATACAGAAAGGAAGATTAACTGGCTAAGAGTAGTGCTCCTTCACTTGCATACAGAGAAATTCATAAAAACAAGTGTTAGACAAAAAAAACCAAAAACAACAATGACAAAAAAAGGCATCAAAGTCTAACAGGAAACGTAATAACAACACTCCTTGGGTAACCACGAAGAACGCTCTGAGCTTCACTGGAGTTTATCACCAGTTATAGTGATAAATATGTATTCACATGTATTATTATGCCCACATTGATGGATAATACTTCACTCCAGCTGCCTATTACACAGAAGGTATTTCAACATCCTCTTGCAGAGCCTCAATAAAAGGACCATCAAACGGAAGGCTTAATTTTTCATCATCGAACGAACACTCCGATTCCCGTGGGAGGGCTCTCTGCAAAGGCAGGTGCATTGTGCCATCAGAGAAACGCAGCAGACCTATGCCTTGTAATGAAATCAAACAGCTCAGTAAATCTAATACACACTCTAGCTGAAATTTGAGCTTCAAAAGCAATAGCCCATAACTTCAGAAATTAAACCTAGCAGAAAAGCACTGATGGTGCTCTTAGATGTACTATTTTAGTGTCATTCTTACCTCACATGAAAAGCTGCTTCTGAAAGATAGAGCCAAGCTGTGTGGGCTTGATACTGCCATTAAGTCAGGTAACAGCATTATTTTACTGCATACTTAACAATGCTGAAAAATGGAGATTTAGTTTCTCATGTCTACAAGGTAAAAAGATTTCCACATAAACTGAATTTGATAGGTTTTATTTGTGGTTTGTTTCCTCGTTTTGTTTGGTTTGGGTTTTGTTTGTTTTTTTTAAATGTCTGTTCAAGATCTTTTCCCTAGAAAGACAGGCTACAAGAATGAAAGCAGTATAAAAGAAAAAAAAATCTTTCTTTTTTTATATGGAAAACAGAATGCATACCTCCACGTGAGTAGCTCTACTGTAGCAAATACACTTAGAGCAAACATTACACCAGCTTTATATTCTTTTGCCCTCTAAAGTACTACAAAACCACAAAATTAGAATCATAGAACAGTTTGGGTTGGAAGGGATCTTTAAATTAGTTATCCAGTCCAATCCCCCTGCAATGAGCAGGGGCATCGTCAACTAGATCTGGTTGATCAGAGCCCCATCCAACCTGACCCTGAATGTTTTCAGGAATGGGGTATCCTCCACCTCTCTGGGCAACCTGTACCAGTGTTTCACCACCCTCATTGTAAAAAATTTCTTCTGGTAGATTGCAGTTGTTTTGACATGTTTGGTTTCTGATTTGAGATTTTGGGAGCAGGTCAGTTCCCTAAATATAAGTACCTCTGAGATATCCTAAAGTATTTAAGTCATATATAGGGTGGCAGATATGACATAGGACACGTAGGAGACTAATGCTCTTCACGAGCTGGAGCGAGAAGATAGATGAGATTACCATAAGGCATAATAAATGGCACTCAACACTTACAGTAAAGGAACTGAAACAAGCCCTTTCAATATTTAAAAATATTTACTTTATGCCTTGCTCGTGTACGTAACTTCGAAGAGTGCAGTTTATAAAAAGGTCGAAGTCTGCAAGAACTTCTGTATAAAGACTGGATCCCTAAAATACCCTGAACTTGCCATCTCAGAAGGTACAATTTTCAGAGCTCTCCTCAAAACTGAAAAACACATGGGAAATTATGACACTGTTGACCTTCAAGAGGAACCTTAAGAATGGTTAGTCAAAAAGAATAATCCTTACTGAGCTTTACATTACATTATTTATCATGCCTTTGTCTTCATCTCTTCATTTTTTACTTCTTGCTGGGTACAGAATTATGAAAATACAGCACAAAAAAATCTCATCTGGCTCATGTAAAGCCCACATAACACTCCAGAAGCCAGTGGAAGCTCTCTGGATTTCCGGAAGAAATTGAAGGTGGCTGAACCCCCATGGTGTTTGTTCAAGTTTTGGTTACATCAAACTATGATAATTCCACACAAACCTGAGTTCCAGCAGGACCACAGGCTGAAAGCAGAACTGGCACAGCATTTCTCACAGATGGATGAACTCAAAATGCCATTGTCACTCAATCCTATAATATGTTATTTTTTACTTACAGAAATCACATGAGAAAATTTCAGGGCACATACTACCACTCCTAACATTGTCCTTCTCAGAATACAGTGTATTATGTCTGAATATAAACAGATGTTTCCACTGCTGTTATTATGTCTTAACACTGCTTTAAAAAATCTCTTTCCATTCTTGTATTCTCATTTCCTTCCTGTGTACATATTATCAAACTGCTCTACAAAGGATGGTTCCTATTCCTTATATTCTGATACCGATGGATATATCTAATTTTCCATTTCCCACACCTTCCCACTCCTATCCAGTGCCTATAACATTCTCCTTCCCCTCATACACACTGGTATTTTCCTCTCCATTCTCTCTCATAAATGGACAGTATCATCTATCGTGCTCAAAATATGCACTCAAATGTCCTTACGTCTTTGGGAGATTCTTTTCAGTGAGGGAAGAAGAAGAGCCTTTGCTATTATTGAACCTACCATTAAAAACAGCCGGTGAAGATCCAATTTTAACCTTTTTTTTTTTTTTTAAGGAAAAGGTTTGTCTTCTGTTTCCTACCACAATTTTGATCTAGTATCAAAATTAAAATCCTCTCAATGATCTTTCATATTGTCTGCCAGACAGCAGTACACATTGGCTACTCTCTACCCTCCCTCATCGTACTACTTCATTAATGTGATCTCAAGGTCTCCTTCCCTCTTTCATAATTTCTAATTACCTATAGGCAATATTATAAGGAATGTCCATTAGCATAAAGATTATTTTTGGCATGATAAGAAACATGTTAAGGTTATCAATCTTCCTCCAGACTGAAAATTATATATTTTGCCACCTCTGGGTTTTACCTTAGAGCTTTTAAAAAGTAGCATTCCATGCAAAGAGGTTAGATTTACTACATTCTTTTTTAATTTTATTCCCAGCTATTTTTATAACACTACATTTGAATTTAAAGTTGAAGCTTGCTATCACATATAACGAATGACAGAAATTTAAAAAAGGATAATTTCATCTTCCTTACAGTCCTTCCTTACAGAGTGTTTAGAGTTTGGTCTGTCATGCTGTGAAACTGGCTTGGCTCTGCAATCTGCAAATGTACTTCTAAATACCGGAAAAAGTCTGTGTGAGCATCAGGCAGAAAACAAGTTCACCATTTGAAAAGGCTTGTCATTTGAAAATACAAGTAGGACATATGTGGCTCATAAACACAAGCCCCCCTTGTAGGAAGAAATGTCTAATTAGTTGTCTGTTAGAGCTCATGTATCCTTCAATATTTAAAGCTAAATCTCCATGTGACAAATATGAGAATATTCACAGATTCACCATAAAGCACACACGCATATTTATATCACACATTCAAAGGTAAATTTAAAAAAAAAAAAAAAAAAGCCATGTTCCTTGCTCTATATGTTTGCAAAGCACTAGTAAATGTTGCTTAATTAAAAAAAGGCAGGTTTTTTAGTACATGGAAACCACAGAAGGATGTTAGAATCTGCAGGTGTGCTCTGAGCCACACAGAAGAATAAACTCCCTCCTCCTCCAACCTTACTTGTTCTACCCAGAAATGGCTCTGGTCCAATGACTCCCTTGGTGATTGCGCAGTGGATTCTCCCTTCCTGCCACTGAAGTGTTGAAGCTATACATCAAGAGAAGGCAAGGTTTAGTTTTCCTGACTTGCAGTTAGTAAAGCAGAACAGGCACACTGCAGGAAATAAGATTTTGTCTCTAAAGAGCCGTAATAGTTTCCCTCTCTTTCCTCATCTTCTCTTGCCCAAAAGAACAGCAAGGCAGGAAATGAAACATCATTTCTCCTTCTGGCTTCCTCTAACTAAGAAGAGCAGTTACCAGCTGCTCCTTGTGTTGACACATGTTAGAAGACTGATTCTGTCCCAATCCATCTCCTGTAGTCTTGGTACAGAGCAAAATCTATTCCATGTGAGAGAATAAGAAAGTACCAGATTAAAATCTCCCGGGTTTCTATCACCTTTTTCAGAATGAAAAACTGAAACCACTGGAAACATTTGTTAGAAGTTTTTAAACAGCAAGAAGGAGCACTTCAGCAGAATAAATCAAGTTCTTGCCATTTCATATATGGTTTCTAAAACAACTGCTTCTGCTCCCTGAAGGCATTTAATAGTGGACATAGTTTAACAGCTGCTAAGCATGTAAAACTGTCTACTTAAAAATGCCTCTTGGAACTTTCACACACAACTCATTCATCTTCCACATAAACATATTTCATTAAAAAAAAACACCTATTCCCACCAAGAAATAGCTCAGAGGTAATCTCCAGTAACTTGAGAAGCCTTTTTTTCTGTACACCATAAATCTTAATTCCTTTTTTCCAAAGCTATGTTTGTCTTTTCTTCCTAGGTCTATTGTTTCTGATAATCAGCATCTGATTAAGACCCTTTGTTTTTAAAAAAAACAAACAAACAAACAACTAACAGTACACAACGACAAATAAGCAACTGCACATGTTCAGGTAGTATTAAAATTCCTGAAGATTCAGCCTAAAGATATGATTTCATTTGAAACTATATATTAATTCAGAATACATACACTAGCTTTTATGCCGCTTTTACTGGAACTTAAGACAGCCTTTTTTCTCTTTCCAAAAATTATTCTATATATATGCATGCACTTAAAAATCGCTTCAGTTCCATCTCTGAAAGCAATCAACATTAAGTTGTGTGTAACAAAACAATGTGAACATTCAGCAATAGGGCTTGCAAAATCAAAACTACATTAATATTTTACAGGATGTAGTATTATTAGGAATACAAGGACACATGTGCCCTAAACAGAGAGCTGTGTGACTTTAGTGATTGATGTTTCTGTCTTTAAACAATGAAGGTGAAAACACAACAAATCCAATGTACATGGTTCCACAGAACAAAGTTTTTAATAGGTCTTTTCAGTCCTACAAAATTCTATAGTCACTGTACAGTAATCTATTAATTTTTAGAGGATAGATTAAAAACTCCTTAACAAACACTGATCTTTCCACATCAAACCCTGTAAAAATTATTTAAAAGGAGACTGAAAAACTCTTTTGGAGTATCTTCTCAATTGGTATCTATTATGGTTAATGGAAAGACGTAAACTGACCTTTTATATACCAGATGGTCACCAAAAGATGACTATTACAAAAAGTGATATGCATATGCAGAACAAGAAGCCAGTGACACAGAGGAGAAGAAATTTACTATGAATTAATTAACCCATGGATGAAATAAAATAAAAGGGAAATACTGGTATTTTGCAATATCCACAAAACGTTCACCAAATATTCACAAATATTTATAGCATCTACAATCACTCAAGGGAAAAAAATGCTTAACACACAGATAACAAATGCAGATTAAGAACAGCATCAGTCATGTTCACTGAAGGTAGGCATAATGAGCCTTTTGTCCAAGCCCTATCTGTAATGCAACAGTGCACTGGAGGTAGACGTGAGACTGTCATGAATATACCTTTGCAAACACCTAACTTCTGAAACTGGCTTGGCTTGAGAAAGTCTTAAGATTACATTAAAGCACAACAATGCTTATTCCGGTTATAAGTAAAGATGTGTTTTGTAAACAAAATTAGCCTGCACTAACTTGTACTGTACTTCTGTGCTATAATCAATCAAATGACAATAGCAACAACAAAGCTTTTTAATTTCCACAGCCAAGATCTTTTCCTGGTCTAGTCAAAGACAAAACAACTGCACCAGGCAGACTTTAAAAATAAAACTGATGGCTGCACTATTCCCTATGAGTATCCGAAAGAATGGAGTTACAAATCCTGGCCATGCACAGGACAGCCCCAACAGTCACACCACGACTCTGAGAGCATTGTCTAAATGCTTCTTGAACTTTGTCAGGTTTGGTGCTGTGACTGCTTCCCTGGGGAGCCTGTTCCAGTGCCCAACAACCCTTTGGGTGAGAACCTTTTCCTGACCGAAACAGTGGCCCTGACACAACTTCAGGCCATTCCCTCCTGTCCTGTCACTGGTTACCATAGAGAAGAGATGGGTACCTGTCTCTCCTCTTCCCCTCATGAGGAAGCCACAGACCACTATGAGGTCTCCCCTCAGTCTCCTCTAGCTGAAAAAGCCAACTGACCTCAGCTGCTCCTCATATGGCTTCCCCTCTAGACCCTAAACATACCCATAAATCCATACAGTCATCATTTTCTTTATTTCACTGCAACAGAAGTTAAAGTACCACAGTCAGCAGTGTAGGTCCACTACTCAATGTTACTGAAATCTAAGGTGCTTAAAAACATCATTTTCTAGATAGATGACACTCTATGTAGGAAAACCAGAAGTTAGTCTTAGTGCATGCATTTGCTTTACATACAGGAACAGAAGCAGGAGTATTGTCATTAGAAGTGCCCAACTGTGCAGCATCCCATTTAGTTCATGTCAGTTTGGATGGCTGATCCAAGCCAGGTTCTACTGCCTATTTTAGAACTTGCAAATTCAAATTGCCAGACTGACTTTATCTGTTTCATGAAGGCCTTTGTCTCATGCTGCAATTGAGCTGCTGTGTGCTGGAGTGAAGTAGAAAACTGAAATTTGGGCATCTATAGCAAAAGCTGCAACTAGTGATTCTTTGATTACTTATGCTGTAAGACCATGACATGAAGCAGAACAGCATTTGCAACTGAGAAGAATGGTAGATTTCAGATTTGTTATTTTCAGTGAAAATTAGGAATTATTGAAATGAGTCCACATAAAAATCAGAAAAATGCACAAACTACTGTTTGTTTTTGAATTTACTTAAAAAATTAGCCCAGTTTTCATTAATGTAACTATTTTAATTTCAGCTGTACTCTGCCAATCATAGTGTGAAACTAAACACTACTTTGGTACAAGCAGCTTCTTTGCTGGTATCCAGCAGTACACAATGTCCTCTCCTCTGCCAGTACTACAAGCTATCAATTCATTCTGCTGGGTAGAAACCTCTCTAAATAAAGCTTTGCCTTAAAACCTAATATAGGAAGAAAAATACCCACACATCTTGTTTTAAGTTAAGTCTCATAATCTCACCACCAGCACCCTCCTAACTCAGAATAAATCCTGTATGTTATACAATTATGAATGCATTAATTTTTTTTCCTTATCCACTCCTTCTAAGATTTTTTTCCTTCAAAAGCAGGTGAATCAACTTGTCACCATAGTAGTGATGAACAAGAAGGGCCTGAATGATGTCATGGGCCAAAGCCATGAGAATTTCACTGGACAGTATATGAATATTGCACATTACTGCTCCAAAAACCATCTGAAATAATGGCTACCCCAAACCTTAGTCCTCATACTTTCTCTTGTGGTTGGAGCTCATAATCTTACAACAGGAGACAGTTTCTAAAAATACTCAAACAAACAAATAAGCAAACAAACAAAACAAAAAAAAACAACCTAAGAAAGCTAAAAAGCTCAGCTGCTTGATCTTATTTCTGGAGTTCATGTAAAACACTTGCTAAAGTGTACACATACAAACCACACAAGACCAGTAAGACATGACAAGAAGATCCAAAAACAAGAAATAAAGCATATTTCTTCTTAGAAACAAGGGAGAAAGTGTTAATCTTAGTGAAACAGGATTCTTGCAGTACTGGCAAAGTTACTGTCAGGATAAATTACTTGCTTCAGCAAATACCAAATACAGAAGCAGGCTTGTCAGGGTGCCAGACTAGCTCAAACAACCCCCCTTCCAGCAAAGCATTTCTACATTTGGTTCATATTTCATCACTTTTCTTCTGTTTCTATTTTTGCATCTGTGCTTCATTCCCTCTCCTTTGTGCAGCTATATTCCAGATCATGGCAGGAATTTGCAATTTAACATTAAAGCCAAGATGGAATAAATGAAGGGGTATTTTGGTGTAACTTGCACAGAATGCCTTTCTGAATGACACACATGAGTAAAGCTATCATTACTTACATTGCATTTTCCAATAAGAAGATCCAAATGAAAAAGTAGTTTATAGCCATGTAAATTTTGATTATTCTGACACACTGAAAGAGCTCCAGAAGAACACGCATTTTGATTTCCCAGTATGTCAAAAAAGGCTCATTTCTATCTGTACTCCACAGAAAATGGAATAAAGTTCTACATTGTAACCATGGCACAAATGGAATCTGAAAAAAAAAAAATCAGCACAAGAATAATATGCTCTTGAAGACTCACTATATATCTATTTATAAACTGGTTCTACTACATGAACAAATGTGAACAACGCAAGTTAGCACTGGCTTTGAATTATCACCACATACATGCTCTTCCAGCTCTGATGGAAACATATTCCATAAGACACTGTACCAAACTACCACAATCTCAATTTGTTTCCAGTAGGATCTGCAAGACCACACAGGTATCTGTCCACAGTTTTGAATGTCACTTACAAACACAGATCAATCAGTGATCAACTGATTATAATTTATTTAAACACTACAGAGAATACAGCATTATGCAATGACAATATTACAGGACCAAATTCATCCAAAACTCTTTTTTTCTCTAAGATTTAAAAACTGTCAAGATACTTAAAAATGTCTCTCTAAGAGCCTTTGTGGTATTCTGATGGAGATACATGGGGGGAAAGAAACTGCATAGTATCAAAATAAGAAGAAGACTATGTGGTACTACTTCTAATATTAGCATACTAGTATACTGTATTTTATACTAATTCTTACTAATCCTAGACAATTAAGTTGTACATAATGCAAGTCCTAAAGTGACTAGAACATGAGAAAATAATTAATCCAAATAATACTGTATAATTATGTTTTTGTAAAAGCTGGGATATAAATAGTAAACAATTATATTTTGAGCCAATAAATTACCCTTATAAATTGCTCAAGAAGCTGGCAAAATATGCCATAAATATGAGATAAACAAAAAGATGCTGAAGCTGTGGAAAAAAATCAATTATCTGGGTATATAAACAAACCAACAGCCAAAAAAGTGCACAGTATGAGCAAACTACAGCATATGGTAAAATATGGCCTGCAGAACTGCCAGACAAAATATACTGATGAAGCTTGCATTGTCAAAACATAATGACATGTTAATAAAGATAGATATATCTAAGAAAGAGCTTAATCACAAAAGTCAAAAGAAATACATTAAAAGTTCATATTCATTAGAAAAATCAGTTGTGAAAGAACAGTTCAGTGATGGAATGACATAGGTTAGGAAAGCCCAGTACCTAAACAACAGTCCAAGAAGCACATATTTAAAAGTACTTTGCATTTGAAATTATATAACAAATTTTTGGTATGAGTTCAGTTTTTAGCAGAAAATTCAAGGCAACCATCAGCAGGAGACAGAGGCATATTTTAGGTATATCTGTAAGAACTGTATAGTTATGCATGTATCACAAAGCCACATTTATCTTTGTAAGTAGTTTATTGTAAAAGTATATAAATAATTTACAGCTACACACCCACATTTTACCCACAGACACACACACACAATCACAATGAAAAAATACAGTTGGGTCCACCAGAATATGAATTATAATGACAACCACATACAAACAGGAACTATGAGTACAAATCCATTTTGATGTCACTGTTTATTTGTTCAGGGAGTCCAAAGCTCACACACATAAAGGCAGAGCTCTCCATCTCAATGAGCTTTGAAAGAGACCTTTAATGAAATAAAGAACTAGACAGCATACAGTTATGACAGTTGACTGGTTTTACAAAGGTCAGTATAATTAGCAGTATTTTTATCCTGGATTATCTTAAACTTTACCTCTAATGTTCAGTTTGAGAACCCCAAATAAGCTAACTCTCTCTTTCAATATTAAAAGTAGCCTATACAAATAGGATACAAAGTTCTTCCTCCCTGAATGGGCAAATTAGGAAAGGTCCCACTTTTGTGGGAGATTTGCTTATATCTTAAGTGATTATTTTTGTTAAATCTTTTAGCTATAAAACATTCAGACACATTAAACTGTTTCTCTCTATATGTACCATGCCAGTTTTTCTTTAAAGCAATCATTGCTCCATAGCACTGTGCATGAGAAACTAAATATCAGGCAGACTAGGAGTACAAGCTTAAGACACCAGCTGATCCAAAGCTGCCTCACAAAGTACAGAGAGAAAAAAAAAAAAAAAAAGGGGTTGGGGACTGGTGAGAAAAAAGCTCATTTTCATAGCAAAAGGACTGACACAAACACTGCTTGCTCTCTCTGTGCTATTGCCAGAAATTTATTAGCAGCAGAGGTCTTGCACAGATGAGTAGGACTGGCATGGCTATACACTGGAGATTCAAGTATTTATTTCACCATGGATCTAATTTCATAACATAG
The DNA here is from genome assembly GCF_036250125.1 of Pseudopipra pipra. Classification (NCBI taxonomy): domain Eukaryota; kingdom Metazoa; phylum Chordata; class Aves; order Passeriformes; family Pipridae; genus Pseudopipra; species Pseudopipra pipra. The sequence continues at coordinate 21,416,545 of NC_087552.1, read as the reverse complement.
TTAAATGAAATGTGAAGAACAATTTTTTGAGAAGATTTTGCATGGGTTGGCAAGTTAACAGAAACCTGCTCCTCTTTTTCCATGGTGGCAGTTTATTGTTGTGACCTGAGAGTTGTTTTCCTCATATTACAAGAAAATCTAAAACCAAAACAAAACCCAAAAAACCCCCACCACAATGATTTGCCCAATAGAGACACTAGAATATAAGCGATCCTTGGCTAGTTGTTCATTCTATTTATCCCTACCCTACTTAAAAGAGGTAAGTCATCAAACTGTATCCTTGCTTAGCTGCTTTATGACACATTCAGTTTATACTGAGGCAACATCAGTTATTTTTTAATCTGTATTTGCTCCTATCTAGATTATCTTCATACAGATTTGACACAAGAGCCGTTGATAAAAAGAAGAATTCTCCCTTTTAAGCTTGCAAATAAGGATATTGTTTTTACCTGACACCTTTCCAATATTTTAGATTTAGTCTAGGAGGGAAAACAGAGGACAGTTGTCAATTTCAATTAAAAAAAAAACAAATTCCTAGGCATGAGCTAAGTTTGCATTTTACATTCATGAGCTCTTAATCACAAGGATGATTACTGTCTCTGTAAAGGGAACTCAACCATTAACAAGAAAATGTAAGGAGAAAGATGAAGGGAGCAGCATTCTGTGCTATTTCATACCCAGCTGAGACTCCGACCAAAGGCACAGAACTGCTGTACTTATAATATTAAGATATATTAAAGAGAGAAATACAGATTGTTGGACATACGCAATATTTCTTTAGAGACACCATGTATTCATGAAAAATACATGTGCCTCACTCTGGACAATTACAAAGGTGTAGAATATGTCTCTGATGTGCAATTTCTAAATCCTTTTCCAAAACAATGTTTCTTTTTCTGTCACTGGGATTCATCGTGTAAGTCTTCAAACAAATCACTTCATCTTCATGAATTCAAGTGGAGCCAGACTGCACAAAAACAGTGCTATTATTATTGTCAAAATCAGAATTATAGAACAGTCCAACTCCCCTGCAGTGAGCAGAGACATCTCCTGCCAGATCAGGCTGCTCAGTTGTAAGCATGCTATATCAGCATTTTTCATATCTTATCTTTCTTCCACTAGAAAAATGATCAGCACTGTTCTGCTAACCTGGGTTACAAAGTAATGGAATGCACTGTGCAGAGAAAGCATTAAACAAATCTGCAGCACAGAGCTATGCCAACATCCATCTATGCTGTGAACTGTGAGAATTTCTCCTGCGACTACACTAGCACTTGATTCAGAAATTCTGGATGATTAGGGGATAACTAAGATATCAAATTTAATTTCTGGAAAACCATCTTCATAATCATATATGAACACAAATATTGAAATGAGTAACTATATGCCCAGCTGGCACTCCACTACCTGAATACGAGACTTACACTTTTATCTATGCTATTTTATCCTTCTTGTACATCCATTTACAGCAGCAGTTGCATATTATCAGTTTTACTGCTTTATCTATAGAACCAGTCACTTTTCAGTGTCAAGAAAACTCTGAAAGCTATCATGAGGAAGACAAAAAATCTTAATACAGTGGGTATATAGGACTGTAAAACTTCAGAAGTTGAGAAACTGTATAGATGAGGACAATTCTTTTTGCTTTTAACTTACTCCAATTTGAAGGCAATGGCACCAGCTATAAACCTCAGATGAAGTGCTCTTTATAAATTCCATAAGTGTTTGACAAGTTGGTACTTTCATATCTACAACTCCAATAAATGTGCAGGAAAATCAATTATAGTGCAGCTTAGGTGCCGTGCACTCATTTTCATCCCACTCCTATTTCCAACTGTTTTTTTCTTTAAGAAAATGGATAACTTATTGGGAAAATTGTTAGATCTGGCAGTATTATTCATTTTCTTATCATAAACTCTTCCATCTACCCTCTGTCATTTAACTTAAATTACTTATGAGCTCTAACAACTTAGTATAATCAATTCCTTCTACAGCCTTTTGCAGACATTCTGGATTTCTTCCACTGCCTGCTCATAATTTCGTAATGCACTCTTTGGTATTTGTAGATTTATCAGACAATGCAACTGGTGTGATCAGCTCCATTGCCAAGGAGCGTCAGGTGCACTTTAGCTGAGTGACCTGCAGCAACTGATCAAAACCACGGCAGTACTAAATGACAAAATGGTTTCAGTTTTGTAACTGTTACAATTTCATGGTCTTCAGCCACAGGTTAATCACAGCCAATTGCACAGAACTGCTGATGTAGGGACATTACATATTAATAGGGTTACTATTTTTAATGCCTCTCTGCAAGGTGCTCTTAAGACCTGGCTGTTGAGGAGGCTGGGGCAGTATGTTATGCAAATCCGTGCTGACCTGGAGCACACATTGCACTGCCCTATGAAAATGTTTCATTTTGGCAACCACAGGAGAAACAAGAAAGAACCAATCACTTGCCTTCTGAACACATGGAGTACATATATATGTATCACCACCACCTCCATGCAGGAGAGAATAATGTTTTATGGTGACTCTGGTTTCACTAAGGCTGCAGCACACAGACATATGTAATCTACAAACATTAAGCCACTAGGTCAACAGCAGATCAAACAGAACATAAATGGACCTAAGAAATTTTCCAATTTCAGTATTAAAAGTTAAGAGTATTCATTTGAGACTGATAATCGCAAAGTGGGGCTCAAAAACACTTTGAATGTGGCCTTTTAAAGAACTTCGTCGTGAGCATGGGCAATGACATGAACTGATAACTGAGCTGAACCATTTCAGATTTTTTTGTTGAGTCGAGATTAGTGTGACTTCGCAGGAGTCAAAAGCTGTGTGCCCATCCCAGCCTGTAACCTCACACTCTGAATTACTCATAGAGTGTCAGGAGAGCAAATGAACACACTTTCAGGAGCATCTGTTGTAAAGTACAAAGATCCTTGAGGGAATCCTTAAGAGAAAAGGAGTCCAGGAAGGCTGGATATTCTTTAACAAAGAAATCTTAGTGGCACAGGAACAGGCCATCTTCACGTGCCAAAAGACAAGCTGGCAGGGAAGAAGACCAGCCTGGCTGAGCAGAAAGCTTTGGCTGCAACTTAAGAAAAAAAGAGAGTTTGAGACCTTTGTAAGGAGAGGCAGGAAACTCAGGAGGACTTCTAAGATTTCATGAGGATATACATGAAGAAAACTAGAAGGGCCAAAGCCCAACTAGAACTTAATCTGACTACTACTGTAAAAGACAAAATCAAAGAAGTTTCTATAAATACATTAACAACAAAAGGAGGGCTAGGGAAACTCTCCATCCTTTACCAGATGTGAGGGGAAACAAAGTGACAAAGGATGAGGAAAAGGATGAGGAACTTAATGCCTTCTTTGCCTCATTCTTTAAAGTCTTTAATAGTAAGACAGGGACAGGAAACCTCCATAATCCAAGAGGAAATGGCCAGTAAACTGCTACACCACTTACACATGCCCAAGTCTATGGGGCCAGAGTACTGAGGGAGCCGGTGGAGCAGTTCACCAAGGCATTTTCAGTCATTTACCAGGTGTCTTGGCTCATCAGGGAGGTCCCAGTTGAATGGGGGTTAGCAAACATTATGCCCATCTACAAGAAGGGCTGGAAGGAGGCTCCAAGAAACTACGGGCCTATCAGCATAGAGTTGGGTGGGAGTCTGGATGTGCAGAGGGATCTGGACAGGCTGGATTTGGATTGATGGGCTGAGAATTGTTTGAGGATCAACAAGGCCAAGTGCTGGGTCCTGCGCAACAACCCCATACAGCACTATAGGAGTGTGGAAGAGCGGCTGGAAAGCTGCTTAGCAGAAAGGGACCTGGGGGTGCTGGTCAATGATTTCTGAGGAATATTCAGCTAAGAAACCTAAGAAATAGGACTTTAATTACAGCATACAACCTGTTTCAGAGTATACTAAGTTCAGCATACATAATGACAATGTTTGAGCTGGTGCTTGCCCTATGAAGTGTGCCTAAAAATTATGGTTGGGAGGGGGGGAGAGGGGAAAGTTTTCATGTAACTTGAGAACATCTAACAACACAGCAAACACTGAGTTTGTTTGTTGTTATTAAATACCTTATAATGAATAATCTCAGAGTAAAACATCTTCACTGTGAAAGTGAATACCAGATTATATCCACCAGCTCCCATTATTCTCCATTACCCTGACATATACTCTTAGAAAATACACACAAAGTGTGAAATGGGGGGTTCTGCTTCTGTCTTTGCAAGTAGCTGGGCATAGGTATGCCAATGCATATTTTCAAGTGAAAAAGCAATTTAATGTGATAAATTTAAATCCTATTACTAAATCTAGTACATTTTTATTATTAGTTATTTAAATTTATGGGTATATGCAGTGTCAACACACCATGAAATGAAGGAATTACCAATTTCCAGCATGAATTACTTGATAAAAGGGACTGTGTTAAATGCAGACTCGTTGAATAAATCAGCAATGCTACAGTGGTTAATTACAAAGTTACTTAAAGGAAGAAAACCTGCAGTCTTTTACAGTGTATTAAACTTGCAATTGGTTCCTAGAGTGGCTAGCACAATATTAGCAAACACAATACATTTCATAGTGGACTGCAGGAAATGCTTTCATGTCTTTAAAAACCATAGTTTAAGGCCAATTCTATATTGCTTAGCAATCAGACCACAAAACATTGGAAGCAACACTTAGCTTTCTCTTAGTACTTTCCATTAGTAGATTGCAAGTGCAGCATAAAAGAAGACTCTATAATTATGCTTATTTTACTGATGAGGTGAAAGATGCACAGGGAGAAGTAATGTACCCAGTGATATCTGACAGACTAATTGCAGACTGAGTGGTCTCACTCTGCCCCCCTAATCTCAGGCAGCTCTCAGGGTCAGACTCACAGCAATTTTAACCTCATTTTCCACATTTCTCTTTTTTCTTTTTTTCAAGTGTAATCTAAAGACACTGTATTGGACCCATTAAGTTTTAATGACAGCCACAGACAGCTGCAATTTCCCTCAGTAAAATAAATGATTAATTAGTAAAACACAGTATGCAATGTATGTCCAAAGTGACTTATTCCTATTGCTAATTGTAGGAATTAGCTAAAGCTCTACAGCCTGCATGCTGTTTTGCAGAGCTCCAAAAAAAGCATGGGCATGCACTGAATAATTTATATTCCAAATTACACAAACATATAGACAATGTATCTTAATTTTCTAGATTAGCAACCAGTAAGGTCACTTCTGATAGCCCCATAAAAATATCCAAAAGTAGAATTATGTAGTTGATAAACCATATATTTCATAAAGAATACAGGGAAAATATGACCTGCAGAAACAAGTCTAAAGTATGGAACAGCATATTGGGGAAAAAAGTGGCAGAGATTAAGTTAAAGAGCAGTTCAGAGCAGAAAGGCCTGTCTGAAGTCAGAAAGCAGAGAATCCATTTCTTAGGAGTGGGCAAACCTACCAATGCCACCCATCCAACTCCCTATTTTTTCCCTTTTTTCTTTTAAATGAGAGGAGTCATCACTGACAAAAAGGTCAACACTGTTAGACTTTGAGGGGGGAAAAAAAATTTCAAACCAAAACCCAAACAGTTCAATAAACATCAGAGAGCCGGAGAGAAAAGACAGACCAAGAACTACTTGTAAATCACAGGCAGGCTACACGATAGCTTGTATTGTCTTCTAGGCTGAATTGGCTTCTATCAAGCTGCCCATGATGCCAATCTCTAGTAATACTTTTTCATGAAATGATGCAGCCCACAAGCCTTCATTATGCCATTACTGCAGATCTGTCTGTTAGAAATGGAACTGCCATGAGAAAAAGCTGCCGAAGGTAATTTGAGATATTTTCTGGACGGCTTGGTGGATTGCCTAGTTTCCTCACTTGCCAGGGTCCTTCAGACTATCTTCAGCTTTGTTCAATGAAGTTTTCAAAACACTAGGGGACAATCTGCCTTATGAGACTGGCACAGCCAAAACTATAAAGAATTATTAGTAGACATTTTCAAGGCTTTTCCACTGAAACTGAAAAGGTAATTAATTCTCTTAATTGAACGATCATTCATTAGCCTTTTACTAAATAACATTCTCAATCTTGCAAGTTACTGCCATGTCTTCAATTTCCATTTTCAAGATAAGACTAATAACAAGCTAACTCACTGCTTTATAAAGCTGCAGCACAGTACAGCATACATTGCATGCAGTTTTTCCATTTAGATTCTTCAATTACAAGCAACTGCAACAAAAAAAAGCATATTCTACTAGCTAGTATTACATTTTGGTAGATCATAATTAAATTATTCCTTAGAAGCGGTGTTGAGTGCTTAAGAAGAAGGATTTTATTGAATAATAGGGCTAATATTTTAACTGAATTAGCATGTTATTTTTCAACAAAGAGGTGTACACTACTGTAATTCCTTCTTCTACAGGTAATATCAGCTATAAAACAGAAATACTGCAGCCTTTTTTCTGGTAACCCGTGTAATTTTCCCCGTGTAGTTTGTATGCTCTGTATGTTTTTTTAAGTGGATGAAAACGTGACATATTATTATTTTTCTAAGTAATCTTAATTTATATTTTTAAATAAAATATATCACTTCTATACCATATCAGCCTGCGAGAGACTATGTTTCACTACATCTAAAAATATTTGAGCATTCCATGGTAAGGAAAGAATTTTTCTTTTATGTCTTTTGTTCTGTACTGTTGTGAGTTTGATTTATAATACTGGTTGGGGCAAAAGTGATTTCTGGATGAAGAAATTACATCTAGTTGCAATGGAAGTAGGGTATCTTCTCCATGGAAACTGTCTGCTAAATATGCTCAGATGACTTATTTATCAGATTCTTCAATACAATATTTCAATTTGATGGGATTATATTTTCCTGTAATCTTTCACTAATAATTTAAAAGTGACGTAAATGCATAAATGTCTGTATTTCTGAAAATAATCAAGTTGTGTCATTTCAATATAAACTTCTAATATATTTCAAGGTCATCTTTTCTTCGGTTGTTCAGACTAGTTACTCATGGTGTTTTGAATCATATTCTGGGTTTGGCTTAATTCTTACTAATTCTTAACAACACCTACGGTGTAGTGGATGAGTTTGTTAACTAAGAAAACTGTGCAAACCTCGAAAAGTAATTATTTGTTTCAAAAATTAGCACATGTATTTATATCAGTAGAACTGAAATATTGCACTACATAATAAAGAGCTATTTCTCATGTGGGGATACTAAGAAGTACGCTCCCATACCATTTTACAGCATTCTTCATAACTTTTCTATCACTGACATTACACAAGCCATTCACTGAAAACTGAAATAGAAATAACAACTCAAGGCAACAAAACTTTTCAATAATCATCAGATTGGTGATTTCATTCTGTCCAAGTAAGAAGTTTTTCTAGTACATAGCTAAGAAAATGTAATTCTATCAAGCTATTAGATCTCAAAGGTGTTGATAAACAGCAAGTTAAATTCCAGCACATCTAATATGGAATTAGAAAAAAGCCATTTTGATTTCATAAGGCAAGACAAAAAAGAAAAGCAAAGGACAAAGACACACTTTGTAACAGTCAGATGGAGAGATGGAAATTATATGACACAAAGGAACAAGTAAGCAAAAGACTGAATGATTAAGATGACAAACTAAAATCAGTGAGTTACATAAGGAGAAATTAGTAAGCGGAAATGAAATTCCAGCGAGTTGCATGAAGTACCTTGTGTTTCTTTTGTGCAGATCAACTGGCGAATTTTCTTAAAAATGAAGTAGTATAAGGTACAACATATTTCCATATAGAAAATAACAGCAGATTCTTAGACAAGCTTAATCAAACCTGGTAAGTTAAAACTAAAATTCTTATGCTTCCCATCATGGTAAGGAAGAACTTTTCTGAGTGTAATAGAATTATTCACATTAGAAGCAACAGCGAACGCTGCCAATGTTACCACCTGAATGTAACAACGGCTATGGCATGTAGTATCATAATTCTTATTATTTCTTTCCAGATAAAATGAGGTTATAAATCCTTTAAATTCACTCTATATTCTGACATTATATAAGAAGGAACTGATGGAGAACTAATGACTTCAATTCTGGATTCAGCAAAACAGGAGTGCATTAAGAATCCCAACAGCATACATGAAGCTTCTAGAGAATCAAAGGAAACTGGAAAGAGGCTTGCCATCCAGCAAAAAAATGTGATTTAGGAGGACTGATTGAAAAGTATCATGAGTAAATGATAAACATAGTTTATCAAACAAAAGGCTGACAAACCTTTTCAGACAGAGCAGCAGTTGGTTGAATTTAGATACAGATGACCAAGAAGTGAGCAGTAAAAAAACCCTAAACTTCTATTTGGTCTTTATTGTATGATGAAGCGGACTGCAACAAGAGAAATTCTGTTCACATCGCAGGGAACAAAAATACAATGATGTAGTCAAATATTGGAATGCTTACCCAGAGACAATATGGAAATGCCATTTAAAGTACCAAAAGTTTAAGTGGGCAAGAACCTGAGCAACCTGTTCTGAGCTGGCTTTGCTTTGAGTAGAGGAGGAGGACCTCCAGAGAGCCCTCTGAACCTAAATTATTCTGTAATTCTATGAACTATATAGATAGAAAACAAACCAAAAAAATTATCTTTCTTGTAGATCTCAAAGATAATACACACTGCAATTCACACACATGAAGATAAAAGTTTGTAATACACACCTGAGTCAAGGTTCCACAGCTGGAAAGTACCAAAAAAAAAAAAAAAAAAAAAATCCAACACAATAATAATTTGATTTCCCTAAATTTCTAAAGGGAAACAGATACAAAATAAAATTTTTAAAGAAACACCAGCAGTCCATAGGGGAAGCAGGAGAAACCAGCAGGACAGGACAAGATGTGACTCTTGCAACTGTTAGGAACAGCCTACAAAATCTGATTTCAGACATCATTTACATACTCAAGCTGGTAAAATTATAGTACTCTTAGTTAAGAGATTTTTTTTTCTTAACATCTCTCCTCTAAATAAATTGCATGTTTGTAATGGTTAACAAATGCAGTAAGAAAACTGAAAAGCCCTAAAATACTGGAAGAAAATCATACAACATATTTTGATCTAAAGCAGTTGGTCTCTCCTGCCTTCTTTTTGCAGCTCAAGAGAAGCTTTACACTTTGGAAGCCAAGATGGCAGTATCAATTAAATTCTGTTATAGTATAAACTTCCTGACCTGCACCATGTTGAGGCATGACTATTTATACTTCTGCATCAATTCCATATATTCAAGACATATTAAAAGGTATAAAGTCATAAACTTTACTGACCCTTTTCTGCTGCTTAGCTCATTAATGCTGAAGGATATTAATCTAACAAATAAGTGGGTGATTACCTCTTGAAGAACCCTCTTCATTTTCAGAAGCAATGTCTTTACAGCTGTGCAGTCTTGCAGCATCAATCTGAAGGGCAAAGATTCAATGCCTCCGCCTTCTTCTAGACTGGTGAAAGGCCACTCCACAGATGGGCTTCCAGTCAGCTGGCTAACACGAGGGTACCTGGCTTCTGCTTGGTCTACCTCCTTTGACAGCTTCAGAGATAGGTTCCTTACAAGAGAAAACAGAAAGATCAACACTAAAATATGAAAAAGAAAAAAACCAACTTAATAATTTGGGGGGATTAGTTCCTTTGTGTTTAAAGATGCATAACACATTCACTTTTTGAGCCTGCTAGCATGAATGGCCTTTATAAAATACATATAGCCATATGGTGTTAGCAATAAAATACACATTTATAAATGTACCATATTCTACAGGAATTGAAACCATGCTCTATCTCATGCCCTTCAAAAGAAAGCCATTTTCTTTAAACAAAATATCCTATGGTCAAAACTGCTACGGGCCTATTTTATTTCAGTTCAGCTTCATGAAAAAATGAATCTGTCATGCACTTTCAAAAGCTAAATCAAATCACATTCTTCCATATGCTTTGACTTAGAACTCAAAAAGAAAAGAAAACTGCAAAAAAAAAAAACCTCACTTCTGGGCTGGCGTCGTGACTTAAGATGAACCTGCTATTGTATAAAATGGAATTCAAAATTTAACTAATCTCTACTCGCTCTGAAGTTCAGTTATTACCAAAGCTACATAAGCAGAACATGAAAAAAAACATTAAGTTGTGGTTGAGAATCCATTAAAGGCACAGAAAGATTCAGAAATATTTTGACGGCCTTTGGAGGTAATGAAAGACCATTATTTTGCTGTATACATACTCCCTTTAATATCAGAGCAAGTTACGTACAAGACTTTCCCATGATGAAGAAAGTGCAGCAAACACCAACAAGATGGTGAGGGGGGCTGGAGTGCACACTAAATGAGGAAAGGTTAAGAGAGCCAGCTTTGCTCACTCTTCCAAAGAGGAGAAGTGAATCTCATTGCTGACCAGAGCAGCGTTTCCACTAGGAGGGTTCAAAAATTATGGAGCTATCCTTAGGGATGCACAGTAATAGGATGAAAGACAACAGACAGAAGATAGAATACAGGAAATTGTGACTAGATATAAGAACTTTATTTATTTACTGACTTATCTTTTACCATGAGGATGGTCAAACAAAGGAACAGAGGCTCAGAGATGCTATTGGACACCCACCCTTGGAAATATTCACACTATGCTGGGACAAGCCCCTGAGTAACCTGCTGTATTTGGAACTGCTTTTAGCAAGAGCTTGACAGAGAGACTTATATAGGTTCCCTCCCACCTGTGTGACTCTGTGATCTAGAGGTCAGAGATTCTATCCGCCACAATCAGCCCAAAGTTTAATTGTAGAAAAACAGAGGTTGCTTGACATTTTGGTGGAAGAGAATGCAACTAAAAACAGTAAGGATTCTTCTGGCATGAAAGCATTCACAACTTCAATTCTGCACCTATTTGGTTCTCTGACCAGCAGGGGAAAAAGGACAAATCTGAATGGAGAATATATCTGAGAATGTGGCCTCACCGTGCAATAGTAGAATATAATTACTACTAAATTATAAAGTGTGGTAACAGCAATGCATGACACACATGTTCATACTAAATTAATTCAGTACAATTAAAGATGTTAGCATAAGCGGTGAAGAAAATGACAATTTTTATTCATTTAAAGGATTGTTCCAATTTTTTGTTCCATTTGAATTTTCATGCAACGCAAAACTGATTCTGCCATAATTTAGAAGGACAAAGAATATTTTTCACATTAAATTTTCCTTAGTTAGCTTTGTTTTTATAGGATCCACATACAAAAATGGATTAATGTGATTTTTTTAAGAAACTCCAAATGCTATACGAAAAAAATTGGAAATTAGAATACTAGAACTATCTTTTAAGGATGGTTCATTTTCATATTTTGCAAGCTATGTAATACGCAGTAATGAGAACATGTTATATCAAGCAATGTACCACAGGGACCACATATATGGACAGATACTCATGATGGCCAATGGAACTAAAATTATTTTTAATCTAGGCTTTTCAAGACTCCCCTAGAAAAAACAAAATTAGTCTGTTTTAATTTTTAAATGCACTGAAACAACTTTGAGTGGAATATTTTGCATCCTTTAAAACAATAATGTGAGGTACATGGTAAAGTTGCTTTTGATTGAAGGATATTAAGCCACTGCTTTTTCATAACCTCTACAGGCATCCTAAAAGGGTAACATCCTGGCACTGAGAAGGGACCAATTTAAGACCTATTGCCTACCAGAAAGAGTCTTTTATCGCATATTATCAGGAAGAAGAACCTGGTATCACCAGCCATACCAAGCTCCCCAGCGACAAGGACATAAGCAGTACTCTTGGAAAACTATCTTTCTCTCTTATATGGAAGAGATAAAGTGTTTATGTATAAGCTATAGATGCACTGGAGATACAGCAATTCTGAATTTCAAATAAAAAAATATCTTTGATTATTTTGGTGGGCTTTATGTTGACATCACACCACTAAATACATGAATTCACTATCTTTTCAAATACAGAGTCTTGTACTAAAGTATGAAAAGCACCATAATAACATATTACCACTCACAGTCATAAGAGTTTAAAATCTAACTCAGTTGCTACTGAAAAATAGTGACTCAAGTGTTGGTATACAATGAGTATTCAGATAATGTAATCCTTTCTGATAGTCCAGATGTACTTTAACTGATTTGTGACAGAAAATCTCTTCACTGTCTGATACAACTCATTCTACCTGCTGCAGAAAAAAGCTCCTTTTAAATACATTTCAGAACTGATCTTTCATTAAGTTCATTATTAACAACGTCCAGGTGGTCTGTTACAGGATTATTACAGTAATCCACTGCAGTTTATCTCAATGAAGCAGTAGAGATTTAGCAGGGGGAAAAGAAGTCCTCAGTAAATTAGAAGTTTGACTTTATTAGTAAAACATCTCTTAACCTCTGAAGTTGGAGAAGGAGCTGGTTCTTCAACTGGTAGTGCAGGATCTCCTTACAAGATGGGCCAGCACCCTCCACCTTCCAAATATGTATTTACTGTAATAAAAACATTTCAGAGGCAAATGTTATCTGTGACAAACTGTTGATTAAGAGCCTCAAAAGTTCTATTTTAATGACTAAAGACAACATATTTCCTTTAAAGAAAATGTATTTCCTTTAATTCTTTAATATTATCAATGTACAGTATTTCAGAAAAGCAATTTGGTCACTTTTAAATATGTGGCTCCTGGCTTCAGCCCATTTCCTCAGGACCTGTCACTGGTCACTCTCATTTCTAATTGATAAAAAATCCAGAAGCTACAATACCCACATTTAGTAAAATAGTAGTGCCGTTAAGACAGATTTCTATTTCAAAAGCAGTCTTTACTGAAACAGTATGATAGCATTAAAATAATCAATCAGTGACTTTTAGCATTTTAACAGCCTCTATAAATCTAATGCGACTGCATGTTTTCTGAGAAAGAGACACAGTTATGCAGCTCTTTTGAAAGCCTCTTCCCACGAAGAAGGTAGAACGAAACCAACATTATGTCAAAGAATTTTTAAAATATTCTACTAAAAAGAAAAAAAAAGTAAAGAACAGGAAAAAAAAGGATAAAAAAGGAAAACAAAAAGAAAAGAAAGAGGACTCAAAGATAAGGATTTGCAACTTGAGCTTGTTTAAGTTATTCTTCTTTCTTACTGATCCTCACATCAATGATTTGAAGAGCTTATGGTAATTTGAACTTCACTTACATAAAGATCCCCAGATTATGTGGACTTTAATCTTCTTAGTTTTCATCGGCAGTGCTCAAGATGTTGGTATAGAAGAATTAGCCTAAACTAATACAATTGGTTCCCCTGAGTCTGCTTTTCTTGATACCAGCTTAACAGAAGAGAACCCATGTAACGCTGTTGGCATCAGAAAGGCTCTGCAAGCAGAGCAAAAGACCCCAGACTCTATGGGAAGAGCAGAACATACCTTCTTTCTTCCCTGAGGGCTTATCTTCTAAAGCAGGGTCTTAGATAAAGCCTTAAATCACTTATTTCCAGTGTTTGAGTGTGCAACTTTATATGTTTATATTCCTAAATACAGATATCATGTGTATATATATATATATGTGTATTTTATAGATATATTTATATTTACATATATTTATATATGTTCTACAAGTCATACACACACTCATATATAAACACATAAAATTGATCTTCATAAATATTTCAGAAAAACTAAAAGTTCTTATTTGTCCGTAACTTGGCCCATTAGAAACATACGACCTTTTACATTAGAAGAATGTTTTTAGTTCCATACAGAGGTTATATCCTGAAATCCTTTCTCATACAAATCTAGAGAGCCTTCAATTCACGCATCTTCCTCCCATCCAGAATTTTCTGTTTTATCACCAACAATAAAGAGATTTTTCCTCCTTTAGAAAAATCACTAATTCCTATTTAGATAAAGGTCCCTCAGTTGGACCATGTAAGGCACATCAGAGCAACTACTTCTGATTTTTAGAGAAAAATCTGTCTACCTCAAACTCTTCCAAAATTCAATTCAAAGCACTCTGTGGCTCTCTTAAAATGATGAACATTACCTGTCAAACCCTACTATCATCCCAGATTGAATCTTAATCCCTGAGTGATCTCTTACTAATCTCATCTAGTACAGAGAAATGTTCTATCCCAACCGGTTTAGAACTGAAATAGATGGACACATTTTGGAAAAAAAAAAAAGAAAGGCCTCTCACCATATCTAGCAGAACTGAGGCACAGATTTTTAAAAGGATGTTCCTAAATATTCCAATGGGCACATAAAATAATGCACTGCTGGGTGCCTACATGTTCTGAAGATCTAGTCAAGGAGGATAAAAATTGGCAAACTCCTCACTCAGGTCTGAAAATGCAGCCTTTGCAATACTGAGAAGATAAAAAGGTAACCAGAACATAAACACTTGGCTAAGTACCCATATTAGCATTCTTTAGCATCAAAATTTATACCTCTGTCTCACACAACTCTGCATTACTTCTGTTCTAACAGAGAATGCTTCAGAAGCTACAGGGATAACATCTCAGAATATTAAACATCACTGTGTCATAAGGTACACTTTGTTTGACATTTTACAGCTTTTAGAACTAGGTATCATTTACTGGTACTCTGATGTTATGATTTTTCAAGGTCAGCCTTTTAGAAAAACAGTGTTCAGTATCTGTCACTACGAAACTCTCCAAGCACACAGGAGTGTACACACAAACTCTAATGGCTAATGCTGCTGTAAGTTAAGCGACTAGCAGCCTCTTCCAGTACAACTACTTTTCTCTCTCAGGTTTATACCACAGTCATCCTTTGGGCTAGAATCTGGTGATCATGAACTATGGCATCAAATTAAAGAATTAAAAAAAAAAAATCCCTCCATCTTTCAGCTGCAGGTAAAGTACAGCTGATATGGCCATGTCAAGCATTTCTTTCTCTAAATTCCACAAGAATCGAGCTCTCTGTTTATATCCCCTGATCTAGCATGCAAAAAGCACAGCACTTCAGATTTCAGTCCTTTTCTTCCTCTTGGAATCCATCAGGAAAATTTAAATGTGCTAAAGTAAGATAATTCAAACACTATAGAGCAATCAGATAATGTTAAAAAAATAGCTACTTGGGAAAGACCAGTGGGGCTTTTTTGCTTTCAAGTACTAACAGTGCAGTAATAAATAAAGCATTACAGACAAACCAGGAAAAGTAAATGATGATGGCTGGGCATTGAGATTTTGGTACTTTGAGTATTTAAAAATTTTTATTACCCCCCTCTCCTCCCTTCCCCCTCCAAAAAAACAACAGCAGGGGATCATTCTTGAAACTATGGTAAAATTAGTATACAAAATATAAATTTTAGCTAAATTATGCACACAAGCAAGCAGTAATTCACAACACATCTCTGGCTGGGATACAAACAAAAGAAAGCATTCCTGTCCCTGTCCATTGCAAGGGAGCTGGAACTAAATGATCTTTAAGGTCCCTTCCAACCCAAAACATTCTGTGATTCTTTTATTTGGACAAAAGATAAATCCATCCCCAGCCACTGCAGTGGTTGTAAACACTACTTCTGACGGGACACTGCCTCAGTACAGATTAAAGCTAAAGGCACTTGGTGTTCTCTACAAATCTCACTTCAAATGCACTCCACGGAAGTGACCGACTCAGCTGACCTGGGACTAGAACCACAAAAGCTAATCCATTAATGACAGCCACTGAAGTGTGCCCAGAAAACTTCATAGTATTGGGGGAAAAGGAGAAATATAAACCCGTTTTGCCACTGTCACCTTCTGGATCAAAGCAACATTTCTCTTCACCTTTGCTCTTTGATCTAAACGCTTGAGTCTTGCCTTTAGAAAATGTGAAAATGGAACATAAAACTCTCAAGTTTTTACAAGGTTAAAAAAAGTTTAAAAAAGCTGGAAAATCACAATGGATATCGGATACGACGACCGTCTTCCAAAAAGCACAAATGAAAGCACACTCCCTTCATTCAGTTACCAAACTAGGTAGGTTCCATTAATTAAAAGCAAATTGTCAAATACTTCCAACTACAAGTCAGTATTTTTCGCTATCAAGGCTTTTCAAACTTCTGCTCAAAATTAGGTACATTTTAAAACGGGAAAAAAAAAAGAAAAAAGCATTTTCTGTGTCTAATAAGAAGCTGCTGAACAATCACATCTAAATTCAGAGGATAAATCCAGCTACTTTACATAGCAAATTTGATTAATACGTCAGGAGGAAACTGCAACTCTAAAACCCATCCTATTTCATTATCACATAAAATAGTTGGAACCTAACGTTAACATTAAAAGAGCTTTTATGTTAAATCTTTTTTTATGCCCATTAAATGAAAGCACGCAACAGATTTAGGGATATAATTTATGAAGAAATACAGAACATGTAGTAACTATATATCCATTCCTGAAAGACAGCAATCTACTAGAGGGTTTTTTTAATGCTTATATTGTATTCTTCTATAAGGTTTTTAGGAAACATTATGGAAGCCTGATCTACACAAAAGAAACAAAACAACATGAGAAATCCAGCACCAGTGCTAATTAATTTCTCTAGTGAAATTTGCAGACAAAAACATCCTCACACAACAGTTACAAATAATCTGTTTTCTTGATGAGTAATGGTGTCTATGCATGTCCACATACATATTGTTTATATTATCAAGGAGACCCAGAATATCCTCGGTTGGAAGGGAACCATGAGGATCACCAAGTCCAATCCCTGACTCCACACAAGTCAACCTGAAAGTTAAACCATGTATCTAGGGAAGCTGTGGAACTTACAAAAAAAGAGTAGTGTTTTCAAGCTAAAAGCAAGACAGAAATCTTCCTCAGTCCATTCACTGATGTAAAATCTGCCGTTTCATAATCAACATTGTCAGGCAGGTTTAGATAAGAAATAATAAGTAAAAAAAAAATTTAAGAAGTTAAATAATATACACTTTCTGGTCTCCGGCCAAAACTGACCATAAATAAAGTGTATAGATGTCCTAGTTAGGACAACGGAGACCAGTTCATCATGGTATGGGTGTAACCCAAAACTGTGTATTCTATAGCCTTCCATGCCATTTCCCAGAAACTGTTGTCAACAGACTATTCATCCCTCTGCCCATAAAGCCTGACTCCTCAGGCTATAAACTAGGTGTTAAGAGGCCTGTGAGATAGGAGGATGCTCTTGTCCTCACACCCTTTGTGGAACTCCCCGCCCTGAGGGAAGCACTGAACATTACTGCCTGAACTGGAGGATATATAATCTTGGAGTCTTGGAACATTTTTAACCACTCTGTGGGATCCAGAGAAAGACTGCAACAGCTCTTCCCCCAGCTTCTCACTGCAATCACCACTTTTGACCAGACTGCAACAGCTCTCCCACCAGCAGATTCTTCCCCTCTCCCTTTACTTTGGACTCAAGCGGGACCCAAGGAACACCACTTTGTTCATGCCCCAGGGTACTGGGTTATACATTTGGGTTTTGTGGGTTAAGACCAATTGTTTGTTTGTATGATTGTACTTACTGTATTATTTTAGTAAATTGTTATTCTGACTTATAATCTCTCCTTTGAGTTGAGTTCATTTCCCCTGCTGGTTAACTCTAAACTAGCACAATAGAACAGAATAAATAAACTTCCTTTTAGTATAACTGTGCAAAAGCTATTCCAGAACTGTAGGTCTAACACTTGAAGTTAAACCTTTAGCTCTATGAAGAATGCCAGGTACCAGTATGAAACAAACAGCTCACATTCAGATGTACATCATCTTAAAATAAGAGTCTGAGAGCTTCACAAGCCCAAAGATTTCCCAGGAAGCACTGACCTTCCAAAGGTTCAAAACCTCACTTTTTCCCTGGAATATTGCACAGCTCAAGCTATTAACTTACAAAAACTGTCACTGGCATAAACAGAGGCAAATAACTTACTAAGAAAAATTTCCAGCTGTACAGGGGGATGAAAGCTTTTAAGTTATGGGATCCTTCATGTGTTGTTTTCTTGGGAGCGTCCTCTCAAACAACCAGAGCACTTGTATTTATTGAAAAAGGTTTCACTTACAAGGCAGGTGTTGCAATGTCTACACTTGGAATTTAATTAGTGAAATTAAACCCATCCAACAGCATATGCTCAATTTTTTAAACAAAGGCATCAGAGACCAAACAAAAAGCAAGCAATAAGCTAATGAATGTGTAAATTAACCTAATTGCTTTGTTCCTACATGACATAATCAATCGCTAAGTGCCACAGAAGAAATGTGTTATTATATGATACGGTAAAACTAGCCCACCTACAGGAGACTTCTCTGACTCCAGCGGTTTGTTGGAGATCTCCTAGGAGGCGAATCAGCTGACTAGGGGGCGGAACCCAGCCCATCCTCGAGGGATTTAAACGGCTGCTGGGAGCACCAGTGACCCGGAGCGCGGCAAACAGGGACGTGGCATGGCGGTTAGCGAGGCAGTTCGGGCAAGCAGGAGGGGCACAGCCACCTCCCAGCTCTCTCAGGCGAGCTTTTCTCTTCTTTTTTTTTTTTCTCCCCACAACTCAACTAAAGCCAGCAATGGTTTCCAAAAAAGCGAAAGCCGTTGCTGCTGCTGTTATCACAAGGGGTGCGTTCACACAGACAGAACCCCCCAAGAAGGACACCAAGAGGGCCGCAGCTGTTCAGGTCTCTGGCTGCACAGAGCGTTTGAGCCTGGCGTTAGTACCAGGGGACAGTGTGAGTGGGGTCTGTGTACGATGCGAGCAGGTGAATGATTTGCTCTGCCTGGTGGCAGAGCTCAAGGAAGAGGTAGAGAGGCTGAGAAGCATTAGGGAAAGCGAAAGGGAAATGGACTGGTGGAGTCACACCCTTTTGCCCCAAAAAGAAGTCCAGGAGGAGACGGTGAAGCCCTGCCCCTCCTGTCATCAGGCAGATGGAGTAAGCCAAGTAGATGGGGGGGGATGGAAACAGGTCCCTAATCGGAGAGGTAAAAGAATCCCCTCCCACCCCCCATGACCTCCCCGGGTGCCCTTAAAGAACATGTATGAGGCCCTGGACCCAGATAGTCAGGTAGAGGACAGTCAAGAGGAAGATCTATCTGGAGGGTCTCCTGGTTGCACCCTCGTCTACCAGACGGATTACAACCACAGCTATAAAGAAAAAAACAAGGGTAGTTGTGGTCGGTGACTCCCTTCTGAGGGGAACTGAGGGCCCCATATGTCAACCAGACCCATCCCACACGGAGGTCCGCTGCCTTCCCGGGGCCCGGGTGATGGATATTAGTAGGAGACTCCCTGAGCTAATTCGGCCCTCAGATTATTATCCATTGTTGGTAGTCCAGGCTGGCAGCGATGACATAAATGGAAGAAGTACCAGGGCGATTAAAAAGGACTTCAAGGCAAGGACTTCGGTCAATCAGTAAATGGGACAGGAGCACAGGTGGTGTTCGCCTCAGTTCCTTCAGTAGCAGGGATGAACGAGGAGAGGAGTAGGAAAACTCATCAACAGGTGGCTAAAGGATTAATGCCACCGGTGGAATTTTGGTTTTTTTGACCGATTCCATGGCAAATTCCATGGTACCTAGTCTCTTCAAATCAGATGGACTTCATCTGTCTACGGAGGGCAAAAGGACTCTAGCCCATAAGTTGGCAGGGCTGATCATGAAGGCTTTAAACTAGGTTTGAAGGGGAAAAGGATTGAAATTGGGCTCTCCAGAGAGGCGCCTAAGGGTGGAAAGCCTGAGTTGAGTGAAACCAGCAGCCCAGCTGAAGTGCATGTACAGCAATGCACACAATGGGTAACAAACGAGGAGCTGGAAGCCATCATGCAGCAGGAAAGCTGTGATGTAGTCGCCATCATGGAAACATGGTGGGATGACTCTCATGACTGGAGTGCTGCCATGGGTGGCTACAAGCTCTTCAGAAGGGACAGGAGAGGTGGAGGGGTGGCTCTATATGTTAGAGAGTCTCTTGACTCTGTAGAACTTGAAGTCAGCAACAATAAGGTTGAGTGCCTGTGGATCAAGCTCAGGGGGAAGGCCAACAAGGCTGACATCCTGGTGGGAATCTGTTACAGACCACCCAACCAGGATGATGAGGATGATGAATTATTCTACAAGCAGCTGGCAGATGTCTCAAAATCGCCAGCCCTTGTTCTCATGGCTGACTTTAACCTGCCGGATGTCTGCTGGGAACTTCATACAGCAGAGAAGAGGCAGTCTAGGAGATTCCTAGAGCCCATAGAGGATAATTTCCTGCTCCAGCTGGTAAATGAGCCTACCAGGGATGGGGCCCTACTAGACCTTCTGTTCTCAGAGAGGGGCTCGTGGGAGATATGGTGGTTGGAGGCCGTCTGGAGCACAGTGACCATGAAATAATAAGAGTTTTCAATACTCAGAGATGCAAGGAGGGCCATCAATAAAACCTCTACGCTGGACTTCTGGAGGGCAGATTTTGGCTCTAATCAGCTTTATGTTCGTCCTCTGGACCTGCTCCAACAAGTCCATGTCCTTCCTGTGCTGTGGACCCCAGAATTGGATGCAGTGCTCCAGGTGGGTCTCAGTGGAGCAGAGTAGAGGAGCAGAATCACCTCCCTTGCCCTGCTGGCCACACGTTTTTTGATGCAGCCCAGGATACAATTGGCTTTCTGGGCTGTGAGTGTACACTGCCAGCTCATGTCCAGCCTCTCATCCACCAGCACTTCTGAGTTGAGTCCTTCTCAGCAGGGCTGCTCTCAGTCCCTTCATCCTCCAGTCTGTACTGATACTGGAGGTTGCCCCAACTGAGGTGTAGCACCTTGCACTTGGCCTCGTAATTAAAAGAGTAAAGTTAACATGTCTAGGAATAAAAAGGTTTTTTCTGTCTGGACCTGTAATTAGATATGTAATTAGTCTGGAGTGTCTCAGCTTTAGACTAATGT
The DNA here is from genome assembly GCF_036250125.1 of Pseudopipra pipra. Lineage (NCBI taxonomy): Eukaryota > Metazoa > Chordata > Aves > Passeriformes > Pipridae > Pseudopipra > Pseudopipra pipra. The sequence goes on along the minus strand of NC_087552.1, from coordinate 21,395,652 downwards.
CACAACTTCAAGACAATATACAACAGAACATACTGTGTTCAGAGCTGGTCTCTGTGCCTCATTTGGATGGATGGCCTTCTTAAGGCTTGCACAGAGGTGTGAATACCCATCTCCTGAAGCCATACCTCTGTTTCCAGCATGGGCCAAGGTGAATGCTATCTAATCTTCTCTTTTGTGCACACTGAAGGGTACTTGACATTTAAAACCAGATAACACTGGCTAGCAGCAAAGGGGAAGGTTTCTATTCACACTAAGCCACATAAGCAGCAATCACTATCTTTGTTCAATTGTCTTGTAAACAAAGTGCAGAATGCAACTACTGCTCTGTCCAAAGAGGGTAAAAATGATAAAAGTCTTCCTCTCCTCTGTGACATATCCCAGGAGGGACAATCTCATTCCAGTGAATACAGTTAGGGGAACTGGTCAAAAAGGGATAAAGTTCATTTCTTCTGACAGGAGTGATAAATTTTATACATTTGACACGTGCTGTTTTTCACTGGCTTTGTGAGGAGTTGAGATAAAGATGAGTCAGATACCAAATTACCTCTTTAAAAAATCTTGATGCCACAAAACCATAGGGAAGCTAGCAGCATTCACTTAAATCCACAGTTCCTAGGCCCCAAAAATCAAAATGTCATGCCTTTCAGTCTGCATCTCATAATTTATCAAGATTTTTACCACCTAACTAAATAGTTCTTCTACTCGTTATAATAACAAGTTGCTGTAAACGGTATGATCAAAGCTTCAGACAGGAAAGAGGGCACAAAATATGGCATGCAGAATGCATATTTTTAGTTATTTCTTAGAGTGGCCAGGAATTATTCATATTCCTCTGAGGCAACACAGGAGAGTAGGGATACCTGTCCTTGAATTTTTTTTATTCCATCTCACTTATTTGGGCTCCTGATATTCCACAGTCTGTGTACCTGCATCTCCCACACTTAACACCTGGCAGTAACCTCTCAAAACTACTACAGAGGTGTTTCCACAAAGGAAGATTATCTCCTTACACACACCCCCAGCAAGCCACCCCTTTCTCCTAAAAGGTTTCATGCAGGCAGCATAATAAATTGACGTTAATTAAGCACAGTCAAGCTAAACTGACAACAGAGTGATTTAGAAGGTACTTTGACCATCACTAGTATGAGGGTTTCAACAAAACTCCAAGTATAAGCTGTAAGTTTTTCTCCTTTCCAACAGAACTACTGTCCATCTTTAAGTAAAATACATTTTCAGCTTGTCCAGGGTCATACGACAAAACACAATATTTGCCAGCAAAATCTGGTAGCAGACAATTAAATAAGTTTTCCCTTACAGACATTTTTATTCATTCTAGAAGCAGAATTTTTAAATTTCAGTATCATTTGCCAGACAAAATGAACCATGATGGGCTGAACCCTGCATTTTTTT